>NC_136072.1:359646750-360246750 GCF_964261635.1 Lissotriton helveticus | reverse complement strand
TAGTTAGTGCAACTAACTATATATGGAATTTCAATGGTTTTGTGTGAGTAAAATAAGGTTTTTTAAATGCTAATTCCTAACTATATATGGTCTATAACCTATGGTTTTTTCAGTGAATTTTCAAGGTTTTGTAAATGCTAATTCCTAACTATATATGGTCTATAACCTATGGTTTTTTCAGTGAATTTCAATGGTTTTTTAATAGCAAATATCATAAGCTGTCGAATGTCAAGTACGTGGTAAGTGAAAACATTTTCGTGTTTATGCACACTGATCTGCTTTGAATGGTGCCCCCCCCTCATTTCTATTAGGAGTACTCTCTCTTTGCAGATAGTGAAAGGTAGTTAACGCAGGCCTTTGCCCCCGTTGTAATCCGTCGTGCCTGCTTCTCTCTCCATTTGATTGATTGTTATCCAAGTATTTACTATTTTAGAATTAGTTCTCTTTGGTTCATTCTCTATTTACAAACAAACACAGAGTCGCAATACTCTGTTTAGTCTTTGCAGATAACGAAAAATCGTGTAAAAAAAAAGAAAAGGAATCGAGCAAAATCAGTAGGCCACTAATGGGATCTCTTTTTGACCTCGCTAAAATAGAAACATTAGGAACAACCCCTCATGACAAATACAAAACTAGTGAGATGAACTGAACTCCACACAATGATGGCTGCAAAACAGCTCGGCTCCGCCACCCACCCCGCCCAAAATAACGATAAAGAGCGGCTGCCATGATTGGTTGCGGAATGGCCACGACGGAGCTACGAAATGGTGCTGCTCTCATGCTAACCCCAGCTTCAGTCTGAAACATCCAGAAACACTGTAGACTACCAATTCGATCAGTTCCGGTAGCGCCCCAATGTAACCCGGTAGAGAAGAACTAGCCCTCCCCTCTTTGACTGATGGTTCTTGTTGCCTGTCCCTTCTGTTGTCATTTAACAGAACTATTTAGCCTGCTGAAAGGGGTTGTGTTTCGACCGCTGGTTGGTGGAGACATTTTGACTATATTCTGGACCTGCGTTGTCGCGTAATGCGTCATATGACGCGCCGCGTTAGCGCATCCGGAAGTCATCCGGGGCGCGCAGCGCGTAACGTAAGCATAACAAGTCATGTGATTTGTTAATAAAACTTTTCATTGGTTCATTTTACTTTTCTTATTCTAATGATGAAAGCCTTGGTCATATCACCTAAAAATTACGCTTTTAATTACTTCCGAACATTATTTTTTCTTAAATATATGTTATAATGTTCCAGGCTAATGTACTTTCCCGGAAATTTTACAACTGTCCTGCAAGTAAAATATATTCTTTTTTCGAGAAAAAGAGCGTTTCTTCGTCCCATGACGGAGCCGTTGAGCAAAAGAGGGTCGACCTGCTGTCTTAGTCGCCGATACGCCTGAATATGAGATTCTTATCGATCACTTTATGTTGCAGGAATAGAAAACACAACAGCCCTTGACCATTTATCTTTACTGCGTTCCTTCGTATTATACCTTTTACCCTTCATGTAATTGGTCTGCTTTATTTCACTTGCCTTTTAATGATTCTAAAACAGTGACTATTATTAAAAACTTTACCAATGTATATACTACTACCATGTTTTCTTTTAAAAACCTTTATTGTGAAAATTTCATTATACAAATACGAGCCTATAACCACGTGGGCCTGCCACGGAGCAAACTGTAATCGTATATGATGAATAGACATTTACACTGTAGAGGAACGTAACGGGCGGGCCATTAGGTTGCAAGAACTAAGGTGTCTAACAGTTACGGAATCGGTGGACGTACATTTTATAATTAAAATACGACAGGGCCAGTTACAATAAAATTATCTAGATATACATTTGCGGGCAAGTACCATGGGTGACGTTAATTCGAACTTTCAACAGTACAGTAATCAATAACACATCAGAACTTAATATCAATAGGGATGTCGAAATATTCAATCAATTCTCGTCCCCGCCCGCCATGTGCTTCAAAACTGCATACGTATCTCGTGATTTCAAGGTTCTGCAACCAGTACACAACAAGGAGTTACGAGTCCCATTTATTCCGGCGCCATTTTGGGCGAGGACGGGCAGGTCCAGGATATAGTCAAAATGTCTCTACCAACCATCGACTATGATGATGTTCATATGCTGTATTTATTAGAGTAACACTCATCTGTCCACATGAAATTAATTTACCACAATCTAAACATGTCATTTTAATCTTTCCAAAGTTCTTCTAAATATTTGGGACCGTTTCCCTTGCCTCTGAAGCTCTCAGTGCCACTTCTTTGATGAATGTACTAGCAGGTCAGGGGTTCTCCTCCAAATCTCTCTTTTATGCAGCACTATACTTAATTGGTGCCACCTCTCCATATGACGATGCATGGTATAGTTACCACAACTATATTTTTTTTCGGTTCCTCTGGAGAGTTCATCGTGGCAGATGAAGCGTGTAACGTACCGGGCATTTACCTTTTTTTGCATGTACAGGAAAGGAAAAAAAAATCGAGCGTCCAAGTTCTAAGGTGTCCCAGGGCCATTTTAGTGGACCAGGCCCAAATCCAAAGAACAGGCCGCCATTTTGAGAGTCCTCTTGCAGCCGCCTGTCGCTGTAGCATCAAGAGCAGCCGAAACTCAGCTGAATGGCAACTGAAACGGTAAATGGGCGCCCCACTACATTTCAGCATTGTAGGATGACCACACCAGTACAGCAACTTGCTAGACATCACCTCGGTGCCATCCGGATCTCGGCGCCCCACTGCAGATGAAGAGCCTCTCAACTATGAAACCACCACGGTGACATCCGGATCTTGGCGCGTTGTGCTGCCTTCGGCCTATTCGCACATCGGTCCGCTACTGACGCCATCTCACAGGCTAATGGGGTGACCCACGCCGAGTTTCAGCATTGTAGGATGACCACACCAACTTGCTAGACATCACCTCGGTGCCATCCGAATCTTGGCATCTCAACGCCTAGTGGTATCTTCCATACAGAAAATATTGTTACGCTGCCTTTGGCCCCATTCGCACATCAGTCCGCAACTTAGACATCACCTCGGTGCCATCCGGATCTTGGCATCTCAGCGCCTTGTGGTGTCAGTCAGAAAATATTGTTGCGCTGCCTTTGGCCCCATTCGCACATCAGTCCGCTACTGACACCATCTCACAGGCCAATAGGGCGCCCCACGCCGACTTTTACCATTGTACGATGGCCACACCAGTGGCACAACTTGCTAGACATCACCTCGGTGCCATCCGAATCTTGGCATCTCAACGCCTAGTGGTATCTTCCATACAGAAAATCTTGTTACGCTACCTTTGGCCCCATTCGCACATCGGTCCGCAACTTAGACATCACCTCAGTGCCATCCGGATCTTGGCATCTCAGCGCCTTGTGGTGTCTTCTACTCCGAAAATATTGTAGAAAATATTGTTGCGCTGCCTTTGGCCCCATTCACACATCAGTCCGCTACTGACACCATCTCACAGGCCAACAGGGCGCCCCACGCCGACTTTTACCATTGTACGATGGCCACACCAGTGCCACAACTTGCTAGACACCACCTCGGTGCCATCCGGATCTTGGCATCTCAGCGCCTTGTGGTGTCTTCAAATCAGAAAATATTGTTGCGCTGCCTTTGGCCCCATTCGCACATCGGTCCGCTACTGACGCCATCTCACAGGCCAACGGGGCGCCCCACGCCGACTTTCAACATTGTAGGATGGCCACAGAAGTGCGACAACTTACTAGACACCACCTCGGTGCCATCCGGATCTTGGCGCGTTGTGCTGCCTTCGGCCTATTCGCACATCGGTCCGCTACTGACGCAAACTCACAGGCCAACGGGGCGCCCCACGCCGACTTTCAGCATTGTAGGATGGCCACACCAGTGCGGCAACTTGCTACACACCACCTCGGTGCCATCCGGATCTTGGAATCTCAGCGCCTAGTGGTGTCTTCTATTCCGAAAATATTGTTGCGCTGCCTTCGGCCCCATTCACACATCGATCCGCTACTGACACCATCTCACAGTCCAACGGGGCGCCCCACGCCGACTTTCAGCATTGTAGGATGGCCACACCAGTGCGGCAACTTACTAGACACCACCTCGGTGCCATCCGGATCTTGGCGCGTTGTGCTGCCTTCGGCCTATTCGCACATCGGTCCGCTACTGACGCAAATTCACAGGCCAACGGGGCGCCCCACGCCGACTTTCAGCATTGTTGGATGGCCACACCAGTGCGGCAACTTACTAGACACCACCTCGGTGCCATCCGGATCTTGGCGCGTTGTGCTGCCTTCGGCCTATTCGCACATCGGTCCGCTACTGACGCAAACTCACAGGCCAACGGGGCGCCCCACGCCGACTTTCAGCATTGTTGGATGGCCACACCAGTGCGGCAACTTACTAGACACCACCTCGGTGCCATCCGGATCTTGGCGCGTTGTGCTGCCTTCGGCCTATTCGCACATCGGTCCGCTACTGACGCAAACTCACAGGCCAACGGGGCGCCCCACGCCGACTTTCAGCATTGTAGGATGGCCACACCAGTGCTGCAACTTGCTGGACACCACCTCGGTGCCATCCGGATCTTGGCGCATTGTGTTGCCTTCGGCCTATTCGCACATCGGTCCGCTACTGACGCCGCCTCACGTGCCAACGGGGCGCCCCACGCCGACTTTCAGCATTGTAGGATGGCCACCCCAGTGCTGCAACTTGCTGGACACCACCTCGGTGCCATCCGGATCTTGGCGCGTTGTGTTGCCTTCGGCCTATTCGCACATCGGTCCGCTACTGACGCCGCCTCACGTGCCAACGGGGCGCCCCACGCCGACTTTCAGCATTGTAGGATGGCCACACCAGTGCTGCAACTTGCTGGACACCACCTCGGTGCCATCCGGATCTTGGCGCGTTGTGTTGCCTTCGGCCTATTCGCACATCGGTCCGCTACTGACGCCGCCTCACGTGCCAACGGGGCGCCCCACGCCGACTTTCAGCATTGTAGGATGGCCACACCAGTGCTGCAACTTGCTGGACACCACCTCGGTGCCATCCGGATCTTGGCGCGTTGTGTTGCCTTCGGCCTATTCGCACATCGGTCCGCTACTGACGCCGCCTCACGTGCCAACGTATTTTCTCCGCATTTTACACCCTATGCCGCATAACAGGTCATGTGACTTGTTTATAAAACTTTTCATTGGTTCATTTTACTTTTGGTTTCCTAATGATGGAAGGCTTGATCATGTGACCTAAAAACAACACTTTTCATTGGATGAAAACTTTTTTTTTCCCAAACGATGAAAGCCCCACCTTGTTTCTGGATGTTTCAGACTGAAGCTGGCGTCAGCATGAGAGCACCACCATCTCGTAGCTCAGTCGTGGTCATTCCGCGAGCAATCATGGCAGCCGCTCCCCACCAGAAGCCTGCAGGAGTCGGAGCCCCCAAAACTTTTGATGAATTCTCAAGGCGGAGGGGACGCTTTCGAGAATGGGGTCCAAGACCTAGCAGACAAGCGTCCGATTTCCAAGGTGTCCCAGGGCCATTTCAGTGGACCAGGCCCAAAAAGGAAACAGCCTGCCGCCATTTTGAGAGTCCTGTGACAGCCGCCTATCGCTGCACCGCAAGAGTGGGCGCAACTCAGCTGAATTGCGGCTTTTGACACAGTGGACCAAAAACGGACGGAATGGCAACTGAAACGGTAAAGGGGCGCCCCACTACAACAGATGACACTCCACCTGGAGAGGCCCGTTCACCGCCTCCCCCGGGGCGCCCCGCGCCGTTATTCGGAGCAGCATTGTAGGATACCAAAACCAGTGCGGCAACTTACTGGACATCACCTTGGTGCCATCGTTCTGCTGCCTTGGAACTATTCGCGCAACAGTTTGCTACTGATGACCCACCCCCCGCGACGCCCCATGCCGTTATTTGCTGGGTGGCAACTTACTAGACATCACTTTAGTGTCATCTAGATTTCAGCGCGTTCTGCTGCCTTGGAACTATTCGCACAACAGTTTGCTACTGATGACCCACCCCCCGCGACGCCCCACGCCGGAAATCTGGACGTTGTGCTGCGTTGGGACTATTCGCACAGCCGACCGCTACTTCGTTGTTTTTCCCTAAAAATGTTTATATGTTATTACTATTTTTGTTTTCTTGTATATATTTATAAATTATTAAAGTTTTATAATCTTACTACTTTGTCGGAGTGCTATATATTTTTAATGTGACACATAATTGTAAAAACTTTGATGTACAAAGAGTCATCCCTGGAATCTTCCGCTTCAGGCTCGGTCCCCTCCCCAATCACAATACAGGATGGTTTTCAGATAATAGCAACGCTTCTGCTGTGACGGATCTCATCGAGTGTGGGCCTTGATCTACTATAACTCCTTTGAAGAGGGGTGATTCTTTACAGCTGTGGCCATAAACTACATCTGCAGGGCTAGCTGATACCCTAGGACCAGCCTGGACAATCGGACACAGAGGAAAAGGAGTGTCAGAGGGTGCGGTAGTGAATAGGGCGAAAGGGAGGTGTCGGGCGGGCACAGGGTGTGATTCTCAGGGAAGAGCAGCGCAGATGGGGGGAGGTTTATTACCCATGCATAAGACAGAGAGCGGGGGTGACCACTGCCTGGGGGAGATGCTTGCGAGGGTGGGGAGCCATGCTAAGGATCGACAGCGTGCACAGAGTGGGTCTGGTCAAGGCATCTAAAATGGCTGCCGTGCACGACAAAAGTGTGGCATTTGAAAAAAGACAAGATGGCGCAGACAATGTTTTTCAACACTTCCTGATTTCCTTCGAATCGAACGTTAACAGACGTTGGGGCATATTACCAAAGTTAAGCGATATTTATCCCTAACGATGCTTAGCAACGATTTTTTTACCGCCAGAAATTATCGCAGATAAACCTTGCTATTATCAAGGTTTATCGGAAATACGATAAAAAACGACCGCAATGCATTAATATCGCTGAAAACTCAGCGATATTCATGCATTACCGAGCTAATGCTCTTAGCCATGTTATCCACCTCCCATTGGATAACATGGCTAAGAACTGCTCAGGGCAGGTGGTAGCTTTTGGAGATATTCGCGCTTATCTCGAATATTTCCAAAAGTTGATAATAGGAGATAGCGATGTTAGCGACTGTTTCCAGTCGCTAACATCTTGGCATGCCCACTTTGCATGTCATTAGTGATAAATATCACTCACATGCAAAGTGGGGCCCAAGATGGTCGCTATATTCTACTAGCCGTCGCTAACTGGTGTTAGCAACAGCTAGGTAATACACATATAATTTTATCTCCGCAAAGCGGAGCGCTGTTACAGATATATATCTTGTTTCTGAACGTTAATTTCTCAAAATGCACTGAAGCACATATATTGAGACCTAGCAAAGGCACATCGGGCTACCAGTCCCTACAATTTTGCCAAGTTTTGTGCAAATCCATTCAGCTGTTCGATCCTACCGAGAGACAAGATGGCGGCCGCTACGGACTGTTTGGAATGTTTACAGACACCGGAGAGCCAATCAGCTTCGCTTCGCAAAGCTCCGTAACGCGAAAAGTACGCGAAGCGGTGCGCTGTTACAGATATATATCTTTTTTTGAACGTTAATTTCTCAAAATCCACTGGAGCACATATATTGAGATCTAGCAAAGGCACATCGGGCTACCAGTCCCTACAATTTTGCCAAGTTTCGTGCAAATCCATTCAGCTGTTCGATTATTATTATTTTAATTTTTTTTTGCCCCGCGGGGCCCTTTTAAAACCTCCACATCAAACCTAGGGGGTGAGCGACAATGTACTATGCCCCCTTATGGTCATTTGCCCCTTCGCTTTGGCCTCCTCTTGTCTCTCGATCCTACCGAGAGACAAGATGGCGGCCGCTACGGACTGTTTGGAATGTTGACAGACGCCGGAGAACCAATCAGCTTCGCTTCACAAAGCTCCGTTGCGCGTAAAGTACGCGTCCTGGGACGCTGCCAGGTCCGCTGTTACAGATATATATCTTTTTTTAAACGTTAATTTCTCAAAATCCACTGGAGCACATATATTGAGACCTACAAAAGGCACATCGGGCTACCAGTCCATACAATTTTGCCAAGTTTCGTGCAAATCCATTCAGCCGTTCGGGCTAAAAGTGAGGCCAACCGCCCTATGGAAAACTCAATGTTAAAAACACGTTTTGGGACCCCCCTTTTTTCTCGGCCCCCCCTTGACGAACCCCCCCCAAATTTTCAAGGGCTGCTCAGAAACAAAATGTGCCATTTTCCTGAAAATTTCAGCCAATTCCGTCCACAAACGCCAAAGTTATTAGACATAGAATTTTCAAAAAACCCATAGAGAAAAAATCCTAACTATATATACCTACTGGCGACCGCCAGTAGGTAATATATATATATATATATATCCATCCACTCCGGTTCCATTTGCTGGTGCCGCAGCGCTCAACACGGGTGCGGCACCCTGTCTAGAAATACGATTCGGTCATTGCTTATTTCCAAATGATTAGTAAGTCATTGGACAAGGTATATCGATGACTTACTAATCATTTGGGATGGGAGCAAAGAGGAATTTCTAGAATACTTTGAAGTCATGAACAACAGTATACCAAACTTAAAATTCAGTTATGAAATAAGCAATGACCGAATCGTATTTCTAGACACAGAGATCTACATAAGAAATAACCAAATACAGACTACCCTACATCGCAAATGCACGGCCACAAATGCCACCTTGGAGGCTACAAGCTTCCACCAGGAGTCCCTCATCAGCAGTATCCCCTATGGGGAATTTCTAAGAATCTGCCGAATCTGTAGTGAGAATGATGAATGGTTGAAATATAGTGCGACAACCACAAACAGATTCAAACGGCGGAAATATAACAATGGCGTAATCAAAAAATGCTGGGAGAGAACCAATCAGAAAACTAGAGAAGAATGTCTAGTAAGAAAACAACAGGAACCCATGAGTGAATCAGAACCAGTGCGAATGATAATGGATTATTCAAATGAAAGTAAGAAAATTGCAACCATCTTGAAACGTAATTGGAAAATTTTACAACTGGATGACACAGTTAAGAACATTGTGGGACAACACCCGACAATTACGTACAGAAGGGCAAAGAACTTAAAGGATCATCTTATCCATAGCCACTTCAGGAAACCAACAACAATGAAAAAAGATTCATGGTTAAAATCAACTGGTTTTGTCAAATGCTATACATGCAAGGCATGTCAAATAGCTAAACCTATCAAGAAAGTACAAATGGCAAACCAAAAAACATGGGAGATCAGAGAACTAATCACTTACAAAACCACACATGTGGTGTATGTTGTGGAATGTCCTTGCCCCATGAGATATGTGGGCAGTACGGTGTGTGAACTGAAGAAAAGAATTCTAGAGCACGTCCGAGCTACCATACATCAGGATAGAGCAAACGCGGTAGCGAAGCACATGGAACTAAATCACCAAAGTGATTGGACTCAATTGAAATTTTTGGGTATTGAAAGTGTCCCCAAAAATGACCGAGGAGGGGACAGAGAAAGATTATTGAGACAAAAGGAGTCACGTCACATCCTAAACCTAAGGACTCTAACCCCTCATGGGCTAAACCAGTCGGAAGAACTTTATACACATTTGTAATGACTTCGCTTTGAGAAAGGAACATGGCCAGATTTTATGCTAAACTGCTAAACAACCCCATGATGGGTATGAAAAAGAAATAATAATGGACATGGTGTGCAAAAAATCAGTAAATTGTTTGCTGTTAATGTTAAATGGTGACCCATGGGATTGTATACGATTCAAAACCCACTGGAGGGTATGCATAAAGTTGAAATGATTGATCAACAAACTTGAAAACGTATATTAGAAAGGAATGTAATCCCACTAGAGGGATCCAATTGGTATGAAATGTGATGAGCATACATGCAGATATGGTAAAAGCAGTAAAATTGCATAAAATTGAGCAAAATGTCAATGTTTTAAAATGAAATATGTAACAGAAAAACCAAAAAACTACATATCCCAGAAAGCATAGAGGCACTGGCTATCCCCAACAGGAAGTGATGTGAGATGTAATTAACTATATCAAACAGGGGGGAGCCAAGTGGTCGATTGATCGTGAGCAAGGTATTGAGTAATACCGAAACGCGTAGATCGTAAGCAGCTGCCTTTGAACTTGAAGAGAATGTAAAAGAAAATAAAAAGAAAAATTGCAAAACACGACCTGTGGAGTGCGACCCAATTGTTTCCCCTGCTGGAGGAATAGTGTGAGAAATATATATATATATATATATATATATATGTATATTGTATTGTATTGTATCTGTGCTTGTATCGCGCTACTGCCATCCTACGGGTATCCTGGTGCTTGAGATATCAGAGCACTTGATCGACTTGATGGTAAGCAGAAAGATGGAGCGTATGGATCAGAGTTTTGGAAATAGCCAGGTTTTCAGGCTTTTTCTGAATTCAACTAATGAATCCCTCTGTGTGATCCTTTGTGGCAGCTCGTTCCATAGCTGTGCCCCTACCACGCTGAAGGCCCTCCCCCCCCCTTCCGGGAGCATTGAAATTTTGTAGTTGCCAGTAGACCGGTGCCAGAGGACCGAAGCTGTCTCTGAGGAAGGTACCAGGAAAACCTTTCCTGTAATGGAATTGGGCCCATCCCGTGTGAGGCTCTGAATAGCTGACAGAGTGACTTGAAAAGAACCCTTTCCCTGATTGGTTACCAATGAAGCTCTCTTAATGCAGAGGTGGAGGACGAGTTGCGTCTCAAATTCAGCACCAGTTGTGCCACTGCAGACTGGACTCTTTGCAGCCCTTGAAAGATGTACTGGGGAGCTCCTAAATACAAGGAGTTGCAATAGTCCAGCCTGCTCAACACTGTGCTGCCGACTACCAAAGAGCGCAAATGTTTTGGTAGGATCGAAAGTATCCGGTGTAGCAGACGCAACAAGCCAAAGCAGACACTAGCTGTCTTAGTTGCCTGCGACTCCATCTGGAGGTTCTTGTCTATTAGGACCCCCAGATTCCACACTGTATTGACCGGAATCAGTGGCTCCTCCTCCGGAGTAAGTCTAAACTCCAACGGAGATTAAGTGGGCGGCCTCGCTGGAGAGCAGTATAGCACATTGGTCTTTCCACCATTGAACTGCAAAGAGTTTCTCCGCAGTCCAATCTGCGGTCTGGCGCATGCACTCTTGGAACTGGTCCAGAGAAACTGCCTGTTTTCCTTCCAAGGAGAATGCCAGCTGCGTATCGTCCGCATAGTTGACCAAGTCAACCCCGAACGATTTGATGATAGGAAAGAGCGGCTGCAGATATGCATTAAAAAGAATAGGGCTGATAGCGGAGCCCTGGGGCACCCCGTGGGTAACCGGTGACTTGCAGGAGGTAAATGGTGCCATGGTGACTTTCTGTTCTCTTCCTGTCAGGTAGGACCGTAGCCATTGCAAGGCCCTTCCCCTCACCCCTATCCTTTCCAATCTCTCTAAGAGGATTGGGTGGCTTACTGTGTCGAACGCGGCCGACATATCGAGAAGCACCAACACTGCGCCATTCCCGTTGTCGGCCCGCATTCGTAAGTTGTCCATCATAGTTGACAGAGCAGACTCCATCCCGTGCCCGGCCGAAACCCGAACTGATCTTTATCCAACAACTTATGTTCCTCCAAGAAGTCTGATAAGGATCTGCTTACAACCTTTTCCAAGATTTTAATTTGAAATGGGAGCAGGGAGATTGGGCGAAAATTGACCGGGTTTGTTGGGTCCAAGGAGGGTTTTTTAATCAGTGGTGTCACCACCTCCTGCTTCCATTCCCCCGGGACGGTGCCTTCTTCCAGGGACTGGTTGCATATCTGTCTACGCCAGGGGAAAGTCTAAAGGCCATAGGTTGTCTACATTTTCTGTGGCAGAGGGTCAGACATAGACCCTGAGGATATGCTTTGCGCCACAATGGTGAAAGCATGGTCAGAGAGAACCTGAAAACTATCAAGGGTATGTAACTGACCCGGAGCCCCCCCCCCCATCTCCTGTAAAACAGGGATCTGGGTGTCGGTATTGTTCTCCACGAGTAAGCTAACAATCTTCCCCACTTTATCCAAGAAATGCGAGGCAATATTATCGCATAATTCCTGGGAGGCCACCACTATGTTGCTCAGACATGTTGGGGCTGATAAATCTCTAACTATCTTAAAAAGTTCTTCAATTCCATTGGGGGCGTGTAAGATAGAGTTGGCATAAAAGTGGGCTTTACATTCTAGAATCCGTTGCTTATACACAGTCTGTGCTGACCTCAGCTCTAGCCTGTCCCCCTTTGAATATCCCTTCCTCCATTTCCTTTCCGCCTTTTTACACAGCAGGCGTAGGTGTCTCAGTTCGTCATTGTACCATGGTGCTGGGATTTTATTTCTTAATCTGATTTTTTTATCGGGATTAATTGATCCAAAGCGTCCACGTTTCTAGTAGATGTTATAGTTTGCCTCGACCGTGGCGGAAGCACAGAAGAGATTATCTGTAGGTGGGGTTAATATGGCATCCAACCTACCCAACTTCACCCATTCCCTCCCAACCCGGTAGGCCACAGGCATCTTAGCTTGGCCCTTCTGTTCTGGCAGTGTGATTTGGAAATGAACTAGATGATGGTCTGTCCAGTTTTGAGGCAAAATGCTCAGTACCTCCGAGTCCATGCCATTGGCAAAGAGCAGGTCGAGAGTATGGCCTCCTCGATGGGTCGGGAGTTTGACTAGCTGTTGAAGGCTCAAGTTGGCACAGGTATGCATCAGTTCTCTCAGATGGGTACCCAGGGCAGCATTCTCCCACAAGTTAAAGTCACCAAGGATGATCGTTTTGGAGTGCGCAAGGAAGAGATTAGTGATGGTATCTAGAACAGATTGATACTGAGTGGCGCTCCCTGGGGGTCTATAGCAAACCAAACCCGGGAGTTGGCTGCCTTTGGGTTCCTGCAGCGAGAATCCCATGAGCTCCATCCCAGTAATCTCATCCACCTTTATAGGGGCAAAATTCAACTCCTCTCTATAAATCACTCCGACCCCTCCTCCTCTGCCCTTTAACCTTGGGTTATGTAGAATATTGAACCCCTTTGGGCAGGCAAGTCCTATTTCCAACACAGACTCCGCTCGAATCCAAGTTTCTGTTAGAAATAATACATCCAGATTCATGTCTTCAATCAGCATGGAGATTTCCGTGTGGTGCTTGACCAGCGACCGGCAATTAGTCAGCCCGCAGCTCAGCCTAGTATTCCTAGCCTCACTTGCTTCTTTCTTAGAGGAAACCTGATAGGTAGTGTCAGAGTCTGCCCTCTTACCTAGTTCCATTAGCTGTTTCCTCGTGTACACATAGCGGTGTCCATTGCTACCCAAACGGGCAGCATAGCTGGCACTAGGCACGTCCGAGGCGTGGACGGGCGCAGACGGGCTTGTCTCTGGCGCGCCTCCGGCGCGCGCTGTGCGCTTGCATTGTCCAAGATTATATAGGCAGCAAGCGTGTCGCCCCCTGCCACTAGTGAGCGCCCCAAGATGGCGCTAGCTGAAAATAAACAAGCGACAGATCCCGCTCTAGCAGCAGGTGTGTAAATTCCTTTTAAGTGCGGGTATGCGAGATTAAAAGCCAGTGATTATTTTAATGAGCCAAACAGTTTTAAAAACTCAGTCTACTAAAATAAAATATTGTGGTGTAGCGTTCCAAAGGTCCCCTTTCAATTCAACAGCAAGAGCGACCAGAGCGCTATCATGTCTATCTGACATTTATATAGGTGTATATATATATATATATATGTGTATATATATATTCACTGAAAAAACCCGAGGTTATAGACCATATATAGTTAGGAATTAGCATTTAAAAAACCTTATTTTACTCACACAAAACCATTGAAATTCCATATATAGTTAGTTGCACTAACTATATATCGCGCACCCGCAATCCACTGCTGATGATGTCACATATTACATCATTCATGACATGGTCAGTGACATCACTGATGACATCACTGATGACATCTCAAATGACATCACTGATGACATCACTGATGACATCATCCAGTGACTGTGTGTTTCTGTAAAGTTTAAATATGTTTTACATATTGAAGAATGAGTAGATGTATAAGTGTCTGGACGAAGGATTTAGTAGGTGCATGACTGAATGTATGAGTGAGTGATTAAATGTGTCTCACTGAGTGCATGGGTTAGTGACTAAACTGTCTTAATTTGTGCATCATTATGTCTGTTGTTCTGTAAACTGCTGCATGTGTTGATCAGTAGCTATATGATTAACTATATGGGTTATTGATTGATTATCCAAGTATTTGTATGGGAGACTGAGTGTGTGTGTGGCTGGCTGGGAGGTGTGTGACTCGGTGCAGATCAATGTGTACTTGTATCAATGATTGTATAAGAAAGTAAGTATGTGTTAGTATATGTTTGAAAATGTAAGGTGCTCTATGTTTAACTGTATAGACAAGAAAATGGAAGTGTGATTGATTCTTTACAGGACTGACTAGGTGTGTGAGTAACTCCATGGATGAGTGGCACAGTGTGAGTGTCTGTATAGGTGTATGAGTGCATATGATAGTGTTGTAAAGATGAGTGATTGTATGTATGAATGATTGTATGGGTGAATGAGTGAATGTGTGTGTAGACGTAGGAATCAGTGAGTGCGTATGTAGTAACTAGTATTGGTGTGTCAATGGTTTCAAAAATTATACTCTGTATTTAACACTGCGTGAAACAGAGGTTATATTAAAATGTGAGGAGATGCATTGTATTGTCACATGAATGATATCATCAGTGATGTGGTCATTGATGTCAAATGAGATGTCATCAGTGATGTCATCAGTGATGTCATTTGAGATGTCATCAGTGATGTCATCAGTGATGTCACTGACCATGTCATGAATGATGTAATATGTGACATCATCAGCAGTGGATTGCGGGTGCGCGATATATAGTTAGTGCAACTAACTATATATGGAATTTCAATGGTTTTGTGTGAGTAAAATAAGGTTTTTTAAATGCTAATTCCTAACTATATATGGTCTATAACCTATGGTTTTTTCAGTGAATTTTCAAGGTTTTGTAAATGCTAATTCCTAACTATATATGGTCTATAACCTATGGTTTTTTCAGTGAATTTCAATGGTTTTTTAATAGCAAATATCATAAGCTGTCGAATGTCAAGTACGTGGTAAGTGAAAACATTTTCGTGTTTATGCACACTGATCTGCTTTGAATGGTGCCCCCCCCCCTCATTTCTATTAGGAGTACTCTCTCTTTGCAGATAGTGAAAGGTAGTTAACGCAGGCCTTTGCCCCCGTTGTAATCCGTCGTGCCTGCTTCTCTCTCCATTTGATTGATTGTTATCCAAGTATTTACTATTTTAGAATTAGTTCTCTTTGGTTCATTCTCTATTTACAAACAAACACAGAGTCGCAATACTCTGTTTAGTCTTTGCAGATAACGAAAAATCGTGTAAAAAAAAAGAAAAATAATTGAGTAAAATCAGTAGGCCACTAATGGGATCTCTTTTTGACCTCGCTAAAATAGAAACATTAGGAACAACCCCTCATAACAAATACAAAACTAGTGAGATGAACTGAACTCCACACAATGATGGCTGCAAAACAGCTCGGCTCCGCCACCCACCCCGCCCAAAATAACGATAAAGAGCGGCTGCCATGATTGGTTGCGGAATGGCCACAACGGAGCTACGAAATGGTGGTGCTCTCATGCTAACCCCAGCTTCAGTCTGAAACATCCAGAAACACTGTAGACTACCAATTCGATCAGTTCCGGTAGCGCCCCAATGTAACCCGGTAGACAAGAACTAGCCCTCCCCTCTTTGACTGATGGTTCTTGTTGCCTGTCCCTTCTGTTGTCATTTAACAGAACTATTTAGCCTGCTGAAAGGGGTTGTGTTTCGACCGCTGGTTGGTGGAGACATTTTGACTATATTCTGGACCTGCGTTGTCGCGTAATGCGTCATATGACGCGCCGCGTTAGCGCATCCGGAAGTCATCCGGGGCGCGCAGCGCGTAACGTAAGCATAACAAGTCATGTGACTTGTTAATAAAACTTTTCATTGGTTCATTTTACTTTTCTTATTCTAATGATGAAAGCCTTGGTCATATCACCTAAAAATTACGCTTTTAATTACTTCCGAACATTATTTTTTCTTAAATATATGTTATAATGTTCCAGGCTAATGTACTTTCCCGGAAATTTTACAACTGTCCTGCAAGTAAAATATATTCTTTTTTCGAGAAAAAGAGCGTTTCTTCGTCCCATGACGGAGCCGTTGAGCAAAAGAGGGTCGACCTGCTGTCTTAGTCGCCGATACGCCTGAATATGAGATTCTTATCGATCACTTTATGTTGCAGGAATAGAAAACACAACAGCCCTTGACCATTTATCTTTACTGCGTTCCTTCGTATTATACCTTTTACCCTTCATGTAATTGGTCTGCTTTATTTCACTTGCCTTTTAATGATTCTAAAACAGTGACTATTATTAAAAACTTTACCAATGTATATACTACTACCATGTTTTCTTTTAAAAACCTTTATTGTGAAAATTTCATTATACAAATACGAGCCTATAACCACGTGGGCCTGCCACGGAGCAAACAGTAATCGTATATGATGAATAGACATTTACACTGTAGAGGAACGTAACGGGCGGGCCATTAGGTTGCAAGAACTAAGGTGTGTAACAGTTACGGAATCGGTGGACGTACATTTTATAATTAAAATACGACAGGGCCAGTTACAATAAAATTATCTAGATATACATTTGCGGGCAAGTACCATGGGTGACGTTAATTCGAATTTTCAACAGTACAGTAATCAATAACACATCAGAACTTAATATCAATAGGGATGTCGAAATATTCAATCAATTCTCGTCCCCGCCCGCCATGTGCTTCAAAACTGCATACGTATCTCGTGATTTCAAGGTTCTGCAACCAGTACACAACAAGGAGTTATGAGTCCCATTTATTCCGGCGCCATTTTGGGCGAGGACGGGGAGGTCCAGGATATAGTCAAAATGTCTCTACCAACCATCGACTATGATGATGTTCATATGCTGTATTTATTAGAGTAACACTCATCTGTCCACATGAAATTAATTTACCACAATCTAAACATGTCATTTTAATCTTTCCAAAGTTCTTCTAAATATTTGGGACCGTTTCCCTTGCCTCTGAAGCTCTCAGTGCCACTTCTTTGATGAATGTACTAGCAGGTCAGGGGTTCTCCTCCAAATCTCTCTTTTATGCAGCACTATAATTAATTGGTGCCACCTCTCCATATGACGATGCATGGTATAGTTACCACAACTATATTTTTTTTCGGTTCCTCTGGAGAGTTCATCGTGGCAGATGAAGCGTGTAACGTACCGGGCATTTACCTTTTTTTGCATGTACAGGAAAGGAAAAAAAAATCGAGCGTCCGAGTTCTAAGGTGTCCCAGGGCCATTTTAGTGGACCAGGCCCAAATCCAAAGAACAGGCCGCCATTTTGAGAGTCCTCTTGCAGCCGCCTGTCGCTATAGCATCAAGAGCAGCCGAAACTCAGCTGAATGGCAACTGAAACGGTAAATGGGAGCCCCACTACATTTCAGCATTGTAGGATGACCACACCAGTACAGCAACTTGCTAGACATCACCTCGGTGCCATCCGGATCTCGGCGCCCAACTGCAGATGAAGTGCCTCTCAACTATGAAACCACCACGGTGACATCCGGATCTTGGCGCGTTGTGCTGCCTTCGGCCTATTCGCACATCGGTCCGCTACTGACGCCATCTCACAGGCTAATGGGGTGACCCACACCGAGTTTCAGCATTGTAGGATGACCACACCAACTTGCTAGACATCACCTCGGTGCCATCCGAATCTTGGCATCTCAACGCCTAGTGGTATCTTCCATACAGAAAATATTGTTACGCTGCCTTTGGCCCCATTCGCACATCAGTCCGCAACTTAGACATCACCTCGGTGCCATCCGGATCTTGGCATCTCAGCGCCTTGTGGTGTCAGTCAGAAAATATTGTTGCGCTGCCTTTGGCCCCATTCGCACATCAGTCCGCTACTGACACCATCTCACAGGCCAATAGGGCGCCCCACGCCGACTTTTACCATTGTACGATGGCCACACCAGTGGCACAACTTGCTAGACATCACCTCGGTGCCATCCGAATCTTGGCATCTCAACGCCTAGTGGTATCTTCCATACAGAAAATCTTGTTACGCTACCTTTGGCCCCATTCGCACATCGGTCCGCAACTTAGACATCACCTCGGTGCCATCCGGATCTTGGCATCTCAGCGCCTTGTGGTGTCTTCTACTCCGAAAATATAGTAGAAAATATTGTTGCGCTGCCTTTGGCCCCATTCACACATCAGTCCGCTACTGACACCATCTCACAGGCCAACAGGGCGCCCCACGCCGACTTTTACCATTGTACGATGGCCACACCAGTGCCACAACTTGCTAGACACCACCTCGGTGCCATCCGGATCTTGGCATCTCAGCGCCTTGTGGTGTCTTCAAATCAGAAAATATTGTTGCGCTGCCTTTGGCCCCATTCGCACATCGGTCCGCTACTGACGCCATCTCACAGGCCAACGGGGCGCCCCACGCCGACTTTCAACATTGTAGGATGGCCACAGAAGTGCGACAACTTACTAGACACCACCTCGGTGCCATCCGGATCTTGGCGCGTTGTGCTGCCTTCGGCCTATTCGCACATCGGTCCGCTACTGACGCAAACTCACAGGCCAACGGGGCGCCCCACGCCGACTTTCAGCATTGTAGGATGGCCACACCAGTGCGGCAACTTGCTACACACCACCTCGGTGCCATCCGGATCTTGGCATCTCAGCGCCTAGTGATGTCTTCTATTCCGAAAATATTGTTGCGCTGCCTTCGGCCCCATTCACACATCGGTCCGCTACTGACGCCATCTCACAGGCCAACGGGGCGCCCCACGCCGACTTTCAGCATTGTAGGATGGCCACACCAGTGCGGCAACTTACTAGACACCACCTCGGCACCATCCGGATCTTGGCGCGTTGTGCTGCCTTCGGCCTATTCGCACATCGGTCCGCTACTGACGCAAACTCACAGGCCAACGGGGCGCCCCACGCCGACTTTCAGCATTGTTGGATGGCCACACCAGTGCGGCAACTTACTAGACACCACCTCGGTGCCATCCGGATCTTGGCGCGTTGTGCTGCCTTCGGCCTATTCGCACATCGGTCCGCTACTGACGCAAACTCACAGGCCAACGGGGCGCCCCACGCCGACTTTCAGCATTGTAGGATGGCCACACCAGTGCTGCAATTTGCTGGACACCACCTCGGTGCCATCCGGATCTTGGCGCGTTGTATTGCCTTCGGCCTATTCGCACATCGGTCCGCTACTGACGCCGCCTCACGTGCCAACGTATTTTCTCCGCATTTTACACCCTATGCCGCATAACAGGTCATGTGACTTGTTTATAAAACTTTTCATTGGTTCATTTTACTTTTGGTTTCCTAATGATGGAAGGCTTGATCATGTGACCTAAAAACAACACTTTTCATTGGATGAAAACTTTTTTTTTTTCCCAAACGATGAAAGCCGCACCTTGTTTCTGGATGTTTCAGACTGAAGCTGGCGTCAGCATGAGAGCACCACCATCTCGTAGCTCAGTCGTGGTCATTCCGCGAGCAATCATGGCAGCCGCTCCCCACCAGAAGCCTGCAGGAGTCGGAGCCCCCAAAACTTTTGATGAATTCTCAAGGCGGAGGGGACGCTTTCGAGAATGGGGTCCAAGACCTAGCAGACAAGCGTCCGATTTCCAAGGTGTCCCAGGGCCATTTCAGTGGACCAGGCCCAAAAAGGAAACAGCCTGCCGCCATTTTGAGAGTCCTGTGACAGCCGCCTATCGCTGCACCGCAAGAGTGGGCGCAACTCAGCTGAATTGCGGCATTTGACACAGTGGACCAAAAACGGATGGAATGGCAACTGAAACGGTAAAGGGGCACCCCACTACAACAGATGACACTCCACCTGGAGAGGCCCGTTCACGCCGGCTCCCCCGGGGCGCCCCACGCCGTTATTCGGAGCAGCATTGTAGGATACCAAAACCAGTGCGGCAACTTACTGGACATCACCTTGGTGCCATCGTTCTGCTGCCTTGGAACTATTCGCGCAACAGTTTGCTACTGATGACCCACCCCCCGCGACGCCCCATGCCGTTATTTGCTGGGTGGCAACTTACTAGACATCACTTTCGTGTCATCTAGGTTTCGGCGCGTTCTGCTGCCTTGGAACTATTCGCACAACAGTTTGCTACTGATGACCCACCCCCCGCGACGCCCCACGCCGGAAATCTGGACGTTGTGCTGCGTTGGGACTATTCGCACAGCCGACCGCTACTTCGTTGTTTTTCCCTATAAATGTTTATATGTTATTACTATTTTTGTTTTCTTGTATATATTTATAAATTATTAAAGTTTTATAATCTTACTACTTTGTCGGAGTGCTATATATATTTAATGTGACACATAATTGTAAAAACTTTGATGTACAAAGAGTCATCCCTGGAATCTTCCGCTTCAAGCTCGGTCCCCTCCCCAATCACAATACAGGATGGTTTTCAGATAATAGCAACGCTTCTGCTGTGACGGATCTCATCGAGTGTGGGCCTTGATCTACTATAACTCCTTTGAAGAGGGGTGATTCTTTACAGCTGTGGCCATAAACTACATCTGCAGGGCTAGCTGATACCCTAGGACCAGCCTGGACAATCGGACACAGAGGAAAAGGAGTGTCAGAGGGTGCGGTAGTGAATAGGGCGAAAGGGAAGTGTCGGGCGGGCACAGGGTGTGATTCTCAGGGAAGAGCAGCGCAGATGGGGGGAGGTTTATTACCCATGCATAAGACAGAGAGCGGGGATGACCACTGCCTGGGGGAGATGCTTGCGAGGGTGGGGAGCCATGCTAAGGATCGACAGCGTGCACAGAGTGGGTCTGGTCAAGGCATCTAAAATGGCTGCCGTGCACGACAAAAGTGTGGCATTTGAAAAAAGACAAGAAGGCGCAGACAATGTTTTTCAACACTTCCTGATTTCCTTCGAATCGAACGTTAACAGACGTTGGGGCATATTACCAAAGTTAAGCGATATTTATCCCTAACGATGCTTAGCAACGATTTTTTTACCGTCAGAAATTATCGCAGATAAACCTTGCTATTATCAAGGTTTATCGGAAATACGATAAAAAACGACCGCAATGCATTAATATCGCTGAAAACTCAGCGATATTCATGCATTACCGAGCTAATGCTCTTAGCCATGTTATCCACCTCCCATTGGATAACATGGCTAAGAACTGCTCAGGGCAGGTGGTAGCTTTTGGAGATATTCGCGCTTATCTCGAATATTTCCAAAAGTTGATAATAGGAGATAGCGATGTTAGCGACTGTTTCCAGTCGCTAACATCTTGGCATGCCCACTTTGCATGTCATTAGTGATAAATATCACTCACATGCAAAGTGGGGCCCAAGATGGTCGCTATCTTCTACTAGCCGTCGCTAACTGGTGTTAGCAACAGCTAGGTAATACACATATAATTTTATCTCCGCGAAGCGGAGCGCTGTTACAGATATATATCTTGTTTTTGAACGTTAATTTCTCAAAATGCACTGAAGCACATATATTGAGACCTAGCAAAGGCACATCGGGCTACCAGTCCCTACAATTTTGCCAAGTTTCGTGCAAATCCATTCAGCTGTTCGATCCTACCGAGAGACAAGATGGCGGCCGCTACGGACTGTTTGGAATGTTTACAGACACCGGAGAGCCAATCAGCTTCGCTTCGCAAAGCTCCGTAACGCGAAAAGTACGCGAAGCGGTGCGGTGTTACAGATATATATCTTTTTTTGAACGTTAATTTCTCAAAATCCACTGGAGCACATATATTGAGATCTAGCAAAGGCACATCGGGCTACCAGTCCCTACAATTTTGCCAAGTTTCGTGCAAATCCATTCAGCTGTTCGATTATTATTATTTTTTTTTTTTTTGCCCCGCGGGGCCCTTTTAAAACCTCCACATCAAACCTAGGGGGTCAGCGACAATCTACTATGCCCCCTTATGGTCATTTGCCCCTTCGCTTTGGCCTCCTCTTGTCTCTCGATCCTACCGAGAGACAAGATGGCGGCCGCTACGGACTGTTTGGAATGTTGACAGACGCCGGAGAACCAATCAGCTTCGCTTCACAAAGCTCCGTTGCGCGAAAAGTACGCGTCCTGGGCCGCTGCCCAGTCCGCTGTTACAGATATATATCTTTTTTTAAACGTTAATTTCTCAAAATCCACTGGAGCACATATATTGAGACCTACAAAAGGCACATCGGGCTACCAGTCCCTACAATTTTGCCAAGTTTCGTGCAAATCCATTCAGCCGTTCGGGCTAAAAGTGAGGCCAACCGCCCTATGGAAATTAACATGGGAAAAACGCGTTTTGGGACCCCCCTTTTTTCTCGGCCCCCCCCTTGACGAACCCCCCCAAAATTTTCAGGGGCTGCTCAGAAACAAAATGTGCCATTATCCTGAAAATTTCAGCCAATTCCGTCCACAAACGCCAAAGTTATTAGACATAGAATTTTCAAAAATCCCATAGAGAAAAAATCCTAACTATATATACCTACTGGCGACCGCCAGTAGGTAATGTATGTATATATATTTGTATATATGTATGTGTATGTATATATGTATGTATGTATATCCTGTGGCGTGAGATTGAAAAACAGAATATATGTCCTCCGTTGAAAAAAACAAATGAAAAAATAAAAGGCAAACAGACTTTAAATCGCACAGAAAATCAAATTAAAGTGATGGACAAAGGTTGAGAGAGTTATTGAAAAACATTGGAAAAGATATTTAATATAGTTTTTATAAAATGTTGCTTGAGGAAATCATTTTATGTCTAAAATATGGTTTTAGTAATGCATGAATTAATTCATAAATTGAAGTAATAGCACATTAACAATTTGAGATGTTTTTATCAATTGTTCTATGTTGCTTAATGTATTATATTCTGTGCATTAATAAGATGTATTATGACATAGCCACAGCAGGAGGAACAAACTGTGAATAGTCTTTTTTCATTGTATCTTTAATGTGTATAATTGGGATGTATGACGTTATAACGCATACTATTACTCCGCATACCATTACAACGCGACTTTTACTCCGCATACCGTTACAACGCATAGCGCCTTGGGGCGCTGGATAGTGGTAAGTATAATTTACTATTCTAACTCCAGTCCCCGTGGACCCTAGGGAAGGTGTTGGATAGTAAATTATACTTATTCCCTATCCTAGAGCGCCCCCCAGCGCAATGCGTTGTAATGGTAGTGCGGAGTAAAAGTCGCGTTGTAATGGTAGTGCGGAGTAAAAGATGCGTTGTAACGGGTGTATACCGTATAATTGTATAGTCTGACTTTTGTATCAGTCGTGAAGTTGATCATGTGACCTAACTTCCTCTGATAAAAAAACTGTTTGATTTTAACCCCTTGGCCGCGGTGGTAATTCCACCGCGGAGCTAGGGGGGGGAGGGGGGTCGCGCGGCGCCGCCATGCTCGTGACAGAACCACTCCGGCACAAGCCACGGGCGCGCTGTTCTTGTGACAGAGTGGTTCCGTCACGGCCCCGCCCGCTCAATAAAACCACCGCGCAGGTGCAGAATCGCGGCAGCGTGTGCGGGGCGGGCGTGCCGTGACGGAACCACTCCAGCACCAGCACAGCACGTCCGTGGCTCGTGACGGAGTGGTTCCGTCACAAGCGCTCAAGGGGTTAATGACTGCCCATGTGAACAAGGCAGGTGTGCCGAAACGAGTCATGCGAAAAATGAAATAAACCTAAGGTGAATGGCAGAAGCTTACCCCAGTGTTGGTGTCCGATTTTTCAGTGGAAAGTGGGTAGTGGTTGGAGTATATATATATAGGACCATTCCTCATCATCACAATAGAATTAATACTTCCGTTACTGTTATTAGAAGACAGACTCCCTGCTTCTTGCTGTTTCAACATGCTTGACAGCACTGCAGTAATTTGATATAATTGCATTTAACTGTACAGACATTTAAATTGCAAATTCTGTCTGATTTCAACCAGCTAATTTTAGAAAATCAAAATTAGATAATAAAACACAATATATGCAGTTTCCTAATTTCAAACACACAGTTTGGCTGTCTTGTTCATGTTCAATAAAGGCAGAGTGGCCATTGCAAATCATAATTTAAAGTGCAGTCTCACATAGAAGGAACGGTTCAAGAATATGTACAATCTCAATACATGATTTACGAAGGAAAAAATGACTTATCGTATACCCCAAAAATCAGTGCTCTCACATAGGGAGAGAGGGAGGGGAAAGTGGTGACGGCAAGTGCCCGTCGTGTAGGGTGGGTGGAGGTGAAAAGACAGTGTGTTAAAAAACGAAAAAAGGAAAGTACTTAAAAAAATGCGCAGGCTGGGAGACAAGATTGCGGCGACTTGCTAGATCGCTGTTAGCAGCTCCCTGACCAGCTCCGATGACCACGCTGACCGGAGGATAAGAGAAATCCTATGACTATATTGTAACTGCTCGAATATGTTTTGTGCAGTTTAAATATCTTTTCTACGCTCCACGACCCTCTGAATAGCACTTGGTTAATGCTGGAGGAAAGTCTAAAGAAAAATATGCCGGCGGCAGCGTGGACAGAGGTACAAGCAGTGGACGCGGCTAGTTCAGGGGAAAACCTGGCTTTGAGAGTGCAGCTCTCACTCTTCACCTCCTTGATTGGTATCGCGGTGCTACGGCTCCTGAACGGTATCCGCTCACCTGTAGTTGCTCAGCCCAGCCGGCGGCAGGAGGGAAGCACTCAGGACGGCGTTTTCACTACCGTAATGGCACGAAAGAACGCAGCAGCTATCGCAGCCGCGGCAAAAACTAGAGCTGCAAAACAAGCCCTCCGTGACCAGGAGGTTATGAATAAGCGTAGAGCTGCTGGCCTCGGGAACATTGGAAGCAACACGGTGGGGGGGTCAGAAGAGCTGACTCCTACCCCGAAGGCAGCGGGAAAGTCTACCACTTCTACGCCCTCCGTTATTGAATTGCTACGGCGTGTCCCAAATGTGAAAGCCCCAACAAGGCAGAAATACATAACGGATGCTCTGCCAGAACCGCCGGGATCACTGAGTTCGGACTTTCAGACTGAGGCACCCGCACTGGAATACTCTGAGAGAGATGCATCGGATGCTTCTCTCGGGCCAGTAATGGAATGTCCGGATTTGTCTGGCTCATCGAACCCCCCGGAGCTGCTGAAAATACAAGAGGCTTCGGCACTGACGGGGCTGGAGGCTCCGAATCTTACTACAGCAGCAGGGGATTTCCTGGAGGTAAAAGCGGAAAAAGGTATGTCCCTGGGGGCCAACGGCAGTGTAGAGCTCAATGTGACT
Source organism: Lissotriton helveticus (assembly GCF_964261635.1). NCBI lineage: Eukaryota > Metazoa > Chordata > Amphibia > Caudata > Salamandridae > Lissotriton > Lissotriton helveticus. The sequence continues at coordinate 360,221,253 of NC_136072.1, read as the reverse complement.
TTAAACTTAGCCCCTCATGCACCAGAAATACCGGCGACACCTATTTTGCCTACCCTGTCACGATTCGCTCCCTGTGCTCTTGTGTCCACCACCAGGGGGCTGAACTGTGGGACTCTCCAGGGTTCTAATATGCTTCCAGACCCTCCCCTGCATGCTTATCCTGACTTCCAGCCATTTGGGCACTTATTGGGAATTGACATCCATTCCCAATCCATGCCGGGTTTTGTGAAAGCCAGCCTGCTTATACTTGAAGCCAGCCTACTCAGGCCTGAAACTCCATTACCCAGAATTCCCTGCTCACTGCTTTGTCTCCACCCCTGCAGGCCAAGGATGGGTGGAGGAATTCAGTTCACCTGTGGCTGCTGCTAGCCTGCTCACACCTCCTGCTGCATGTGATTACTGTGAGCTCTTTTAAGCTTCAGCTCCTTTCAGCCCAGTGTTGGTCATTGTAGCTGTTTACAGGTGAAACCAATCCTTGTGTCCAGTGCTGCCTGAGCTTTTGCTATCCTTGTTTCCTGAGCGTTAGTTATGCCTTGTTCTTGACCTGCTGCTGTTTTCCTTATTCCTGAATTAGCACTGCCTGCAGTGCTACCTTGACTTCTGAGCCTTAGCATTCCTTGTTCCTGAACTGCAGCAGTTTCCCTTCTCCTGAATTAGCACTGCTTACAGTGCTACCTTGCTTCCTGAGTTCCTGAGCTATAGCTATTCCTTGTAACTGAATGTTTCCTGAGTTCCTGAGCTATAGTTATTCTTTGTTCCTGGGCTTCAGCTAGTTCTTGTTCTTGAATTGCACTGCTTGCAGTGCTCTCTTGACTCCTTGTTTTCTGAGCTGTAGCTATGTCCTGTTTCTTGAACTAGCACTGCCTGTAGTGCTACCTTGTCTCCTGAGCTAAAGTAATTTCCCTGTTCCTGAACCAGCACTGCCTGCAATGCTACCTTGACTCCTTAAGCTTTAGTAATTCCCTGTTCCTGAACCAGCAATGCCTGCAGTGCTACCTTGTCTCCAGTGCTAAAGTAATTTCCCGGTTTCCTGAACTAGCACTGTCTGCAGTGCTGCCTTGACTCCTGAGCCTTAGCTCACTTCTTGTTCCTGCCCCAGCACTGCCTTCTATGCTACTTTGTTTTCTTGATTCCTTCACCTGCACTATTCTAGTATACCTTTATAGCCTCCCCATCTTTATATCATTTTCCACTCCCTGCCTTTCTTCCCATTTCCTTAGTTCCAGTTCTAGTTTGCTGTCTTTCTATTCTGCTGTCTTACTTCTGTTACATTGTATGTTTGTTACCAGCTTTCTACCACATGTGCCCTGTGATTTCCTTCCTTTCCTGTTAAGCACTCCTCCTTGCTAGCTCCTTGTCTATTGTGCTTGTGTTTAGTTCTACCCCCTTGCTGTTACTGCCTTGCGTGCTCCTGTTTGATCGCCAGGATCCGTGGGCACTGCTGACTACCTAGGTGGTGTTTCTTGTTCACTGTGAGTATTGTCTTTGAGTTACATTTATAACATCACCATAGGTATAAGCTCCACAGGCCCTGCCTTTGCATCCATATCCTACATGTGGGTATTTGCAGTCAGTATCTGTAACAGCAATTGTGGGTAAGAAACTTACTGAGCTTCAGTCTTACCGTGTGGAGCTCCTGAGTGCTTTACCCCACACCCCTCTTTATTTTTCATGTTGTTTCATATATATGTCCTGCACGTTCGTCCTGGGTGTAGTTTTTCTGAATGCTAAATTGCCTCATGAGTGCCCTTCCTTTCTGAGTCTTAGCCATCTTGTTCCTTCGTGCAGGCTTCCCTTTGGATCTCCTTTCTCCTCTGACTTCTTGTATGATCCTGGGCAGTGCTGTACTCCTCTTTCTGTGTGCGTTTCTCTACCCAGTTCCCAATCCTTGCCCAAGTCCCTGACTGTGTTCCCCACATAGTCCCGGACAGTCCTTGACAGAATGACCAACCCACATCTCCAGGGTGACTTGTGAGGTTTTTTTTTGTTGCATTCAGTCAGCTACCATTCTTCTGTTACATTTCTGTTTGAACATCTTGAAGGTGTATCATAATGAGATGTTTAAGAAAGAAACACACCAGTGTATCATTTAAGTTTATGCAGGGAAGTTCGCCAGTGCCCAACAATGAGAGGCATTTAGTGTCCATTTTACCATTTGAGCATGTTAACCCTAGTCCTGAAACTATAAATCCTCTTATGAGAAATGGACATTTACGTTCTGAATATTTTACTCATTGGCTCTCAAACAACTCTTTGCCAGATCCTGACTTGCTCTTCTATTCTGATCCAGATTCAATGTCTGCATCAGCATTGCAAAATGAAAATAATACCTTACTAAGTTTGCTGAACAAGACTTCTGATTCTCTCTTGTCTGCTGTAAGTGGTTGTAAAATACAATGTTCAACCACACAACCAAAGAAAGAGCAGATGCATTTCATAACCTCTGTTTTCCATTCAGATAATGTTACCCAGTCTTGTAGGCCAGTAAAGATCACAGTTTTGGATACTAAATGGACCTTGTTAAATTCTACAGTCAAGGTTAACAATCAGTTTACAAAAAAAGAGGAAAAAAAACACCTAGAACACAGGCGGCTAATAGTCAGTTTAAACAAAATACAAGGTGTAGATTTGTTGCTTGTTGTGAAGCTGCCAAGTCTTCCACTGTCCTTGTAGACCAAGATCTTCAGTCTTCACAGGATATAATTACATCTAAAATTCTTGAAATACAACGAGAAAATAAAATGTTTCAAACTCTGGTGAAAATCTATAACCCAGAGTTCAAGTGGGAATCTAAAACCCATGTACAAGACAACTTTTCCACCTCTATTTTAGCCTCCTTAGAAATAGAGAATGAAACCTTGCGCTCTCTTTTGCGTTCCCATCAGAGCTGGTCCAGCAATTGTGTGAATAATACCATGGCTGATCACTCAGATTTCCCTCAGAAAAGCCATTGTACCTTGTCTCACAGTGCAGCTAATCAATGTATGTGTTTGAAATCTGAATTTTCTAACTCATCTGGTGTTTTGTCTTCTAGTGCTAAGTTACATCTAGGCTCTACACCTGAGATGTGCTCCTCCACTTTTCATGAACCCCAAATGCCAGGCAAGACACAACACATCTCTTTGCTTTCTTTTCCTGGTAGTGACATCAGTACGATCTCAGAGATAACCCATAGACAGGCCATTGACATACAGACAAATCCTGAACCAGTGCCCAACACAATCCCTGATGTGACAGTCCCCCTTGACTCAGTCTATGCTCTTGGTCTAACTTCTGTGACTGAATCCAACCTCCTCACTGAGAAGAAACAAAATCCTGACCCCTTGTTTGTGCTCTCGCCTTCAAGTACAACACAAATTGAAAATTCAGGAAAGGATAATGCTCTATGCTCCAATGCATTTGTTCCACCTTGTAATGCTGCAGAAAATGAAAAGACCTCCCATGACCAAGTATTCTCTGGCCTATTTCCTCTGACTAAGAGTTGTGAACTGCCACATGGTAAAGGAAGTCTGGTCATCAGAGACTCTAAGAAAAGCCCTATTCTGAGCCATCCCAAAGAAGGTATTTCAGTGTGTTTTAATGAGCCAAGGAACTGTGAAGATTTCACTATTGACAATAGGGGTGTTCATGGGCAATCGCCATTCCCAGAATTTAAAGACTGCCATCTTTTTGCCTCGCTGCCATCAGCTTGTCTGCTTTCAGAGTCATCAGAGTCCTCAGCCGGCCTGATGCCTCCTGAACTTCAGCCTGCGGCCGTCCTGCCATCTGAGCCCGAACCTGCAGCCTTTCTGTTATCAGTACCAGGGCCTCCAGACTACCTTCCTTCAGAGCCTGAGTCCTCAGCCGGCCAACCTACAGAACTACAGCCTGCAGTCTGCCTGCCTACTGAGCCCCCAACCAATTTGTTTATAGAGCCTTCGCCTCCTAAAATACTGTTTATGGAGCCAGAGCTTCCACAGACACCTGCATGCGAGTCTTCTGTATGTCTTCACCCAGGGCCAGAGCCTCCTGTCTGCTTCTCGTTGCCTCCTTTATCTTCAGCCAGTTTGCATTTGACATCTGTGTCTCCTGCCAATCCGTTCTATGCTTTTGACCCTACAGTCAGTCTTCCTTTGATTTCAGAGTGCTACTCTAGCCTGCCATCATCAAGACTCCCAACACCTTTAATTCAGGCTTCTAAGCCCCAGTTACTGGATTTGGACTCCTCAGGTTCTGCCTTCAAAACTTCTGTTAATTTACAGCCTATTATCCTACCCTCCAGAAAATCACATTTTTTCTACAGTCCTCTGGTATCTTGCACTACATCTCTGATGGAAATTGACTTATTTCAAAGCAGCAAAGGCTCTAAATCGAGTCCCAGATTCTGGGAGACGGTCTTTGGAGGGGGAGTACTGTCATGATTCGCTCCCTGTGCTCTTGTGTCCACCACCAGGGGGCTGAACTGTGGGACACTCCAGGGTTCTAATATGCTTCCAGACCCTCCCCTGCATGCATATCCTGACTTCCAGCCATTTGGGCACTTATTGGGAATTGACATCCATTCCCAATCCATGCCGGGTTTTGTGAAAGCCAGCCTGCTTATACTTGAAGCCAGCCTACTCATGCCTGAAACTCCATTACCCAGAATTCCCTGCTCACTGCTTTGTCTCCACCCCTGCAGGCCAAGGATGGGTGGAGGAATTCAGTTCACCCGTGGCTGCTGCTAGCCTGCTCACACCTCCTGCTGCATGTGATTACTGTGAGCTATTTTAAGCTTCAGCTCCTTTCAGCCCAGTGTTGGTCATTGTAGCTGTTTACGGGTGAGACCAATCCTTGTGTGCAGTGCTCCCTGAGCTTTTGCTATCCTTGTTTCCTGAGCGTTAGTTATGCCTTGTTCCTGACCTGCTGCTGTTTTCCTTGTTCCTGAATTAGCACTGCCTGCAGTGCTACCTTGACTTCTGAGCCTTAGCATTCCTTGTTCCTGAACTGCAGCAGTATCCCTTCTCCTGAATTAGCACTGCTTACAGTGCTACCTTGCTTCCTGAGTTCCTGAGCTATAGCTATTCCTTGTAACTGAATTAGCACTGCCTGCAGTGCTCATGTTTCCTGAGTTCCTGAGCTATAGTTATTCTTTGTTCCTGGGCTTCAGCTAGTTCTTGTTCCTGAATTGCACTGCTTGCAGAGCTCTCTTGACTCCTTGTTTTCTGAGCTGTAGCTATGTCCTGTTTCTTGAACTAGCACTGCCTGTAGTGCTACCTTGTCTCCTGAGCTAAAGTAATTTCCCTGTTCCTGAACCAGCACTGCCTGCAATGCTACCTTGACTCCTTAAGCTTTAGTAATTCCCTGTTCCTGAACCAGCAATACCTGTAGTGCTACCTTGTCTCCTGTGCTAAAGTAATTTCCCGGTTTCCTGAACTAGCACTGTCTGCAGTGCTGCCTTGACTCCTGAGCCTTAGCTCACTTCTTGTTCCTGCCCCAGCACTGCCTTCTATGCTAATTTGTTTTCTTGATTCCTTCACCTGCACTACTCTAGTATACCTTTATAGCCTCCCCATCTGTATATCATTTTCCAGTCCCTGCCTTTCTTCCCATTTCCTTAGTTCCAGTTCTAGTTTGCTTTCTATTCTGCTGTCTTACTTCTGTTACATTGTATGTTTGTTACCTGCTTTCTGCCACATGTGCCCTGTGATTTCCTTCCTTTCCTGTTAAGCACTCCTCCTTGCTAGCTCCTTGTCTATTGTGCTTGTGTTTAGTTCTACCCCCTTGCTGTTACTGCCTTGCGTGCTCCTGTTTGATCGCCAGGATCCGTGGGCACTGCTGACTACCTAGGTGGTGTTTCTTGTTCACTGTGAGTATTGTCTTTGAGTTACATTTATAACATCACCATAAGTATAAGCTCCACAGACCCTGCCTTTGCATCCATATCCTACATGTGGGTATTTGCAGTCAGTATCTGTAACAGCAATTGTGGGTAAGAAATTTACTGAGCTTCAGTCTTCCCGTGTGGAGCTCCTGAGTACTTTACCCCACACCCCTCTTTATTGTTAATGTTGTTTCATATATATGTCCTGCAAACACAACAATGATGGACAGAATGTGGATCAATGTCACACATTCACCCCAGTCCAAAGATCTGGGCCCAAATCCATCGTTTTTCCACTCCACACCACCCTGGGTTAGACAATGGCGATATGCAAATCAGCGCTGACCCTGTGCCCCATGGGAACAGTCCAGTCCGAACTACAAAAGCCATGTCCTTCCCAGAACGGAAACAAGCATCCGAGGACCGGCCCGGTTTCGAGGTAACACCTCTCATCAGCCCGGCTAGCTTGATTCCAGTGGTGTGGAGTGCCTGGGACTCACGTCTGAGCATCCCCAGTACACTTAGAGCGATACCTGCAAACACAACAATGATGGACAGAATGTGGATCAATGTCACACATTCACCCCAGTCCAAAGATCTGGGCCCAAATCCATCGTTTTTCCACTCCACACCACCCTGGGTTAGACAATGGCGATATGCAAATCAGCGCTGACCCTGTGCCCCATGGGAACAGTACAGTCCGAACTACAAAAGCCATGTCCTTCCCAGAACGGAAACAAGCATCCGAGGACCGGCCCGGTTTCGAGGTAACACCTCTCATCAGCCCGGCTAGCTTGATTCCAGTGGTGTGGAGTGCCTGGGACTCACGTCTGAGCATCCCCAGTACACTTAGAGCGATACCTGCAAACACAACAATGATGGACAGAATGTGGATCAATGTCACACATTCACCCCAGTCCAAAGATCTGGGCCCAAATCCATCGTTTTTCCACTCCACACCACCCTGGGTTAGACAATGGCGATATGCAAATCAGCGCTGACCCTGTGCCCCATGGGAACAGTCCAGTCCGAACTACAAAAGCCATGTCCTTCCCAGAACGGAAACAAGCATCCGAGGACCGGCCCGGTTTCGAGGTAACACCTCTCATCAGCCCGGCTAGCTTGATTCCAGTGGTGTGGAGTGCCTGGGACTCATGTCTGAGCATCCCCAGTACACTTAGAGCGATACCTGCAAACACAACAATGATGGACAGAATGTGGATCAATGTCACACATTCACCCCAGTCCAAAGATCTGGGCCCAAATCCATCGTTTTTCCACTCCACACCACCCTGGGTTAGACAATGGCGATATGCAAATCAGCGCTGACCCTGTGCCCCATGGGAACAGTCCAGTCCGAACTACAAAAGCCATGTCCTTCCCAGAACGGAAACAAGCATCCGAGGACCGGCCCGGTTTCGAGGTAACACCTCTCATCAGCCCGGCTAGCTTGATTCCAGTGGTGTGGAGTGCCTGGGACTCACGTCTGAGCATCCCCAGTACACTTAGAGCGATACCTGCAAACACAACAATGATGGACAGAATGTGGATCAATGTCACACATTCACCCCAGTCCAAAGATCTGGGCCCAAATCCATCGTTTTTCCACTCCACACCACCCTGGGTTAGACAATGGCGATATGCAAATCAGCGCTGACCCTGTGCCCCATGGGAACAGTCCAGTCCGAACTACAAAAGCCATGTCCTTCCCAGAACGGAAACAAGCATCCGAGGACCGGCCCGGTTTCGAGGTAACACCTCTCATCAGCCCGGCTAGCTTGATTCCAGTGGTGTGGAGTGCCTGGGACTCACGTCTGAGCATCCCCAGTACACTTAGAGCGATACCTGCAAACACAACAATGATGGACAGAATGTGGATCAATGTCACACATTCACCCCAGTCCAAAGATCTGGGCCCAAATCCATCGTTTTTCCACTCCACACCACCCTGGGTTAGACAATGGCGATATGCAAATCAGCGCTGACCCTGTGCCCCATGGGAACAGTCCAGTCCGAACTACAAAAGCCATGTCCTTCCCAGAACGGAAACAAGCATCCGAGGACCGGCCTGGTTTCGAGGTAACACCTCTCATCAGCCTGGCTAGCTTGATTCCAGTGGTGTGGAGTGCCTGGGACTCACGTCTGAGCATCCCCAGTACACTTAGAGCGATACCTGCAAACACAACAATGATGGACAGAATGTGGATCAATGTCACACATTCACCCCAGTCCAAAGATCTGGGCCCAAATCCATCGTTTTTCCACTCCACACCACCCTGGGTTAGACAATGGCGATATGCAAATCAGCGCTGACCCTGTGCCCCATGGGAACAGTCCAGTCCGAACTACAAAAGCCATGTCCTTCCCAGAACGGAAACAAGCATCCGAGGACCGGCCCGGTTTCGAGGTAACACCTCTCATCAGCCCGGCTAGCTTGATTCCAGTGGTGTGGAGTGCCTGGGACTCACGTCTGAGCATCCCCAGTACACTTAGAGCGATACCTGCAAACACAACAATGATGGACAGAATGTGGATCAATGTCACACATTCACCCCAGTCCAAAGATCTGGGCCCAAATCCATCGTTTTTCCACTCCACACCACCCTGGGTTAGACAATGGCGATATGCAAATCAGCGCTGACCCTGTGCCCCATGGGAACAGTCCAGTCCGAACTACAAAAGCCATGTCCTTCCCAGAACGGAAACAAGCATCCGAGGACCGGCCCGGTTTCGAGGTAACACCTCTCATCAGCCCGGCTAGCTTGATTCCAGTGGTGTGGAGTGCCTGGGACTCACGTCTGAGCATCCCCAGTACACTTAAAGCGATACCTGCAAACACAACAATGATGGACAGAATGTGGATCAATGTCACACATTCACCCCAGTCCAAAGATCTGGGCCCAAATCCATCGTTTTTCCACTCCACACCACCCTGGGTTAGACAATGGCGATATGCAAATCAGCGCTGACCCTGTGCCCCATGGGAACAGTCCAGTCCGAACTACAAAAGCCATGTCCTTCCCAGAACGGAAACAAGCATCCGAGGACCGGCCCGGTTTCGAGGTAACACCTCTCATCAGCCCGGCTAGCTTGATTCCAGTGGTGTGGAGTGCCTGGGACTCACGTCTGAGCATCCCCAGTACACTTAGAGCGATACCTGCAAACACAACAATGATGGACAGAATGTGGATCAATGTCACACATTCACCCCAGTCCAAAGATCTGGGCCCAAATCCATCGTTTTTCCACTCCACACCACCCTGGGTTAGACAATGGCGATATGCAAATCAGCGCTGACCCGGAAACAAGCATCCGAGGACCGGCCCGGTTTCGAGGTAACACCTCTCATCAGCCCGGCTCGGATGCTTGTTTCCGTTCTGGGAAGGACATGGCTTTTGTAGTTCGGACTGGACTGTCCCATGGGGCACAGGGTCAGCGCTGATTTGCATATCGCCATTGTCTAACCCAGGGTGGTGTGGAGTGGAAAAACGATGGATTTGGGCCCAGATCTTTTGACTGGGGTGAATGTGTGACATTGATCCACATTCTGTCCATCATTGTTGTTTTTGCAGTAACCGCTCTAAGTGTACTGGGGATGCTCAGACGTGAGTCCCAGGCACTCCACACCACTGGAAGCAAGCTAGCCGGGCTGATGAGAGGTGTTACCTCGAAACCGGGCCGGTCCTCGGATGCTTGTTTCCGTTCTGGGAAGGACATGGCTTTTGTAGTTCGGACTGGACTGTTCCCATGGGGCACAGGGTCAGCGCTGATTTGCATATCGCCATTGTCTAACCCAGGGTGGTGTGGAGTGGAAAAACGATGGATTTGGGCCCAGATCTTTTGACTGGGGTGAATGTGTGACATTGATCCACATTCTGTCCATCATTGTTGTTTTTGCAGTAACCGCTCATATATATGTCCTGCACGTTCGTCCTGGGCGTAGTTTTTCTGAATGCTAAAATGCCTCATGAGTGCCCTTCCTTTCTGAGTCTTAGCCATCTTGTTCCTTCGTGCAGGCTTCCCTTTGGGTCTCTTTTCTCCTCTGACTTCTTGTATGATCCTGGGCAGTGCTGTACTCCTCTTTCTGTGTACGTTTTTCTACCCAGTTCCCAGTCCTTGCCCAAGTCCTTGACTGTGTTCCCCACATAGTCCCGGACAGTCCCTGACATACCCTAAATAACATACAGGGCTCAAATACCCCTCTTACCAAGGATACGGGGACCAGGGTCACTGGGTTAGACATGAATGCACCTATATCCACCTTAATGATAGAAGACGCCGGGTTGGAGAGTCGCAATGGAAATCTACAGATCTCCAGTAAGAACTCCGGGATATAGTGCGCCAGGCATCTACAGAAGAGAGTACAATTGATACAATGATAAATCAGAAAAAAAGGGATACTCTAAGGTGCACACTGCAGGGTAGTACAACTGAAGTCATAGAAACAGAAATGACTGCGACAGACAGGGAGCTTGCAGACCCCACTGACTTTTACTCATTCTCAGAGGATGTTAGTTGGTCTGGGGATACAGAGGGGAGCTTGAAGAACTGGATGACGACGACGTAGAGTCAGTTATTAGCACGGAAAGTGATCAAGACCTACGTGCTAAGGCGCCACGGGACAGGCGGAAGACAGTATTGAAGAAGAAAAAGGGAGGTCATCATGGGGCAAACGATTTGGTGTAGCACTATACACCAACGATTCATGGATTGAATCAAAGTCATCTGCACCCACCCCAGTCATCTCAAATATCTTCCTCTCTCCAAGCAGTGTCAGTAGACCAATCAGATCAGCCTGAGGCCACACTAACCCAAGTCATGGACACAGTACTTCAGGCCATCGCATCACACCGTGAAGAAACATCTAAAGATGGACGTAAGGCACGGGCTGCATTGCAAAAAGTCCACGGTGTTGTCCGTAAGCTCACTAAAACTGTAGGTGCATTCAATGATCGCATGAACGAGATGGAAGATCGCACAGTCTCAAATGAAAATGAGGCAGCTACGACTCGTGAACGAGTGGACGCTCATGAAGCTGACAACCAACGCGTCCTTGGTATCCCTGAAAAGAGTGAAGGGGAGGACTGCCGCTTGTATATTATAAAGCTTTTTCGCGACACCCTCCCTGAACTCTCCAGCTGGGACTGGAGCTACGAGGTACAACGGGCCCACAGGGTTCCATTATCATTAAAAGCCTCAGCAAAGACAGGAAGATACCCACGAGCAGTCCTAGTGAACTTTGGGAACTTTTCACTTCGCCAAGCCATCTCGGATAAAGTCACACCTGATAAACCCCGCAGCAGAGAATCGACCTCGTACTTCGTACGCCCAGACTTTTGCCACATTACAGTGGAAAGGAGATGGCGCCTTAGGCAGCTAATTAAGCCCTTTCTTGATAAAAAAGCGACGGTGTACCTTAATAATCCAGCCAAACTGAAAGTTATATTTGGGGGGCAAACAAAGTATTTTACTTCAGAGATTAAGGCAAAGGAGTAGCTAGAGAGTCTAAAATAGGTATAATTACACCCCTATGAACCCAGATCTGGAATGTGGATAGTTACTTATGATAGCATGGTGGGATAGTCTAGTATAGATTGAAGTCAACACTAAGGTTTTGAGGGGGGAGGATTTCAATGTTTAAATAATGCCCAACTGATGGTTTCATTATGATATTGTCGACCCTCTTTTTCTATACTCCTTATTGTTCCACTATGGTATTTGTCTTGTACTTTTTTGTATCTATTCTTTTCTCTATCCTCTTTCTCTTCTCCTTTTTTTGTTTTCTTCTTTCTCTCTTAAGGTGGCGTGGTCACTGTGTGTTGGTCAGGCAGTGCTAGTCCATCGCTACAGACTCTTATAGAGTCTAATTGCCTTTTTTTTGGGTGTAAGGGGGGAGGGCCTTGTCGGGGGGGGGTGGGCGAGGGTGGGGTGGGGGGGGGAAAAGGAATATAAAATGAGCAAGTCAAAGGGTACAATTAATTCAGTAATGAACACAATAGTTGAGGCAGTAAATGAGGTTCAATGTATGGCAAGATGTTGCTTAAAAATTAGCTTTTATATACAAGCAAGAAAACAAGCGATTTGGTATAACATTAGGTATGGTCTGATTACCCGAAAAAAAGAATGGGGAAGTTAAGACTTGGTTGCTGGAATGTGGCGGGTCTTAACGACAGGAGGAAGAGGGCACAGCTACGTCAAGCAATACATCAAGGCTCATGGGATATTATATGTATACAGGAGACCCACATTCCAATTGGTGAAATAGATCTGTTAAAAATCCCTGGATTTAACATTCTCGACTCAACTACACAGACGTCTCGGACTCGGGGTGTAGTCATATTAGCAAGGGCCTCCCTGGGCAAACAAACGCGGAAACTGGCGGATCCCCATGGTAGGTGGGCTATAGTGCAGCTTAATATAGGCATAACCATCTGCTCGATTTACGGGTCTAATCTGGACGAGCCTGCTTTATTTATTGATTTAGAACTTGAGCTGGCATCCTGGACCGGATCTCTTGTAATATGTGGTGACTTCAATATAGCGATGGGCCGTTTACAGAGTAGACAAGCACAGTAAATATATTTAGGACGTAAGCCTAAAGTATTTAGGGCAGTGCAGCAATTGATGACCAGCCACAACTTAAGAGATATCTGGAGCCTGAAAAATAAAGGGGACCCAGGATATACGTACTTGTCCCACCCCCACAACAAATACGTACGTATTGACTACATAATGTCAACTACTGACATTGCCCTAAATGCTGTCATAACTAAAGCCCCTAAGACGATATCGGACCATAATGCTCTCTCCCTTGTATTTGATGTTGCTAGCTACAAGAGATCACACTCTCAATGGTCATTTGATCGTAAGCTTCTTGTTAATCAAGAATATATAACATACATAAGGCTACAGACTAAGGAGTTCTTTGAATGTAATCAATACAGCGCACCGAGGGTGGTTGTCTGGGATTGTTACAAAGCAGCCCTAAGGGGAGAAACGGTCTCCTTTGTAGCCAAGCACAAAAAAGATCGTGAAAGGTCGATAGAACAGTTAAATACAGAACTAATAAACTTAGAGCATTTACACGCTACCCAGATCCACCTTGGGGAGCAAACTGAAGATACACTTTGTAAGATTTTAGTCTTAAAAGCTGAGATTAATAGTGATCTATCTCAAAAAGCTGCAGAAATTCTCCAGGTAAATCGGAATAAAATATACGAAACCGGAGAAAATGTGGGGAAACATCTGGCCCTTAAAACCCGCCAGAAGCAATCGCAAAATTCCATTCAATCCATTGAATACGGAGGACAGAAACATATCTCCTCGGTAGGCATAGTAGAGGCATTTCAAGACTACTACCGGAAGTTATACCAAAATGAAGACCAACAGTTAACACCTAACACTAAAGAGTTTTTGAATAACTGGCTCATTGAAACAGATCTTGGTAAAACTATCGATGAAACAACAAGGGAAGACCTTGAAAAAGAGGTCTCAAGCACCGAGGTAGAATTAGCTTTATTAGAACTTGCTGCTGGAAAAGCAGCCGGACCAGATAGAATTCCTTTAGATCTTTACAAACTGCTTGGTAATCTTATTGTCCCATTCCTCTATGATTTATTTCTTGGTGTGCAATGGCATGGGAACCCTCCTGAGTCTTGGAAACACACAAATATCGCCATCTTCCCGAAAAAAGGCAAACCACCGGAACAAACCTTTTCATACCGTCCAATCTCACTTATTAACTCAGATTCAAAGATTTATGCCAAAGTCTTTGCCAATCGTCTCAGTAGGATTGTCGAACATCTGGTCTCCCCCTGGCAGCATGGCTTTATTCCCGGTAAGAGTACGATCGATCACACTCGCAGAGCCATCTCCCTATTTGACATCACGGGAGCAGAGGGAGGCCAGATGTCGATGATCCTATTGGATGCCGAGAAGGCCTTTGACCGGGTCTCTTGGCAGTTCCTATGGGAGGTGTTAGAGATCAACAACCTCGGCCCGGTCTTTATAAAATCCATTAAGGCCCTCTATGTTGACCCTAAGGCAAAAATTATGGTGGGGGGTAGCGAATCAGAGCCTATTAATATCCAAAGGGGCACGCGGCAAGGTTGCCCGTGCTCCCCGATTCTATTCGCTCTTTATATTAACCCACTCATCCTTAAACTTCTTACCTCGCCAGTAATCGAACCAGTTAAAGTGGGCACGTATAACACCAAAATACTCGCCTATGCCGATGACGTGGCGGTATTGACACCAAGCCCCACAGAGGCAATTGAGGAGATTGAAGTAATTACACGGTCTTTTGGTTTATATTCAGGGTACTCCCTGAATAGGGATAAGACGATGGTTATCTGCACCGAGAATACATCCTTTATTAGCCGGTACAGAGTCAACAACGCGGTATATTTGGGCGTAAATATTTCGCCTAAAATAAATGAAATTAATCAACTTAATTTTGACCCGCTTATTAAGAAAGTTAAAAAAGACCTTCTCAGAGTTAATAACCTCCATCTTTCTATAATAGGCAGGGGGAATTACCTTAAAATGAGTGTGTTTCCCAAAATATTATATTTTTTTCGGGCAATCCCACTTTTGGTTGACGACGGCATAATCAGAAACCTTGATTCCGCTATGTCAAGATTTATTTGGAATTATGGTAAAGTTAGGAGGGCCTTACCTAAGCTAGCTCTACCATATCTAAGAGGAAGACCACCCTCTTTGACACTAGAGCCTCAGTAACTATTAACCTGGAACAGGCTATACCCTCAATATATGAACTATCGTTAGGAGATAAGGCTAGAGGACTGTTACTGAAACAAGTCGAACCATCCTACTTTAAAAAGATTACATTTAAGATCATTACGGACGCATGGAGGATCTGGAAGCGTACCGCTAAGTATCTGACAATACCAAGATATACTAAATATACACCCCTGTGGCAGAGTTCAATAATTCCGGTCCAACTCAATGATAGCACCTCTAGGAGGTGGGAGAGCCTAGGGGTAGGGAAAGTAGGAGACTTCCTGGGTAGGGAATCTGTGCCATCTTTTGAAGCGTTATGTGAAAAATATCAAATCCCCTGCTCCGACTATTTGAAATTTATACAAATCTACACTTCCCTTAGACAGTTGGTACCGAGCATAGATCTAAAAACAATAGCAATATTAGATCTAATAGGCAAACAGACAACCCGTATAGGTAACATTTATGAAGTATTCATAAGGAGTTATCCCGATGACCTTGAACAAATAGAAAGAAACTGGGCCACTAAGCTAAATAATTCAAATATCGATATAGACATGTCTTTGACGTTATCATCCAAATTATTTTTAGCTTCAAACTTAAAGGCTCAAACCTATAAAACAATATACGATCTTTATTTTACCCCCGCAAAACTATTTACCTGGGGCAAAAGAATAAACAATCAATGCCCAAGATGTTCTTTTGGTCCAGCTAACCTTATTCACATGCTAGCTGAGTGTCCAAAACTAGACGCAATTAAAAAAGATATGACCAAATACTGGGCTGAAATCTTTGGGCACGAATTAAGAACTTCAATGACACTCTTTGTAATAGGCTATGATGACTCTTTAGGGTACAGCAATAAAGAAGCAATGTCTATTTTTGTTGGTACGGCTGTATATAGAATCATCTTGACAGCACGGTGGAAAGACTCAGATGCACCAACTTTTCAGGGGTGGCTGAGTAGACTGCTAGGCATTTATAAGCAGGAGACTACAATTTATAGAATGAGAGGGAAAAAATCAAGAACACTCGGGGAGCAGATATGGGCTCCTGTTGCCACCTGGTTTGATAACCAAAGAAATCTATAGTCTCTATGGATGAAACCCTTTACTAATATATTATAGGTGGATACCCATTATAATCTATGAACCCTTTTGTGAGAAGTTGGCCTGATATATGATGTTTCCAATTCTGGAACCACCTTGTATCAGTCCAAACTATCCCTTATGGTGTCTGGTTGTAAGTCAACCTTATAGACAAGCTATCTTAATGGTAGCATAGACTAAGCAGCCTTAAAGGCTAAACTCAAGAGGTCGTGTTAAGCGAGCTGTTTTACCAATCACAGTCCTGTAATATCAAATGAAAGGACACCACACAAGTATATATTATAAAAATATATGTATTTATTTCTAACAATAATCCCCAGTATTCTTTATGAACAAAGGGGCACAAGCGTTAAATCAAAAGCACAGTATAACATACAAAGTTGCACAATTATGGGTGAGGGCGAGGGGCCACTCAGACCATATACTAAAAAAGTGGTATAAGAGATACCAATCAATCAGTGGTAAGGCCTAGGGCCTAGGGAATCGCTGGGAGCAGTCGGGACAAGCAATGCTGAAGTCAGGAAAAGCCCGCGGGATTCGGGTGCAGTGCTGAAAGCACAAGCATGTACCAATGTTAAGTCAATGGTGCGTAAAAGTTACACAAATAGAGTTTAAGGACACTTCCGCTGAACCTAGAAGGACAAAACTTTAGACACAGACCCTAGAGGTGTGTACCAGTGTGGGAACACCGGCGTTGCAATGTTACCTCACCCACAGGAAACGGGTGCACAGGGTCGAAGTAGTGTCGGGTTTCGTCACGCAAGCTCTGGGTGCTTGAAGCTGAAGATGCTGCAGGCGATGGGAAGGAGAAGTGTCTGGTGGGATCCAAGGGTGGACCCAAGTCGAAAAGTACCTGAAAGCAGAGGGGACAGAGTCTGGGTCACTCAGCAGTGACCAGGGTGGAACCAGGACAGAACCAGGCAATGTCGGGCGCAATCAGGTGGTTGTCGAGGAGCTTCTCTCCACTGTCACGTGGGCTCTGGGGCATCTGCGACATCCAGGAGCGGGTCACGATCTGTCCCACGCAGGCTCTCGCCGTCTGCGCTGCCGGCTTCAAGATTGGAGCAAACAACACTTGGCAAAAGCAATCCACGCTGAACTGGAAGATTGCTTCTCACTCGGACCAGGAGGGTCAGAGTGGGTGCTCCTTTTCAGGGGAGCGGGTGCAAATCTGGAGCAACCAGATTCACAAGTCGTATTTTGTTTTTGCCGGCACAGGGGCCACAAGCCAGCTGGCAAGTGACTGGGCCAACGCATTGAGCCAAAAGAAGCAGAAGGGCCCCACGCAGCACTCGTCGAGTGTAGAGGGGTGAACTTCGGTGCAAGAGTGGCTCAGGGTTGGGGCTTCTCAAACCCTGTTGTACAGCTTCGAGGGTCACTTGTGGGCTGCACGGTCAACGTCTCGTGGTCTTTTCAAGATGGCATGCCCCACGCTTCCGGTCGCCTCCACGGGTCTCAGCTCTGCAGGGACTGTGGATCGGGCTGTAAGAAGGCAGGCAAGCTTGATCTCGTCGATCTCTGTCGCTCGAATTCCGGCGGGAACTGCAACAAAGCAGACGTCGATGGGCTGGATGGTGCCTGTTTGCACAGGGTGGTCACTCCTTGACCACAAGGGAGATTCTTCAGTCTTCTACGGCGAGTAGGATGTCGAAGGGTCCAGAGTTTCGTTTCTTAAGTTTCATCAGGATAATCTGAAGTGCATTGGCACTGCTCCCACTCTTATTCGAATCTAGGGGGCTGGATTACCTGCTAGGGACCCAGGAAGTGGGTGGATACACCCCCTTCCTTTGATCCTGGCTGTGCTGGGTCGGGGGCTGGAGTGCCCCAGAACCGGTTTGGCCGGATTATGCAAGGGGCAGCCTTGTGCACCCCCAGCAGTGTCTGGTTTCTTTCAAACCTCCCTGCTACAATCCACTATCTCCTGTCTGGGGGGGTGTGACACCTCCCTACGACAGGAAACCCTTTGTCCAGGCCCCCTTGGCTGAGTTTCGGTCAGCTGCAGGGGTTCAGACCTGTGTCTGTGGCAGAAGCATCCATTTTGTGGATCTGAGGCTCTTTTAAAAATTAACCGCATTTCAGTAAAGTAACATGTCTTCTCTAGAGGGGTGGAATGCTATCCCCATCGCCAGGACTGGAGAGGGGCTAGTATTCCAAATCGTATGACACCTTACACGACATGTTTTGATAAGGCCAAACCAAAGTTGCTATATAACCGCGAGGATTATAATGCACTTAAAAGTATATGGTATGGCATTATCCTGAAACAGCTTAGGGAGTTGTTCCCGACAGCTGCGGACAGGCTCAGCTCATGCTAGAGCTCCATCTCACATTAAACCACGCACTCTGCCTCCAGGATTAATAAGGCCTTCCATAGGAGTGGCTCACAGGTTTATATGTGTCCAGATATAGGTTTAGATATAGGTGTACTATATCTAAGCAAGGGGTGATTACACCACCTTACCCCAGCTGAGTGATCAGCCAGTTGTGTCAATTTAAGAACCAGCCAGGGGTGGCAAAAGATATGCTGCAGCCCCTGGTAGGCCTTGGTGGCACCTATGCCCTGGGCACCTATAGTGCATGGTACAGGGGCTGACAAGGAGTCCATTTCCAATTGTGGTATGTACCTATAGCACATGTATTACTAATTTAGAGAGAGAACAGCAGGCTGGGGGTCTGATTAGCAGGCCCACAGCCTCAGTAGTCGAAAACCAGTGAAGCAAAAAGCAAAAATTTGGGGTGACCATAGGATAGCAGACCCTACTCTCCTACACCTTTCTTTCCCTTTTCTGGAGAATACTTGAGTGTGTCCATGAAGAAACCTTAAAATGAATTATGTCTTACTGTGTTGCTAATCTATCACGAACGCTTGGAATAGTGAATTCTCTTCTTTTGTAACGTTATGTTCTGTATACTGTTTATATTTTACTGTATATATCTTTCATACACTCTACCGTTTTGAACTTGCTCAAATAAAAATATTTAAAAAAAAATTTTTTAAATGCGCAGGCTGAGCTGATTTCAGTTTCAGTTAATGAAAATAGGGCTCAGTGGCGCGGGCTCGGGGGGGTTAGTATTCATTACAGATACTAAAGGGAAGGTACCCAACATGGAAGGGAGGGGAGGTCAGGTGGCCCTAGCAGATATAAGCCTCATGTGAAAGTTTTCCAACCTGCTAACACTGTGTAGCGGCGGAGAGCCCTCCCCGCCACACAGTATGCACAGAGAAATCAAATATCACTACTTAAGGCAGAGCAAAGCCCGTATATCGAAGAGTTCCTCGTCCTCATTCAGACCGAAGGGGTTCTTGGTGTCGAGGAGCAAGATGTACCTAGTCTCCAGCACAAGCAGTTGTTTACCGCGGTCCCCCCTCAGGGACTTGCTGCCATCCTGTCAACATCAAAGAAAGATAAGCTGTTAGCATTCTTATTGTGATGTTTCAGTCAATGTTTCGCAGTAGAGTAACTCAGATCGCTGTTCTTAATCGCTCTAATATGTTCAAGGTTCCTATTTTTCACAGGGAAAATCGTACTACCTATGTACATCTTGTTGCAGGGACAGACTATAGCATATACACAGTAGTCAGAGTTGCAGTTGATAAACTTGGATATGTTCCCTGTCTTGCCCGTGGGTAGTGGGTATGTTTTTCTGTTTTTACTAGTGCTACATACCTTGCACCTGCCGCACTTGAAAAAACCCTTTTGTTGTTGTATCCAACTTTGTTGTTTGCTGCCGCTCAAGTAGCTGTTAACTAGCATGTCCTTCAAAGATCTAGATTTTATGGCATGACACGGAGGCCAATATTATGCAATCTCCTTTATTGCTTAACTCACAGCAGCAACAATGAAAGGATCTAGAACTTTAATGAACATTCCAATAAGGTATATAGTCCATGTACACACAGTGGTCTCCCTTCTTTCTTTGTTGCTGCTGCTCACAAGATAAGTACCTTACTTTAGCTCTCTGCACTGTACTTGTCTGTGCTCTTCTGTGTGTATTGGATTGGGCTGTGGGAAGGCTGTACTGAGTGTGTCTCCCACCCTCTCCCTCCCCGCCCTTTAAGCAGCACTCTATTTTTGACTGGCTTTACTCGTGTGCTTCTGCACTGTCTTTTTAATTGGCTTCGCTTGTGTGCTTCTGCACGTTGTCGACTGACTCTTCTCGTGTACTTTGAACACCACCCGTGACCTTTTGAGGCTTTGACTCTATTTCCAGTACACTCGGTCTCGCTCTGAGCCTGCTGGGTCACTCTGAGCGGACGGAGGCTCTTTTTCCCCGCCCGCTCCCTCTCTCTCCACTCTCCCCCCTCGGCTCCTTAAGGCCGAGCGGGACTTTGCTTAAGTGACGAGCGTCTTTCAAACGCCGGCTCTTCGTCCAACGGAGCCGGCGTCTTTCAACGCCGGTCCCGTGTCTGACACACGCCTCCCGTCTCCATGGTGACCATCCGGCTCCTCACGAAGAATGGAGGGCCGCGCAACGTCACCATGGAGACGAAGATCTCCGCATGTATTCACACACTTTGCGCCGCCTACAGGGGCTCGTTTTAAATATTTGGACGCACACTCACCTTCCCGGTCGAGTTCTGGGCGCCGAGTGTCCCAGGCACGTACCGCGTCCTCGCGCTCCCACCCTCGACACGTTACCAGATTAGACAAGATAAAAAAGGGGAAATAGAAAACGGGCTCTTTGCCCACAAGACCACAATAGACAATAGAGAAAGGACAACAGAAAGGACAACAAGCTCGAGCAGAAAATAGAAAAGGGACAACGGGCTCCCTACTAGTACAAACAAAAAAAAGACTTCCACATCCTAAAGGAAAACCCCTTAAACAATCTAACTGTTGCTATGACTACAGAGTCTCCATTTTGTCCACAACATTCCTGCTCTTGTCAGTTGTTACCAACTGCTGGACACCTCTAACCTCGTTTTTGATCTAACCATGACTTCTGACCCTTCTACCTCCAGTATAGAGGATAAATTTGAGGGTCTCATCAATAAGGCCATTGATAAGGTAATGGGCTCTCTCGATGACACCATTATTAAGAAATTTGAGAGCCTCTCAAAGTCAGGCTGGCCACCCATGGGAGACCAAGGGGATACTGCTAAGGCTTCAACTAACCACAGAAAAAGACAAATTACTGTAAACCCCCTGAAATTGCCAAAAAGCCAAGGAGCTCCAAGCCTGCACTTCTTCACTCACGCTTTGGCGGTGACAATGTTGGTGCCTCGGGCACATTGGATGGGCAGCTTAGAGGCCCAGACCTTCCTATCCCCATTGATAGTGACGATGACATCGAGGGCGAGATTGACCTCTCTTGCTCCTCGGATTTTAACTCTGAAGAAGAGGAATGAGAATTAAAGACTCTTTGGGTGAGGCATCAGGGGCCTCAGGGTCTGGAATGGGAATCCTTGACCCCTTCGGGGAACACATGTTTGACCCACTCCTTATCAAACATCCCCTTTCGCCAGAATGGACCCCGTCCCAACACTTTGGTGACTACCTCTCCTTTTGGCTCCGCAAGGAAATGCCGAAGGAAATCAGAGCCCGTCTCAGGTCCGAATGTCCCCGCCCCTCCCTTCCCGATAAAATAGCTATGATTCCAGAGTTGGACAGCAAGGTAGTGGCATTTATTGCCAAGACCGGGAAGGACCCGAGGAGGGGACTCGATAAGGGCCTCAAGTCCTGCCAGGACGGGCTTCTGGACATCACGGGTCCACTGACCAAAATGTTTGAATTGGCGGAAGGGGCTTATCTCACCGATACTCCCATTGACCCAAAGGAACTGCGCCAATGGGCACAGAGGGCGATCTGCCTTTTGGGCAACGCAAACACTGCGCTTTCCAACGAAAGTCGCAAGAGCGTACTCCTAAAGATCGACCCCAAACTGGCTGAACTAGCTACCAAAGAAGGGGGTGCATCCTCTCAGGGACTTCTCTTTGGGGAAAAATTTATCAGAGAGATGGCAAAATACGTGGGAGTTTTTAACTCCATTCAGAAATCCCAGAAGGATATTAGGAAGGTGTTTAACAGTAGAGTTTTTTCCCGGGCCCGGAGGATGCGGGTTTGATTCCCCGGCCGTGGTAACTTTTCAACAAGGCCCTTGGGAGGACGTGGAGGAAGGTCCTCTCAATCCGGATATGGTTTCCAGTCGTCCTTCTTTACCCAAAGACAAAGGTTCCGAGGAAGAGGATTCGGAGGTGAAAGGAGGGCAAGAGGCTTTTCTACAGGTAAGAGTTCCCAAAGGCCTTTCAGATACCCCTATAAAGGTGGGAGGGAGACTAGCCCTTTTCTCTGGGAATTGGACCATGGTAAGTCAGGACCCTTGGGTGTTAGACACCGTGAAGGGTTACAAAATAGAGTTTGTAGACTTTCAGACAAGATTCCCCCAAGAAATCCGCTTCTCCCAGAAGGATTCCGCTTTGGTGTCACAAGAGGCGAGAGACCTTTTTGCAAAAGGTGCAATCCGGGAGGGAGAAGAAATTGGCTTTGTCAGCAACATCTTTCTGGTAGAGAAGAAAGACAAAAAAATGAGGCCCGTCATAAATCCCAAAGACTTGAACCAGTGGGTGGTTTACCGCCATTTCAAAATGGAGGGAATCCACCTTCTCAGGGACATCTTGAGAAAGGGGGACTGGCTTACTCGCCTGGATCTCAAGGACGCTTACTTGACCATTCCGATCTGGCCCCCTCATCAGAAATTTCTCCAGTTCTTTTGGGAGGGCAAGGTTTGGCAGTTTTGCAGCCTCCCCTTCGGTCTTTCATCGGCCCCTTGGTCTTTCACCAAGGTCCTTCGTCCAATAGCAGGGTGGCTGAGAAACAAGGGGGTGAGGTTAATTCTCTATCTCTACGACATCTTGATAATGGCCGAATCAAGAGAGTTCGCTTCACAACACACTACCCTCGCAATAAATCTCTTGGAATACCTAGGTTTTGTGATAAACAGAAAAAAGTCCTCTACGTCTCCAACCCAGGTCCCTCAGTTCTTGGGTTTTTTAGTGGATACTCTCCAAGCGGAATTGAAACTGGCGGGGGACAAAGTCAGGAAACTCAGGAAAGAGTTAAGGAAAGCGCTAAAGATACACTCTTTTCCTCTAAAAACCTTGGCAAGGATATTGGGTCTTCTGTTCTCGACTATCCAAGCGATATATCCGGGTCCCCTGCACTATCGGGCGCTTCAGAGGCTCAAGGCCAAAGCCCTCAAGATAAAGCCATCTTATTCTCAAATGGTTTGCCTGGACACGGACTCCAGGAAGGAAATAATATGGTGGTTAAAAAATGCAGAGGCTTGGAACGGCAGAGCAATTTTGGGGGAAGAACCGGACTTAGTCATACACTTGGATGTGAGCCTGGAGGGTTGGGGTGCAACGTGCGGCAATTCTTCAACGGAGGGACTTTGGACCCCCCAAGAGAGGGATCTTCATATCAACTGCCTAAAACTACTGGCAGGGTCCTTTGCTATCCAGAGCTTTACCAAGGATTTGATGAAATGTTCGATCATGCTTCGCATGGACAATGTATCCGCTGTGAGATACGTGAACAAAATGGGAGGCCCTCATTCGAAGGGCCTCTCGGACCTAGCCAAGAGCTTTTGGGCGTACTGCCTCAACAAGGGCATCTCGGTCATTGCCGAACATATCCCGGGGTTAAGCAACGGGGTAGCAGACTGGTTCTCCAGGAATTTTGTAGATTCGAGCAACTGGAGATTAGACAGGAAAATCTTTCTTGCAATCCAATCTCGCTGGGGTCCCTTTGGAATAGACCTCTTTGCGGACCGTCTCAATACACAGCTACCCAGGTTTTTCAGCTGGAGGCCGGACCCTTTGGCCTTGGGGATAGACGCCTTCTTTCAGAACTGGCTTGGTCTGAGACCTTATGCATTCCCTCCTTTTGCCATGCTTTCACGCCTCCTGTTCAAGTCCGAAGGAACGGAGAATCTGTAGTTGTAGTAACTCCCCTCTGGAGATCTCAGGCGTGGTTCCCCATCCTGCTGGAAATGAGTGTGGATTTTCCAATCCTCATCCCCGCCTTCGAAGAGTTGTTGACAGGACCTCACGGGGAGTGTCACCCTCTTGTTCTTCAGGGCATCCTGTGTCTGATGGCCTAGAAGATTTCAGGAGACAGTGGCAGATCCCAGGACTTTCGGAGGGCGCTTTCAGGCTCATGTCAGAATCATGGGCCCCTGGTACCAGAAAAGCCTATAGATTGGCTTGGCGTAAATGGGTTTTCTGGTGCCTTCGACGGGGTTACGATCCTGTTTCAGCTGATGTAGTTCAAGTTCTTAATTTCTTTGCAGAAATCTTTGCTTCGGGACTAGCTTATCGGACCGTTAACGTATATAGATCGGCAATTGCTGCAGGTCATTGCTTACTAGATGGTACCTCGGTAGGCCAAAATCTTCTGACCAAAAAACCTATGAGGAGTATGCGTGTTTTGAACCCTCCTCTGCCAAAATACTCTGCCCTCTGGGACGTGAGAGATGTCCTCAGACTGGTTACCTCTTGGGGCGAGAACTCTTCTCTCTCTTTGAAAAACTGTCCTATAAATTGACTGTTTTACTGTGCCTTGTCTCTTTCTGACGTACTTCAGATGTTAAGGCCTTAGGTCTCCCTAGTAGGGATTTTCAACCTGAGGGAGTTTGCTTTTACATTAAAAGACGGACTAAAACTATGTCAACCTCTGTTTTCTATTCCATTTTCCCTCAGAATGAAATCTTGTGTGTGGTGCGGTGCCTGTGATCCAGCGGCCTATAGGTAATATTGATGGAGCGGTAATTTCTTCTGGTAGTTTCTCAATGCAAAACCCTCATGCTACCTCTAATTTACCGCTCAAAAGGTGTTGGGCCCTTCACACCATGTATTACCTTCAGGAGACTTTAAATAAACCTGAACAGTCAAAAATGCATTTTATTATTCAAGCCAATAAAGAGAGTTGTTGAGTATTTAAAAGGTTTTATTTTCTATTCAAAAGTAAATTTTTCTCTGACCCTTTATTCATTAGTAAAATATCAATCAGGTTACAGAATTTGGAGAACAGGAAAAATATCAATAATACAGAACACATTACAGTCTGCATATAAGCATTACATGTAGTTATGAAAATGTGGCGCAAAATATCAGTCAAAATTCTTAAAGAGTTTCTAAGAAAAATAGTCTTGCAAAGCTAATCAATAATTAAATAGTTGGCAAAAATCTCCCATTAAGAGAAATAAATGCATAAAACAAATAAATCTTTTTAGACCTAATTAATTAGTCAAACATAAACTTAAAGTTTACCATCTAAATCTAAAGAGCCTTTCTATCTGTTGCTGCTCATGTGCATCTCTGTGTCTAAAGAGCAAAAAGGAGGGAGACAGCCCGCCCTTCACCAGACCTCAAAGGAATGTGGCCTCCAGTGCCAAGATATGACGAGGAAGCAAGAAACCTCCCCCTGAATCTCCTCGGACGCACCTCCCCTTCAGCAATCTCCCGGGACGTTTCTTGTACCTAACCCATAGAAGCCAGCTGAGCTGAGAAAAGCCAGCCCCCATCCAGAGAGGACAGTATTTATACTCTAAACCTTGGCAGTCTACACAAAGATGTAGCATCTTAAGGAAAACTTGTACGTGATTGGTCAGTCATGATGGCATGAGTTCTCAATACCCTGACTCATTCTAAAATCCTGACTTTACCAGTTTTAACAAAAGAAGCATACATGAATAACTACATTTATAAACATTTGCAACATTTACTAGGAAAAATGTTTCATTCTAATTCTCCTTCCTTCCTTCCACAGCGTAGTCAGATGGACACTTTTAACTAACACTGGTACATTGGCAGAATCACAAGAATGTACAGTTGAAGATGTCCTTCACTTCTTGTCATGAGGAAAGCTGCCACAGTCTGCGCATGCTCCCTTCTCATTAAATTGCAAGCCATAGCCTTGATGGATTCACAGGCAGCCATGTTTTGTGTAGGCCCCAAAAATAAAACAAACACAAAGATAATATTAATTTCATGTAAATCAGCCCATTATGTTTCCCTCCCTCATACTAATACCCCTTATAAATGTTTACCTAGCCAAGCTATTAGTGAAAAGCAGCTTTTCTATTATTTATGACAACATGCAAAATAAATGTGAAATGTGCAACATAGCATTTTCATGCTTTAGTGTAAAATTTAAAAGCACACACAATTAATATAGTGCACACAGTTAATACAACACACACAGTTAAATACAGCACACACAGCAACATGCTTTAATGTTTTAGCTAGCTTTTCATGCAAAAAGCATTTAGTCCCCTGTGTAGTGTTTGGTGCATTTGTTAATTCACACACATTATAAAAAGAGGTGTTATTTACTGAAAATATTTATCAAAATATGCAACAAGTCAAAGTCTTTTAAGACAGAAATAGTTGATTTTAGATTACATGGGATGAGCTGGGAAGAGAGAAACACATTCTATTAATCTTCAAAGCTAAAAAGGCCACCTTTTTCTAGACTGTAAAAAAACACAAGTTAATTCAGCAAAAGCATTTTCAGACTGAATAGGCCTCACTTTCATGTTTTTCATGTGCCATGTTTTTAACCTGCACCAAAATGTGCGTGGCAATTTAAATGCAGCTGTCTGAAGCACAAAAATAAAACAATGCCTGACTGCAGATGAAATCTGCTCCATCAATCCACCCTTCTGATGATTCAAATCATAATAAAATGATTTATAATTAATCACACATTTCATTTCACTAGTGACATTTCTTATTGCAAAAGCGGAGCATATAACAATTTTTACTTCTATTTCTAAGGCAAACACAAGTCTGGTCTGCAATCAGATCATATATAGCCAAGCTCAAATGTTTTAGTGCAGAAATCTGTAAGTAGCTTCTTGGAACAGTTAGTCTTCTGTAAAATAATTAACTAAAATAATAAAAAGAGAATTCAATAGGACAGTTTCAGCATTTCTTTGCTCATTGTCATCAGCTTGTCATCAGTATGGCTCATACTTTCCATGCAAATTGGACTACTTAGGTGCTGAGAAACTCAGAGCACCATCAATCCTTTGCACTTTTTCAACCTAGGCCTTTCACTCTTATTTTCACTTTGATCAGATTCAGATGTTTCACCACAGCATCTCTCAGATCAAAGCCGTTGCACCATCCATTATGCAGATCTTATGTAGCAGCTGCAATCTGGTGAGAAACTGCACACTGTACATCAACCAGACCTACACAGCAATGGCTAGTGTTCTCATCAGTGTTTTCCACAAGTGCATTTGCATATGTATTTTCAAGCCACTTTGGTGATGCTGAAAAACAGTCTTTTACAAAAGGTAACTCAGTACTACCATTGTGTTGCTTTATTATGCTTGACAGTTCAGGCATATAGCTGCAATCCATTCCTTGTCCAATCTGTTGTTCTGCACTCATTATCTTTGAGACCACATTATGATCTGATTTCAGAGAAACTGGCAATCTATACCTGGGCATCAGTCTTTGCAATAACACATTTGCCACTATGCAGTTGTCACTTTTCTCAAAAACAGTTCTGATACAACTCTGTTGTGCCGTTTCAAAAACATTTTCTTGAGCCTCTTGTAATTCATCTGTGAAGATTCCATAGAATGTATATGCTAACAGAACACAATTTTGTGCAACTGAATTAGCATTTCTCTCTCCCATGACAACAGTGACTCCCAATTGAGCAGATATACTGCATGTTAGGGTAAGGGCAATCAATTTCGAATTTTGGGCTGGGGTAATTACTAAAAGCCATGAAGCTTTGACAACATAATGTATAAGGAGCACAGCATGTGCTGCTTTTAATGTGTCACCTTTCAAACATTGGCAGTCCACAAAATGGACATTGTTGGGCTGACTCAGACATTCATCCTTAAAGTCTGAATTTGGCTTTATGCATATTTTCATGATATTTAGACACTCATATTCAGTTTTATCACAATCCAATTCATTTGCTGACATTTCTGTGCTGTTAGGGTCAAAGGTCATTGGGCAATACATCACAGACCTTTGAACACAGTCCTCTTTTTCAATAGGAAATGAGAGAGCGCAGCCCTCCCTCTCACTGTAAATTAGTGTATTTTCTTTCACATAAACGTTCATTCCTAGTGCTGGGGCGTGACATTTTTTCTCTTTCAACTCTAGGAATGCTTTTGTGCAGTTGTTGTCCAATGGAAGCGGATCAGACACACCTGAGTGTGTCAGCCTCCGTAAAGGCTTAGCCACTAGGGAAAGGTTTAGTAACCACTCTCTACAGCAGCTAACCATTCCCAAAAATTTCCTGACTTCTTTCTGGATTTGAGGTGTATTCATCTTGGAAATTATTTCCACCTTCTCTGGTGACACCTTTCTACCTCCCTTTCCAATTTTGTGTCCCAGGTATTCATCTTCTTTTTGACAGTACTCCTGACTATTCTCATGCAATGGCACTGTGACATGAACTTGGCAAAAACCAATAAAAATAAGCCATTCTTCACCACATGGAATGTGAAAAAATATATTGGCTGGATTCGGTACCACAGGACAACATGGAAAAATATGCTTTTAATCTCCTGCACTATTCTGTTCTTTTCATTTATTTTCTGTGAACCTATGATCAGAAAGTTACACAAACTTCTAATCAATTCCATCAAAAATCCTTTTATTGATAACATTCCTGCAACTGATTGTGTTCCTGAATACATGTCACCTGGTTCAAATTTTAATAAGACATGTTCTGCACATTTTATTAATCTGGCATCCTTCTGTGTGAACTCTCTTATTTCTGTGTTTATTATTTTTTCCAAATCAGAAGGTAATTTTTCATCTGTCTTTTCTGAAAATAATGCTACAACTGTCTCTTGTTGGGCCATTTTAAAATTTACATCCTCATCAGGAATCTGAAAAATAACATTATCTGATGTACAGTAATCTGTGCTGTTTATTTTGCAAAACAATTGTTTTTCTGCTAGGCCTGAGTCACAGACAACAACTTTGCAGCTTTCCTTAAATGGGCCTATTTTTGGTGCAAAATCTTCTAAAACTGGGTTTGTAGTTTCTTTGTCCTGCCACTAAATCTGGACTTTCCACTGCCTTAACAATGGAATTGGTAATTTCAGAATTGTGAGGGTTAAAACTCTCATTTGCAAACACAGTAACCTGTTGAACTGGGTTCTGATTTTGTCTCTGGAAATAATTCACATTTTCTCTGTACAACTTATTTAAATTAATTTTAGCGTTTTCCATATTGTGTGGGACCATCTGTGCTTGAAAGATTCCTGCCATTGGTACCTTTTTCTGAACTGACATTTGCATTTGCTTAGCTGGCATATTTTGCATCTGCAATTCTCCATCTTTTTGTGCATTATGTTTAAATTTATTTTCCTTCATCCAATGCTCAAATCTGTTAAAAAGATGGCAAAAGGACACATTTTCCAGCAGTACAACATCCATACCTGAATTTGCACTAACCAAAACACCTTTACTTCCATCCTGTGTTCTTTTAATCTGTACCCAATCAACATCCTTTGCTAGCACTCTGCCCTTTAGGAAATAAATCACTGCAATATTTTCCTCCATAACAACAGAAAATGATGGTGCATTCATGCAAACCCTTTTCACTGTCTCCTCACCTGGCCCTTGAACAACAACTTTAGATTCGAACCACAATTTAGTCAGCATGGCAATATAAAAGAACATTTCTAAATTAATGCACAACTCTTTTAAAAAGTCATCAAATCCATCAACTTGTGGGTACCACAGCATAAATTTGTCTCTCAATTGTGGGAATGTGTTCAGAAATGCTGCAAGTTCACTTTTATTCTGTGGCATATGCACATACATTTCTCCCACCTTTTCTCTCAATGAGCAAGCAAAAGCTTCTCCCTCACTCTGCTTATTATTTTTCTCAACTAGATCTGGTGGCTTCTTTTCCTTATCCAGTTTCCTTGCTAGGTATGGTGGTTTCTTTTTCTTCTCATGTTTTCTTGCTCACTTGTTTCCTAATTTCTCAAACCCATTGCATTTGAAAATATATTTTATTTCTGCAATGCGCAATTGCATTCCTGAAGAACACATTTTGTCATTTGCTTCATCATCCATGTGTACCCTAAAACCTTTCTGAAATGGAAAACTTCCTGAAACATCATTTTCATATTTTTGAGCCAAATCTGTCAGTCCATTATGTGTAGTTAATGCACATGCAACTGTTTCCTTACTCAGGGAACTTAATACTTTTTCCTGACACTGGTTCACATTTTCATGATTTAAACAGCAAGGACTGTTAATTTCTTCATGTTCACATGTTGAATTTAAAACACTAAGCTGTTTCTCTTTTTCAGGGCCTGTGTTAATATGTTCTCCCATGTTCTCTATATTTTTAACCACTGCTGCTTCCTCAAAGCAGGTTTGAAAAATCCAATTTTCAAATATATTAATGTTATCCTGGGCTGCAGATGTTGTAAATACCATCTTTCCCTCACCTTTTAGTGCTTGGGGTAATTTCTGTTCAATAATCTGTGTATTCTTAGTGTCTGAAATAAACCCTTCCATAATCACTTTTTCTTGCAGCTCTTTCAACCTTTTCAGTAGGGACAATATTAATTGGTACAGTCATAATTTTTCTAGGCATTATCTGTGCATCTGCAGTTTGCAATTCTTGGACTGAATCAGGCACATTTGAAGCAGTAACACCTGGAGGTATCACTGTCAGTACTGAATCAACAGGTAGTGGGTCAATCTGAAATGTCTGCACAGTTCTCTCAGTCTGTATTTCCCTCTGTTCAACAGAAGCAGTAGCCCCTGTAGTATTTACTAGTGCACTATTTTCAATCTTTTTCATGGGAACCACATAAAGTGGTGGACACTCAGTTAACAATGCATCCATTTTTTCATCCCCTGAATCATTATTTATTTGAAGCTCTTTTTCATCACTAATTTTCTTCTCCTGCATCTGGTGCTTTACCTTTTTATCCTCACTTGCTTTTTCTCTTGCTGTCTTTTCCCACAGGCTTAAGGCCTCAAATTGTGCAGCTTTAGATGGTGTCTTTATTTCACATAACACTTCCCTTAGTTTGTCAATAATTTGCAATTCAAAAGTACGATCTTTTGGAAACCTCAAAGCACCCTCTTTTTCAGTAATCTTGCACCATTGGTGAACCCACATACATGTATTTTGTCCCAAACTGGTAGACATAAAATGCACAGGTGTTCCTTCAGGAGCATCACCAATAAAAAACAAATTTTTCACTTTACCTCCTAACAGCTTCTTTAAACCTTCAAACATTTTCATTTTTGCAATAGTTCAATGCAATTTCTTTTTTCCAAAGCTGTCAATCTAAATTTCAGTCAGTTTTACTCCTACCGCTGACCCTCCACAAAATCTTACTGCAATAATTCTCTTAATAACTCTGTTAGTAACAACATAAATACATTCGCTACTCTGTCTGTTGTGCTAAATAAAGGATAGAATTATATTCACTGCGAGTAACACATTCCGCTTACCCTTCACAAAGTAAGACTTTCCGTTTACTCTTCAAACACTACAGGTAAATCCCTTCCGCTTACCTTTCACTCAAGCTCAGAAGAACCTGCTACTCCTTTGGACTTATCCTTCAGGATATATCTTAGGCCAAAGTTTCACCAGCTAACCCTTTTGCTGTCACTCAAGCTCAGAAGAACCTGCTACTCCTTTGGACTTATCCTTCAGGATATATCTTAGGCCAAAGTTTCACCAGCGAACCCTTTTGCTATCAATCAAGCTCAGAAGAACCTGCTACTCCTTTAGTGTGACCCTTTCTAGGTGATATCAGACCAAAGTTTCACCAGCGAACTCTTTGCTATTAATCACTCACACAGAAAATAGTCCCTAATTTAACACTGCCAGCCCTACCTAGCTTCCCAGTGTTATTCCAACAGACGAGTAACCTCAGTGCAGTGTGTCTTCCATTTACCACCCGCTATTCCTTCCCGGGATTCCACAGGTGTGCATACCTGCGTGTTCCAGACAACATAGAACAAGACACTAACTTAACATGAAGAGTTAAAACATGTAATCAATAACCAAAAAATGATGTCCTATGAAATTACCAATATAATCAATAACACCATCAATTCAAAATGAGCAAAATGTCACCAACAGTAAAAATCCTTACTATGTTCAACACTTCAAAAAACATGCAAGCATATTAACAACATTTCACAACCCTATTGATACTCACACCACTTCTTGCATCACCTGCCAGTACTGCTTTGCCAGTCTTCAGGTTCTGAGCATTGAAGTCAGGAATCAGGACTTGGACATTTATCTAACTTGGGCAATTATTTTACTTCCCTCTTAAGGTCAATGATCCATTAGTTGAATAGTTGATGGTGAAATCAATAATCATTAATCACCAAACTAATCAATAATGACCATCCTCTGCTTACCAAAAACTGATGGAGCGGTAATTTCTTCTGGTAGTTTCTCAATGCAAAACCCTCATGCTACCTCTAATTTACCGCTCAAAAGGTGTTGGGCCCTTCACACCATGTATTACCTTCAGGAGACTTTAAATAAACCTGAACAGTCACAAATGCAATTTATTATTCAAGCCAATAAAGAGAGTTGTTGAGTATTTAAGGGGTTTTATTTTCTATTCAAAAGTAAATTTTTCTCTGACCCTTTATTCATTAGTAAAATATCAATCAGGTTACAGAATTTGGAGAACAGGAAAAATATCAATAATACAGAACACATTACAGTCTGCATATAAGCATTACATGTAGTTATGAAAATGTGGCGCAAAATATCAGTCAAAATTCTTAAAGAGTTTCTAAGAAAAATAGTCTTGCAAAGCTAATCAATAATTAAATAGTTGGCAAAAATCTCCCATTAAGAGAAATAAATGCATAAAACAAATAAATCTTTTTAGACCTAATTAATTAGTCAAACATAAACTTAAAGTTTAGCATCTAATTCTAAAGAGCCTTTCTATCTGTTGCTGCTCATGTGCATCTCTGTGTCTAAAGAGCAAAAAGGAGGGAGACAGCCCGCCCTTCACCAGACCTCAAAGGAATGTGGCCTCCAGTGCCAAGATATGATGTGGAAGCAAGAAACCTCCCCCTGAATCTCCTCGGACGCACCTCCCCTTCAGCAATCTCCCGGGACGTTTCTTGTACCTAACCCATAGAAGCCAGCTGAGCTGAGAAAAGCCAGCCCCCATCCAGAGAGGACAGTATTTATACTCTAAACCTTGGCAGTCTACACAAAGATGTAGCATCTTAAGGAAAACTTGTACGTGATTGGTCAGTCATGATGGCATGAGTTCTCAATACCCTGACTCATTCTAAAATCCTGACTTTACCAGTTTTAACAAAAGAAGCATACATGAATAACTACATTTATAAACATTTGCAACATTTACTAGGAAAAATGTTTCATTCTAATTCTCCTTCCTTCCTTCCACAGCGTAGTCAGATGGACACTTTTAACTAACACTGGTACATTGGCAGAATCACAACAATGTACAGTTGAAGATGTCCTTCACTTCTTGTCATGAGGAAAGCTGCCACAGTCTGCGCATGCTCCCTTCTCATTAAATTGCAAGCCATAGCCTTGATGGATTCACAGGCAGCCATGTTTTGTGTAGGCCCCAAAAATAAAACAAACTCAAAGATAATATTAATTTCATGTAAATCAGCCCATTATGTTTCCTCCCTCATACTAATACCCCTTATAAATGTTTACCTAGCCAAGCTATTAGTGAAAAGCAGCTTTTCTATTATTTATGACAACATGCAAAATAAATGTGAAATGTGCAACATAGCATTTTCATGCTTTAGTATAAAATTTAAAAGCACACACAATTAATATAGTGCACACAGTTAATACAACAACCACAGTTAAATACAGCACACACAGCAACATGCTTTAATGTTTTAGCTAGCTTTTCATGCAAAAAGCATTTAGTCCCCTGTGTAGTGTTTGGTGCATTTGTTAATTCACACACATTATAAAAAGAGGTGTTATTAACTGAAAATATTTATCAAAATATGCAACAAGTCAAAGTCTTTTAAGACAGAAATAGTTGATTTTCGATTACATGGGATGAGCTGGGAAGAGAGAAACACATTCTATTAATCTTCAAAGCTAAAAAGGCCACCTTTTTCTAGACTGTAAAAAAACAGAAGTTAATTCAGCAAAAGCATTTTCAGACTGAATAGGCCTCACTTTCATTTTTTTCATGTGCCATGTTTTTAACCTGCACCAAAATGTGCGTGGCAATTTAAATGCAGCCTGTCTGAAGCACAAAAATAAAACAATGCCTGACTGCAGATGAAATCTGCTCCATCAATATGTCATAAGCTACGCTACCCAACTCCACAGTATACACTATAAATCACAAATCAAACACAAGGCCCATAATCTAACATGACATATTTTGACCAACTGAATCATGTGGCCTAATTAACCTATTCACAAATGTTATACATTTATATACAACCGCGGTAAAATGAATTCATCACACTTAATAAACTCCACAAAATATTAAGCCACTTATGGCGATAAGACCTTGCTAATGGTAACCTAAACTCATGAAATAACAAGGCCAGCTTGTTTTCAAAAGTAAGATTTTTATTATCTATTTGTTTAGAGATAGCATTAGAAACCTTTATTAAAGCATTTTATTAGAATCTTTGCAAATGGCTATGACGATTTTATGTAAATGAAAAATATTATTCAAAACAGAAAATAACAGTTTTGCATTATCAAATCCTAAGTCCCTAACTACACTCACTATATTAAAGAATAAAGGGTAAAAGTCTTTGTATCTCTTACGTGCTCCAAGGAATGTCCGACTGCACGATACCCTCATCAAAGGTCAGCAAGAAGAAGCTTTACTCTTCCACGGGGAAAGAGTTTTTATACCTTTCTACGCTAAGCTAATCTAAGTAAAAGTAAATTTTTTCTGCAAAAATCAGAGTCCCATTGGCTAACAAGTGACAGGCGACGTGTCAACACATTTTTCAGAATATCAGTTCCGTCACTTTCTTAGAGTCCATTGTCTCTAGTATTCGAACAACGAGGCTTCCTCCAGTTGCAACAATACCCGAAAGAAATGTCATCGCTTCCTCGGATATGAAATTTTGTCACACGCTCCTCTGCCGGTACCTGGCCTTGGCCTTGCTTGACTAAGAAACAGTCAGCTCATCGCATTCACAACAAATTGTTTCAGCAGAAGGAATTTTCATCATGGACTCTCTTTTGCTCCGAGCAGAATTAAAGCAGACACGAATGTACTAGGCCCAAAACCACTTTTCGAAAACTATTATATAAACAAACACAAAAGAATAATTAATGCAAGAAATATAGTTTGTTCTGTTGCCACCCACCATTGCTAATGATTAACCCATTAGTCTAAATTACCTAGCTGAAGCACACAAATAAAGCAGCATTTATATCTACCATTCTTCATTTAATCCAGCGAGATTCTTTATGCACCTGTAAAGGAAAGGGTGACACCACATAGACAAGGAAGCAAAATAAGCACATGCACCTATTTAAAACAGCCGCAATTAGTTATGACATGACAATAGACAGATTTAATTTATTATTTTTCACATACAGAAAGATGCAACAATAATGCACGTTTATGAGCACACATGTTAGTAACCCTAGTTTTTCTCATGAATGTAATTTTTAAAACTAGGTTGAATTAATACACACACAGCACAAAATGTTAGCATAATTAATTCTTGTTATGGAAGTGTGACTTCACGAGTTGAAATAAAAATATTTCCAAATCTCGCTCCATCAACTCCCTCATCTGGTGATTACCAAATCACCACACCACACCCAAAATTTAACAAATTTTATCTTAAACGAATATGGTTCGAATTCACTGTGTTAGTATTTCTAAAGACTTGTTTCAGCAAAATCTTTGCAACTATCATATTGAGCTCTGCGTAACTCCTCAAGCTCCACCTCCCTCTCCTGTTCCTTTTTAATCTTATAAATTCTTCTCTTTTCCCTCATGTGTTTCTTTCTCTTGTGTAACATGCAACTGATCTTTGTCAAAACTATCACAAAAATTATTACAAACAAAGGTGTTAAAATCTTGCCAAAGAACTGAACCACCAATTTCTTGAAACCAGGTTTTGATATCTTTTTGAAAGACGTTCTGAAAAATCGTCCTCTTCTAAGGGAACTATTTCTGAATGCATCTCCGTGATGTTCTTGATATACATTTCAATATTCTTACTTTCGTCTGGGATGTAAGTACAGCAGTGCTGGACATGTAAAATGCCACAGACTCCTCCCTCTTTTGCCAGGAGTATGTCCAGAACAAGGCGATTCTGCATCACCATAGACCTAACTGCAATGACCTCAACATCCACTAATTGGAAACCACCTGCTGTATCAGTGGACAACCTATCAACAATTGTGGACACATTTCTGATTCTTCCTGCATTCAGAGTAATACCTACTAAAGGAATCACTGCCTCAAAAATGTCTCCCAGAATTTCTGAAAAACTTTCTCTTTTGAACCTATTTGCATGGTTACTGATTTCAAATGAACCTTCTGCATTTCTGTCAACATGAAACATCTTTGGAAAAACAAGTCCAACAAAACATGTCCCGTACCAATGGTCAGGGAGGTTATAATAAGCTTTGTCTCCACAGATAAAATAGATCCCAGGAAAAATCGGATCTCTGCCACCTTTGAATCCCCATCCCCCCATGATTTGGTAAGTGTCCTCACAATTGCTAGCGCCTACAAAGTAATTATCAAATAATGTATTATCTCTCCTAATGCAAAGCTTACCACTAATTGGTTTGTCTATGTGAATTGCAACATTGTCAAAAGACTTGCCATTAAGCTTTTCATCCTCTTTCTGCCAGAATTTGAATTTAGTCTGTTTGACCATCTCATTTCTTTTATAAATCGCCCTTCTCTCCTCAACAAGATTCAGGAAAGTATTTTCCTCAGCTCTCAATTTGCAGGTTAAATTATTTCTGTAAGCATACTCATAGGTGAGTTCATTAGTAACTATTAAGAATTCCCTCATCTGTTTGGCTTGCTTATGTTTATTTAAAGCACTCTCAATTTTCAGATTAGCAAAAATCTCATCATAATTTGAATAATAATACTCTAAGCGGCCAGTCTGGTAAAATAAGCTAGCTATCACACTGCAGGTTATGCCATAAGTAAGAGGAAGCATATTGTATGTTAAAGTAGAATAGACTATGTCATCTGTAGCCTTAATCTTTGGCAGGGGGTATCCGATATGGAAATAATGGAAAGATTGGAAAGCGATCACAATCCCCTTTGTGTCACCCACACTTGGTGGTCTGCCATGTCTGGCAGTTCGAAACCTCGTGATGGAGTATTACCTGATATGGCCAGTGACATGCGTAGAGTTAAATGGCCAAATGTGCTGGCGAATGTAGTATCTATGGACTCTATAAATGCTGAGTTGGATACTGCAATCGCCGCCATGGAGACAACAAGCCCCGTAATTCCTGGTTCCAGTGTAGCTACGGCCATACATGATAAGTTTTTTTCCCTTTTAAAACCACATTTTATGAGATTATCCAATGTAAATAGGAAAGTTCCACCCAAACCGGCTAAGTGGTTTAATAAACAGTGCAGGACAGCCAGATTAGAACTGGGAAAAGCAATTAGAAACAGGGATAGGGCTGCGATTGGTGTAGCCAGGAAACACTACAATGTAAGTGTTCGCCTGGCTAAGAAAAAATGGGACGAGGAGTACTGGGAGGAATTGCTTGAGGCTTCAGGGGCAAGGGATACTAGGTTTTTTTGGAAAGTTGTGAAGTGGGGTAGAGGTGGTACCCCAAATAAACAAGGTAACAATATTGATGAGGCATCCTGGGTGGAGTATTTTAAACCCCAGTATGCAGAGATAAGGGAGGCAGTGGCCCCAGAAGCAATCCCAGTTGTATTTTGTACGGGAAGTTTGTTTTCCAGCGAAGAAGTAGAATTGGTAATCAGCTCCTTGCAAGGGGGAAGGGCACCGGGTTTAGATGGGATACCTTCCGACATATTCAAAAATGATAAAGTACGGTGGGCCAGGTATGTACCCGTACTGGGAAATGCTATAGCAAAAGGGGCGGTAATACCGGAAACATGGAAGGGAGCAAAAATTATACCCATCTATAAGAAAGGTGACCGGTCACTCCCAGCAAATTATAGGCCAATAAGTTTGATTGCCACCATCCAAAAAGTGGTGGGGAAGACGGTGGTAAATAAGCTGATGGACTGGGTAGAGGAGCATAATGCCCTTTCCCCTTACCAAGCGGGCTTCAGGCGGGCAACCAGTACGGTAGATCAAATATTCCGTTTCACTATGCTACGGTGGGGGACGGTGCTCCTTGGTGAGGGCAGCCTGTATGTCGCTTTTGTCGACTTGCGGGCTACCTTCGACTTGGTCCCAAGGAGCAAGCTCTGGACTGTTCTGAATGGAATGGGGGTCCCGCCAGAGTTGCTCACTTTGATTATGAGGCTCCATGAGTGCAACTCTGCCAAAGTACAGTGGGGGTTGAATGGGGAATCTACTGTCGACTTCCCGGTAGAACGGGGGGTGCGACAGGGATGTGCAATGGCACCCTTGCTCTTTTCCCTATTCATTAATGGAATTGTGGGAAGGATGCTAAACGCGAGTGTAGACACACCTTCGCTAGCGGGCATCAGGGTCCCGATCCTGATGTTCGCTGACGACACTTTAATTGTGTCCAAAACCCCGGCTGGATTGCAGCGTGCTTTAATTATATTCGAGGATTTCTGCGGGGAGCATGGCCTTGAAGTGAATGTTGGCAAGACCAAACTGATGGCTTTCTCGCAAAAGCGTAGACCCCGACCAAGGATATCCCTGAACAACATTGAGCTCGAGGTAGTAAGTGTTTTTACTTACCTTGGGGTTGAGATATCTAGCAAGCCAGGTTGGTCCTGCCATATAGACAAAGCGGTATTGAGGCACCAGCAGATTGCAGGGACTCTTCGGGTGGAGCAAGCCAAATCAAAAACAAGGCCTATAAAACCAGTTCTTCTCGTTTATGATGCCAAAGCTATAGGGTCAGCCCTGTATGGGGCTGAAGTGTGGGGTTTTGAGAGGCTCCACACCCTACAAACATCAGAGAATAGGTTTCTAAGGGGAATTACGGGTCTCCCCCAGAGTGCGCCATTAGTCCCGCTTGGCCTTGATCTAGGGAGGAGATCTGTTAGTGACCGAGCTAGACTAAGGCCTATCATTTATTGGAGACGGCTATGGACAACCCCAGAGATTCGACATTATGCAGATGGGTTTTTAGCTCTAATCAAAACAGACACCTTCCATAATATAACATGGTTGAAGAAGCTAAGGGTTGTTTTGGGCGAGCTTGGCCTCCCTAATCTTTGGGAGAATCCATCAGGGGAAGTATTCCCAAGCAAAAACACAATTAAGACTTTTTATTGGGACTACATAGAAGAAAGATTATGGAGGAATACTAAATCCGAAACAATGGGGGGGGCGATTTTTGGAAATTAAAATGAGACCTATGCTGGAACAATATTGGGACAGTATTACTGTCCCAATGGATAGGAAGTTATTTTTCCAGCTAAGGTCTGGCTCCCTTCCCTTGCGATCCTTAACGGGTAGATGGCGGAGTTCGAACACCTCATGCTGTCCGGTGTGTGGTGCAAGTAAAGAAAACATAGGCCACTTTTTATTCTCGTGTGAGGCGTATATTATCCCAAGGAGAGTATGGCTGACCCCAGTCTGTAGAAACCTTGGGGCATCTAGTGGTGTTGAGGGGCTACGAATCATCCGTACCACCACTGATATGCCCATTGTGCTCGGAACAGCAAAGTATTTGGGGTGGGCATGGTCCATTAGGCGACGGATTCTATCTGCCAGTATGATTTGATATTGTTAAATATTTTTTTTTTATTATTGTTAAAGCTTGCACAATTGTTTTAAATGTACTTATATGTATGAAAAATGGATTTTAATATATTTTTAAATGTATATTTGTGCTTTTATGAGTAAAATTTCTCGAATAAAGCTTTACAACTATATGTATGTCACTCCCTCAGAAACAGAAGCAGGCAACTTTACACAGATGTAGCAATCTTTAACACCCATGACCTTAACATAATCTCCTAAAAACCTTGAAAATGTATTGCTTGAAAAATCACCAACAGACCTATCCTGATGAGCCTCAGGTCTGTGATCAATAACTTTGTTAGCTTTGCCTGTTGCACTATGCTTGTTTTGACTAACTGAAGCTTTGCTTGTCATATTGACCTTGTACAACTCCTTATTGATCTCAAAGGGAAAAATGACAGCTAAAACCAACCAGAGCAGAATTAATATGAGCACACACACCAGAGTCATCTTACAGCATTTTTTAAAGATGGAACATTTCGAAGTACTACGCTCCAGAACATAAGGCATTTTTTTTTAGTCTTATTCACAGAAAAGGAAAACAAAATTTTTTAATTTTTTTTAAAAATATGTCTAATGTAAACCCTAAAACTTTTAAACACCCCCCTTTTTAAATTTTTTTATTTTTTTTATTAAAACCCTCTAACAACTTTTCTTCGTTCTTGCGTCACAAGTTACTCTCCAATTAAACACAATTTCTTCGACCTTGTGTCACCTAACACAATTTCTTCAGCCTTATGCCAACAACAGAAACCTAAATTCTAACAGATTAGTATTTCAATCATTGTCACTATTGTCCTCAATTTCCTCCTGACTGCTACTGTTAATTTCAATTACAGGCGGTATAATCAAGTATGCCCATTCAGGAGATTTATACTTTTGATTTGGCCTTAAAACTCTCTTTGTCTTTCTAGTAACAACTTCTATTTTCTTACCCTTTTCTGCTTTATTTTCAGGATCTTTTTGACTAGATATATCGTTCACCTGCTCCTTTGATCTTTTAATTAACCTGACTCTCAGTCCTCCGTTTTCACTTGGCCAGGTATCACCTTTTC
Organism: Lissotriton helveticus; assembly: GCF_964261635.1. Lineage (NCBI taxonomy): Eukaryota > Metazoa > Chordata > Amphibia > Caudata > Salamandridae > Lissotriton > Lissotriton helveticus. Next base: position 360,180,609 of record NC_136072.1, on the reverse strand, counting down.
TTAGTATTTTCCTTTTTGGCTCAGCCACATTCGATTCTGTCTTCCAAGATCTCTTCCTCACACTTTCTCTTTGGCAATCTTCATCACTCTCTCTAGAATCACTGTCAGAAATTTCTATTCTTGACTCAGGATCTTCTCTAATCGGCAGCTTCACTCCGTTAGGAACAACACTTCTTCTTCCATCACTGGTACTTGGCAATTCGTCTTCCTCCGCTTCTTCAATTACCTTCAACTTCCCAGTTTCGGATTTCTTGTTCCTGCTTTCAGAGCTTGTTTCCTGCTTTTCGATACTCTCCTGGTCTTGCTTCTCGTCTTGAACAGAATTTTCTGTTGTTTCAGCTTCTTTTTCTTTATCTTTGATACAAATCTGTTTTATTTTTATAACTCTCGTGTTGTAGTGCCAGCGTGAATGGGGAAGGGGTTTCGACACAGCGCCTTGCCTACAACCCTCCAAGGAGGGCCGGCCGCGTGACTTAAGGGGGCATATCACAGAAAATTGTTGCACGTGTGAGAGTATCCGCTTTTGCGAGGAAGGCGTAGGGCGTGAAATTAGCCCAGCTGTCGTAAACTGCCCAACAGGGCACAACTGTCTCGTAGAGAGACGAGGGCCAGAGCGGCAAGTGGGAGAGAAGGAAGTAGGAAGGACGAAGAAGCCTGAGGGTAGGCAGAGAAGGAGAGAGGGTGACGGATAAGCGCAGCCTGGCGAGAAGTGAAGTGGAGGGAGCCGTGTGTGGTAGCATTAGGATCATCTATAATGTGCATGTTGATCAAGGACACAGCCTGGCCGGGTCTGCAGGAACAATGGCATCCTTGAAGAGGTGTAGCACGCAGAGTCTAGGGGGCATATGTCGCGCGTATTCTATAGAGCAGAGGTGGCGTACTAAGGGCTCCCAAACCGTCTTGAATCGCGTATCTCGCGCCTGCAACCTTGCTGTGAGTAGTTCCATCGCCAGGACCTGCCAAAGGCGCACAAACCAGGAGGCTATGGGTGGTGCCTCTGATCGCTTCCAGTATAGGGCAATGAGCTGTTTAGCTGCACCCAGCATTTGGAGCGTAAGGATCCAGTCGCTGCGGGTAAGTGCCTTGAGCGCAGTAGGATAGATGCCGAGGAGGATCGTGCTCACTTCCTCAGGCAGGGGGAACCCCAGCACCCCTTTGATGTGGCTAAGCACCTCCTTCCAGAAAACAGTCAGGGTCGGACACGTCCACCATATATGCACAAAGTCACCAGTCGCAGAGTCACATCTCCAGCACATCGGCGAAGTGGTGGGAAACATTTTGCTAAGGCGCAGGGGGGTGTAGTACCATTGCGTGAGCAGTTTGTAGGCGTTTTCCCTCTGCGGGATGCTGCGGTACACCTTGGGTATAATCCCTCCACAGTCTGTTCCACTGGGGGGGGTCGATGTCGGTTCCCGTCGCCGATTGCCATTGTCTCTGATAGGGTGCTGCAGTATGTGGTATATTTGCGAAGTTAGCCTCCTCAGCCCCCCAAGGGAGCGTGCCAACTTCTCAAAGGGTGTAAATGCCCGGGTGGCCGTTTGATACATGTCATCGCTCGCGGTCCAGTGGCGCAGCTGGGCATGCTGTAAGCTAGCCGTCTTTGGCACCCTAAATTCCTCCCTGCAGTCATTCCAGGTCTTGGGTGAGCCCCCAAGAAAAAGGTCTCTGACTACTCTGCAGTCCCCTTGTGTCCATTTGTCAAACGCCCGAGATTGATGGGCCGGGGGAAACTGCGGGTTCCCCGTTATCGGGGTGTGTGGGGATGGAAACGTGGTGAGACCTCTAGACACGGCTATGCTATCCCAGATGTCTAGGACCGTTCTTGTGGGGACCGCGAGGTATGCACTTCTGGAGCGTGCCGCCCGCGGTAGCCAGGGCAGATCCCATATGGTACGTCCCGTGACCGCTCGGTCCATATGGAACCAGTGTTTGTCGCTTTCACGTGCTCCCCACTCTACCACGAAGCGGAGATGTGCGGCCCAGTAATAGTGCACCAAGTTGGGACACGCCAGACCACCTCTGTCCCTAGGTTCCATGAGAACCTTCTGCGGAAATCGGGGGCGCTTTCCGCCCCAGATAAAGGACGTGAGCTCGCGTTGTAGGCTCCGAATGCAGTGGAGCGGGATAGGAGTGGAGTGGGTAGGCACTGGAACAGATATAAAATTCTAGGGAGGATCGACATCTTGACCGCATTAAGGCGTCCCAGCCACAAAATCATCAGAGGCTTCCACTTCCGAAGGTCCTCTAACACCGCTTTGCGACACTCCGTCCAGTTCACCGAGGACCAGGAGTCTAGGTGGGGGGCGAGAGTAAGGCCCAGATACTTGATATGGCTTTCCGCCCATTGATAGGGCACGGCCTCCTTCAGGGGTGGAATATCCGCCGCAGGTACAGTGAGGTTGAGCGCCCAAGATTTAGTGTGTTTTATTTTAAGGCCCGACGCTTGTTCAAATAGGCAAAGCACCTCGTGGACCGCTGGGAGGGATTCACGGGGGTGTGTAAGGGTGAGGATCAGGTCATCCGCGAATAGCGCCACCTTGTTGTCCCTCGCCCCATGGGCAATTCCATGTATTCTGGGGTCTCGTCTTATCAGTGCTGCAAGGGGTTCTACTGCGAGGGCGAACAGGAGCGGCGAGAGTGGACACCCCTGCCTCGTGCCTCTGTGTATCGTCAGCGGCACCATTCACCCTGATTCTGGCCTGTGGTCCTAGGTACGGGGCCATGATACTCGCTATCATTTTGGGGCCTAGACCTAATTTCTGGAGGACCTCTCTTAGGAAGGCCCAGTCCACCCGGTCAAAGGCCTTCTCCGCATCGAGCGAGAGAAGGCAGGCCGGGATGTCCCAGTGCTGCACCTTGCCCACCAGGTGTGCCAGTCTGCGTACATTATCGGCCCCCCTGCCGGTCCCGGATGAACCCCACCTGGTCCGGGTTCACCAGTCCCGGCATGTAAGGGTCAAGTCGCTTGGCCAGTATCTTGGTATAGATCTTCAGGTCAGTGTTTAGGAGGGCGATGGGGCGGTAGGAGGGACAGAGCGCAAGATCTTTCCCCGGCTTCGGTATCAACGCGATCTCCGCCATTCCCATATCAGGGGACGGACCAGATGTGTCCGAGAAAGAGTGGAACAGCCTCAGCAAATGAGGGCGAAGTTGAGCCTGGAAGATTCGGTAGAAGGTCAGTGGGAAGCCATCTGGCCCCGGGGTTTTCCCGGCGGGGAGGTCTTTAAGAGCCGCTGAGACCTCGTCCTCCAGGATGGGCTCCTCCAGCTCCCTCGCGCATGCCGGTGACAACGGAGTCCCCTCGTATTCAGTGAGGACAGCCGCTCGCGCCTCCACCGACGTGGAGTCGTTCGCGTACAGGGAGGTGTAGTAAGCTACAAAGGCATCCTGTTTGGCTCTTTCAGTGACGGCACTAGTATCATCCTGGCGTCGTATAGTAGCAATATGGGCTCTGGCCGCTCTCGCCCTCAGTCATCCCGCCAGCAGACGTCCCACCTTGTCTCCCCCCTCGTAGTATTTTTGTTTGAGCGCCAGTAGGGAGTGCTCCGCCTTGTTGGTGCGCAGGAGGCGAAGTTGACCCCTAAGGTTCGCCAACTTCCGTCTGGACGCCAGGGAAGGCCGGTCCTTGTCCAGCGCCCCCGCCCGCTTGATCTCGCCCGATAGGTCTGCCTCCAGCTTATAGGCCGCCCTGCTTCTCGCTATCGCCAGGGAGGTAATGTGTCCCCGTATGGTGGCCTTAAAGGCATCCCACACTACCGGGAACGGTGTTTCCGAGATATCGTTGATAGCGAAGTACGAGTCTATGGCTTCTCGGATGCTATTGACATCCTCCGGGTCTCGAAGGACGCTCGGTGGTAGGGTCCACCTGCGCTCCCGGGGGGTGTGCGCCAGTGGGTCTTGGAGAGTCAGTTCGACGTGTGCATGGTCCGACAGCGAGATGTCCGATATAGCAACCTTCAGCGTGTCCCGCATCAGGTCTAGAGAGATAAAAAAGTGGTCGATGCGGGAGTAGGTGCGGTGGGAGTGCGAGTAAAAGATATAGTCGCGTATCCCGGGGTTGTGATATCTCCACGCATCGACGAGACCTAGGTCCGTAATCTGCTCCCTTAGCATGGCTGACATCGCGCCCGTGCCGCTAAACGCATTGTCCCCGCAGTCAATGTCCGGGTCCAATACTAGGTTAAAGTCCCCGCCTAGTATTGTGCGCGGTTCGCTGGTCCGAAAATGTTCCCGCAGGAGCGACTGGAGATATTTATCTTGCGACTGGTTGGGTGCATATGCATTGCCTAGCGTGAACTGCATCCCTCCCACCTGTACCGTGGCCCGAAGGAAGCGTCCGTCGCCACTCTTGTAGGGTTTGGTGGATCCCTGCCTAATGCCAGCCCTGCACAGTATCGCCACCCCGCTGTTTTAGTGTCAGCCGAGGCCCAGAATTGTGTGGGGTACCTGGGGTGCGCCATGCGTCTAGTGTCCCCCCGCAAAAGATGCGTCTCTTGGAGGAAGACAATGTCAGGGGAGTGATGGAGAATGTAGCGCCATACCTGATTACGCTTGTTGGGGGAATTAAGGCCTCTGACATTAAGCGTCAGGACTTGTAGGGGTTTAGGAACGTTCACCGCCATGGCACTAAGGGGATTAGAGCCGCCCCGTCACCCAGCATTTCCCACCCCGTGGAGCAGAGGGGATCAGCCCTCACAACCCATCGCAGCTGCACAGGCATCCCTGAAAGTCTCCGAATCACCACTCTGAACCAGGAGAGAAGAGGTCTAGTACCGGGAAGGCTCAGAGGAGAAATAGGAAAAATAGTACAAGTAGGAGAAGAAAGGGCACATAGAGGGTACGTAACCACAACAGGCCAACGTGGCCGTAGAATAGTGTCCCAGGTTCCGGGCATCCTCTACCCGAGGGTTTGGATGGACTCAGGAATGTCACTTCCTAAGGGACAGTAAGGGGGGGTGTTCTGTTAGAAAGGTGGGTCTCAGTTGCCCCGAGGCCCGTCTGCCCCACTGCCCAGGGCGGATTCGGGGGGTCGCTACCACAGGTGTAGCGCAAAGGCAGTCGTATCACATCGATCGGCTCTGAGGCGTCCAGTCCCAACGTCGAGGGGAGCACTTCCGGACTGCGGGTCCACCTGGACCAATCCTCGCTATCCTCTCCATGAGAGCAGCCACTCCCCAGGCCGTTCCCCCGCAGTCCCCGCTCCCGCCAGAAACTCGATGAGGCCTCCATCAGTGTCAAGTCGTCCTCACTTGGTGGGGAGGAAGGTTCAGTTCAGGGAGCGCTCTCCGCCTGTGGTGTTTGGGAGTGCAGTCACATAGGGGCGCCGTAGTGGGGGGTTCGACTTATCGTCTTTCGGGGAACGCCGAGCCATGACAAGTGAGCAGTACAACCTCAGGAGGTGGGGCGGAGTGTTCCCCGCAGGCCATTGAGTATCAAACGTCGAGGGTCAGTCCTCCGCAGGCTACGGGGTGCGGGGCTTCGTAGGTCGCCCCTCGCGGTCATCCTCGAGGGAGCGAATGTGTTCTATGATATCTCGCTTGGCCTGTGACGTGGAGCAGGCATCCACTGGGGGTGTTCGGCGACGGCGGGTCACCGTGGTCCAGTCCGGTCGGGCCGGGGTTCTCTCTTGGCGCTTGGGGCGGGAGGGGCTGCGCTCCGGGGATTCCGGGAGTCCAATCAGCTGCGCCACCTCGCGGTAGGAGCGGATGGTCCTGCGCTTGTCCTCCCAGCGAAAGATGAGAGCGAAGGGATGACCCCACTGGTAGGGTATGTCGAGGGCCCGCAGCTTCTCCGTCACCGGGCGGAAGACCTTCCTTCTGTGCAGCGTGTTGGGGGCCAAGTCTTGGAAGATTTGGATCTTGTGCCCTTCATAGCGTAGGTCCTGCTTGTCTCTCGCCGCTTTCAGTATGGCCTCTTTCTCCGTGAAGTAGTGCACTCGGGTTATAATGTCCGGGAGGAGGCCCGACCGACCTCCCGCACCGAAGATCCGATGGGCACGGTCCAGGAGTGGTGGGGGGGCATCTTCGTTTCCCCACACCTCGTGTAGAAGTAGGGCCACGTAGGCCATGGTGTCCGTCCCTTCTTCCCCGAGTGGCACGCCCCGGATACGGAGGTTGTTGCGGCGTCCCCTATTTTCTAGGTCCTCTTGCTTGATCTGGAGCTCGATGTTTTGCTCCTCCAGGGCTGCGACTCTCTGCCACAGCTGCTCCACATCTTCCGTGCGCGTATCGACAGTTTTCTCGAGCCCGTCAACCCTGTCTCCCTGCTCGGTCACTTCCTTGCGCAGCTCCTTGACGCATGAGTGCACTTCCGACCTCAGGGACCCTATCTCCGATTTAAGGTCCGCCATGAAGGATGACATGAAGGCCTGGGTCACCGGGGGGGAGGAGGTAGGAGGCGGCGGCGTCTCTTCCGTCGGCGCCAATGCACCCGTTTTGCCCCACATGGCAACCACCGATGTGTCCTTGGACGCCGCCGTCGAGTCCGCCCTACCCCCTCTGCCGCGCGTCATGCTCAGACCGGGGCGCAGCGTCCAGCCACCGGAGCGTCTCAATGGCTGCAAGTCTTCGATGGCGCCGCAGTAGCTTGGGGACGGTCTCGTAGGCCACCAGCAGTCTCCTCCCCTCTCGTGTTCCTACTCAGATGCAGGCCCACTGCACCCAGGGGGTAGGTCGGGGCCCGTGGCTCCAGAGGGCCACACAGCAGCTCCCACGCGTGAGAGAGTCGCAAATTCACACTCCTCTGGCACTCTCAGCAGGCCTCCCAGGCATCCAGCCCCGCCCCGGTCATGGGCCGCAGTCGCTGTTCGCCACGTTCGCTGTTCACTCCCTCCGTCGTGCCCCCAATGGGGGAGTATGCCCACCTGCAGCCTCGGGCGGATCTGCCTGCCCACCGCGCCCGATGCGGCCCGGTGCCCTGCGATGTGCCGCGGCTTAGCCTGGGGCGCCTCCGCGGCCTCCCGTCGCCCAGTCTGTTCGATGTCCCAGGGTGTGCTGGGAGGGATCGGCCGGGCAGGGTTGTCCACAGGTTGATGATGGTCAATCCGCTGGGTGGCAGCCTGGAGGTGGGAACAGTGCATAGGTCTCTGCAAGCACAAGGCCAAGGGTTCCTCTTCCCGTGTTTGGGACTTGCGAAGGTCTTCGGCGCTCACCCTAAAGCGGTGGCCGCGAGGCACAGGGCAGTCTCCCAATGTTTAGTTGCCTGCAGGTGTGGACTACAGGGCCTCTCACTTCACGTTGTGGATGCAGGGGGGGCACTCACTGTAGGAGATGGGAGCGAGGCGCGGGGCAGTCCCTCAGTGCTTAAACAGAAAGGCGCCGATCAAGGAGCTTCTCTCCCAGTGCAGGATGGGGCGGGGGGCAGCTGAAACGATGCGCCTGGGTAATCAGTTGCAGCACCGGAGACCATCGCGGACCCTAGAGGTCGCCGCCATCTTGGGGCCAGGCAAGCCGGACCGACTCCGGCTTGCAGCGGGGAGCCTCTACAGGGATTCTCACCTCCTGGACAAGTTGAGGCGTCGGATGGGTGGTTCTCCCCTCCTCGCTGTTGTGCAAGAGGCACCCGCCGGTGTAGGAGCCTGAATGCAGCTCTCTGAGTCAGGCCAGGTCACGGCGAGTGGGCGGCGCCATTTTGGGTCCCGGAGAATGCCTGGGCGCGCTCCGCAAGAGTCCGGAGGAGTGCTGGTATGCAGGCAACCACGGGCCCCAAACTAGGAATCGCTTGGAGCGAGGCAGCCCAGTCCACGATTTCACCTCCTGGTTTCTCACGCCAGGATCCCCTCCAGTGGTCGCCGACGTCTCTGTCAGTCTGCCGCACCCAGTGCGGCCTAACGCCTCGTGGGGAGCCGCGGTCTGGCGCCGTGTGCCTGGCCGGCCTGCCTCGACTTCCGGTCCGGCCGCTCCTCCCGCCGGGGGGCTCCGGAGCGTCTCCCGGTCGCTCGGATGATGCAGGGCTCACCAGCCCTCAAGCGCTGTCGTCGGAATCCCTGTGCTGTATCTTGGCACCGTCGTCGAGCCGCAGGGCGCCTTCCTGCAGGTTTCATCCAGGGTTTTGTCTTTGCCCGCCCGGGAGAAGACAAGATGGCGGCCCGGGGAAGGCTGCGCCCGGAGCCCCGCAGGGTCTTCAAACCAGCTCTCAGGTCTGTTGCAAACCCACCAGCGACCACGCTAGCGTCTGTGACCCCTCAGTAGGTAGGGGGTCCCTTCACAGCCCCCGAAACACCGCTATAATCGCTTATAAAAGCAGGGGGGTACGGAGCTCTCAAAGGGCACGTCTGCTTACATTCGTGTCCAAGCCACGCCCCCTTTTCTTTATCTTTATCAGCTTCCTTTGCTTCACCTGCTTCTTTGTCAGACTCTTCTGCTGATTCTTTTTCTAGCAGATCTTCATCATTGTCAGAGTCTACTACAATGATTTCCAAATCTTTTCCAGTCAAATCTCCATTCACAGACGCATTCTCCAGATGTCGACCTCTCCGTCGATCTTCAGAATCTGGATTTCCTTCAGCTTCTTCTTCAGAATCTGAATCAGCTGTTGTATCACTCTCTTCATCAGAGTTTTCAGGTGTAGGTATTGGAATAGTGTGACTGGGATGAATCCACCTCTTTATTCCTCTACACTTTACTGCATTCGTTGTTACAAGTATCGCCTGCCTAGGCTTCTGCCACCTCGGGACCAGGCAGTTTCTTCTTCGATGAACTTTTGTTCTGACCCAGTCTCCAGGTCTCAGATCATGAGTTTGCACTTTGTCTTTTGACTGTACTTCAGTTCCCACCTGATTAGACACAGAAGTCACGACGTCAGACAGCCTCTTACAATACTCCAAAATTGCACTGTCATTAATGCTCAACAATTTTCCTACTGGAATAAATGCTTGTCTCATGACTCTACCCATGAGAATATCATGAGGACTAAGACCTGTCTTTTTATCTGGTGTACTTCTTAGAGTCATCAGCACAAGTGGAAGAGCATCTGTCAACTTTATGCCTGTATCTAGACACATTTTCCCAATTCTGTTTTTTATTGTTCCATTAATCTGCTCAACTATTCCAGATGCCTCTGGTCTGTATGCACAGTGCAACTTCTGCTCAATGTGTAATGCTTCACAGATCAATTTCAACAGTCTGTTATCAAAATGTCCTCCTCTATCACTCTCAATAGTCACAGGAAATCCATACCTTGGGATAATCTCTCGTAAAAGCAACTTTGCTACAGTAATTGAATCATTGTGACGTGTGGGGAATGCTTCCACCCATCTTGAAAACAAACAGACAATCACCAAGACATATTGTAACCTGTTATGCCTAGGCATCTCAATGAAATCCATCTGTAACCTGGTGAAAGGACCACCCTCCCGACCTATGGATCCCGTTCCCACAACTGATTTCCTGTTTGGGTTCATTTGTTGACAGATCAAACTCCTTTGGCAGAGAGACTCTGCAATTGTCCTGAACTTGGTATTAAAACATGTTTCTTTAAAAAGCCTAATCATCGAATCTCTTCCAATATGGCCAGGGCCATGGTACATTCTGGCCATGTCAGCAATCAAGCAATTTGGTAAAACTACCCTGCCATCTTTGTAAGTCCAGACTCCATCCTCATCTCGCTGTCTACATTCTGCCTTCAACCATGTGTTTTTCTCATCATCATCAGCTTCATTTGGCAAATCTCTGATTTCCTGCCATGTCTCAACAATTGATGTTAGCATAAGTGAATTCGAAACAAATTCTTTGTTTTTCTCCCGATTAAGTGCATAATTGTTTCTCGCGCAATACTTTGCAATTTCATCTGCATAAGCATTGCCTTTGGTGATAAAATCCTCACCTTTCCTGTGCGCTGCACACTTCACTACAGCAATTTCTTTTGGCAACTGTATGCCATTGATTAATCTTTTGATAAACTCTGCATTTTTGATCGGTGAGCCTGCTGATGTCATGTAGCCTCTCTGAGACCAGAGCTGTCCATAATCATGCACAACTCCATACCCATATTGGCTATCAGTAATTATGGTGACGCTCAAATCTTTTGCCAATTCACAAGCACGAATTAAAGCAATTAATTCAGCCACCTGTGCTGAACGAATTCCTTCAAGACATGATGCTTCTTCAACATCTGCCACTGTGCAAACTGAGTATGCTGCTTTTAAAATACCTCCCTCTGATCTCAGACAGGAGCCATCTACAAAGTAGACATAATCTGATTCAGGCAATGGTACATCTTTAATGTCCTGCCTTGGCTTGGTACAGTATTCCATAACATCCAAGCACTCATGTTCCACATCATTTTCATCAATAATTTCAGAATCAGGTAACAGTGTGGAAGGATTTAAATTCACACACCTTGCTATTGACACATTGTCTGCTCCCAGAATGATTTTCTCATATTTTGTCAATCTGTTGCTTGTCAGGTGTTGCGTTTTGCTTCTTGTTAGGAGAATCTCAACTGAATGTGGAACATAGACTTTTACAGGGAACCCCATTATTTTCCCTTCGCTTTGCTCAAGACTAACACTTGTTGCTGCAACTGCTTTCAAACAACCTGGTAATGCTTTTGCAACTGGATCAAGAACTGCTGAGAAGTAAGCAATAGGTTTTCTCAGATTTCCATGTCTTTGAATTAACACAGACAGTGCACATCCTTCCCTTTCACTGCAATACAGCTCAAAACCTTTTTCATAGTCTGGCATGCCTAGAGCTGGAGCTTCACACAGGCTTCTTTTCAACTTTTCAAAAGCTTCCAACTCAGTCTCAGTAAGGACAATTGGATCTTTTATGTCTGATTTTGTCAGTCTCTGCAGTGGTTTCGCAATTACAGAAAATCCACTGATCCATTGGCGACAGTAACCAACCATTCCCAGGAACATTCTGACCTGTCTTTGTGTTTTTGGAGGTTGCATTCCCTGAATAATTTTAATTCTCTCAATTGTCACTTGTCTCATTCCCTTTGCAATTCTATGGCCAAGATATTTTACTTCTTGTTTACAAAACTGCAATTTTGCAGGAGACACTTTATGTCCCTCATCTGCCAGATGATTCAAAAGAGTAATTGTATCTGTCACACAGTTCTCTCTTGTTTTGGCTGCTATCAACAGATCGTCAATATACTGCACTAATGTCGATCTGCCAGGTAGACTTAGATCTTCCAATGATCTCTTCAACAGCTCATTAAAGATGGAAGGACTCTCTGTATACCCTTGAGGAATTCTACACCATGCGAGGGTCCTACTCTGGAATCTGAAAGCAAAGATTTCCTGGCTCTCTGGATGCAATGGAACAGTAAAGAACGCATTGCAAAGATCAATGACAGTATACCATTCTGCATCATGCGGAATCTGGTAAAGAATGACTGCTGGGTTTGGAACAACTGGACAACAAGGAACAACGATTTGGTTAACCTTTCTCAAATCTTGAACGATCCTATACGTTCCATTTGGCTTTTTGATCCCCATAATCGGTGAATTACAAGGACTGCTCTCAATTTCTTTCAAAACACCTTGCTTAATGAATTTTTCAATCACAGGAATAACACCCTCAATTGTTTCAGCCTTCATTTTATACTGAGGAATGTTTGGAAATTCTATTCCCTGCTTCACTGTAATTTTGACTGGATCGACATGCTTCATCAGACCCATATCATTGCCTGTCAAATCCCAAATTTCAGCTTTCACTGTGTCTTTTAATTCTTCTGGTAAATTTTCTTTTTCAAATGTAGGAAACAATTTTGTTTCTTCTGCCTCAACCATCAACATCGTCATTCTGTACAACCCATCTTCCTCCATGGTTTGTAATTCAATTCCCACCAGTGAGCAATATATTCTGCAATTCATTTTGCACAATATATCTCTCCCCAGCAAGTTCACTGAACTGCTGTTGCAAACTACAAATCTGTGTTTGTCTTTAAAATTGCCAATTTCAACCTTCACAGACTCCGTCAGGTCTGTTTTAATTTGCTGATTACTTACTCCGAACACTTGGATGGTATCCCCAGAGAGAGGTAGGTTTTCAATTTCCACTGATCTAACAGTAGAACGGGTAGCACCAGTGTCCACAAGAAAAGTAATTTCTACATCATTTACCTTTCCATTAACAAATGGACCAGACTGGTCAACCTCAAGAGTGGCTCCAATTACACGCTCTTCCCCCTCTCTCGGGCACCGTCAGAAGCAGTCGTCAGAATCGCTTCCTTGGTCTCCTGTTAACAAAAATTGGCCTGAAGCATTTTGCACATTTTGTCTTTGAGCTCTTATTACCTGATCACCTCCGCTGAATCCAACACCTGGATTATATTTTTGACCTCCCCCACAACTAGGAAATGGAGGCTGTGGAATCTGATTCTGTTGTTGCGCTAACTGCTGCTGTAGCTGTCGCTGAAGACTCAGGTCATTCAGTTGATGCTGTAACTGTAGCTGTTGCTGCAGATCAACATCGTTCTGCATCTGTGGGTTTAATGATGTATTTTTAAAATTTCTGGGCGGGTTTTTACACTCGTTTTTCCAATGACCGATTTCGCCGCAATTAAAATAAGGCAATTTCTGTTTTAATTCTTCAATTTTAGCATTAAACTTTGGTTTGTTAAAATTATTTTTAAACTTTCCTTGACCCTGACTCTGGTTCTGAACAAAATTTACATTTTTATTCTCAAGACTTGCAATCTGTTGCTCAGCTACCTTCACCTGTGCCCACATTGCTTTTTCCTTTAACTTTTTCTGCTTCACTTCTAACTCATCACTGCAGTATTTTGCTTTTCTCAAAATATCGTCAACTGAATTTGATTGCCATCCGACAATATTATTCCTGATCATTTCTCCAATCTCTGGTCTAAGACCATAAACAAATCTGTAGATAAAATGGCTCATATCCTTTTCGTCTAATTTTTCATAGCCACTGTATTGTTTAAAAACCAATAATAATCTTTCATAAAATGAATGAACTGATTCTTTTGGTTCCTGATTTCTCCTGTCTATTTTTACCCAATCAACTTCTTTTGGGGCAATTTTCTGTTTCAACCAGTAAATCACTTTTTCATATAGATCCATGACCACTGGTGCTGGAGCACCTGTTTCTTTAATTCACTCCGGTTCCTCTTTTGGCCAACTCACGGCAATTTTACATTCTGTCCAAAGATCTGATGGGACAACAATGTCGAAAAATCCATCCAGATCAATCCACAGAACTTTTGAAACTTTGATGAATCTGTCTACCTGTCGATACCATTCCACAGGCTTCTCTCTCAGCCGAGGAAAATCATTTGTGAAAAGTAAAATATCCTGTCTTGTCCATGGGACATGAACATATCCTCCACCTGCAATTTCCCTCATTGGAAACTGTTTAGACACTTTATCCAGTTTATCCAATCTTTCATCTTCCTTCTTTTTGGTCCATTTCACTCTCCACTTACTCAAGTCACCCAACTTTTTGATGTAAACGATCAATTCTTTTATATGCGTTATTCTTCCCATTGTGTTAAAGTTCCCAATGTCCTTCTCTGTAAAATCTAATCTGTAATGCTTTCCCAAATTTTTTTGTCTGCTCAAATCGATTTCTAGTTCTGCTGCCAGTTCTCCCAACTGATCATATTTATTCTTTGTTTTCCATTGAATGCTCTTACAGATGAACAGGAGTTCATTCATCATCGCGATAACATTTTAGACTGTCAGGACCAATTGTGCCAATTATTAATTCTTCTAAATCTGCTTTTAATTTAGCGACATCAAATTTTGAATTAGACTCTGTTTTCTCAGGAGTCTCAGCATCTGATTCTGCACCCGTTGGTGTCTGGTTAAAAGAACCTTGATTAAAAGTCAAATCAGGCATTCTTGTTTTCTCACGATGAATTTCAGATAAATCTGAATAAAATTTTTCAGCAACTTTTTGAATTTCTGCATTTAATGGAATTGTCAAACCTGGCTGATTATTTCCTTTTTGATCAAAAACAGGCTGAACAGGACCAATCGTTACTGGAACTGTCACTGCTTCCATACTTTTCGTTAACTGTCGAATTAATTCCTCTTTTGATCGTAAATATTCTGAAGTATTTGCAACTTCCTCATCTCTAGCAGCTCTCGTTAAATTTCTAGGGGCTTCCCTTTCTTTTGGAGTTTCAGAAACATTTCTGTTCTCATTATATACACTGGAATTAGTTCTGGTTTCTATCCTTTCAGGAGTTTCAAAAGATTCAAAATTATTTGGGTACAATTTAGGTGATTCATTTATTGGAGGTGCACTTGGTGTGGCTCCAGTAGAAACCATCGGAGTAGACCATGAACAAGGTGGTCTCAGCGGGTCATTCTTTTTATTTGTAGTATAAATTTCTTCTAAAACTGGATCTTCCGATTCACTTTCTACAACGGTATTATTTTTCTTTTCAGTTCTTTTTTCACCTGGAGACCCTAAAACCATTTCACTAATTAAATAGAGACCATCACACATGTCTCCCTGTCTCCACATACGCATTCTATCTTCATGCGTTTCCCGTCTGTAACTTGGTGTTTTCGGAGGTCTTTTTATCCCACTCGCTTCTCTCTGAAGTTGAATCATCTCATCCTCCCATTCAACTAAAGCTTCAAATTGTGGTGGTCTAGGCCTTGGTACAAGAGCTGACATCTTTTCTCTCAAATTTCTTAAAATTTTCATATTGAATGAACCATCATCCGGCCAAACCAATACGCCGTCATCCTTTGTATAATGCTTCCAGACATCAAACCACAAAACAGTATGATAACCATATTCACCTTCCATATACGCTGCAGGTGTCTTGTATTTATGAAGTAATTTACCACCTCGCGTTTGTATTTTCTTGTCAGGTGAAATAAAAATTTTAAACTTTTGAAGCATTGTAAGCTTTTTCTCAACATGTTTATAATAATAACTCATTTTTAAAATCAAATCCGCTTAGTCAGAAATGATCGTAAATTATTTCCTGGATGTTCCGCAACACCAGCCAATTCGTGCGCGAAACACACCAACAAGCCAATCAGGGTTGAGCTACGTCACCACCTTGCTCAACCAATAGAAATGGTGCCTTCCCAAGGAACCAATAGCTTACAGCCCATCAGAGTCACAAGAGCCAATCAGAGCACAGCTTGTGACGTATGCTACCCAATCACTGCGCGGACCATATGACGTACACAGCCGCTGCAGTTTCTCGCGTCTCACTCTCAGCGCTCACCCCTCCTTCACAAAAAACTTTTCACAGCGCCATTTTAAGAACGCCTTTTTCAATGAAATTCAATTAAAAACGACAAAGAGAACAACCATTTGTCTGTTTCTCTAAATAAAAGTGACAGTTTTTACAGACAAGACAAAAAAGAAATTCTTTTGTGTGGAATAGACAACGCTACTCTCACAGAATATACATTCGCCGATAAAGTAAACTTTTACTCTACCCTTCAAACAGGTAATAGCGAACGCGTTTCCCTCTGAACGCACATAAAGTAGCAAATCAAAGTTTGACTCGAACGGAATTACAGAATCATTCACGCACTTTCAAACGGAAAGTATTCCTAACCATACGCACATGAAATCCTGGCAGGACTCTAACCAACCACAGATAACATGAATCGTCAGTAAAATAAGCGACGTTACCTTACCCTTCACTCAAGCTTGAATAAATTCTATTACTTTCTCGCAGTGAGTTTTAGAACGGGCTTATTGTCCCTATACTCAAAGCTTCAATTTCATAGACAATCCTCATTATCCATACATTCTATCTAGCACACCTATATCCCTAACACGTGTTGTACGACCACAACACTTGTGATATACGTCAATACCACTATTCTGAAACAGATCAAATGCACTGTGTGACTTCACTCTTGTCACACTACTCTGTACCGGTACAACTAGGAAT
Organism: Lissotriton helveticus; assembly: GCF_964261635.1. NCBI lineage: Eukaryota > Metazoa > Chordata > Amphibia > Caudata > Salamandridae > Lissotriton > Lissotriton helveticus. The sequence goes on along the minus strand of NC_136072.1, from coordinate 360,164,763 downwards.
TTTCACACTGCAGGAAAAAACCTTTCGACTACACGTGACAAAAGTGAACAAACTCAACATATGTTAGACATCGATCCTATGTAACTGCCATGTAGCATGTTGGTTACCATGGCAACCATCGAGTCTGCTACCAGGAAATTGATCCAGCGGCCTATAGGTAATATGTCATAAGCTACGCTACCCAACTCCACAGTATACACTATAAATCACAAATCAAACACAAGGCCCATAATCTAACATGACATATTTTGACCAACTGAATCATGTGGCCTAATTAACCTATTCACAAATTTTATACATTTATATACAACCACGGTAAAATGAATTCATCACACTTAATAAACTCCACAAAATATTAAGCCACTTATGGCGATAAGATCTTGCTAATGGTAACCTAAACTCATGAAATAACAAGGCCAGCTTGTTTTCAAAAGTAAGATTTTTATTATCTATTTGTTTAGAGATTGCATTAGAAACCTTTATTAAAGCATTTTATTAGAATCTTTGCAAATGGTTATGACGATTTTATGTAAATGAAAAATATTATTCAAAACAGAAAATAACAGTTTTGCATTATCAAATCCTAAGTCCCTAACTACACTCACTATATTAAAGAATAAAGGGTAAAAGTCTTTGTATCTCTTACGTGCTCCAAGGAATGTCCGACTGCACGATACCCTCATCAAAGGTCAGCAAGAAGAAGCTTTACTCTTCCACGGAGAAAGAGTTTTTATATCTTTCTACGCTAAGCTAATCTAAGTAAAAGTACATTTTTTCTGCAAAAATCGGAGTCCCATTGGCTAACAAGTGACAGGCGACGTGTCACCACATTTTTCAGAATATCAGTTCTGTCACTTTCTTAGAGTCCATTGTCTCTAGTATTCGAACAACGAGGCTTCCTCCAGTTGCAACAAAACCCGAAAGAAATGTCATGGCTTCCTCGGATATGAAATTTTGTCACACGCTCCTCTGCCGGTTCCTGGCCTTGGCCTTGCTTGACTAAGAAACAGTCAGCTAATCGCATTCACAACAAATTGTTTCAGCAGAAGGAATTTTCATCATGGACTCTCTTTTGCTCCGAGCAGAATTAAAGCAGACACGAATGTACTAGGCCCAAAACCACTTTTCGAAAAACTATTATATAAACAAACACAAAAGAATAATTAATGCAAGAAATATAGTTCGTTCTGTTGCCACCCACCATTGCTAATGATTAACCCATTAGTCTAAATTACCTAGCTGAAGCACACAAATAAAGCAGCATTTATATCTACCATTCTTCATTTAATCCAGCGAGATTCTTTATGCACCTGTAAAGGAAAGGGTGACGCCACATAGACAAGGAAGCAAAATAAGCACATGCCACTATTTAAAACAGCCGCAATTAGTTATGACATGACAATAGACAGATTTAATTTATTATTTTTCACATACAGAAAGATGCAACAATAATGCATGTTTATGAGCACACATGTTAGTAACCCTCGTGTTTTTCTCATGAATGTAATTTTTTAAACTAGGTTGAATTAATACACACACAGCACAAAACGTTAGCATAATTGATTCTTGTTATGGAAATGTGACTTCACGAGTTGAAATAAAAATATTTCTAAATCTCGCTCCATCACCTGTTGGAGTATGAGAGAAGGACTTTAGGTCTAAGGGGTTCTGTAGATCAACTGATCATTTCCCACAGGTATCCTCATAGAGCGGTTTCCTCTCCCACCTTAGCTAGATGGGTTAAAGACGTCATGAAAGATGCTGGGATCGATGTTTCAATTTTTGGCGCTCATTCTCTTAGAGGAGTTTTTGCTTCAAAAGCTTTTATCTTGGGTGGTGGCCTCCAGGATATCCTTAGGGCTGCGGATTGGTCGAATGAATGTATTTTCAAAAGATGTTACTTTAAGCCTTATCAAATGTCATTGATAATGTTTTAAACACACTTTGAACTTGCATAATATTGGCCTCCCTGTCATGCCATACAATTTAGATTTTCACAGCCTGCTGGGCAGAAAATCAGGATTTTATTAAAGACACAGAGGCTAAGATTATCCCACCTCTTTTGCTCCCGCCCTGGGAATGTGTTTTTTCTTATCCTTTTGTTCTTTCTATTTTGCAGATTAGTTGCTTCAAAAGGTCGCTGAGATGGCTTCAAGTTCTCTAAAATGTTGTGATTCCTTCAAGGCTCTCTAAAGTTGTTTCTAAAGTTATCTTGTTCGCTGCACAAAGAAGGGAGACCACTGCATGCACATGGACTATATACCTTATTGGAATGTTCATTAAAGTTCTAGATGCTTTCTTTTTTGCTGCTGTGAGCTAAGCAATAAGGGAGATTGCATAATCTTAGCCTCCGTGTCTTTAATAAAAACCAGATTTTCTGCCCAGCAGGCTGTGAAAAATCTAAATTTTCTGTATGTGACCAGGGCTGCTTTGCTCACTGTGGCCCCTATTACTGGGTCATTTTCAACAATATGCCAGTGTTTTTTCAAAGTCTCTCGGACCCTGTCAGACTCAACATTGAACTCTTTTATCATCCGAATCACACTTCCTCCCCCTTTAAGTCCAGGTCTTTTCACTAATAGGGATGCCCTATCTTGGTACTCTACTCTTTTCGTGGCTGCACTTAAGATTCTAATAGGATAGCCTCTCTTCCTGAATTTGTGGATCATGGTCTTCCTCTCTTTTTCATAGCTAGTGTTGGTGTTACAGTTACGTTTGGCTCTTATTAGTTCCCTTTAAGGGATTCTCCATTTTAGTTTGGGGTGGTGGTGGCTACTGGCATGAAGGAGACTGTTCCCCGCTGTCGCTTTCCTGTGTAGAGAGGTTGACAGGTTACCATCTTCCACTTTCACACATACATCTAGAAAATCCATTTCTCTTTTGTCACTCTTATGTGTAAAACATAGATTGACTCTATTAGAGCCAAGTCCTGTGAGGAACTGATCCAATTCCATCTTACTACCTCCCCAAATCATAAAAACATCATCCATGTAGCGGGTCCAGAACACAATGGGCAAGATGTAGGTAATTCCAGATTACCGATTCTTAAATACCGTATCATACCGATTCGGTATTTAAGAACTGGCAATCGGGATTTAGGTAATTTTACCGATTTCATTACAGAATCGGTATGATTCGGTAATTACCGAATCGGTAAATACCGATTCGGTAATTGGGGGAAACATTGAAGGGTGGCAAGGTGTCACTTTGACACCCTGTTGCACCCCTCAATTGTGCATGGGTGCACATGTTGCAGACATACATGCCCTTAGGCCCATAGGAATGAATGTCAATTACCGAATCGGTAAATACCGATTCGGTAATTGGGGGAAACAATGAAGGGTGGCAGGGTGTCACTTTGACACCCTGTTGCACCCCTCAATTGTGCATGGGTGCACATGTTGCAGACATACATGCCCTTAGGGCATGTATGTCTGCAACATGGCACTGTTTAAAAAGCAAAACAAATGCTTTTTAAAGGGTTTTCATTATTTACCACCAACTTTTAGTTGGTGGTAAATAACGAATTCTTAGACCCCTGTTGCACTGATTGCAGTGCTACCTACATGTCAATATACAGAATCGGTAATTTTACCGATTCTGTATTTTACAGATTCGGTAAAATTACCGAATCTGTATTTTAACATGCCCCTACATCTCCATCTTCAAATACCGGTCGGTAACGGCCGAAATCGTCCGTTACCGACCGGTATTTGCCTTCCTACATCTGGCCCAAAGTGTCTAGTAAGGTGTTCATTCACATCATTCCACACAACTTATTCCTCCCACCATCCCATTAGCATGCAGGCATAGCTCGGCGCAAAGCAACTTCCCATGGTGGTACCAACCACCTGTTTGTACCACTTGTCGTCGAAAAGGAAAAAGTTGTTGTTGAGGCATATGGTTAACATTTCAATGAGCATATTTGTTTGTTCATAAACAAAGACCGATCTGTCTCTAAAAAAGTGTCTACATGCATTAATATCATCCTCATGCTTTATACATGTATATAGAGACACTACATCAACCGTTACTAGCCAAAAGTCATCCTGCCTAGTGATACCCTCAATCTTATTAATAAAATCCGTACTGGCCCTGCAGTGTGATGGGAGGCTTAGGACATAGGGGAAAAGGAATGAGTCTAAAAATATGTATGTGTGCTCCAAAAGACTCCCATTCGCTGAAACTATGGGCCTCCCCGGTGGATTGATTTTATCTTTGTGGATTTTCGGTAGCATGTAAAAGCATGCTACCGTGGGAAGTTTTTGGTACAGGAACTTGTATTCCTAGTCACCCAGCAGATTCTGTTCTCTCCATTGGTCAATTTTGCTGTAAAAGTGAGTGGCTGCCTCTTCATATGCACTTTTGCTCTCATAATTACCTGAGAGAGTAAGTTGTCCCATAGCCTCCTGTTTGTATAGTTTGATATCCCACAAAACTTAATTTTCCCCCTTATCTGATGGTTTGATAATGAGGTTGGGGTCGCTGTTAAGTGTGCCTAGCGCTGTTCTTTGTTCAGGTGTCAAGTTATGTGCGTGTTTGTTCGATGTCTGATTCCAGATTCTCATGAGGTCTTTTATTACTACCTCATGAAAAGTATCCAAATTGTCATGTGGCAGATTGGGGTTAAATGTGGACCTAGGTCTAAATTTAGTCAGGACTGTGCCCCTGGTTTCCAGGCCCATCTGTTCTATGATGTCCCTTTCATTCTCCCTTTCACTCATTTCGCCTCCCAGTTCTGCTAGACAGGCTAGGGCTTCAACATCCTTAAGGTATACGTGCTCAGATAGTGTATCCTCTCTACTGGCACCTATCGTTCCTGTACCTATGGATCGCTTCTCTTTGTTTAAAAATATTTTCATCAATTTTAGTTTACGCACATATAAAAACATGTCTATCCTAGTTTTACTGTAATCAAAATTTGCTGTCGGACAAAATGTAAGGCCCAGTTTGAGTAATGTTTTTTCTGCCTCAGTTATCTTGTGTGAGGACAGATTCACAACAGTCACATTTTCCTCACCCATCATCTCCATTTCGTCTGCCTTGTTGTTCTCCCATAAGGCATTGTGTCTTTGGTGCTTTCTTCCTCCCCTCCTTGTTGGTTTCCTCTCATGTTTCCGCCTCTTCCTCTTCACTGGTCGGGTGGTCTTGCTCTCAATGTGTGTTTGTTTGTAAAACATGATATTCTTCCAGGGGTTTGAAGGTGAGGCGGTCTCTTCCTTGGCCTTTCCATGGAAATCAAAATGAGACTGACAGTACATATAATGCATCATGTAGCAGCCTAAAAATGCCATAAATATCATTTTTAAAAGCAAAATGCAAATCGGCGACGAGTAAAGCATTACAATGAATATTTCAAACGTGGTATAGTGCAGTACATACTGAAAGCAAAAATACACCCGATTGCTGCGCCACATCCTCACTCAACCGTAAGGTCAAATACCTGTTGTAGGAAGGTGGATATCTGACTATGGTTACCCCCAACTTTTTGCCTAGTGTTTAGCTGGTTTTCGACTTAGTTGGCCTGGGATCCTGCTAATCAGGGCCCCAGGCTATCTGCTCTCACAGTAAAATGGACTCAATGTACTTTAGGTACATCTCCAATTGGACATTGGGTCACCTTATGAGCCCCTGTATAGTGTACCATAGGTACCCAGGGCATAGGCGCATCCAAGGCCTACCAGGTGCTGCAGAATGTATTATGTCACCCCTGGCTGGCCATCCACATTGACACAACTGGCTGATCACTCAGCTGGGGCAAGGTCCTGTAATCACCCCTTGCTTAGGTATAGTATCCCTATCCCTACCATTACATATAGACACATATATACCTATGTCACTCCTATGGCAGGCCTTAACAATTCTTAAGGCAGAATGCTTGGTTTTATGTGAGATGAGGCTCTAGCATGAGCTGAGCCTGTCTGCAGCTTTCTGAAACATGTCCTTATAGCTGTTCTATGATATAGAGTCAAAAACAAAGAAGGGAGGTAGAGCGAAACGACTGGATTCTTGCTCCACTGGGATACTTAGATAAACACAGAGAATCCAACTAAAAAAAGGGGGAGGGGAGGGGAGTGTTTTCAACGTGTGTTGAAGCACTCAGTGTTTTGAAAAATACCCCTCACACACCAAAAGGCCCCTTGGTGTCATGCTTCATCATCGGGGTCTTCGCACCCCTCTATCGGGATGCGGCGTGCTGCGACCTACGACTACGCGGGAGCACTAATAGTAAAGACTATGTGTGGTGTTGGTGTGTGGGGTGTCTTAGGTTAAGTGAGTGGTGGGATGTGGTGAAAAATTAAAAAATACCTGGCGCATGAGTTTGAGGAAAAATTTATTCTGAACTCTGGCTGGTATTATTAAAAGAAGTGCAGAGTGAGGTCAGGGCTGTTATATTAGGGAACAGGACCTCTGGTGTGCGTTGTCGACATGTTTCGGAGTCAAGCTCCTTCTTCAGGACGGGGGCACAACCTCCCCACCTTACTCACGTTTTTCTAAAATTAAAAAGTGTATTATACAGAAAAGTGACGAAAAATTAGGCTAAGTGTGCCTACAGCGGTCTGCTACAAGTACAATGACCTGCAGAAAGACAAAAAGGAGAAAACAACATTGGTTACCCTTGTAGCGGGTAGTTCAAGCAGGTGCAGTCACCTGGAACCTCACCATTATGCTTGTTTTAAAGCCTGTGGAAGGAAAAGGACTCACAAAACTCACAACATAGAACACACATGTACTGGTACTTAGAGTTATTGTTGGTCCTACTTTTGAAGCTTTCTTTTTTCACCTTTTTCACCGACGCACAGCCCTCCATACTCACCGAGTGCCGCGTGGAGCCTGCTTGTGTTTTTGTGCTCGATGCGCCATTCCGGTCACTTGCCCGTTGGCTAGTGGCCTCTGTGTAGGTGAACCTTTGAACTTGCACCACCTGCCTGGTTGCTCCAGGCTTGCTCCTGCTTCCCTGAAAAGAAGAAGCTCCCCAGACCTGGCTGGTCTGACTCGAAGAGAATATTCGATTCCTGCGTGGGTTGCATTTGCCAAGGCCTGTTGACTCCAATCCGGAAGCCAACACCGCCGACAGCGAGATCCTTCGTGGGACAGTCCGTATCCAGCTCCTGGTCATCGTGGACGCCTCCTGGTCCACGTGGCTGCAGAGACAAGCTTCACGACATCACCTGATTGCTTCATGACATCGCCTGGTTCCTTCCTGGTTCCTTCCTGGTCACTGGCTAGTGACCCAGACTCTGGCCCCTCTGCTTTCGGGTAATCTTCATCCTCGATCCACCCTTGGATCCAACCGGACACTTCTCTCCTGGCCGCCTGCAGCATCTTTTTACAGGTCTCCATAGGATTCAGCGACACAACTTGACACCTATGCACCCGGTTCCTGTGGGTGAGGTAACGCGAGTACGCCGGTGCTCCTGTGTGTATTGACTATCCTAGTGTCCTAGTTTTCAGTAGCTTTCTCCTAGTCCATCCGGAAGTGTCCCAAATCAACTATTTTCTAACTCTTACGTTCCCATTTTATCCCTATGGTAACTCGTGTGTGTGTTTAGACACTGCACACGCATCCTGTGGGGCTCCTGCTTCCTAACCTTTGGTAGTCCAGTGTAGCCCCAGCGATTCCCTAGGCGGTAGGCCTACTCCCTGTTCGTGACGTGGTTCTTACACCACTATTTTAGTATATGGTTTGCAACGCCCCTAGGGCTCGACTGTATTTTGTGCAACTTATTGTATGATAATTAAGTATCTTGTCATAAGGAGTTCAGAGGGGTTGTGTCAGTAATAAATACCTATATATTTGATATATAACCTGTGTGGTGTCCTTTCATTTGGTATTTAAGGGGTTACATATGGTAAAACAGCTGGCTACACATGCTCTCTGAAGTTTTAGCCTAAGATTGCTTTGTCCATGCTACCACTAGGATAGCTGGTCTATAAGGTTGACTTTTCAACCATCACCATAAGGGTTGTTTGGACTGATACAGGGTGCCCACTAGAATAGTGGACATCACATATCAGGCCAACTTCTCACAGGTGGACTTGGGTTTGAATGCTGTGTTAGCATCAGTAACGATATCAAGTTCAGAAAGGAGTTGTGTGGGGGTGATAGATGTGGCCTCCTCTGTTTGATTCATACCCAATTCTATCACTGTACTAAGAGTTTCCGTGTCATTGATGTTAAAGTTGTACATATTGAATAAGACATCCCCACTCACATTTATATTGTTAACATTGCCTTTTAAGTCATGCCATTTTTTAAGTTTCAATTTACGTGTAAACCTGAACATATCGATACGATTGCCAGTATACTTAGAGGGGTAGGAAGGGCAGAAGGACAAACCAAGGCAAAGGGTGCGTTTTTCACAGATACTAATGTTTTTCTTGGATAAGTTAATAATGGTTTTGTTCACCATGTCGTCATCCATCAGTACCCTCTTCTGGCGCGTCTGTTGCTTCCCATTGCGCCACACCCCTGCCTCTTTTGCCACCATTGTCTGATTCTTGCTCTTCTGTTCTTTCGTTGCCTCTTCCACGTCCCTTTCCTTGTCCTCTCTGTCCCCTCGTTTTCGGCATTGCTGTTTCCCTCATTGCTTGTCGACCCCTTCTCAGGGTCCTGTATTCGTCTAAAAAAGTCACCTGCTTTTTATTAGACTTGGAGAGGGTGTCATTGATGCTGGAGACATCAGATTCAGTTCCACTCGTGGAAGGTTCATAAACATGCCACAAGACCACCAGGCAGACCGATTGTGTCATCTTGGGAAAGTGCATCAGAACGGGTGTCGAAATTCATCGATCATTTCCTCAGAGAATCTGTCATTACCTTAGACAGTTATGTCAGGGACACCAAAGATTTCCTGAACACAATAGATACACTCAAATGGGATACCAACCGTATGCTCATAACTCTTGACGTACAGAGTTTATATACCATCATTGACCATAAGCAGTGCCTTGAAGCATGCAGTAAATACCTCGCCAACAGACACATCAGGTTTCGGGAACACACTCAGATGATATAGGATATGATGGAGTATTGTCTCAGCAACAACATATTTCTATTCAACTGGAATCTCTACCGGCAGGTCAATGGCTCAGCAATGGGTTCATGCTTTTCTCCCAGTTTCGCCAATTTGTTCATGGGGAGCTGGGAGGAAGACATACAAGCTGATCCCATTTTCCAACAGGATTTTGAGAAAGTGTTGAGGTGGATTTGCTACATCGACGACTTGTTCATTGTTTGGGAGGGGACGACTGATGAAGCTGACAGTTTCATCAGAAAGCTCAATAACAATGACCGGAACATTGTCCTCAGTGGTATCATGAGCAAGACTGAAATTGAATACCTTGATGTCAAGGTAAAAATTAAGAAGAATAAAGTCCAAACATCCTTACACCGCAAGGCCACGGCTGGGAACAGCATTTTACATGCCCTCAGCAGCCACCCTGATAATCTTAAATGGTCTATTCCATATGGTGAGCTGCTGAGGGCGAAACGTAATTGCAATACTGAACAGGCTTATATAATGGAAAGCCAGATCATTGCGGACAGGTTCAGGGAAAGGCGATATCCCAATTGGGTGTTAAAAACTGCCTTAGAAAGAGCCAATATGGTAGAAAGGAGGCAGACTCTGACTGAACACTGTAGTGATACTGATGAGGCCAACAACACAACCAGATTGGTACTTACCTATAGCTCTGATGCCCAGGCCATTAAAAAGATCTTTGCTAAAAATTGGGGTATTCTTAAAGCAGACAACGTTATTGGCAAAAGTCTTCCTAAAAGACCCAGTATCACTTACAGACGCAACAGCAACATCAGGGACATGTTGGTCCACAGTGACATCATATCCACCACCCAACATGCAGGGCCTTGACAGGTTTTTCCCGTGCGGTCACTGCAAAGTCTGTGCTCAGAGCAAAAGTCACAAACAGGTTTGTTACAATGGCGTCACTAAAAACATTCCCCAATTTCTGACATGCAGTACCACAAATTGTTTAAAAAAAAAAACCAGGGAAGGCAACAGGGTTCTCACACGGAGACAGAGGGAATCCAAGATGATTATAGATTTCCAGATGAAGGTTCCGGGGGGGGTCTCAATCAAGAAGAAGAATTATCTGTACATCTTAAAGAATAGGGGTGTCATTGTGTTGACTCCTTTTCATGCTCTGTGTTCGCTGATCCTTCAATGTGTGCGTAAGAGTAACAGCAATCTTATACATGAGATGTACTGATGTTTATTGTAATGTAACATATGGATGGCTGATTACTTCATTTTTTTTTCAGTCCAGTTTTCAACCTTGTTTTCATGTCTTTTTTGTAGGAGGGAAGATAGGGGCCCACGTCACCTGCACTCACCTGTCACAGGCGGTTTCACCTTCTTCTCCTCTATAGTATCACGAGCACCAGGACTTTTTTTTGCACTTATTCTCACCTCCTCATGGCTGTGGGTAATGTACATCTGTAGGGACTGAACTTTAGCTTTATCATGATTGCCAATGGTTTCACTGACATTTTAACCTTTGGTCATGCCACCCAATTCCACCACTTGGTATGTTTACCTGGCAGTGACTGCGTTGTTAGCATGTTTTCAAACGTGTATCACACATGCTTGCTTTGTATCTCTGAAGTGGGCAATTAGTATCACATGATTATATTCATTATGGCACTTGCCGATAATTTTTGCTATATGAAGCCCGTTTTGTCCAACACGTCATTGTGTGTGATATTACATATATTTTTTGCAGCACCAGTGTTTGTGATTAACGTGCAGGACTGTCAGCATTATTGAACTTTGCCATGGTTGTTTCGCAAAACTTTATTGACACTATTGGCTGGAGATACTAATCCTGATGCGGGAACTGTTTATTTGCCGATCACATGATTTGTGTGACAACATGATTCTCGCTATGCCAGCTATTATGACTGACGGTTTTATTACGCGTTTACTGGGCATTCGAGGTATGCAACATATGCTTTGAAACACGATCAACCACCAGTACACAGGTATTTGACCTTACGGTTGAGTGAGGATGTGGCGCAGCAATCGGGTGTATTTTTACTTTCAGTATGTACTGCGCTATACCACGTTTGAAATATTTATTGTAATGCTTTACACGTCACCGATTTGCATTTTGCATTTAAAACTGATATTTATGGCCTTTTTAGGCTGCTACATGATTCATTATATGTACTTACAAAAAACAGGAGGGGGAGGTAGAGTAAATAGAGAAGGATTCTCACTCCACAGACTTACTTTCATAAACAAAGAATCTAACTAAGGGTCAGAGGTAAGCGTTCCCCACAGTGGTGTGGGAGCACTTAGTGTTTTGTAAAATACCCCTCACACACCAAAAGGCCCCTTGGTGTCATGCTTCATCATCGGGGTCTTCGCACCCCTCTAACAGGATGCGGCATGCTGCGACCTACGACTACGCGGGAGCACTTCTGTTTTTTGACTATATGTGATGCATGTGTTTTTTTTTTTTATATGTGAGTGGTGGGACGTGGTGAAAGGTTAAAAAGTACCTGGCTCGTAAGTGTTATCGAATTTTTTTTATTCCTAACTCCGGCTGGTACTATTAAAAAGAAGTGCAGTGAGAGGTCAAATCTGTCGTGTTAATGGATAGTACCACATGTGTGCGTCGACATGTATCGGAGACAGGGCTCCTTCTTCAGGACGGGGGCACAACTTCCCCACCTTACTCTCGTTTCATTAATATTACCAAAAAATGTATTAATGTTGATAACAAAAAGTGACAATTTGTTAAAAGTCTATACGTGTAGTACTTAAGGCTATAATGTGCCTACAGCGGTATTTTACAAGTTCAATGCGACTTGCATGACCTGAATGAAGAAAAAGAAAAGATTATTGAAAAAATGGTTACCCATGTGCCGGGTAGTTCAGACAGGTGCAATCACCTGGAACCATACCATTTGCTTTAATAAACCCTGTAAAGAAAAAAACACTGACAAAACACACAACATAGAAACATGAATAACAAGGAATATAATAGAAGCCAGGTCATACTTGTGAAGTTTTTTGCTTGCTTCATGAGCATTAGGAACGTCTGGTGGGTGTTTGCTAATATGCAATCTGAAGTGAGAAGTAATGCAGGTATAAGTATTTTATTCTCACTTACTTCGTTGGTCTAAGAAGTGCTTGTTTTTTACTCCATACTCACGAACTCGGGACGAGTAGTCCTCCGTCTTACCCCACACGCTGCTCCGCTGAAGTGGGGAGAGCTCAGAGTGATCGCTATTTATACCCTGTGTGTAGTTAATTGTTAGCCTCATTAGCATGAAACCGGAATACGTAGATGTCTAAAAAAGGGTATTCCGCTGTTTAGTGAGTCCCGCTGATGTTTAATTAAGTAATTGTAGGCCCTTATATGGAGCGTCCGGTAGCGCTCGGTCAGTATCGCTGCTCCGTCTGGTCAAGGGAGCTGTCTAATGCATCGCGCATGCTCAATGCGCGTGTTACTGTAGTGCGCATGCGCGAGGTGTTCCGGTTAACATCCGCGCATGCGTGGTCGAAAATCTACAAAAAAGAACAGAGACTGGTTCTCGCATTTAGCCATAAAGGCTAATTCTTATATTAACCGAAAACAAGGGGGGATTAAAGAAGTTAAAGACCTAACACACATTGGGCAGTAATACTTCATTGAGAAAAGAGGTAGATTGTGCCAGTTTTAAACCGCATCCATTACTATTGAATACTATGATGCCCCGAATTGCAGATCAATATGTAGTCATTACAAAGGTGTGGGGACATATTTCATACCACTCATGGGTTGTGTGGAAAAAAAGGCATCAGAACTAACACACCGGGTCCGAATGCCCCCATCGCCAGTTGTTTAGGAGTAGATACAGAACCACCTATATCTACATCTCCTTTATCGATAAGAGACGCTAGGGGGGAGAGCGGAAAATTAAATGCACACACGAGTTGTAAGAATACAGAGCAACTTGAGCGCCAGGAGCACCGAGATGCATGTATAACTGTTGCAGAGATAGAGTATAATAGAAAGGGCACTCTCGGTAGCATGGCACTGGGCAATATGATTGAAACCACAGAAACAGTTGAGACAGATAAGGATTGTATCAATTATAAAATTGTGTTATTATGCCAGAATGAAAAATGACGACAATATCAAGATATATATCTTTAGAACATGTAGCGTATTTTATAAATGTGCAGAATTGAACACATTGTTATGAAATGTATCCCACACGTTAATAAGAACACTGTCTAACAAAGGTGAATTCCTGTATGTTATCAAGAACTACATGTCGCAGAAGTCCATGGGAGTAGTAGAAACAAAAGAGTATAAACAGTTGCAGGAGAGTAATTGCACCTACCGTGAGCAAGGCCGTTAGGCTGAAACGCGTTGGTGTTAGACTGGGCACTGAAATAATTCTGTGAACTGAAGTTGCTGTGTGCGGCGTCCTTTGTACAAAAAATTGTTTTTGCCCATTGGTCTGGCCCAACGCCGGCACCCGCTGGAGAGCGATCCTGTTAGAAGACCACATTGCACCAAATTGAATCGTATACAGGAAGCGCCCGAGTGAGAGGAAACGCCATCAGAGGAAAAACGGCGAGCGAGCGCTGAGCTCCGTGTAGGGTTGAGCGCTGGAGGTCGGGGCAGAGAGCGCCGCCCATACAGGAGTCTCCCCTCCGGGTAAGTGCGAAACTACAGCGTGTGTATTGACATGATTGCGAACTTTGGCACTAAGACCTCTCCTCAAAGCGGCTTGTGTGGAAAAAGGGAACCGAGGGTTTTGAACGCCGCATGAACAATCAAGAGCGGGTTCATTTGTCGCTTCACGTTTCACGAAAGTAGCAACTTCCAAACTATAAACATTTACAGTGTGCCCTCCGTTTCGTTGTGGGACATTAATTACAGACATTTGCATTTGACCTCTAAAAAAAGATTGCAAACAGGGGTAAAAAATATAAAAACAATGGAAGCTCGCAAAGTAAAACGGGCACAGAAGGCTGCATCGATGTTCTTGCCAGGAAGTGAGAGCCAAACTGTGAAAAATATAGAAAATGTGGAACAATTAACCTCAGATGCAAGTCTAAAACAGTTATATTTCCAAGTTGAAAAACAATACAAATGGGAAATAAACAAAAGCTGGAAAGTTTTGACTTTACAAAAGTATTTGGAAGTGGATAGGGTTCCACGAGGATTGCGAATATTTATAATGCCAACCCATCCGGTTACAAGAATGGATTTACTGGAGGAGTGGGGAACAAACAATATGGAGTGCAGCAAAAACAAGATGCGTATCTTAATAAAACATTCGGAGAAGGACTTGGAAGAAATACATACCCTAATAAAAGAGATAGAAGACAAAATAACATCCAAAAAAGAAAAAAATGACTCAGAAAAATTACGCAAGGAAATGGAAGACCGTTTAGAAAAGTATGAAGATGAAATTCAACAGCGAAAACAACGAAAATTCTTAAGGGATGAAGCAGATTATAAAAACGGCCAAATCCTAACCTTTGCAAGGAGATTTGACGCCCTCAAATGAAACTATGCAAAGGGACAGTCTCAAATAGAATCTGGAAGTGAATCGGATGTAAGTGTAATGGATGGCGATACTGTCAAAAGCCAAAAGAGGACATCGATTTCAACTTCTACTTTTTCTTTTTTAGAGGAGATGCATCTGGTCAATCTAGACCAGAATATATCACGAAACCGGGGACAAAACAGAGGCAGAGGATTTGGAACAAACACTACAAAATCTTCAGAAGCCATCAGAAAACCCGAAGATCAAAGCGCAAAAAGATTCTATCCTCTGAGAAATCGTACCAAGAGGACTTAATAACTGAGGATCTGGTAATAAACCTATCAGACTATGTTTTAACATCAACAGAACATCGAGTACGGAATAAAGGCCTCTCTTTCTGCCCACAAAAACATTTCAATTATACGGATACCAAAATTGACATCTATAAATATGTTCGCAAATTAAAACTTGCAAAAATTTATGCCAATAACAAAAAAACATCAAGTACACAATTGGAAACAGTTTCAAAGGAACCAACAAATGAAAATGCGGCTCTCACAATAGAAATTATACCACATCTAAAAAATCTGTATGATTTAGCAAATGAGCTATTGGATGATGAGAGCACAGAAATCACTGTATTGGAAGATCTAGGCATAAATACCAAAAAACATACAAGCAGCGGATGCAAAAAGAAATCGAAATATTGTCCACAACTTGCCCCAGGTAATAAAATTGATTCCTTTTCCGACGCAGTCATGGATGAGATAGGCAAAATGGAAAAAGTGAGGAACTCCAACAAAATCAGAGAAAATCTGTCGACTTGTGAAAATAAAGAACTTCAAGATCTTGCGAATAACATCAAAATTATAATAAAGCCCGCGGACAAGGGGGCGGTAATATTGTGATACAAAACATAGAAGATTACAAAAAAGAGGCCTATCGTCAACTTCAAGATGAAAGCAAATATAGAAAAATGAAGTCCAACCCAATACATAAGATGCTTTTTGATATCCGTAAAAACTTGGATGAATGGCACAATCACAAATTACTAAACACAGAGGAATACAAATTTTTGCTCAAGGAGAATCCCACCATCCCGACAACATATTTCTTGTCAAAAGTGCATAAGACTATGATAAATCCTCCGGGAAGACCTATTTTGTCCTCATGCGACTCAGTTTATGAAAATATCGCATCTTATATTGATCACTATTTGGCTCCAATGGTGGCAAATTTAAGTTCATACATCCAAGACACGGGAGACTTCCTCTGAACCCTGTCGAATGCATCATGGAATCCATCTTACTTACTGGTTACAGTTGACGCAGTGTCGTTATATACGTCCATAGAACACTCAATTGGCCTGAATGCATGCGCATATTTCCTAAAACAAAGAAACATCAATGAACTGGAACATTCTGCCATGCTTTTAACCATGATTCAAATGTGTTTAAATAACAACATTCTTTTCTTCAATCATGAAATTTACCATCAATTATGTGGATGTGCCATGATCATGGCCTTCTCCCCCAACTACGCGAATTTAACCATGGGGTGGTGGGAGAAGGAGATAGCATGGAGCGCAAAATATGGCGACGCTTTGGATAAGATAGTACTATGGACTAGATACATAGACGATCTGTTCCTGATCTGGAATGGGACCAAGGAGGACTTTGTCAAATATTTTGATCAATTAAATAAAAATAACATTGGGCTGTCCTTCACTTACAACATGAGTCGCCAAAACATCTATTTCCTGGATATTTGTGTCTACATAGACCAAGATAAAATCCAAATGACTCTATACAGGAAAAACCCCACGACAAACAGCATTCTACATGCGAAAGTTTCCATCCCCAATCAGTAATTCAGAGCATTCCATATGGGGAATTTGTGAGGATGAAACGTAACTGTTCTAAAGAAAAAAATGCTGAAAAGGAAATTGTAGAAGGTACCAAAAGACTAAGAGGAAGAGGGTACCGGGAGCGAGATCTAAAAAGATGTACCAACAAAATTGAAAATATCTCACAAACAGAAATTCTAATTAATAAAACTAGGAAGCAAAAAGAAGAAGAACAAACTCAACAAACTCCAAGATTAATCTTGTCATACAGCAAGGAGTCCCACAAAATACGTCAAACAGTGCAAAAATATTGGCCCATTCTTAAACAAGATGCGGATATGGTAAACCGGATAGGTCCGAATCCTCAAATCACGCTTAGAAAAGCACCATCAATAAAGGATACAATAATTCAGAGCCATTTCAGCCAAAAAAACAAAACTTTGAACTGGCTAGATAAACAACAAAGTGGCTTTACAAAATGTCATGCATGTAAAGCATGTAAAATTGGCGTAAACAAGAGGAATATTAGAGACCCAGAGGGAAGACTAATTGAAATCCACAAGAAGATCACATGCGCAACAAAATTTGTGGTATATGCCATTCAATGCAACTGTGGAATGCTCTATATAGGCAGCACGATCTGCAATCTGAAAAAGCAAATTTTGGAGCATATAAGGGCAGTCAAAAATAAAGATCTAGCATATGCCACAGCAAAACATCTTTTATCATGTCAAAATGGAGACTGGCGCAAAATGACCTATTTTGCAATTGACACTGTGGAAGAACATGAGAGAATGGGAGATCGGAAAAAGAAACTCCGACAGCTGGAATCTAGATATATTCTTAGACTACGGACCAAAATTCCAAGAGGCATGAACTTCGATGAAGAACTTAATGTGCACTTAGAATAATAAAAAATTGAGTCATGGGGCCCCAATGACAAGCATTCTAGATGAGGACAAGAAAACGCGGCATGAAACTAAAGTATATATATATATAAAAAAAATTGTATAAAAATATGGGTACCACACCATTCACAAGGACATATACATATAACCTTAAAAAGGACTAAAACATTTCCAGTACTATACTTTGAAAATGTGGCAATTGAAAGTATAATTGATACAATTGTGTTATTATGCCAGAATGAAAAATGATGACAATATCAAGATATAGATCTTTAGAACTTGTAGCGTATTTTATAAATGTGCAGAATTGAACACATTGTTATGAAATGTATCCCACACGTTAATAAGAACACTGTCTAACAGAGGTGAATTCCTGTATGTTATCAAGAACTACATGTCCCAGAAGTCTATGGGAGTAGTAGAAACAAAAAAAGAGTATAAACAGTTGCAGGAGAGTAATTGCACCTACCGTAAGCAAGGCCGTTAGGCTGAAACGCGTTGGTGTTAGACTGGGCACTGAAATAATTCTGTGAACTGAAGTTGCTGTGTGCGGCGTCCTTTGTACAAAAAATTTTTTGGGGCCATTCGTCTGGCCCAACGCCGGCACCCGCTGGAGAGCGATCCTGTTAGAAGACCACATTGCACCAAAAAAAAAAAAAAAAAATATATATATATATATATATATATATAGGAACACACTCCTCCGAAGAAAGAGATGAGGCCCGTCTGGGGAAACACATGAGGACTTTATTCACAGCATCAGCATGGAAAAACAGCACAGCAATATGTACGGCGTATGCATTTCGGCTCCTGCCTCTTCAGCGCCTGTTGTGCATTTGGGATGAGGGCGCTCACTCTCAGATATAAATATCCCGCCCCATCTCTCTACTGACGTGCCGCTCCGCCCACAGGTGAGTGTAATCAACACCTTCAATTAATGTAGCGCGCCTTGGATGGTTGCGCCTACAAGTCCCAAGATGCAATGTTGTTGCAGCAATCTTGTAGTGGGGCAAAACGAGCGTGCACCTGAATGGCTGGGCCACAAAGCAAAGTCCCCCGAGTCCCCATGACCACACCAACCCCCAAAGTCACAGGGATCCATCTCCGCGGGGGTAAAGCATAAGTATGCCTCACCCAGCGTGCAGTTAATAACTGCAACACCGCTCCAATTCATCCCGGTGTGTGGAGGTGGGCCAAGGTCCATCCAGTAACCTGGAAACAAAAACAAAGTCCACCGCAGCAGAGGGGTCCACCGCAGCAGAGACCAATAGGACCAAGGCCAACTTGTAGTGTGGGGGCCTCACGAGCGCGATACTGGTCACTCGCGCTGAAATATAGGAACACACTCCTCCGAAGAAAGAGATGAGGCCCGTCTGGGGAAACAAATGAGGACTTTATTCACAGCATCAGCATGGTATATATATATGCAGCACGTAACTCTGACCACTTCCAACCCACGCTGGCAAAGAAGGAGACTCAGACCACCACAGCTCTTCAGGCGAAGTTTCTTTATTTAAAACACAGCCTGCAACAACGCGTTTCGGGCTACCAAAGCCCTTGATCACATACAGCTTGCTACTGCGCCATTTTACTTTTTATGTATGCGTGTTTCGTGTACACCCCTTCACACTCGTTCCGATCACATGACCACAGGCATAGACAAAAGACTTCTTTCCTGATTTGTTTAGCAAATGCTTTTTGCCATACGCAATGCATGTTAGATTGCTTGTTAAAAACATCAGTGCATTTTTAGCAAAACTAAACCAACACGAATATTAATGTATAAATACAAAAATAAACAGATAAACAATTATTCAATGCTTTTTTTGTTATAACTGGATAAATCCATAGAAAAAGTATTTTTGTTGTAATTGTGCCTACTAATGTTTTATCGCAATGTATGCTTTAAAGAGCACACTTTCTATTAGGATAAATCCAGAATGCTTTTCAGAATTAAGTGCCTAAGTGCTCACAATCCTATAAGTGCAAATACCATTCTAAAGTGCAATTCAATTTGTGCAAAAACCAGCAAAATCTTATTAAAGTATAAAAGTGCAGTAATAAATACAATAAGACCAGAGTTAATACAATTATATCAAATAGCAAACATGCATTCCATCTTATCAATAGTAAAATTCACCAGCCGCAAAAGATACCATTAAAAAAGTATATTAAAAAATGGTTAAAAAAGTTTGCTAAAAACATCAATAATATCAACACCCGGTCATAGAAAAATTCATTCAGAAAAGGAAAACTTCATTATTCATAAATATATTTACAAGCAACATTGATTCAATACAAATGCATCCGTGACCATCCTGCAATTGGCAATAAGCCCCTGTGGCCACTTGCTATCAAGTTCAAGGATAAACTTGGTTTCTAGTTGCCTTAACTGCCGTTCTCAATATATATATGTATATATATATATATATATATATATATGTACATATATATGATTTAAATAAAGTTGCTTCCAGACCGTCCCCTGTTGTGGCCTCTTCTCTTTCATGAGGAGGGTGTGGACATATTTTCTGCGCTGGCCAGTAGCGCAGTTTGGAGGCCCCAGCTTCGCAAGTTGGCCCGGACATTTGCTGGCTCTTGCTTCGGCAAATGTTGGTGTCTCCAAGGTATTGGATTGGCCGTGGGCCCGCCTCGAGGTTCGGGGACATACAGGGCCGTGGTGAGGAGACTCTGCTTCACCCTGGGCGGCATGCATTGGCGTCGCTGCCCCCGCTGAGGACGTTCCTGCGCTTTGGGGCTGAAGCGGTGCGGGGACATAAGGAAGCGCTTTATGTTACTATCACAAGCAGGAAGCTTGGGCATCCGATAATATCACAGTCCTGCAAACCGCCCAACCATTTGCTGTATCAGCCTTTCCAAACAGCACTTACCTGGCAGCAGAACACTGCATTCTGGGTGTTGCAGTCCGAGACTACATCGGGAGCTGCAACAGGTGTGCGAACATTGTGTAGGGCGAAGCCTATTCACTGGATTACTAAAGGCTGCGGGACTGCAATGTTACTATGTAGGAAGCCTCCTGAAATCTTGGGCGCTGAGGAAGGGACTTATGCCGAAATACATTTGCCATGATTTTAAATAAAGTTGCTTCCAGACCGTCCCCCGTTGTGGCCTCTGCTCTTTCGTCAGGAGGAGGGTGTGGACATATATGTTTATATATATCTATATATATATTAATTGATAGTTCCATATTTTTTAATGCAATTGTACATCAGTAAATGTAAATTTAATACTGTTTTATGTTGACGTGGTTGTAATAATATGTTCAACCCATATACAGCGATTCTTTGTGTGTCGAAATCAATTGTCACAACTTTGGGTTGTATAATTCAGTATCAATGTTTTTACTAGGGGCATTTTGTCTTTTAATATTGTTAAGAAATGCCATGTTTGATGTATAATTTTTATGTATGTGGTCTTTATGATGAAATATCTCGAATAAAGACGTATGAACTGAACTATATATACATACATATATATATCGGTACCTTCACTCCTCTCTGCAGTGCCCAGCCGGAACACCGCCAAAGGATGAACAACAGACTCCAAATGTCGTGGAAAATGTAGGTCTTTATTTATCCAAAATAGTCAGACGCGTTTCGAATACCTTTGTATTCTTTCTCAATTTGCAAACACGTAGTCCACTTTTAGTTTTTATACAGTTTTTTTCAAAATGTGATGCTTTCACCCCCTCCATGTGATATATAGAAATGAAGGACATACTTGTCAGGTATGCATGCTGGGACTCGTAGTTTAAAAGACTTCATTCAATAGATTGCACATGATTTGCAAAACATTACAGCCTAAATGCAGTATAATGTAAAATAGCGTAATGCGCGTATAATACCAATTTCATTGATTTCATTTTAGTAGATTTTTTAGTTGATGTTTTGAATTTTTCACCATATATTTCCCAATGGATATAAATAAATAAATATATGCATTGATAAAATGTATAGTGCCAAAAATTATATATAAATATTTATCTATTATTTTTCAATTAGCAAAAACAAACACTTCATATGTACAGAATACAATATAAAAATAGTAATAAGCTATTAAAAATATTGACACTCTAAAATTCTATACAATTATCACGGAATGAATTCCTGATTTCATTATTGGTGAACATCATCAACTCCTGACAGTCTGGTAAATTTATGTGCAAAGATACGCAATGTGCAAAAATACAAACTATGTGCAAATTTACATTGTTTTTTAGCAGCATCCAGGAATTTCCTTAATAAAGTGCAAAAAGTCATGTGATTGTTTTTAAAGTTCACTTAATATATACTACTTACTAATATGAATTATAAATCATTCATGGGTTTTAAAAATACAAGGAAAAAATAAGTTATACTTGTAATCTGAAAGACTAAAAACGGTATTGAGACAAAAAAAGCGGGGGCCGGAGCTATATTTTTAAAGTTTCAGAAATATACAAGGTTGGAGGTACACAGGGGATATTGAATATTTGAGGATAGAATATCAGAGGAAATAATGCAGATCCTCTGTGTTATTCAATCCATTTGGGTGCCTGCTATCTAATTCCACAATGAATTTAGATTCTAACTGACGCAAGTTCTTTTCCCGGTTCCCACCTCGCGGATTGTCGTTCACTGCAGCAATGACAAAATATTTTAAATCCGCTAGTTTGTTTTGGTGGATGGCTTTGAAGTGTCTCGCGACCGGGTATGTACTGTCGTTATTGTTTATATATATATATATATATATATATAAAAATTGATAGTTCTATATTTTTTAATGCAATTGTACGTCAGTAAATGTAAATTTAATACTGTTTTATGTTGACGTGGTTGTAATAATATGTTCAACCCATATACAGCGATTTTTTGTGTGTCGAAATCAATTGTCACAACTTTGGGTTGTATAATTCAGTATCAATGTTTTTACTAGGGGCATTTTGTCTTTTAATATTGTTAAGAAATGCCATGTTTATGTATAATTTTTATGTATGTGGTCTTTATGATGAAATATCTCGAATAAAGACGTATGAACTGAACTATATATATATATATATATATATATATATATATATATATACACACACACACACACATACATACATACATACACATTTACAATCAGTGCTTTGAATGGAAAAAAAGCATAAGTTCCGGCACTCACCAAATTGAGATTTGGACTAGGGGTGGGGTTTTTGGGTAGGGCTACTGGGGCAGGGCTACAGTTAGTGCTAAGGGACACGGCCAGAGGCAAACATTTAATTTGATTGAGATTTTCTATGTGCATAATGGTACTAAAGCATTTCTGGTATATTTGGAGTATTCCTTTTGTCCTTATATGTACAAAAGGGTATTTTTAATATTAAAGTGGACTTCTCATGGTACAACACTTAAATCACATATGACTTGCACAAGCTATTTTCCTTAACATTTTTGGGAAACATTTAACTATGGTTAGCTCTCTTGTCTCATTGCCACTTTGCAGACACCCACCAGCCGTTCCTAGATGGCACAGCTTTGCCTTAAAGCTCCTTGACTGTGGTTAAGTCGGAATCCCCTCTTTCTGGAGGTGGGAAAGCAGCTGAAAGCTTAAGCCATGATGCCAGGTCCTCTTGAGCCATCAAGCCCGAAATGAACTGAACTTTGATGTTGCATCTGCCTGCCAACCAAACTCTAATCTCATGTGCAAAGAATAAAGACAAAATCGTGGCCTTTATTGTAATACATGAGAGTAAGAAAGATAGTCATCTAGAGGCTGAATTGCAGTGTGAAAGCAGAAATTCTGAGATCAATCCTGGCTTTCCCGCTTGACAAAATTGTGTGATGCTAGGCAAATATTTTAACACACCAAACCTCCTTTTTCTTCATTAGCACATATGATAGTATATTCAAATTCGCAAGTTTAGGATGTGTGCTGTACAATCACATCTTGTGTTAGATTTAATACACTATAATATTGCTTCATTCATGTTAAGAAAATAGACCATATAGAATGTACAAATGAAAAGTGACTTGCTTCCTAGTTCCCTAAGAGCGTTGTTGTCACGGTGGAAACACAAATGTTTCTAACTTCACTATCACTTTTAATAAACACCTCTCAATGCTGTGATATAAGCTGATGCACCAAGGTAAAATGCTTCCACATGTTAAAGAATACACTTTTATTTCAATGTTAATGTTTTTCAGGCTCAACTTGTGCATGGGCTTTTTAAGCCCTAGCCAGACATCCTAGTTCAGCTCTGACTGGGCTCTCCTTTTTGATTTGTTGGTTCTCCCACCTCTACCCCTCTCAGAGCCCTTCCATTAACCCAAGAGAAAACGGGCACTAAAAAACAAAATAAAATCGTGTTGAAACCTTGCGGACAAAGCAGATGCGCACTGGAAAGAGAGTGGCATAGCACTTGCTACAAGCGAACCCTTTCACAAGTGCTTCACCAGTCAACCAATCAATCAAAAGCTTGTAAAGCACAGCTACTCACTCGTAAGGGTCTCAAGGTGCTGGGGGCGGCTGATTCATCTAGGCACTGTGGATCAGTCGAAGAGCCAGGTCTTGAGGTGTCTGGTGTGTGCGTGGAATGAGAGGCTGTGATTGAGGTATGCAGGTTCCACGTCGAGGAGGGCCTTGTAGGCTTGAAGGTGACACTTTTTTTGACTGGGAGCCAGTGGAGTTCTCTCAGGTGTTCAGTGATGTGGCTGCATGGGCAGGGTGTGGTAATGCAGGACTTGTCTGGCTTGCAACTATATATCTGCCATGCTGAACACTACAGACAACATGCATACAAGAACACACACACTGGCATACAAGCACTAATGCATGCACACAGGACATTCAATACATTTGTTTTAGAAATGCTTACATATGCTAACGTTTGGCATTACTAAACCTTAATTCCCATCGGCTCTGCCTCAGCGTTACTATCACCACCTTCCTCTTCAATCTGGCTCCAAACAAGTTCTAGCTTACTCTGGAATACCAGCTGGAAGTCTTTATTTAGCTTTTCAGCAAGTCACAAGTTATGTGTGAGCAGACCCTGCTCAGACACCTAATGTGCTATTGACGCCACAGAGCCTGAGTGGACACTGTCAATAACACAATGTGACCCAAACTGCCTGCCAACTCTGAATTGATGCATAGGGCCGCTGCTAAATTAGCAGGTTGTAAGGGTAGATTAACACTCGACTATCAGAGTACTGCACTCATTGTCAGCTGTGTTGCACTCGACTATTTATTTATTTATGGGATTTTATATAGCGTGAACTTTACCCGAAGGTGTCAGAGCGCCTTACATAAGGACCAGTTGAAAAACATAAGGACTTAGGATTACATGCGTTACATGAAGGATACAAACAGAAAAAAATTGCAAATGTACAAGATGTAAAGTCACACAAGGAGATACAATGGATATACTCCAAGAGTCACATAGGAATGGTATATAGTACAAAGGTCTACTGCATATACTAGTGCTTAGAGTTATCTCTATTTACATAGGGAAGGGATATGACTGGATATACTCTAAGAGTCACATAGGAATGGTAGAGAGTACAAAGGTCAACCGCATAGACTCGTGATTAGAGTTCTCTATATACATAGGGAAGGGATACACATGGATATACTCTAAGAGTCACATAGGAATGGTAAAGAGTGTGAGAAGTTGGCCTGATATATGATGCTCACTAGTTCTAGTGATCACCTTGTATCATGCCAAGCAACCCTTATGGTGCAGGTTGTAAAGTCAACCTTATAGACAAGCTATCCTAGGGGTAGCGTGGACTAAGCTGGACTAAGCAGTCTTAGGCTAAACTCTGTAAAGGCATGTGAAGCAAGCTGTTTTACCATACACAATCCCTTGAATACCAAATGAAAGGACACCAGACAGATATATATTGAAAATATATATGGATTACTACAATTATCCCTGATACTCTTTATGAGCACAGAAGCAAATGCGTTAAAACAAAACACAGTTAAAATACACAAAAGTTGCACAATATGGATGAGCCCTAGGGGCCACCTAAACCATATACTAAAATAGTGGTATAAGAACCACTATGGGGAAAGTGAAGAGGCCTGGGGAATCGCTGGAGCTGTTCGGGACTAACAGTGAAGAAGTCGGGAAAGGCCCGCGGGACTCGGGTGCAGTGTTTAAAGTGCACGCACTCACCAATGCAAAGTCTATGGTGCGTAAAAAGTACAAAGTTAGTTAGAAAGGAACCTTCCGAGTGACCTAGAAAGCTGAAACTTTAGGCACAGGCCCTAGAGGTGTGTACCAGTGTGGGAACACCGGCGGAGCCGAGTTACCTCACCCACAGGAAGCGGGTGCATAGGGTCGAAGTAGTGTCGGGTTTCGTCACGCAGGTCGATGGTGCTTGGAGCTGAAGATGCTGCAGGCGGCTCGATGTGAAGAGTTCCGGTGGATCCAAGGGTGGATCTGAAGAGGTGAAGACCTGAAAGCAGAGGGGACAATGTTCAAAGTCACTAGCCAGTGACTACCGTGGAACCAGAGTGGAACCAGGCGATGTCGGGTGCAAACAGGCGTCGAGGTGTAGCTTCTCTCTGCAACCACGTGGACACGAGGGGTCGAAGACGTCCAGGAGTCGGTCACGAGCTGTCCCACGCAGGCTTCTCGCTGTTGGCGGTGTCGGCAACTTGATTGAAGCAAACAGGCCTTGGCTAATGCAAGCCACGCAGGAATCGAAAAAGGCTTGTTACTCGGACCAGCAAGGTCAGAGCAGGTACTCCTTTTTACAGGAGCAAGGGCAAGTCTGAAGCAACCAGACCCGCAGTGAAAGTTGAAGGTTTCGTCGCCAAGATGGCCACTAGCCGCGTGGCAAGTGGACGGTTAGGCGCGTCGAGTGGCACAATGCAAAAGGGCCCCACGCAGATCGTGGAGATGCTGGGGGGCTGATCTTCGGTGCAAGGGCTGCTCGAGGTTGGGGCTTCTCAAACCGCAAAGCACAGCGTTGAGGGTGCCTCGGATGCTGCGCAGTCGGCGTTTCGGGGGTCTTCCAAGATGTCCGGTCCCACGTCTCTCGGTGCCTCCACGGGTCCCTTCTTTGCAGGGACTGTGGATCGGGCGGTGAGAAGTCTGGGAGTCTGGGTCTTGACAGGCTCTGGGCTCCGGCGGCGGCAAAGCAGACGTCGAGTTGCTGGTTGGTGCCTGTGTTCACAGGGTGGTCACTCCTTGGCCACAAGGGAGATTCTCTTCCGTCTTCTGTGCAGCAGAATGTCGAAGTCCAGTCTTCTTCTGTATTTCAAGTTGATTCAGGATGATCTGAAGTCTCAGGACACAGCTCCCACTCTTATTCGAATCTAGGGGGCCGGATCACCTACTAGGTCCCTCCTCTGGGTGGGACCAGGAAGGGGGGTGGTTACACCCCCTTTCCTTTGTCCAGTTTCGCGCCAGGACTGGGGCTGGAAAGCCCCAGCACCGGTTTGAACTGGCCTATGCACAGGGACACCTTGTGTGCCCCAGGCATGTCTGATTCTATTCAGCCCTGTCCTACCCAATACACAAAATCCTGTCTGGAGTGGTGCTAGCACCTCCCCAGGCAGGAAACCCTTTGTCCAAGCTGCCCTCGCTGGAAGGACTCCCAGCAGCAGGAGGTCAGACTTGTGTCTGTGGTGGCAGCATCCATTTTGAGATGCTAAGGCTCTGTTTAACTTTAACCGGGGTTCAGGCTAGGTACATGTCGTGCCCCTCTAGAAGGGTGGAATGCTACCCCCGTCGCCAGAACTGGCGAGGGGGTAGTATTCCAATTCGTATGACACCTTACTCGACATGTTTTGATAAAGCCAAACCCAAGATAGCATTTAACCGCGAGGTTCATAATGCACTTAAGAGTATATGGTATGGCAATATCATGAAACAGCTAAAGGACATGGTTCCGAAAGCTGCAGACAGGCTCAGCTCATGCCAGAGCACCATCTCACATACTTCCAAGCACTCCGCCTCCAGGATTGATGAGGCCTTCCATAGGAGTGGCTGATAGGAACATATGTGTACATTTTGGGTTAGGTATAGGCATACTACACCTAAGTAAGGGGTGGTTACACCGACTTACCCCAGCTGAGTGATCAGCCAGTTGTGTCAAATATGGAGGCCAGGCCAGGGGTGGCACAATACATGCTGCAGCCCCTGGTAGGCCTTGGAAGCACCTATGCCCTGGGTACACTGTTACAGGGGCCAATAAGGTGAACCAGTTCCAATTGTGTATGTACCCAAGGTACATGGAGTCCATTTTAAGGAGAGAGCAATTAGCCTGGGGCCCTGAATAGCAGGATCCCAGGCCAACTGTCAAAAACCAGCTAAACACCAGGCAAAAAGTTTGGGGGTAACCATAGTCAGATATCCACCTTCCTACAGAGAGCACAATGGTCTACTGCATATACTAGTGATTAGAGTTATCTCTATATACATAGGGAAGGGATGCACATTGATATACTCTAAGAGTCACATAGGAATGGTGGGGAGCACAGCGGTCTACTACATATACTAGTGATTAGAGTTATCTCTATATACAGAAAAGCAGAGTTCCATAAGTGGGGTCGGAGGGGAGGATCCAGTCACAGCACAAAGGGAGGGTGGGAGGTTGCACACAATAAAACATTACATAACAGGGGGTAGGGAAATGAGAAAACTCGAGGATTGCGCAGGGTGAGGTAACGAAAAGCAGTGGGATGGTTTCAAGAGAGGCTGAAAGTAAGAGACAAGAACAATTTAAGGGGCAGGGGAAGGAAGAGGGGGGACAGAGAGAAAGGGAAAGGAAGGCAGAAAAAAGGACAGGAAAGCAAGAGCGAGACAAAACGAGCAAGACAGCGAGGGGTGGTTCGGAGGCACAGGAGTGACAACAGAAAGGTCGCTGGGACAGAGGAAGAGGCCAGAGATCGCCAAAATGGCGGATCAGGAGAGGGGCGGTAGAAGAAGAGAGCCATAAAAAGAAAATGGCGGGACCACCAAGGTCCAAGTCCGACATTCAAGGTGGAGGGTCACCACAGCCAGCAAGTCCGGAGGGAGAAAGGCAGTCGGCCCAAGTCCACAGCCACCCCATCCATGAGCAGCGGGGGCAGAGGTGTTAAATCCAGAGACCAGGGGTCAGGGAACAAAGGCAGCTGTCCGCAGAACGGGAGGCGGCAAAGCCTAAAAATAATGTCAAAGGAAAGCAGGAAGGAGCGTCTCACCAGGACGAATTGCAGAAAAATAGGCTCAAGAATGGTTGCGGAGAGCCGTACAGACTCTAAACCTCCCCTGTGACCCAAAACAGCCCGAGGTCTAGCAAAGAGGCGAGCGGCGAAGCTAGAAGAGTCGGAGGGGGCTCCTCTCCGATAAGGTTAAGGAGTGAAGAGCTCAGAGCAGCCATGGAGAGCAGGGCCGGCACCCTCTCACCACGGTCATGTCTGAAAGTCAATCCATCAGTCCCGCGACGAGGCAAAGCAGGCAGGCCGGCTGAAGAGAAAGGCAGTAGCAATCGGGCCGCCCAGAGACAGGATGGGGAGTCTCCGCCCGGCTCCTCTGCAACCCTCCGGAGAGACGAGTTTAGTAGCGGGCATCGGACACAGAGCCACAAAGTGAAGGGGCCCGTCCAGTGCTCCAAACCGGGCAATGAAGAGGATATGGCGGGGGGGGGGGGGGGGGGGGGGGGGGGAAGACTAGCAGCGGAGTCTGGAGGGGAGCAATGCCCTATGCCCGGCTGGGTAGGTGTCGGTCGCGGCAAGATACCTGGGCCGGACAACCCGAGCAGAGCGGCTCCACCGGACATCGGCCATGCTGGCTCAGGAACTCCTCAGGAGAAAAGCATCAAGCCTCAAGCGCCAGCTCCGACGATCATCTCGGGCTCAAAAGCGCTGGAATGGGGCCTCGAGGAGCAACAAGGACCCAGGTGAGCGGGCCATCCCCGGGGGAGGTGGTAATCCGGGGAATACAGCCTAAAAGGCCGTGTCTGGCCGGGAGCTCCCGGCCGGAACTCCTCACCGGGCGGCCATCTTGAATGACTATCAGAGTACTGCACTCATTGTCAGCTGTGTTGCGCTTCTTTTTTGTACATACCCATTTCACTAAGCTTCCCATGTCAAAAAGGAAGATCATCCTGGAGTCATTCTGGACTCATCCGATGATAACAGTCAGGCTATTCCTGCAATTATCTGGGGAAGTCATCTCAAGCCATCCTGAAGTATGCCTGTAGGACAAAAAATTTAAATGTGATGACGAACCTAGACTCATCACAAAAACTACAGTAGGATGGTGTTCTGATGATTTCTACTGGCAGGGAGTGATTACCTTTTACAACTCCACAAATGCTAATTGACAACTTCAGGATGAGGGAGAATTACTCCAGGATGGGTTCTAGCTAATTTAAGGATGACTGTCAATTATTCCAGGATGATCCTATAACCGCTCCAGGATGGAAGTGGATTACTCTGGAATGATCCCATGACAATTTCTGGATGAGTGTGGATTATTCCTGGATGATCCTATGACAGCTTCAGGATGGCTATTGATTACATCAGAATGGCCCCATTATATTTTCAGAATGAGTGTTGATTACTCTAGGATGACGTGGTGAAAGGGAGGCATGTTTTTGTCCTTGATATTTGGATTTAAGCGGGGACTCCAAGACAAGTTCATTTTCACGGTCTGATGCGTCATTTTTAGTTGTGGATTTTTGATGAAGGACACTAGCCATTCCTGCTAAAAGGGCCAGGTTTTCAAGTTTCTGCAAATTCATCCGCGAACTTGCATCACCAGGCTGAGAAGTTGTGCTTTCAGCATGAGCTTTGTTACCAACTCTTATATAATCCAGTCCACTCTGCTTGGCTTTTTTGTCCTTGCCTCTTTTCTCTGCAATTTCTTCCTCTTGTAGTTCGCGTAACACCCTCTTAAGTCTACCAGCGCTTCCCAGATTGCCACAGTCCATTAACATCTGCTTTTTCTCCAGTGCCCTTTGAAGTAACACCTGTTTTAGACCCTCTGTTGTGCCAGAATAGCTTGCAATTATCTCTTGAAAAATATCCTGAATCATTAGACATTGTTTCTTCACTAAAAAAAAAAAGCAAGAGAAAAAAAAATATTTACATATAAACTTCAAAACAGAAAAGAACACATTGACCACTTGCATCTTCAGGCTCTAGCCATAATATATAAATAAAGAGGTATTGATAATAAAGAACAAATGTACAATCTATCCATAACCAAGTAAGTAAGTTTTCCTTAATAGACAGTACACATTGTAAGCCTGAACTTGAACCTCCTGAAAATAGTTTATCCAAAATTAGCTGCCTTATAGTAGTGCCACAAGCTAAACGTTTCAGTCCTTTTCATAAGTGTTACATTTGTCTCTGGAGAGCAATCCAAGGCATATGTGGGGACATACATGTTCATTTTTACTGTCCATTATTGGATTAATTAATCACAAATGTAGGTTTTACTGAAACAGGTTGGTAATTTGTACCGTTATCCTGCAGTTGCAAACTTATTATAAAGGTTTACTTATTGTGCTTACCAGATGATTGGAACAGAATCATAGCTTTAAAATCTCTCTCTTCGGTGATTGGCCAACCAGCTTCATCTACATAGAACTTCCCCGGGATTGTCCAAAAGCAGGAAGTCACCATCTTTTCGAACACACACAGAATGATCGCAAGTGAAAAACAGGACGTTGAATGAAGCCATGATTATGTCCTGCTAGATATAAAAATCAGGAATTAGTTTGTGTGTGGTTTAAGTTTCAGAGGTAAAATACAAAGCATATCAAACTGATTAACAGATTTAATTGGAGAAAAGCACCCCAAAAAGTACACTGACCTGGTGCAATTTCTATCTAATATGCCTAGATTGTGGACTACAAAGAAGTGTTTGGGCATGCACTGAAGGCCATTGAGGAAATTACCTAATATCAACTTTATTTTTGGAGAGCCAGAGTGTATGCTTAGGTCTTGCTGCTCAGGACAAATAGTAATAGCAAAGTAGAGGCATTATGAGAGAAATAGAAGAACTATCAATAAGTGAACTTTCACACTGGGGTTTGTGACGGGAAATCAAGTTACCTATCCCCGCAGATGCATAGAGAGTCAGATGCCTGCTACCCTCTGCCCACCAGCACCCCCAACATGAAAGGACAAGCGTTAAAAATGCAATAGGTTTCACCTTTTATTAAGCTAAAGATATTAGCTTTGCTAGTAGTATTGTATGTTAATTGTGCAATATGAAATGGCTTTATAAATTAAACAAAAGGCATTACAATGGCAAATACATAAAGCAAAAGCATTGGCATAGCCAATAGGTCTCCCCTCTGGGACCTTAGAAGTGTTTTGCCAGAGGTGTTTGGTAAGAGATGCAATTTAACATAAAGGGATCCCATACATCGTTGACACATGCAGTACCCGCAGTTCAAACGAGAAGAGGGCATGGGGAAACTTCTTATACGACCTCACTCAATGGGGAAGGCACGCGTTACCGCAACTTGTGCGTGCTTCCACCTTATAAATATTTAACACATGATCCGAGGCAGTTGAACGCGAGAAGGGAGAGAGCGCGCAAGGGGGGAGGTGGGGGAGAGAGAGAGAGAGAGAAAGAAGGCGAGAGAGAGAGAGAGAGAGAAGGCGAGAGAGAGAAGGCGAGAGAGAAGGCGAGAGAGAGAAGGCGAGAGAGAGAGAGAGAAGGCGAGAGAGAGAGAGAGAGAGAGAAGGCGAGAGAGAGAGAGAGAAGGCGAGAGAGAGAGAGAGAAGGCGAGAGAGAGAGAGAGAGAAGGCGAGAGAGAGAGAGAGAGAGAGAGAAGGCGAGAGAGAGAGAGAGAGAAGGCGAGAGAGAGAGAGAGAGAAGGCGAGAGAGAGAGAGAGAGAGAGAAGGCGAGAGAGAGAGAGAGAGAGAAGGCGAGAGAGAGAGAGAGAGAGAGAAGGCGAGAGAGAGAGAGAGAGAGAGAGAAGGCGAGAGAGAGAGAGAGAGAGAGAAGGCGAGAGAGAGAGAGAGAGAGAAGGCGAGAGAGAGAGAGAGAAGGCGAGAGAGAGAGAGAGAAGGCGAGAGAGAGAGAGAGAGAGAAGGCGAGAGAGAGAGAGAGAGAAGGCGAGAGAGAGAGAAGGCGAGAGAGAGAGAAGGCGAGAGAGAGAGAGAGAGAGAAGGCGAGAGAGAGAGAGAAGGCGAGAGAGAGAGAGAAGGCGAGAGAGAGAGAGAAGGCGAGAGAGAAGGCGAGAGAGAGAGAGAAGGCGAGAGAGAGAGAAAAGGCGAGAGAAGGCGAGAGAGAGAGAGAAGGCGAGAGAGAGAGAAAGAAGGCGAGAGAGAGAGAGAGAGAGAAGGCGAGAGAGAGAGAGAGAGAGAAGGCGAGAGAGAGAGAGAGAGAGAAGGCGAGAGAGAGAGAGAGAGAGAGAGAAGGCGAGAGAGAGAGAGAGAGAGAGAAGGCGAGAGAGAGAGAAAGAAGGCGAGAGAGAGAGAAAGAAGGCGAGAGAGAGAGAAAGAAGGCGAGAGAGAGAAAAAGAAGGCGAGAGAGAGAAAAAGAAGGCGAGAGAGAGAGAAAGAAGGCGAGAGAGAGAGAAAGAAGGCGAGAGAGAGAAAAAGAAGGCGAGAGAGAGAAAAAGAAGGCGAGAGAGAGAAAGAAGGCGAGAGAGAGAAAGAAGGCGAGAGAGAGAAAGAAGGCGAGAGAGAGAAAGAAGGCGAGAGAGAGAAAGCAGGCGAGAGAGAGAAAGCAGGCGAGAGAGAGAGAAAGCAGGCGAGAGAGAGAGAAAGCAGGCGAGAGAGAGAGAAAGCAGGCGAGAGAGAGAGAAAGCAGGCGAGAGAGAGAGAAAGCAGGCGAGAGAGAGAGAA
This sequence comes from Lissotriton helveticus, assembly GCF_964261635.1. Lineage (NCBI taxonomy): Eukaryota > Metazoa > Chordata > Amphibia > Caudata > Salamandridae > Lissotriton > Lissotriton helveticus. The sequence goes on along the minus strand of NC_136072.1, from coordinate 360,131,698 downwards.
AGCAGGCGAGAGAGAGAGAAAGAAGGCGAGAGAGAGAGAAAGAAGGCGAGAGAGAGAGAAAGAAGGCGAGAGAGAGAGAAAGAAGGCGAGAGAGAGAGAAAGAAGGCGAGAGAGAGAGAAAGAAGGCGAGAGAGAGAGAAAGAAGGCGAGAGAGAGAAAGAAGGCGAGAGAGAGAAAGAAGGCGAGAGAGAGAGAAAGAAGGCGAGAGAGAGAGAAAGAAGGCGAGAGAGAGAGAAAGAAGGCGAGAGAGAGAGAAAGAAGGCGAGAGAGAGAGAAAGAAGGCGAGAGAGAGAGAAAGAAGGCGAGAAAGAGAAGGCGAGAGAGAGAAAGAGAAGGCGAGAGATTGAGAAAGAGAAGGCGAGAGATTGAGAAAGAGAAGGCGAGAGATTGAGAAAGAGAAGGCGAGAGAGAGAAGGCGAGAGAGAGAGAGAGAAAGAGAAGGCGAGAGAGAGAAAGCGAGAGAGAGAAAGAGAGAAAATAGGAAATATTAATGTGATTTATCTCAGGGCTCGATCCCTCTGCCTCAGTACTTTAGCAGTAGGTCAGGTTGTAACTGGATAATATATGGCTGGGATCGATAGTGGCAGATGTAACAAGACCGGCTTCATTTTTACAGAGATCTTAGCGGTCAAGGTAAATTAGCGCAAACAGGGAATACGTAATTGGCCCTGTCTCAATAATACATACAAACGAGTTAAAAACATTGCGCGCACATGGAACGAAACCAGAATGATAGCCTTTTTTGCGAAAGTAGATATTGCAAGATGTTGGAATGCGTCGGACTACGTTTCCTAAATAGGGCGTAATCCTCAATCGCCACAGGCAACCAGGCCTTTCAATTACACAAATAGCAAACAAAATAAAGAACCAGCATTACAACGGCTAAGTTATTTGAAGCATTTATCCTTATGCTTTGAAACGCATCCATGAAAACTGCCAGTGTTTAGAAGATGAGCTGCTCTGCACACTACACAGCTTGGGGAAACGTGACCAGGATTCAACAATAGAGCACACATTCATTTAGTAATGAAGGCTCACTACAAGTTGCAAGGACACAAGTAATGCTCAACAATATACAATATTCACATAAATAAATTTCTTTAGCCTTCTTTGATTGACAACTTTTCAGTAGATCGAAAACTGTTCCATTTGGTCGAGAATCTTGAATACACGCAGGTGCACTTGGAAGCAACATGGGACCTACAATATCCGGGCAGTAATTTACTTTTTCTTACGGCGAAGAACTTGCTGTAAAACACATTTTTTAGGCTTTTTGCAATTTTCCACAACTTACACAGGCACGCACTACGTCACACATACACAAAAATACACATGCTCAAACACAAAAGGTGTATATTAAACAAGCAGGCAGGCTGATACAGACAAACATCAAACACACATAATACACACACATTGCAACGCAGGTATTCATTATAACACGTAGAAGCACACACATGCAGGGAGCTGCGTCTGAATTTGCCCCCTTAATGAAAACTCGTACTTTCCGAAAAATGAGGAAGCTGGTCTGGGACGGAAATTGAGCAGCTGGGACCGAGAGCGGAGGATCGATGCTGCTTTTTTTTAACAGCTGCAGCACTTACCTGAGTATACGCTGGAATCGACGAAGGAAGTGGAGTTGGAAAAATAAAGAGACCGATGACAATCCATCTGTCCCTTAAATGGCCATTGCACTTACGGCAGTCTTCGTTCTTGCCGCAGAACAATTACGTCACTTCCGGCGCTCCCGGATGTGCGTAGGCTTTTGCTAGAGGAAGAAAGGGTGAGAGAGCTGCTCTGCATTGAGGATCTGCGGTTCGAGTCCCAGCCAGCCGGCAGACTGATGGTTTACAGTAGGTGATTTTGGCATTGTGTTCGAGGCAACTGCTTTTTAAAAATGTATTTTAGTATTGTTATGGAGTGAATTCGGCAGTCACCATGACGACAACGCTTGTTTTCCTTTGCAAGACCTATTCCTCGGGCCATGAGCAGGTCTGTCCGCAGTTGTTTAAAGAATCTAACAATCGGATTCCACTAAACTATGTGTTTATGGAAATACTCTATGAAGGAAGTGCAGCCTGGGGGTACAGAAAGTATCATATCACAGCAGCGCCTCCCGCATTCATAAAAAGTTTGGGGGTTTGTAGGGCTTTTGGATTTTAGGGCGTACATGGTCATTTTAGGGATGAGGGTGGGTTTGTGTTTTGGGGGGCCAGGTGTAATTTAAGGGTTTAGAGCATGTTTAGGTTTGGGGTGCGAGGGTTAATTTTAGGGTTTAGGGTGTGTTTGGGTTTTAGGGTACAAGGGTTAATATTAGGGTTTAGGGTGTGTTTGTGTTTGGTGTGCAAGGGTTAATTTGGGGGTTCAGGGTGTGTTTGGGGGTGCAAGGGTTAATTTGGGGGTTCAGGTTGTGTTTGGGTTTTGGGGTGCCAGGGTTAGTGTTAGGGTTTAGGGTGTGTTTGGGTTTTAGAGTACAAGGGTTAATATTAGGGTTTAGGGTGTGTTTGGGTTTGGTGTGCAAGGGTTAATTTGGGGGTTCAGGGTGTGTATGGCTTTTGGGGTGCCAGGGTTAATTTTAGGGTTTAGGGTGTGTTTGGGTTTGGGGTGCAAGGGTTAATTTGGGGGTTCAGGGTGTGTTTGGGTTTTGGGGTGCCAGGGTTAATTTTAGGGTTTAGGGTGTATTTGGGTTTGTGGTGCAAGGGTTAATTTGGGGGTTCAGGGTGTGTTTGGGTTTTGGGGTGCCAGGGTTAATTTTAGGGTTTAGGGTGTGTTTGGGTTTTGGGGTGCAAGGGTTAATATTGGGGTTCAGGGTGTGTTTGGGTTTTGGGGTGCAAGGGTTAATTTGGGGGTTCAGGGTGTGTTTGGGTTTTGGGGTGCCAGGGTTAATTTTAGGGTTTAGGGTGTGTTTGGGTTTGGGGTGCAAGGGTTACTTTGGGGGTTCAGGGTGTGTTTGGCTTTTGGGGTGTCGGGGTTAATTTTAGGGTTTAGGGTGTGTTTGGGTTTTGGGGTGCAAGGGTTAATTTGGGGGTTCAGGGTGTGTTTGAGTTTTGGGGTGCCAGGGTTAATATTGGGGTTCAGGGTGTGTTTGGGTTTTGGGGTGCAAGGGTTAATATTGGGGTTCAGGGTGTGTTTGAGTTTTGGGGTGCAAGGGTTAATTTGGGGGTTCAGGGTGTGTTTGGGTTTTGGGGCTCCCAGCTGCACGAGGTCAGACGTTTATCTGCAATTCATTGTGCAATCATCCAACAGTTTGCATTTTTCTGGAAAACTGAAACCAAAGTGGTGGACTTGCTCTTTAAATAGACAAACAATTCTTGTTAAAATCACCAGACGCAAAAACATCTTATTGAAAACACAATAGTACCTTTGAAGTATTCAGATGCTTATTTTCAAATCACCCCAAAGTCATCAGGAACAATGTCATCTTGTAAAGTTATCGGAGAGTCATTTACAAGTCATCATCAGGAATAATGACACCTTCTGAAGTCAGCAGATACTAATTTTCACGTCCTCCTTAAATCATCATGAATAATGACACCTACTATAGTCATCAGGTACTCCTTTTCAAGTCATCCTTTAATCATCACCAATAATGACACCTACTAGAGTCATCAGATACTCATTTTCAAGTCATCCTCAAATCCTCAGGCTGAGCTTCTGCAGCTTGCTGATGACTTCAAGAGCTTGATGATGTCTGATGACATGTAAATGACTTCTAAGGTAGTTGGATTATCATCCAATGACTCTGGGATGGCTTCTAAAGTAATCCTGTTTGACCTGGGTTGCCTTGCTGCCCCAGAAGTACCAGTACTCTCTTTGACCAAGGAGAAGTTCCGATACTCAAGCGACAAAAAATCAGAAGTGCCATACTTAGTAGTGTGTGTGCCAACACATTTAAAGCACTGATTACAAGGCTACGTAAAAAACGAAACGAGACAGGCCAGATATAAAAGTAAGGCTAAAAAGGATTTAGTCCTACTTTTATGTCTTCACAAAAGCTGGTCACCCTATAATTATAGTTAATCATTAAATAAAAATCTTAAGGGTGTTCAGTGCAATAGTCAGACATCACGGCAGGATAAACAAAAGTTACAGTTAAACACTTTAGTGAGAGCCTTTCGGAATGTCCCTGTAAGCGGACCAATGGATGCTGCCTATTCTAGCAGCGGCTCAGCTCGGAGCGCTGCTGCTTCTGTCTGCTGACGCGGAGGTTCACCTCTGATTCAGTGGGCGGGGCCATTGTGCAGCCGTCGGAGCTGTCCAATAGGAAAGACCTCCGAAGACTGCCGAAGAGCAGGGATATGCCATCCCGAGAGTATACCAAATATTGCACAACAGGAATACGAGTGGCTGCAGGGAGGGAGAAAGCGAAGTGTGTTGAGCCGTTTTCAAAGGAGTCCCCACTAATCTAGCAGAAGGTAAAGTTAATGGCAAATCAACGCACTGCTGAAATAACGTCCGATAGTGATAAATGCACTGTAAAAAGAACAATGCTAAAGTACACAACAAGCATTATGTGGCAGACCGAAGGTGATAGTTGGGTCCTAACCTTGTGGAGGAAAGCAGCCGCTAGCGACCGCAGAGTTTACGTCCTCTTTACCTTCCAATCTCTGTTGTACATTTGTCGCCCTGCTACCTTTTGCTGGCTCTATCCAGAAGTCGAAATGGGCGGGATCTGATTGGCACGAGGTGCCCATACTTTGTAAATTTGACAAAAAGGTTCCTCTTACTCGGGGCTTTAATTGGTGGGGGTCTCTCGAAGGGTTGTGGTCAATGTAAGGGCGTGGCTTAAAACACGTAAACTAAACATATGTGCTTAGCAGTGTGCTGCCCGACTTGTAGTTTGCTGTTTCTGTTATTGCATCCGGATTTAATAAAAAAAACAACTTTTATATAGAGCTAGCTTGACCCGTGGGTATCGGAGCGCTTTATATACACACAGGAGAAAAAAATAATTGCATTACATAGTAGGACCTAAAGAAGCAAAAGACATAAGTAAAACATAATTAGGCAAACAGCGAAGGGGAGGGAGAAAACCACATTCAAGTAACCACCCAAGGCTCGAGTCGGGGGTACACGCAGGTGCACAGCGCCCTCCCCCCCCCCCTGCCAAGAAGCTGGGCCCCACAGATATATGCTGAACGTGTCCTGGTGTAATTTTCAGACACTGGGACACGTTCAGCACGTGACGTCATGAGGTCATTTGCATATTGTCAGCCCCCCACTCCTTTTTATAGGACTTGTGCCCTGTAACCACCTATCATTGATGGTCTAGTGAGAGCGGAGTCAGCTAGGATATAGAAGTCTGGTTTAGTTGACATTGGTTGGTAAAGTACATATGAGTTAGTTGCATAAGATAAATAAGCAGCAACTATGACTTGTTTATAATATTGAAAATGCTTCCACTTAAAGCCCTGGTGACCCCACGACAATGATGTTGCTCCTGAGTTTAAAAAAGAGAAGGGAAATCCATAGAGAGAAAATTACTCTTTAAAGGATTTCCCTTCTCCTACAACGCTCACCTGGTATGACGTCATGTCTTGACTTCTCCACTAGTGAGAAGTGAGCAGCGCACAACAATGTGCCTGCAGTCTGAACAGTGCGGCCAGTGCACAAAACAGAGCCCGACAGGGACCCGTTTCGAGGACCCCTTAATAAAACTGCCGACTTAAAGCCCTGCCCTTACTTTATATTACAAGGCAGCTGTCCAGGTGTGGTTAATTCTGACATTTGAGATGCCTCCACTGAACTGGGAGGGGAAAGAATAGAATTTATTGTATAGTTAATAAAAACCATTACAAAAGTGAAGGTACATTAGTTTAAAATAATTAAAAAAAACATTAAGAAGTATTTATATTCATAAAATGTCACATGTGAAACTCACTGCATCGACCTGTTTTATATTAATTCTAAACAAGAAATTGTCTTTTTTCAGAGATTGAATGTCAGTGTAAATCGATCCATGTGGTGTTACAAAACAGTTTGTACAGCTCTTCCTTCTCAAGATTTGGTCGGTCTGCTGCGGGTTATGTAAAACCATTAAATGGCGAAAGATAGCTGGTACAATTTCTTGCCGAAGAGTCGAACAAGGGTTCTTATTGCCTCTTTACATTACATCTTGATCTAAATTTTTAACGACCCTTTACAATGACACCCCTTTTGTTCTCAAAGTTCATAACAAACTTAACTGATCTACAAATGAATTGTGGATCCGCAGTACACAGAACTTGTATGATGGCGGATCGACAGGTACGTATTCCATAGTCGTTGAATTTTGCCTTTAACCAACGTCGTCGCTCCTGGTCCAGGGTGGGACAGATGCAAAATAGGTGGATAAAATCTTGTTTTATGGTACCACATAAGTCACACTCCATGGTGTCCGTTTTCCTCCAATCTGGTTGATCTGCATTTGTTGGCAGGTTTCCCATCCTTAAGCTAAGGTATTTCAATTTGACAAATGATGAAAAGGATAACCCGAAATAGACTGCGGGTTTTGGCATAGTGTATGATTGAATTACCATCCAGGCATGTGCGCGATGACTGACAATTGACTTGTCATTGATTAGCGAATGCCTGTTTGCTGCCCATTTAACTACTTGCTTAAATGATGATACAGGTAGCTTAGTTTGCCACAATGATGCAAGTTCGGTGGTATCAAGAGACAGATTTAGGAACTTAGTGTATTGAGAGTTCGGACTATTTTGCATTGCCTCCCATGTGGCAGTATTTATCTCTGTTTCCCTGTTCATCCAGATGTCATACCAAAACTTAATGGTCTCATACTTTTTTTGCAGTTCTTGTGATTGTAGGCCAAACTCGAGTCAGACCTGTGCCGGAGAGGCGTTGCACGGTAAACAGAATATGCGCTTATAGACTCTGGTTTGAATTTTGTCTAAAAGCTGCGCACTTCTCCCATGGTGTAACACACTGCCGTAGGCTATTGTAGGGAGTAGCTTGGCCTTGATGACTGTCAGAAGTGGATTAAACAGAGGGCCTTTTAGCTGCTTGGAAATACTGTTGAATGCATGTAACAGAGCTGTTCGCTTTTTTTCGATGACCTCGAAATGCGAGGAAAAATTGAAGCATCTGTCCAGTTGTATTCCCAAGTATTTATAGCTATCCACTACCTCCAGTTTCTTATTGTCGATGACAAAAAGTGGCAAGGCTTTGCGTTGGCGAGTTATTATCATAATCTTTGTTTTCTGGCTGTTTATTTCGAGAAGATTCTGTTTAGTGTATTCAGCCAGTTCACGAAGGAGACGTTGCAGACCTATTTTGGTCTGACTAAGGAGTACCACATCATCGGCGTAGGAGAGATGTGTCAACCGTAGTGTTCCAAGCCGTGGCGGGTGGACGTTAATCCCATCTAGCTTTGTAGTTAGGTCTGCCATGAATAGATTAAAAAGATGGGGCGCCAGAACGCAGCCTTGTTTCAATCCATCATATGTCCTGATCTTCCGTGTTAACTGGGGATTGTTAGCGATCTTTACCTGCATCCAGGTATCTGTGTATAAGTCCATTATGGGATATAGAATTGTATCAGGCAGGCCCTGCTGTTTTAACTTGGACCATAATAGCTGACGGTTGACACGGTCGAAAGCCGCCTTGAAGGCTACAAAGCAGGCATACAATGCTTGACGGCTTTGTATGCTCTTTTCGGCGATTAAACTTATCGCCATGGTGCCTGTACCCCTGCGAAACCCAGTCTGATTTCCCGGAATTTTCTTATTTTCTTCAGACCATTTAGTAAGGTCAAGTAGCACTAGGGATGCATAATATTTTGCTTCAGCATCGATAAGTGCTATCAGACGGTAATTAGCTGTTTTTTTTCTCGATCTCCTCCTTTGTAAATCGGGTTTATAATCGCCCCTCTCCAGCTTTCTGGGAGCCGCCTTGAGTTATTTATTGACCCAAATAAGATGTTTAATTTGCATGCCCAATATTGGGGGTCCTCCTTGTAGATGGCCTGAGGGACACCATTCGGTCCTGGTGCGCTATCTTGCCTGCTTCTCTTAATTATTTTTTCTAATATGTCTGATTCTGCGTGAGAATTGGATGTCTGATCTCCACCTTGCTGATTGGTATACAGATTGTTTAATTGCGCTAGGACGGAGGTCTTCAGGTTCACTACTTTCAATGTATTGTTAGGTGTTGTTATGGGCGGCGTGGCGTCAATGGATTTACCGAAAATGTGTCAAGTAGATGTTGTACCCATGCGTTTTCTGTAACACAGGTCATATTTATTGTTTGTACTGATCTGTTTAGAGTGTTTACCTGCGACCAGAACGCTCTGGAATCAGATTTCTTTGTTATGGAATAGTTTAGTCCAAAAATCTGTTTCTCTGTTTTTTTTTTCGATCCATATTTGTCTCTTATATTGTTTTCTTACTAATCGGATTGTTTGCCAAACATGTGGATCTGAGGTGCGACCCTTTACTTGCCTCATGAACTTCCGCAGACGCCTTCTTAAGGACAGTAAGGTCTTACTGAGCTGACCATTGTTCTTTTGGTGGGACTTCATCCTCGAGTTGGTTCCAGTCTTTGGTAGTTTGTTCAAAAAGACGGTCCATGTTTCTGCGCAAATTGCATTTCCGTTGGTTATATTTTGGAATAAGTGCTTTGCTTCCTGTGCTATTTGCGCTACTGAATTAATCGTCCATGTTAGTCGCTTCAGATTGATTGTGGATATTTCCCCAGCTAATTGAAGAACCGGGCTATTTAGGACCCAGCGGCCCCCACGTTGGGCGCCAAATAAGAACCGGGTTATTTAAGACCCAGCGGCGCCAGGGGAAACGCCCTAGTCTCCGGGTCCACCTGTCTTAGAGTACAGAGACACGGGATACTTCTTGGGGACGTCAAAGATCAATTTTATTAGCTGCAGCCAGTAACAGGTATCCTAGAAGTACAACACGGTGTATGTTGAGACTGCTCAACTTTACAAAGCTAGTCATTCCTTTTATACCAAATATTATGCTTCAGGCAAACATTCCTTATTTACAGTTTGGCCACTCACATGTTTTCACGACAAAGACAGAAGCAGAATCATGATGACAAGCCCAGTTTTCAGTTTGTCCAGCCCATAACCAATTATTGGTCAAACCCAACATTCTTCATCAGACATGTCGATCGAACCCATCATAAAAACGGGCACATCTCCATCGTAAACGGACCATAAAGAAGAGAGCAGGGACAGGTGTGAGCAAGATAAGACATAGTTGTGTGCAATAAAAAGGTTTATGGTGCCCTGTGCCTTGCTTCGTAATCTTGATCAGCTACTGGGAAAGGAACTGGCTTAACCGGTTTGGCTTTAGGCAAGAGGGTCGCTCGCTCAGGTCATTCAGAAGTCAGATAAAGTGTACGTGTGCTTGAAGACTCGTTCGGCCACTGTCATCGGCCTATGTGAGGGCAACCACAAAATGGCTGCCGTACACAAAATGGAATCCGAGGGTTCAGAACGGAATCCCTGATTTCATGGTGGTCTCGTCACTCGAACATGACGAAAATACTCGTACACCTTACACTCGCCATTTTCTATCTGAGGTTACCAAAATCGTCATGATACGATGACTTTTATGAAACTGGTTCAGAATTTCAGTACCTCAGACCCTCCTTTTGCCCTTACATAGGCAATAACCTAAACCCATGTCAGTCTGAGTCCAGGTCTATACTCATCAGGTCATCAAGATGTTGCTGTAGCATCATCCTATTACTTAGCACGTCTCTTGACACAGGTTTCTTTACACACGATGTAGCACAGAGGCCACATATAGCAGGAGCACACTGTATGCACAGACAGAACAGGAAAAGAATGGCTAAGATCATCCCAAGGACCATCAGAATCTCCCATCCCCATGTGGATAACAGTTCCCAGAACCATCCCATCAATGACCAATCTCCTTCGTCCACATGTATAGACTCGGAGATCTTGTGCAGCTTGGAAATGGCCTGGTACACTGTCGGAGCATTGTCTGGAATGAAAACACAGCAACTCGATTGGATCACTTTACATACCCCACCTCGATCTGCAAGTATGACATCTAACGCAACTCTGTTTTGGAGTGTCATAAAACGATCCGTCTGGAGCTCAGCAGTCAAATTACTAAGGGCACCGGCAGTTTCAACTACGGTGGACTCAACCACCCTCGTCAATTGCCGTATGTTCCTGCTGTTAACCATAGGTCCCCAAAATGGCAGAAACCCTTCAAGAAATCTCCCAATTCTTGTCCTGCAGTATCTTCCTTACTGAGGACACCTCTAACTACCCTTGTCTTGTGGTAATCTGCCGCAGCTGTGTAGGTGGGAGGCAACAGGAACGAAACAAAACATGTGCCCGAGAAATCAGGGGGCAACCATGTGTATGTTCTATCATAACAGATGAAATAGGTACCCTTAGCTGCTAGGAACGATGGGGAAGTCTGGGACGCAAAAACATACGTCTTAGTGTAGATACTCTTCCCTAACTCAGCTCTTGGATTCTTGCCATAACCTTGCAGACATAGATGACCCTGATGGGGTACAATCCAAATCGGAGAGGATCTTTTTGCTTGCTGGTTCTCGCTCAGATTCGCTCCATATCCAGTCACGTTCCATCCAATATACGCTAGTGTCTCATCTTTCGGGATAGTCTCATAGGAACTAGCTCCCTTAATCATATCGACTATTCCCTTAACTAGAGCACTATTCTTTGGGTTATCCTTCACAGAACGTAGGGGGTGGACTTCACGAGCATAGATGAACATCGTTCTGTATGCCACACAGAACCATTGTAGCTGAATGGCAGGACCAGATAAGGGATACCCTTATCAGTAGTATGAGGCATAAGGCCACACACCCAACAGTTAGTCGTGTTCACTACTAGCTGGTGTTGGTGCAGAAGCTGAACAAAAGAGTTATTAGCGAATTCTAATCTTCTAATGGATTCATGTTCAGGCAGAGGGTGAAAAGAATGCGAAGAAACAGTAGAAGAAGGTATGGGTTGTGTAGTGGGTGCAAACGTCACTTGAAAAGAAAATATATTATATCCCATTAAAAACATCATTAAGCTAAGCAATATGAGAACACACAATATTAAGAAACATTTTCTGCTCATTAATTTATACATTTGACCTCTAAAATTCATTTCATTAACAGGTCTCTCCATCTCGAAAAACCCCATCCTCTAACCTTGCTGCTCGCGGAGGTAGGGTGTTCCGTGCTAAGGAATGCTTCTCTCAGTCCAGGGAACGCCCTAGGAACAACCAGAACCGTCGACCTTGTGTCTTCGGCTTGCACTCTAAAGACTTGACGCCGCGACCCTACAGCTGAACCCGGATGGCGGCTCGAAAAACAAAAATTGGTCAAAACAGTTTCTCAGATGGGAGAGCTGAATGTTCAAAAATAGATCATAAAAGGAAATCTCTTTAGTTTATTTGTCCATGACTCTTGGTCGCAAATTATAACGGCCCTTCCCGGGCAATGTCTGGTCACAGAACAAGAGTTCAGGCTCGGTAGTGTCCAGTCGAACTGACGGTGGCACAGCTTCTTGCAGAAGATCGTCGCTTTCACCCTCAGAACTTGTCCCCATCAAACGTGCGTTGCTAAAAGGGAGAAAACGAGGCACAGTCTCAGTATCAGCAATCCCTCCTGGACCCACCGGTCGTACGGCAGAGGCAAAGGAACCCTCTTGCAATGTACGCCGTGGATCCAGTTCTTTTTTCCTTGTACTCGTACAGCAGTTCTCGTGGACAGAAGCACCAAGAAGGGGCCAATCCAGCGGGGCTGATCGTTCTTTGTCCGCTGGAAGTTCTTGATTAGTATCCACGATCCAGGATCGATTGCATGCCCTGGATCTTCAGAAGCCTGAGGCAGTGTATCATGAACCTGTTGGTGTAAGACACGCAATTTAGCCGTCAAGTCATACAAGTAATCAAGCAGTACAGGGTGTTCAATCTCACTGAATTTTGTCGGCCTCGACACTCCACATATGTTTGCCGGGCGGCCAAAAATTATTTCGTATGGGCTAAGTCCCACTCGTGAATGCACAGTCATCCTAGTCGACAAGAGTGCTAATGGCAAAGCATCCGGCCATTTAAGACCAGAGCTCGCCTGTATCTTGGCCAACTTCAATTTGAGGGTGCCATTATAGCACTCTACTAGTCCAGCTGATTGGGGGTGATTTGCAGCGTGAAACTTTTGGCGGATTCCTAACCCTTCACACACTCTCTTCATCACTTGACCCACAAATTCACTCCCATTATCACTCCAGACCATTCTCGGCAAACCATATCTAGGGAAAAACTCTTTGACAAGTGCTTTAGCTGTGGACAAGGCAGTATTATCTCTTAGGGGATATGCTTCTACCCATCTTGAGAAGGCACAAACAACCACTAGTACGTATTTCAGGTTGTTGCATCTCTCCATGTGAATGAAATCTAACTGCAGAACCTCAAACGGATATGTCGGGGGAGCAAACGGACCAGCTGGAGTTGGAGTTCCCTTGCCAGGATTGTACTTCAGACAAACCATACAATTTTTAACCACATTCTCTGCACACTTAGGAATTCCAGAATTTTGCCATACCGGAGCCAACAACTTACAGATCCCTTTCACACTGATATGAGCCATTCCATGCGCCATCGTAACCACTGCAAGCACGTACGCATCGGGTAACAACCATCGCTGATGCTCTGACAACTCAACCCAACAACCATTCGTGGCTAATTTACCCGTACTCTCTCTCCACACACTCAACTCTTTCTCTGTAGCTTCAGCTTGAATAGACTTCACACTCTCTATCGTATCTCTGCACATTCCAACGTCACCAATCCATCTTGCAGGGTCCGCAACATACATTCGACTCATCACATCACTTGCCGTTTCTTTCGCAACTTCATCAGCAAACGCATTACCGCGACCAACGTCGTCAGTAACCTTCCTATGTGCACTGCATTTCACAATCGCGACTTGCAACGGCAAAGTAAGTGACACAAGAAGCTAATTCACCACCTGACCATGCTGAATCTTAGTTCCATGAGACGTGAGGAACCCACGTTCCTTCCACAATCGTCCAAAACTATGAGCCACACCAAACGCATACTGGCTGTCAGTATATATGGTCACTTTCATTCCTTTTGATAATACACACGCTCTCGTAAGTGCAATCAACTCTGCTGCTTGAGCTGAATTATGTGCGATACGTGCAGCTTCAACAATCGTGTGCAAAGTCGTAACAGCATATGCCACAGTCGTATCACCATTCGGAAGCTTGAAGCAGGAACCATCCACCCATAAGGTACCATCACACTTCACAAGAGGAGTGTCCCTAAGATCTACTCTCCCTTTCGTTTCCTCTTCTGTCCTGAGAAAACAATCATGTTGTTCAGAAACATCTGTCTCTGCTACAATCGGCAACAACGTAGCTGGATTCAACGTGTTGCATCTCTTTATGTGCACATGACTCGCTAAAAGTGTAGACTCATAACCTGACAATCGAGCACTAGTTAAGTGCTGTGTCTTGGTCCTGTTTAGCAACGTATCCACTGCATGTGGAACCATTACGATCAACGTATTATTCATTACCAAACCAGCAGACTGTCGAATAGAAACAGCTGCTGCCGCTGTGGCTCTCAGACAACTCGGCAACGCTCTAGCTACCGGATCCAAATTCGACAAGAAATACGCACATGGACGCTGCTTGTCCCCAAAAGATTGTGTCAACACTGACAACGCACACCCTTCTCTCTCATGGACATACAGTGTAAAGGGCTTACTGTAGTCGGGGGTACCCAACACAGGAGCCGAACACAATGCATCGCGCAGTTCCGAAAAACTTTTCTGACAATCATCGGACCACGGGAGGGGATTTGGTGTATCTTTACAAGTTAATGCCACCAAAGGTTTGGCCAGCAGGGAAAAATTCGGTATCCATTGTCTGCAATATGACGTGATACCCAAGAAAGCACGTACTTCTCTCTGTGTAATTGGCACGCTCAATTTTGCAATCGCCTGAATTCGTTCTGGGGTCAGTCTTCTTCCCTCCTTTGATAAGAGATGACCTAAGTAGGTCACTTCTTGTCGACAATACTGTAATTTTGAAAGAGACACTTTGTGATGCAAATCAGACAAATGACGCAACAAAGACAAGGAAGCTTCTTTACAAATTTCCTCAGTATCTGCAGCGACTAACAAATCGTCGACATACTGGATAAGAGCAGCACCATCAGGTAAAGCAATCGTATCAAGCTGTGTTTTCAAAGCCTGACTATATATTGATGGACTCTCACAATAGCCTTGAGGAGCGCGCTTGAACCGGAAGCTTCGACCTCCTAAAGAGAAGCCGAAAATATCCCTACTTTCCTCGGCAATCGGGATGCTGAAGAAAGCATTCTTCAAGTCAATCACCAAAAACCATGTGGCTGAAGCTGGAATCATGGTCAGTAAGGCAGTGATATCTGGAACGACAGGGAATTGCGGAACTACAATCTTTTTTTTAAAATTATTTTTATTGGCATTTTTAAAACAATGCGATACAATGGCATATATGAACACAAAATGAGTCGGGCAACGTAGTTTGGACACAGAGATCTGTGCAATCACATCATGAATACAGGAGCATATCTTTACACATATCAAAGCATGGGTTGTTAACCATAATCGAAGGTTTGAAGTATTATTCCGTATCAGAGCTAGTGCTGTCCGTATCAGAAGGTGGGTCGCAAATGTTCCCTCTGTATTTATTCCACGCCCCCCAGACCCTTTTCCATTTCTTGGGACATCCTCTGTTTCGATACACAGCCCGTTCTGCAATCATCGCAGCGTCCATATCTTGCCTCCAGGCCGCCAAGGAAGGCGGCATCCCCCCGCCCCACCTTTGTGCTATATTCCTTTTCGCTACCATCATACCTATTGTCATCCAAGTCTGCCCATATCGCGTGAGGTCGTTGGGTTCCCATATGTTCAAAAGGCATCGCTTGGGGTCAGGCAGTATGGAGAGTTCCTCAGATTGAGACATGGTGCGCATCACTTGAGCCCAGTAGTGTGCAATTCGGGGGCATTCCCATATCGTGTGGTAAAAGCTACCTATTTCCCCGCATCCCCTCAGGCAGTATGGGTGTGCAATCCTTTTCATTTTGGAACTACAATCTTATTCACCTCGCGAAGATCGATCACGAACCTATATACAGGTGGTTGTGAGGGATCAGTCCTTTTTAGAACAGGCAAAACCGGACTATTGCACACATTACCTCTCGTTTCTTCAATTACATCTTTTTCAATCAGGTCACGAATGATCGCTAGCAACGCCCTTTCACCTTCACTAGAGATCTTGTATTGGGGAATGCATGGCATTTTAACATTCGCTTTCAGCGTCACAACATACAGCGGTATTTCCAAAAGACCCACATCATTAGGACCAGTACCCCAAAGAATACCAGGAAGGGATGACAGTTCTGTTGGAAGTTCATCCTTCGATAAATACATCGGGGAGACCACTTTCTTACCCAATGTGAGTTGTAATCCCGAAGGAAAACAATACAACGTCTCGTACAATCTTTTCAACAGATCCAATCCTAACAAGTTCTCACCACAACCTGTCGTCAGAATAAGGGGTGCTTCGAATTCACAAGGTCCAACAGAAAGAGACATAGGACTAGAAATCGGGTTCCTAACCGGGGCGCCAGAAAAGCCTACTGAAACATTCGTCTCGCCAGACAAAGGTGCGCCAGGGAGTTGAGTGCATAATAGAACTCTTCGTAGCACCAGTATCCAACAGAAAAGGTTCTGACACACCTGATGTAATCACCTCAACATAAGGTCCACTCTGATCTACTGGAACTGAAACAACTCCCTCTCTTTGTCTATGGCTGTCCTAGCAATCATCACCTTCCATATTCTCACCTTCTACATAGTAGTCATCAGCATAGTACTGAGTCGTCCTACCAGACGTGTTATTCTGCTGATCAAAACTATTCGTTGAATTTTGAGGGGGAAAGGAACGTGCGTTCTGGGGGAACCCTCCACGTCCTCTACCTCTAGGAGCTTGTGGAACACCCCGACCTCTTGCGCTAGAAACACCATTCATACGCTGTAGCAAAACAGGGCAGCTACTTTTAAAATGACCCTCTTCTTTGCAATATGCACATTGATTAGGGCCTACAGGAAAACGTTGTTGAGAAGGCTCGAACCTTTGCGAGTTTCGCTGAAACTGCTGAGGTTGCTGATAGTCACGCTGGTTACTACGGGGCGGATACGCTTGCTGTAAAATAACCTTCGTCTTTAACTCTTTAGTCTTCTTGTCTGCTCTGCCTTCTCATCCTTATCCCTATTTTCATAGTATTGTGCAGTAGCCAATATCTGTGCTGATGAGGAAACAGCCCACAAACTCCCGGAATCCTTCAACTTGGTACATAACCCGGGAAGCAAATTATGCACAAACTTATCAACAAACAACCGCTGACCACCTTCAGTACTCATGTCTTGACCACTGTGGTCGATAAACGTTTCTTCAAACCTAGTGAAGAAATTGGACACAGTTTCATCTTTCTTCTGCTTACACGCAGACAATTTGTCCCAGTTTACTTGCATCGCGGGCATTAAAGTCTTCATGTAAGTAACTATCTTACCAGGGAGTTCTGCAACTACAGGCTCAGGTTTAGCACCACCAACTTGTCGGCCATCCGCAGCACTAATATTAGCCCATGTATCACCTAACTCTTGCGCATGATCCGTATGGCGAATCAATCCCCATAAAGGCTGTGGAACAACATTCCCAAACAACATGTCTATATCAGCTAGATTCATAACACATGAGTCTGCAGTCTGTGATAATTCCTTATAATACCCTGCAGGATTTTTACGGGGATCAGGTAAGGTCTGTTTAAGAGCCAAAACTTCAGCACGTTTCCACGGAACATGTACCCAGACACGCTGAAAATGCGCCGGTACGGCTACAATATTAAGACCAGCATCCACTTGAACAGCCTCTTTCCACACCGGAGGAACATCTTTCATTGGCTATTGCCTCACTTTCTTCCTAACAGAAGGATCAGGCTCAAACAACGACCGAGAAATAGCCTCACTCCTAAACGACAACAATGTCGCAACTGCTCTCTCAACATCGGAACCCACAATCGTGCCTTTTGCAAACTCGAACCGTACACGGCACAATTTAGGCGGATTGGGTTCCAAATCATTATCCTCCAATTCTTCACAAAGAAAAGCACCCATTTTGTCAAAAACATATCTCTGCTTTCGGTGCTTCCCATTGACGGAAGACATCCATAACAGACTCTAACTCATATCTTGTAGGGTCAGTAACCCATTTATGTGCCAAATGATCTAATACTCCCTTCTCTCTAGAATCAGGCAGTTGGCTACGCAACTGCTTATGCTCTGAAACGGGGGTCCTGCTCAATGACCCAAAGAAAGGAGACAAAAGACTAGTAACAGTATCCGTCATTCTCTGTCGGACAGAAGGAGAAGTCGACAGGACTGGAGATAAAGCGGACTGAGAAGAAGCCAATGTAGGAGCAGTAACGGAGGAGCCAGCGAGAACAGGTGGAAAAGTCGTAGGGATTAAAGACGGAACAGGTAGAAAAGTCGGCGGCCCTTGAGGAGGCTGCGCCAGAGGAGTAGGAGCCAACTGAAGAGGAGCTGGCGGCTGTTGAATAACTGGAAGCTGCACAACTGGAGGTTGCACAACTAAAGGTTGCAGAGGTGCTGTAGCACTCTGCACATAAGGGGGTGGCGAACTCAACAAATGTGACATTAAAGGATCTTTCTCAAGTTCCTTCGCTGCATGTTGTTGAAGAAGTGGCAACGCTGGGTAGCATTTATCAATCACCATTTTACGTTGCCTGTGCAACTGCTCACTCGCGGTTCTTCTTCGTTATCTTTATACTGCATAGCAGCTTGCATTATCTAGATACCCCTTTCTCTTTAATTTCTTTTCGCTAATTTAATTTCCTTCTGTTTGGCTTCCTTTCGCCATAGGCGGAAAGAGTCAAACATCGCCGGCCGGGCTTTCTTCTTAAAAAGTCTAACCTCTAGATTATCTAAGATTTCCGTGTCAAAATGACCATATCGGGGCCATTGTAGGACACCGTCTTTTCTCGTGTATCGAATCCATACTTCATTATACGTGATGGGGCTCACACCATGCTTCACATAGAGCTCATAGGTTGGAGTTCCAATTGGAGGAACCAGACACGAATCCTCCAATCGGGAATCCCTATTACGACCACAACAAAACAAATTTCCAAGTCTGCTAAGACCAGGCATCTTCGCTCTCTAGTCTAGCTTCAAACTTCAAGGGAATATCAAAACGATAGTCTCGTGAATACACGAGTCCCTCGGCTTTGGTACTTGCAAGTTCCAAATCAAAGATCCCAAGGGGATACCCAAAACTAAGGACTGGGAGACGCTCCACTCATACTTAACTGAGGTATCGATGTCGTCACCAGAAGACCCGTCTATCGTCTCGCTTTACAAATCATCAAAGGGTCCAAGACAGGGCGATAGTCAGGGCAGCAGTCCTTCGTAGCCGTCGGAAAGCGGGGAACCTCGCAGCAAAGACTTTCGGACCACGACGACATACAGGGGTCGATGAAGTGGCTGGCCTTCCTCCAGAATTTTCACACGAAGCTCCTTAACGAACCTCAGGCTTGGACCGGTACCGCTGAAATCGGGCCCTACGTTGGGCGCCAAATGAAGAACCGGGTTATTTAAGACCCAGCGGCGCCAGGGGAAACGCCCTAGTCTCCGGGTCCACCTGTCTTAGAGTACAGAGACACGGGATACTTCTTGGGGACGTCAAAGATCAATTTTATTAGCTGCAGCCAGTAACAGGTATCCTAGAAGTACAACACGGTGTATGTTCTCAGGAGACTGCTCAACTTTACAAAGCTAGTCATCCCTTTTATACCAAATATTATGCTTCAGGCAAACATTCCTTATTTACAGTTTGACCACTCACATGTTTTCACAACAAAGACAGAAGCAGAATCATGATGACAAGCCCAGTTTTCACTTTGTCCAGCCCATAACCAATTATTGGTCAAACCCAACATTCTTCATCAGACAGGTCGATCGAACCCATCATAAAAACGGGCACATCCCCATCGTAAACGGACCATAAAGAAGAGAGCAGGGACAGGTGTGAGCAAGATAAGACATAGTTGTGTGCAATAAAAAGGTTTATGGTGCCCTGTGCCTTGCTTTGTAATCTTGATCAGCTACTGGGAAAGGAACTGGCTTAACCGGTTTGGCTTTAGGCAAGAGGGTCGCTCGCTCAGGTCATTCAGAAGTCGGCTAAAGTGTACGTGTGCTTGAAGACTCGTTCGGCAACTGTCATCGGCCTATGTGAGGGCAACCACAAAATGGCTGCCGTACACAAAATGGAACCCGAGGGTTCAGAACGGAATCCCTGAGTTCATGGTGGTCTCGTCACTCGAACATGACGAAAATACTCGTACACCTTACACTCGCCATTTTCGATCTGAGGTTACCAAAATCGTCATGATACGACGACTTTTATGAAACTGGTTCAGAATTTCAGTACCTCATAATGATTGGGCTTTTAAATGTTTCAATGGTGCCAGGTTGATTTCAATATGCTGCATTGAATGATCACTGTCAGCCGAACATAGGATTTGGAAATTTCTGATTAACCCCAGCAGCGGGAGCAAGACGATGGTATAATCCAGAATTGTACTTGCGCTAGGGCCTATATTTATATATATTTTTTTATTTTAACAGTAAGACAAGAGTAGGCATTACAAATATCAGGTGTCAAACAATTCAATGCGGGAAAGGGACAGGCGGGGAATTATACATACACGAATCATCATAAGAAACCCACGGTAAATCGCGACTATACACAACAGTTAGGCAGAATAAACAGTCTATCATATGATCGAAAACAACCCCGCCACATCCTCTCCCATCCGCAATGATACAGGATAATTAAAGCCAGTATAGACACCCGAGCAAAAAAAGGATCCATGAAGAATAAACAGCCCACTTCTCGTAAAGGGAAAAGGAAAGACAAAAGGGGGCCATAGAACAAAACAAAGGAAAAATAAAAAAACCCTCCCCTAACCCCCCACCCTGCACCCCTGCAATGGCTACGGCCTAACCCCACTAGCAGCGTGCCTGTCGCCCAAGAGCTACCCTAAAAGAAGGGAAAGAGAGAAAAAGTGGAGGAGGAGAACCAAACACACTCCCGGTCTCCCGTGCCCCCCGCCAACAGCGACCACCCCCTGACGCAATAAAGCCAACATTCAGCAAAATATACAAACCAGTCGGGGGAGTATAGTCAATAGCCACCCAATTCCCGTTACACTATAGGCACAACCCCGGCATTACTGAAAACTATAATATCGTATCGAAGCAGTAAAGGTCAGCCCTGGCCAGTACGATCTTCCTTAAGAGTCTCCGTCTCTCGAGCCGCCATCTTGAGAAAAAGGGCAAAGCGTCCATGAAAGTTCTCGACAGTGCAGTAGAGTCGCATGCAGGATAAATGTTCACGAATAAAACAATGAAATGCTTCCAGGAACAGCACGTTTTCCAAAAAGTCACTGAAGAACTTGTTACCATACTGGAGACCGTTCATAGTTGTAGCATAAGGAAACAGAGTCGAACAGGAGACGCTGGCATTAAGCACAGGATTGAGAGTCATCGATTCGGGACCGCCAGGGCTCAGGAAATCCGGTATCGGCACAGGGAACTCGAGTCCAGACGTTCGGTGCATCGCTGGTACAACAGCCAGAGGAGAGCTCAGCAAAGAATCATCCTCCGGTTCCAGGATACCGTCCACTTTCACGATCAGTGTCCGGAACACAGCGCCAGTATGCGAATGGAGCGCCTCAATGGCGGCCATGACGGCCCGCAGCGATGGCGTGCCTTCCATCCGCTCCGTCCCCTCTCAGTAGGCGGCAGAGCCGGATTTGAACCCCGGAGGCCGGCTACTCCGGGGTAACAGGCCACGCAAATCAGATGTCAAACAGTGGACGCTGCTCTTATAGCAGAACACACCTTTGCCGTCAGCGAGGGCCCCGTCCCGTCGACCCCGGGTGGTCAGCAAGGTCTTCGGACACCAGATCCCCACCACGGCATCCGGTGGAACACGCTGGTGTGTCCTCGGTGTAGATCAATCACAGGACCATCACCAAAAAGCAACAATTCACGGCACACTTCGGGAGACCGGGCTCAGTCCAGGTCTCACGGCCGTTGTTGATCACTTCCAGACCGGATAGGTTAGAAATCGAGGTCCCGGCTTCCCTACGATGTTAGGCAGAGAATGGAGACACGGCGTATCTTCGTCAACCGATGAGCTAGAAAACTCGGGATTGCACCGTTAGAAGCAGTAGAACTTCATAAACAGGGGAATCAGGTGTAAAGTCAGGATTGAAGGCAGGATATTCGAGCTGCTGGCGGAGGTCAGCGGAGCCGGGACCTTACGCGGCCATCTTGGTTGCTAGCGTAGCTCCTCCTCCGCGCTAGGGCCTATAAAGGTGTTAGAGGGGGGTTTGTCCTGTTTGATTCTTCCGTTAAGTACTCGCAACCCATTGTTTTCAAGGGCCCACATCAATTGTTTTCCTACTCGGTCGGACTTCTTGGCGTGCGGGATCTCCTGTATTTCAACCGCCCAGAATTAGTTTAATTCCCCCCTCAGCGGATCTTGGGCTCAATTTCCTCGGACCTGATAATTCTCGCCTCGGTGCCAAGTCTAATCATGGGTCCCACGCTGCAACTCTGGGCAATAGCTTGCTTAATCTCCACAACGGCCCCCACAACGCTAAGGATGCCTGGCCTCCACCTTGGGGGTGCCCAGGAGTGGACACCTCACAGGGAAAGCCAGGATGGGTTCCACAGCGGTATTCGTACAAGCGCCTTGAGACCCTTGCGGGTGAGTAGTGCGCTATACAAGTATCAATTTACATTTACATTTAGTTTGCAGCGATGATATTATCCTCCTCTTCTGGGGGCTGTATTAGATTGGTATTGAAATCGCCTGTGATGATTATTTCCCATGTCGGTTGATCAAGACGGAACCCGGGTATTACGTTGTTAATACGTATGAATAGCTCTTTTTTTACCTTCATTTTTGGGTGAGCGTATACATTTATTAGTATTATGGTTCCGATACCAGACTGGGATAACCTCTCAAATTTGATTATTTGCATGTCTGCCGTAGTGGCAGCTAGTTGGGAAACTTTTATATTTAATGCAGTACTTATGTAGACCGACAGACCCCCTTTCGCTCGACCATGGCGCTGGGTGCGGGTTGCACTGACATGAAAACTAATTCTACCTGGGACATCAATTGGCTCTATTAGCCAAGTTTCCTGCAGGGCAACGATGTCATAAGTGTCCCAAGTGTCCATTTTCCCGTAGTTGTTTAAAATTTCTTTGGCTCCAGCAATGTTCCAAGAAAGGACTTTTACTATGCTTCGTCTGGTGTTACACGGCCCGCTATTAATTCAGTCTTCAGTAGGGCATTGCATTGGACTATTCTGTAACTCAGTTTTTGTAAGTCCTGCGCCCCTGGCACCTTGTAATATTGAGTATGTTTGTCTACTTGTACTGGTGTGAACATCTCGTTTTGTGTGCGTTCTTAGTAAGGGCGAGGGATAGCCTATAGTTGCTTCTTCCTTGAGCGAGATCCCCCACTCTTCAAATTTTGTGGTTTCATTGAGTAACTGCTTGACTATTTCTACGCCACTCCAGGTTGTGAGGGTGCCTTCATTGGCTAAGTTGTTCCCATGATTAATGAATTCAATTGATAATAGGTCTGCTGACGTTATATGGTTGAGGCTCGGACTAACCGATGTTAGGTGTAAGATGTTTCCTCAGTTTAGATAGTCTTGTTTGCTTTCCAGTGGTTATTGGTTTAGTACCTTGCACGTTGTGGTGCAACCGCATTCTCATTGTTTTATTGCTTCCGATGTCCTTCGACTCTTCCTTTGTGCTTTTCACCTGTTGGGTGTAGTCATCATTCCTAAATCGCTCTGATGGCATACTTTCCTTAGTTTTTGCTTTCAGAATTGTTCTTTTTTGTCCGCCTGATTCTATGTAAGGCATACGGTCGTTGTTGGTGGTCACTAGGATGGGCGTTGACCTAGCTGCTTTTTCCGTCCCTATTTGATGTTGATCTGTGATAATCTTTACTTGCAGCTGGTCCTGCTTACTCTTATCAGCTTATGCTATAACTTGTCTTGCGTTGGTTTTGTCCCTTTTGGAGGTATTGTTGATGCTCATAGTTGTGTCAGGGTTTAGCGTAAATTTATGTTTATTGTCAAAACCTTTGGTCACTACCCTTTGACCTACTTGCTTGTTAGACTCATATCTGCTGGATTCTTGATTCAATGCTTGATAGTTTGTACCTTGCTGCTTAACGTAGGTTTGTTGGTGTTGTTTATTCCCCTCTTTATTTGGCTCGTCCTTTGAACTCCGTGGTACTCTATGCAATGGTGAGTGGTCATACTCGATACTTTCCAGACTCCAATCCACACTACTTAATTTTGTGACTAATGTTGCATGTTCATCCCTATTTTGGTCGTCTGTATCTGGGCTTGCAATATGGACCATCTCCTCTTGTGTTATTGATGTTCCTGATCTCTTTGTTTTGACTAGGTTGTTGCAACATTCCTCTTCGGCTGTGTACTGTTGCCCTACTACTTGAGAGCTCTGCTTCCTAGAACTGGCCCGTAATTTAGGTGTTAGAGGATGTGGCCCCTCTTCAGTACCAGTCTTTGCTTTGACTAATGGTTTTGGGCGATTGAAGATCGGGAAATTGATCAGGGTCTGCTTGGTAGCTGGCATACGGTTTAATAATTGATTTCTATTTTTTCTCACCTGTTTTTTCTGTCTTTTAGTTAGGGGTTGGTTGGTGTTCGGATTTTTTTCACTGTCATACGCGTGCTGATCCTTTTCTGATGAATCATGACAGCCGTTATTCCGAAATCCTTGGTTTGTCCCGCTAGAATTTTGGACATCCTGTTGTTCATCAGTTTTTTTTTTGTTGTCATATTTTGTTTCAGTTCTTTATCTGGTGTTTGTTGAGCGACCACTGTTGTCAGGTCCACCTTTCTCTTTTCTAGATTTGCTATTTCGTCTTTGGGGAATTTTTTTTGTTGCACGATGAGTTCTCTTGTATTGAATGTACTAATGACTCCCTGGTTTGCATGCTTGCATTCCTGTAGAATGTCTGTAAGTATTGACAGCAAGTCCTTTAACTTTTCCAGTATTGGACTGCACGTACAATATGGGGGCTGAATCCGGAGACGAGACTGTTCCTGAATAATGTCAACCACATTTCCCATGGTATCTAGTTTTTTGTTTATACTGGAGATGTGTTCGGCTATTGTACTCATTAGGTGGATTTGAATATCAAGTTTGTCCGACTGCATATTCAATGTTTTTATTGAGGTTTCCAAGATGTTACCTAGTGCACTATGTAAGGTTATTATGGATTCCAGATTTTGATTAAGACCGTGCATTCCTACTTGCTGTCGTCCGTTTGCTTTAGTAATGTTTGACGTACGGTTACTATATGAGTGTTCATCGAGAGTCGGTAACATTTGATGATCCTCATTTTGTTTGTATGGAGGTCCTTTATGTAATGGCCCTTTTGTGGATGATGGTTCACAGGATGCAGACACACTTGAAATTTCTATTATTGATGATTCCTGACGGCATTCAACAATTGAGCAGATAAGCAAAACTATATGATCTTGTTTTTCTTGGGATTCTGTGTCTTGATTTGACACACTAGATATCTCAATTAAATTATTATATCTCAATTAAATTATTATTTTGCATTTCCTAAGTTGTTTGAGTGCCATGATGCTGTTCGCCTGTGATTTTTTCTTGCGCCTTTGTTGTTGGAGCTACAGACTTATTGTGTAGTTTCATTTGCTTGGAACCAGTCAGATATATTTGGTTGTCTTCTTTTACGTTGCGTGACATTATGCATTGTATCTTGTCCGAAAGGGTTTGGGAGTCTGACCAGGGATTACTCCCCACACTGTTTTCGCTGAACTTTAGCTTTATTTGATTTAGATGTGAATCCAGTCTCGGGGTCGATTGGTTGTTTGGTTGTACCTTGTATGTTGCATCAGTTGTACTGACGTTATAGCTTCCATCGTCAACACCTACGACCGGAGAGCTACTGATCTTTAGTAGAGCTTGGTTTATCTCATTTATTAATGGAACTAACGGTGTGGGGGTCGTGGCGATCCTTTGAGGCCACGTGGTCAACATACTCCCACCCAATGGTTTTTCACTAGGACTGACCATTGAGCAGTTATTGGCACCTGACGGCATCGCACGTTTCGTTTGTTCTTGAGCCGGGTCGTCGCTTCCGTTGTCCGTGTATTCCGTATGTGCCATATGTATCTGAGCTTGTATTTGTGTCTTGTACTTGTTGCTCCCCAGAGCTAGTTGTGAGCTCTTATCTAATTAATCGATTCCAATGCCTTTTGCTCGGGTGATGGTTACATCAGGCGGAGGGGACTGTGGAACAACTGACTGCGTAAGAGCGTTGCTTGGGGTCATTGGTTTTTGTAGTCCGTTTGGGGTTGCTGGCACTGTGTAAATAGCTGACACGGGATCTTTCAAAAATGTGAATTTTCCATTGGACTTCATGGTGCCAAATATTGAGTAGATTGGAGATATAAGTGAGGTGGTTGGGGGATTGGATACAGTATCTTTGCCGGGAATAGTGATTGCTTTCACTTTAGATTTCCGTTTGGTGGTCTGCTGGGTGTTTCCTCGTGTTCTCCCCGACCTCATTGTTCCCGCCGGCTTGACCCCAAGGTCACTTACAACCCTTAGGGACCTTTGCACTGTGTGCTTGCAAAGTATTTACGTGTCTGGTGGGATGGTCAATAAACACGTATAGTGAGTGAAATGTCCTGACCCGAGCACGCCCATTCGTGCTCCACTTCACCCCTCTCCAAATCCTTTCCAAGCGGTGACTTCAACTGTGGCTGCCTTTGCTGTTACACGCCGCCACTATCACCTCTATTACCTATAGCAGACAGCACCCTGCCCCTTTTTCCTCTAGCACTCAACACCCTCTTCCACTCCTCACCGGGTAAGCTGGGTTTGCTGCTCTCTATTCACTTGCAGCGCTTCAACCTGGGAGCAGCTCTCAGCCGTGCGCCGCTGGTCGCTCCAACTCGTTGGTCTGTGGCTCAGGAGGAAGCTGGGCGAACCTAGCCAGGCGGCCCAGCTTGCAGCTTTTTTTAGTTAGCTGCGGTGACCCCTAGCTGCTGCTGCGGCGGTGTTGTTGTCACAGCGCGACAGGAGTCAGCGCTCACAACCGCACGCAGCTCACAGCTGCTCACAACTAACGATGGTGCCGCACTCCAATGGTGAATTCCCCTGCTACTGCGGCGGCGGCTTCCTCTGCTGCAGCTGCGATCTTGTATCCCCCCAGCGCCCGACTCCGCACTCAGCGCTCACACCTGTAGCCAGTTCTCCACCCTCTGCAGATCGGCATTCGGCAGTCAGCAGCGCCGAGAACTTCCTGTGCCTCAGGGGAGCCTACGGGGACGGCATCAATATCAGTCCGATTCCGGGCAGAGACCTAAGACCTAAGAAAGAATATCTTGTGCTATCTTCAAGCTAGGACGGGACAGATAGCTGACAAGCCATCTTGCTGTGGTGTCTGCTGCTTTAAAGACGTACATTTACGCCTTTGGTTAATCTGTAAATGTAAAGGCTGTTTGAAAGCAGGTGTTGGGTTTAATTGATGGAGTCACTTAAAGAGTGTTGTTTTTGTGGTATTTGTAAGGCCACCTGATGTGCTGTGGAGTGTGGGCTTATAATGGACAGTTATACAAAATGTTTGCACTAGGTGTAGTCTGCATAATATTCAGATCTATATTCTGGATTTTTTTTTTAATCTTGAACCTAAATCTTTTTGTGCACTTTGCGGTAGCCTGTCTTATGCTGTGTGTAAGTCAGTATAAAGTCACAGTGCTTTCTGTTACAGGTTGGGATCTTGTTACAGGAAAAATAGACAAGTCAGTATTCCCCACTGCACCAACCAGAATCAAATTCTGTGGCTCTCTGGTAGGGCAGGCTTTTGGTATGGGCAAGCTGGGCCAAGGACCGAAGTGCCAAATATTCCGAATGGGACAGCAAGGAGCTTCCTGACCTAATGTCATGCAAACAGCAGCTCGTCCATCCTACTTTGGCTCAGTCGGATTCAGTTAAAGACTTTGTAGTCCGCCCTTAATGTACCTCAGTCTAATTGTTAGCACCCCACCAACCCCGTGCCCTCCTCCCATCTTTCTCACACCTGCCATCACACTGCAACCACCCCCACAATAACCACCACATTTTCTTTATGCCCAGGGTTCTGTCCTGGTCAATCCGATTTAGGGCCCGCTAGTTACGGACATGGATATAAGCAGTGATCGCATTAACCAATAGAGGTTTCACAATATAAAAAAGTGCATTTCTCACTGATTAGTGTAACTCACTTTCATCTTTCATTTAAGGTGTGTTATTTTAAATGCAGTCACTTGAAGGGGAAAGACCAACAACAAAATTGCAGAATATTTTGTTCTTTTTAGCCGCGCCTTTGAACCGGCCCCCACGCTAATTGACCCTGCCCCATTGGGCTCAGAATGTCACTTCCCATACTTTTTGTTTAATGCACTTCAAATGCTAGATCTATCTTGCAGCCCATCAGGCTGGGTACAAACGCCGGGATCAAGAGTGAAAAATAAAGATAAAAACTAAAGCAACAAATGAATTGGAGGTGAGGATTGAGGAGTTATTGAAGAGCACCTGTAGGATTTGAATGGGAGAAGCAGTACATTGAAAATACAGTAAGACAACACATGCGCTCCCATTGAGTGCTGTTATAAAACAGCAGTTTCCTCAAGGTAAGTAGCGGAAAGATACAAGTCATCCAATTAAAAGGACGGCAAAGAAACTATGCTTCTAGGAAGGAGCACATTCTAAACGTGGAAGCCAAGCCATCAAATGAGAAGCAAGCAAACGAGATTGACAAGAAATCCAAACAATCGTAAGCTGTGGCTGACCCAGAGAGCACCATTTGTCTTTTACGACAGACTGCTATTTTTTTGTAGTTTGCAAATGTTGTTAATGGGGACACAAGACAGAGAGGGTCGCAACTGTGAGGGGTTAACGAAATTTGTGTTTGGGGTCCATTCTGCAAATTGGGCAAGAACAACCCTTTCAGTACTTGACTCTCAGGGTAGTGAGGGCGCACATGTGGAGGCTTCTAGGGAGGTAGGGTAGGATGCCCATGCTCAGAATTTGGTAATCCGTTCACAGATACAATAGCTCCAGTGTTCAGCCCAGTGTTAGTCTTTTTTATAAAAGGAGGTCATTTTTTTATCTTAGTAGTACTAAATACTACCCAATTCGATCTAGTCAGTGATCATTCTCATCCCTTGTGGTGCTTCACCTGCTGATTTCTCCTTGTGCTATCTCCCACCCCAGTGACCGTTGATAAACTTGACCCTCTGACCCACATGAATTATGGAAGAAACTTGAATCAGTCTCAGAAGACACTGGTGTCTCACAGCTCAAATTCGCAACCAGTTCATTTGTATCGTGTTCATACTACTGGTGGTTTAGTGGGTAAGAAGTTAGTCTCTTGCACTTGACTAGCGTGAATCTCATAAATTACCCCCTCCCTCACCACCGGAGAGGGATGCCCATAGTGGTTGGAGAGAAAACAACTACGGGTAGGCTCTAATCAGCAAGGCTGAGCCGAATTATCAAAAAACAAGAGTAGGGTGCCAGTGCTGATGCAAATAATTTGACTAAACAATAAACTAACCAGAACTCGAAGAGAGAATTCAAGAACGGGAATTGCTACTTAATAGCTCTTTTATTTCAATATTTTAGAAAAACAAACTTATATTTTTTTCAAATGATCAAAAGAAACATGTTCAACCAAGGACACAAGCAATTAAGAAAACTAAGTGCTAATCATCAATCATTCGCTACTCCAGACATATCACATGCATTCAACAAACTTTCACACCATTCAGGGAAAGAACTACAAAAACATATATTACAATCTTAAAAGTATATATATACAATTTCTACTTCAAAAAAGAAGAACAAAAAGCCACGTTCTGCGGACACAGTTTTGTAATGATAATAAACAACAAGACTTTTTTTCAGATGGTTTTTATCCAGTATTCACGATTTATTAATTTTTTTCTCTTGTTTCATTTTTTTCTGTGCCCTGTTTAGATACTATTTGAGGCCCTGAAGAGAATCCTAAGGGAATAATTGGGATTCGAAACGCGTAGGCTGTTTGCCACAATACATCTGCGAGAGCGGCTTGGTTATTTAATTAATTTTTTCCACGCCGTCTGTACATTACGAATAACCATCCTTTGGAAGTTTAAATTCATCTGAGACGAATGTACATCTGCAAGAGCAACATCTGCATGAGTGCCAAGCATAACCATTGCAATTCAAAAACCGCATATAGAATCTTTTATACTTGCGTAACCAGTGAGGCCGTGCGATGCTCAGTCTATGGAGGATAGGAAAGGTAAACAATTGACATACGCATGCTCAAGCAATATTGTTAGAAGTCTGCAGGGTGACATGGGACAGCACGCAGGAGCCTTGGGAAACAGGAAAATTGTCTGAAAGTTCCCCGTCACCGTGCGGCCCCTGCCTATCAGAGTCTGAATTGGAATCCCCCTCCGGCGATCCGCTGATATTCACTACTGCTTGTACCGCCTCAAGTTGACTGCTTAATATCAACTCTGGTGTTAAGCCAGAGGCCTGAGGGGCAGAGGATTGGGACTTTCTTCATCTTGTTCGGCAACGTCGTGGGGTAGTCTCTGGCAGTGACTCTCTTCGTCCAGTTGGTGATGAGTTGAAAGAGTCCAGCCATTCCTCTGCGCTTTCTGGAGTGGTGAAAAAATGGGTCTTACCACTTGCGATGACCCTCAGTTTCGCAGGAAACAGCAAAGAGTACTTAAGATCACTTTGCCGCAAGCGCTTCTTCACTACTAGATAAGAGTGCCTCTGTTTCTGGACTTGGAAAGTGTAGTCTGGAAAAATCATAACTTTGTGATTATCCACTTGTATTTCTTGCAATTTTCGAGTCTCTTGGAGAATAGTAAAGTAAAGTCCACATTTGTATAGCGCACAATCACCCGTAAGGGTCTCTAGGCGCTGGGGGCCGTCGGGAAGATTAAGCGAGCTATTGCCCAGAGTCACATGGTGCTGGGCTAACCTGCCGCCGGAGCCGGGGATCGAACCGTGGTCCCTAGATTCCAGCGCTTCTCTATCTCTGTAGTTTAATAAGCGGATTAAAAACTGCCTCGGGTTCGAGCCCGGAGGCGGGGGTTTGGCAGGTACCCTGTGCGCTCTTTCAACAACAAAGTGTGGAGAGAGGGCCTCTCCTGGCAGCAGCGATCGGATCCATTCTTCTGCGTAGTTCACTGCTTTTCTTCCTTCCACTCCCTCCGGAAGGCCCATGACACATACATTATTGCGGCGGGACCTGCCTTCAGCATCCTACGCTCTGTCTTCCAGGAATTCCACTCAATTTAGTAAATCACGAATGTTCTTCTCAGCCATGGACACTCGCGGTGAAACCTCAGCAATTTCCCCTTCAGTGGCAGCAGTACGGTCTGCGAGTTTCCGATGATCCGCATGTAGCAGCGTAAGATCAAGTGGCACTTTGTCTATTTTGCTTTCTAAAGAATTGCTGATTTGGTTCATCGTCTCTCCAAGCTTCTCAACTGCCGCCAGCACTACGTCGAGCTTATACACCATGGGGCCTGCCGTCTCCGCCTCTGCCATCCTGTCTGCCAGTGCCCGAGTTTACTGGTGAGGGACTGCTGCACCCCCGGTGCCAACCTACATTCGACCCCTTCGTGACATGGAGCAGCAGTCAGCGAGTGCAAAGCTGGGTGTATCGCCCCGCTGGCGCCTCTGAAGCAGTCCCCGGGATCCACACCCACCATCTGCAGCAATCCGAGCCCAAGATCAATTAGACAGGACAGATGTGTCTCACCAGTGCTGTGCGTGACTGTACCGCTAGAACCTCGGTGTGGAAGTAGTCAGGCGGGTCCTACCGCCTTTGAACCCGGCGTTGCAGTCAGGGTGTGCCAGGTGTAGTAGACTGGTGCGTGGCCCATTGCCAGTCCGCGTCATCCCAATCAGAAAAACTCTGGGGAAAAGGCACATGGTGTGGCAAATCGCACAAATCAGGACGCACAATAACAGGGTGTCGCCAGCATAACTAACCCTAAACTTCTTAGAGTGACCCTACACGCCCTTCTCCTCACAATGGATTTTATATCCCAATCCGCTCCGATAGGCCTGACTTCCGCTGGTCAGTCAGCACTCGGGAGGGTGGCCAGGCCTCAGCGCCACAGGCCACATGCGCGGATGCGAGCAAGTCATGTGCCACCACCGCCCAGGTCCACAGAATTGTTACCTCTCATCCACAAACGGGGCAGAATGGCCACACTGAAGGGCTCCAACACATCTGCCCAGCCGCAGGGGTGAGGCAGTCGCCGGTCTCAGGCGGGCCACGGGGCCCAGTGCCTATTTGTTGCCCCACGCAGCAGCTAGACAGTAAGGTGGGACAGTCTCCAAATGCTAGCGTCCCCACCTCGCCTCCACAGCAGAATCTCAATGGTGAGTTTAAGGTCCCCACAGCAGGTCGCAGCCTCCACTTCGATCTAGCTGCACATCGCTTGGTCAGGCCTAGTGGGGGGAGTCAGACCCCGGCCTCACGTGAAGCGCCGCAGTTGGCTCCACCGCTTCGCATCTGGCAGTCTTGCGGGTGGCGGGATTTATCCCAGAGTCAGGCGGGGTTGCCTCTGCGTCGCTTCTCGGTTCCGACCGGGTCGATTCTGGGCCGTCCGCGACGATTGGTTGTTTGCGGAGCGAGACGGGCCGCAGCGTCCGTTGTGGCCTAGGGGCCGAGTCCATCCCCAACGCCACATACCTCGCTGCCCCGATGCCCTGGAGCCACTCTCGGCAGAAGCGCAGGTAGGGAGGTCCACTTCAGTGTTTCTCAGCCCCGTCCTCCTGTTTCTTCACCGGGACGTCAGGGACCTCAGGAGTAGTCCCAGCTGGGGGACTACTCCTACTCCTACTACCCTTCCAGTCCAGGCAAATAGGGAGTAATGCGACCAGAGAAGGGAGAAGATGACGGAGCTTTAAAGCAAACACATCCGACTCCATTGCTGGCCAAGCCACGCCCCCCCTAAAGAATTCCTGTTCTAGTCCATATATTTGACTGAATAGAAACTGGTGCATCAACTGCCCCATTAAAGACTGGTGACAATATCCTATTGCTGCAAGCAGTTAGAAAGGAATGTTGTAATAGAGGGTGTTAGAAATGGGGGTCTCTAGTTGGTAGAGGTAGGTACCTTTGTCCAAGTAGTGGCCCTTGCTTCTAGTCAGGGTAAGGGGGATACACTCCTAATATAACCCCTGTTCACCCCCTTGGTAGCTTGGCACGAGTAGACAGGCTTATCTCAGAGGCAGTGTGTAAAGCATTTTACAGTAACAGTGAAAACACTACAAATGGACACTACATCAGTTTAGAAAAATTAGTAATCTTTATCTAAACCTAAAACAAGACAAAAGACAAAAATCCACAATACAGTGATCAAAATATCCTTAAAAATCGGTTATTCACCTAGGGAGGTGGCTATAAAGTCGCGTCTCCGCCTGATCCAATTCAATATCTTGCACAGGGCCTATTTCGATAGGGTACGGCTGCACAAAATGGGGAAGATACCCTATTCCCGCTGCCTACTTTGCGGCCAAGATAGAGGAGATTTTCTACACACTATTTGGTCCTGCCCATAAATTCAAATATACTGGGGAGAGGTCCTCGCTGAGCTGAGAGAGGTACTAGAGGCGGACATTCCGGCTGACCCGAAGCTCATACTCTTGGGAAGACTACCGATGTGGACTTAGCCCGTCCACTGCTAATTTTCCTGGTGTTGGCTCTGGTGGTGGCCAAGAGCGACATAGCCAGGAAGTGGGGAGCACCGGATAGACCACAAATGGAGGAATGGAGAAGGGGTATGGACCTTTTACATGGCGGCAGAAAGGGTTACATATAAAGTACGGGGAGGCCCTAAGAAGTTCCGTAGAGTGTGGGGTAAATGGCGAAAATATCATGGACTAGATGGAGGCCTTTAAAGGGGCACGAGCATTTAGATGGATGGCTGCAATGGGGCCGGAATGCATCCAGGGAAGGGAAAACCTGTTGGAAAGACTTCGAGGGGCAAATTTGCTGAACATTTGGACGTTGGCGCTATGAGCCTAAATCAGGAGGGAGGTGGGAGGGGTATGATGTTGGGGATGTGGGGATGTTGCTTGATACTGACATGCTTGCTATATGTTCTTCTTTTGCTGCAAAACAATAAAAATGTTTCGAAAAATATATAGGTTATTCACTTAAGTGCAGTCTCTAGCAACAAATAATTCCACCTGGAGTTATTACGACGTTGTGACGGAAGAAATCCCAAAGTACGGTGCCGACTGGGAGGTGCGCGGCGTTGGGCCCGGAGTCAAACAGACCCACAAAGAACAGTACCTTGGAAAAGCGATGAAAAACAAAGATGGCTCACTGCGTCGGGGAGGTGCGGCTTCATTGGCGCTGCACAGCGTCGGTTCCTTACGACCCCAGCGGAGTTGTAGACTGTTCCGTACTGCAGCGCAGGGGAGGTGAGACGACTGTTCCTTACTGGTTTGGGTAGGTGACGTCACGATGGCGCCGAAACCTCTGTTCCTTACGATGTCACTATGTCGATGGATTCGGGGGGTCACCCACGTCGAGGATCGGCTTTGCGATGATGAGGTCCGCTTCGGAGTAGAGCGGCACAGCAGCAGGCGTCGGGCCCACGTCTCAAGTCGGAGCAAAACTCACGGCTTTGGGCCGGTTACAGCGTCGCTCGCTGGTGTCGATGTGGCACGGCGGCCGGTGTCGTGTCTACTTTGCAAGTCGGAGCAGCACTCACGGCTTCGGTGCAGCTTACGGTGTTGCAGGTCTGTGTTGCAATTTCCTTCTGTAGCAGCTAAAACAGCAGTTTTAGATGCAGGCAAACAAAAGGTGGGAAGTCTTTGTGTTCCTGAGAATTTAGAACACAGGCAAGCTCTGTTTCAAGCCCTTTGTGATCTTTTCTTCAAGCAGGTGACAAAGCAAAATAGCGAAGTCCTTCTTATCCTTTCCTTGGCAGCAAGCAGCCACTGCAGGCCACCCCCAGGCAGTAAACAGGCACAGGGGCAGTATTCCTCCTCAGCTTATCTGGCTCTTCTTGGCAAAGGTTTCCTTTTGGTTTCCCAGAAGTGATCTAAAGTTCTAGGGTCTAGCCCCCAATATTTATGCTATATTAACAACAAAGGGAAACCCAAGGGCTATTGAAGATACAGTGTCCATGCTCCTAACCTAATCACTAAACCACAAAAGGGACACTGCAACTAGGACGTGGGATGCAAAAAGTCATCCTGAAACGTAGGGGTGCAAAAAGTCACCCAAACAAACAATTTAAAAGGAAGGAAGAAAAGGGGAAGGAGACAAAGAAGCCTAGGTATGAACACACATCGTAACAAAGGTAAATATTGTCCTTAATTGCCCTCACACACCCTTAGGATATCATGTTTCATCATACACCAATAGGATGTCATGCTTCATCATCGGGCTATAGCTCCACGTGGGGCCGGCGCTGCAATCCCCCAGGGGCCCCAAGAAGGGACACTTAACTGGAGATCTTTTAGGACAGCCGGATGGTGCATGCAGGTAAAAGGAGGAAAAGGGGAAAAGGAGGTATGGGGTAAGATGAGGGAAAAACCAGTGCCTAGTGAGAAATCAAGATATAGGGGGGGGTATTGTACAATATGTCGTAATGATATACCTCAAGCAGTAGTAACTATGAAAAAAGTTCTTGTTCTAATAGGTATATTCACCTGATGAATCAAGGAAACAGGGGTCAACATGTTTCATGCCCTTAATCGCCAAAAGGTCGGTGGCATTTCGTCAGGACCAAAAAACTTATAAGTGCACGTGAATTAAAAAAAAAACTCTCAACTTGACAGGGCGGCCAGGAGGGTTATGTATTCTGGCTCAGGCTACATCTTCTTAATGTGTCCCGCTCCTGTATAGTACCTTGCTCATTGACGAGTGTCAGGCAAGGCGTGGGCATCCGACATGACTAGGTTCACAGCTGGCAGCCCCTTGAGAGCGACTGATTACAAACTCGCCAACGAGTCAGTGCAGGATGCTCACGCCTTGCCTGACACTCGTCAAGTTTTTTTTAAATTCACGTGCACTTATAAGTTTTTTGATGATGAAGCATGACATCCTATTGGTGTATGATGAAACATGATATCCTAAGGGTGTGTGAGGGCAATTAAGGACACTATTTACCTTTGTTACGATGGGTGTTCATACCTAGGCTTCTTTGTCTCCTTCCCCTTTTCTTCCTTCCTTTTTAAATTGTTTGTTTGGGTGACTTTTTGCACCCCTACGTTTCAGGATGACTTTTTGCATCCCACGTCCTAGTTGCAGTGTCCCTTTTGTGGTTTAGTTTTACCCAATATTTATGCCACACAATCCTTTGTCCTCTGAAGGCAGAGAGTGTCTGTACCCAGCCAAACCAGTTCTGTCTTCACTGGAGCAGCTTCCTGGCAGGAGGTGGAGACAGCATTGTTGAAGGTAGACCAGGCCCATTCAAGTGAAAAGGAAATCTCCCCCTACTCCAAATGCAACCCAGGTCTATTCAGCCCAGACCCGACTCATCAGACGTCTGGAGCCACAGCCCCCTGTCATCCAAAAGCCAGACATGCAATACACAAACCTAGCAGAGGCACACTGGATGTTTAGGCAAGAAAATACCCACTTTCTAAAAGTGGTATTTTCAACACAGAACGTAAAAATCACCCTAACTAAAAGCTGCATCTTAACATTCTGAGTTCAGGCATACTAAACTTTATTTTCCTATCTTGTTTCTGGGGTCAGTTATGTTTATAGGATGTTATAAACTAACTCCCTATTCTGGCCTAAGGGAGCGGATCGCCTTGCAATAGTGAAAAACAAAATTGCCAGTATTTCACTTTCAGGACATGCCATACACATCAGGGCATTTCCTACCTTTCACATGCAATGTACCCTATCCACAGGGGTGACTAAAATGTGGAAAAGGAAAGGTTTAGGGACTGGCAAGTGGGTGCACTTGCCAAGTCGACATGGCAGTCCCGACTACACACAGGCTCTGCAATGGCAGGCCTGAGCCACATTTTACAAGCTGCTTCTGTGGGTGGCACAATCGGTGCTGCAAGCCCACCAGCAGCATTTGATTTACTGGCCCTGGGCACACATGGTGTACTGTACTAGGGTCTGACAAGTAAATCAAATAGCCAATCATGGAATCACTAATCCATAACATCAATTTACAAAAGGGAGCACTTGCACTTTGGCACTGAACAGCAGTGGCAAATTGCCCAATGCATCTATATCAGCAAAAACACAGGAGGCAACAGCAGAAACAATGGAAAGGAGACCCACGCCAATGGTGCCAGGTCTAACAGAGGAGAAATCCATAATACAGGAGTAAAAAGGCCTGTCACCACAGACACAGAAGTAAGCAAACATGAATTTCCATATGCGACTTTACTTCCTTTTTAAATACTCTGTAAGTATGAGCATCTACATCATAATCAAACACAGGGCACCATTCTGCCACAGAAACCACTCTGCCATGGTGAGAAATGAAATATAAAGACATACTTTACAGGCATATCATTAATGTTCTGACTACAGTAGATGTGCCTTCCTGGGATTAGACATTTGGCTTAGGGCTTCTGTTCTACTGGCCGCCGGACTGCTGCCATAGTGTCACGCCGATGCTGGCAGATTACATCGCCCAGATATCCACTTTACGCAAACTTTACTGACCTAGGGGATCTCAACCTGCATGTCAACGACCCCCAATGCACCTATAGTGCAAATTTAATAACGACTCTTGCGGGTTTCAATCGAGTCCAGCTGATCTCATTCACCACCCACAAGGCTGGCTACACACTTGACCTCATCTGCACGAACATGCAGGTGCTTAGGATTGATAAACCGCTGCATATTATATGGTCGGGCCACTGTCTGGCCCCTTTCCAGCTTTTCCTGAAGAGCACACCAATGGCCACTACTCTATCCATTGAAGTTAAAAGGAACTAGGGTAGGATCATCGCTGAGACCCTAGGTCTAGTGCTGGATGGCTCAAGGCCTCACCTCATGGACAATCCGGACCACAACGCCACGCATTTTAACACATGGATGACGGCTGCGCTTGACAAACTTGCCCCTCTGAAATCTGTTTGCCTTTCCAGATCTGCCCCATGGTTCTCATAGGAAGTCAGACGTGAAAAGAGCAAGTGTAATAGGCTGGAACGCTAATGGAGAAAGTACTACTCATGAGACGCCAAAAACATCTATAAAAACGCCTTGAAAGATAACCGTAAATCACTCCACTTCAAGAGAAGGGAATTACTGGCTGACCTTATTGCCAGTGCTAAAAGCTTCTCCAGGGAAGTTTTTAGGATAGTGAAATCCTTCACTAATCCAGCCGCATTAGAGCATGGCCTCCGACCATCCCAGGACCTTTGCAGTAGCCTTTCGAATTACTTTGAAGAAAATGTAATGCAGCTCTATTCCTCTTTCCCCCGGCTTCTGAACCCAGAGCAACAGTAGACAACCACATCCCCCCCCCCCCAAATAACCAGCCTGTTTTTACGTCTTTTCTCCCGATTCCCACAGAGGTGTCTCTGGCTGAACTGCAGAAATGCAAATCTGGGTCGACTGGGGATCCCTGCCCGACTTAACAGTTCAGGCCTCTGACCGAGTGGCTTAACACAGTCCTTAATCATATCTGGAATATATCACTTACGTCTGGAATCTTCCCCTTCCGTGTGGAAACATGCTTACCTATTACCTCTCCTGAAGAAGGCCAACGCCTACCCAGAAATACCCAGCAACTTCAGGCCTATTTCCTTACTGTCGGCACCAGTCAAAGTGCTAGAGAAGCTGTCCCATTTACAACTAGCCAACTATGTAGAAGCCAATGAGTTGTTACATGACTCGCAGTCTGGCTTGCTCACAGGGTATATCAAGGAAATAGTACTGCTTGAAGTAGCAGGCTCTATTTGTCTGTCGGTGGACGGCGGCTCATCGGCCATGCTGGTGCTCCTGGACCTTTCAGTGGCGTTCAATACTGTGTCGCACGTGATCTTGCTGGAAAGACTTAAGCAGATCAGTGTTCAGGGGGTGGCACTTGAGTGGATTGCCTCCTATCTCAATGGCTGTTGCCAGAAAGTTCTTCTCTGCCCGTTCAGCTCCTCAGTAAAACCGCTCAGATGCGTAATGCCTCAGGGCTCAGCCTCCCCCTCCTTCAGGCCTTTGGTGGCCCGGAGAACTCGGCTCCCCACCAGTACCCAAAGACTCAGTAAAAAAAACCTTGGAGTCAGGTGGGACAAGGACTTTGCCCGGTCGGCATAAGTCCGGCAAGTTTCGGCAGGCTGCTTCGAAAGATGAGAACCATCAGAAAATGACTTGGCTTCCTGCCGGAAGAAAGCAGAAGGACCACTTCTCTGCTGTCTGTCGCGCTAGGGCCGGGACACCTCGCCCGATGTTCTTTATTATTATATTATTATTATTAATTAGACTAATTGTTAAAGTTAAGGTAAGTTGGCTTAAAGCTCAGTTGCATTGGCCTTGTTTGTTTCTATCTGTATGTTAAGATTATTATTGTTGGAAAAGTAACAACACTTTCCACAGTCTAACTGCAATGTTGTGAGAGCGTCTACAATTTCTTGTTCTAGTTGCTTCCCTCTTGTAGATTATGATCTATACAAACACAAATGTTCTTACTCAAAAAAACACAAGCCCCATTACCTTCCATTACTCAGCCAGTTCACATGATCAGTTGTAATGCTTAGTCCTAAATCCTTTGAATCCAGCCTGTCAAGCACATGCATGTAATATCATTCATATTGTGAACAATACAAGAAAACCTATTATCTCACTTATTTGATGGTTAATATAAATGTTTTTTTTAGTGGAGCAAGAATTCATCTGTTCTAATCTGCCGTAGTTCAAATATTGATTAGAAGCAGTGTTGATGGGCTAGGCGTGCAATAGAGTACTTGTTTAAAAATACTTTTTATAAGGGGTGTGGCTTCCTGCCGACCAAGATGGCCACACTGAGAACTTCTGTAGCCATCTGTGATTAATCCTCATCCACCCGTCTGGTCCAAGTCCACCATCTTCCTCTTGTCAGGACCAATGCCACAGCTCCCTGCGGACTGGGGGCTTCTGATATTCCTGGATGTATGTTACCAGAGGCCTGCGCACCTTCCTTTGAAGGACATTGTTCCCCTTGCTGGAGAGACTACATAGTGACCTGACACACTGGCACACCCTGTCGTTGTCCCTAATGGGCAGGGCTGCGCTCTGCAAAGGGATGGCTCGCCCATGTTTTATATACATGCTTCAAAATACACCTTCTCTGATCCTAGTGGATTTCTTCTGCAAAATAGATCATGAGCTTTGTTTGCTGCTATGGAATGGTGATGCCTCACACATTGCACCGGGCAAATTGCAGCGGAGTATTCTATGGGCGTGCTTGTGGTAACAAATATTAGAGCATACTACTTACTGGGCATCACAATTGTTTTTTTTGTTTTTTTGTAAATCTTATTTTGATTGAAAACAAGGCATGATCAATCACAATATCATGGTATACATACATTGGCAATTTTGTTACACTTCAAAAGTTACTTAAGACTTAGCGGCCACAAAACAGTACTTTGAGTCCCCATTTAGACACCTTCAGGACCCATTTACAATCTCTTCTCTTGATCTTGGAGGTTCACAAATCTCTCCTCTGTGAATGTTCCATTGACGCCAGACTTGCGACCATTTATTCGGGCACCCCCTGGCTTCATATATGGATTTTTCGGAGACCATACACCAGTCCATGTCTTTGCTCCAGTCCTCGATATCCGGTGGGCTCTGATCCCTCCACATTCTCGCGATATCGTGTTTTGCCACCATCAGCCCCAAGGTGACCCAAGTGCGCTCCCTGGCGTTTAAATCAGTATGGCCCCAGACGTTTACGAGGGCCAATTTAATGTAAGTCTATCTGCTGCCCTTACACTTCTTCCATAAGGTTGGCTACCTCCTCCCAATATCTCTGGATAGTCGTGCATTCCCAGAGTGTATGAACAAAAGTTCCCTCCTGCCCACACTGCCTAACACTGTAGCCGTCAGAGCGAAATCCCATATGAATCAATGCTGACCCAGAGAGATAGGATTTATGGAGAATTTTCAACTGCACCAGGCGCAGCCTGAAAGATATGGCCACCTCTTGGGGAGAGGCAACCGCTGCCAACCATTCGTCATCATGTAATCCTGCTACGTCGTAATCCCACTTGACC
This sequence comes from Lissotriton helveticus, assembly GCF_964261635.1. NCBI lineage: Eukaryota > Metazoa > Chordata > Amphibia > Caudata > Salamandridae > Lissotriton > Lissotriton helveticus. Next base: position 360,091,249 of record NC_136072.1, on the reverse strand, counting down.
CTCAGATGAGTTGGGGGATCTGTCATGTTGTTAACCAGTTTTTTGTTAATGAGTGATATGGCCTTCTCCGGCAAGTCGCCATCTAATACTCTATCCTCAATCGGAGAGGACTCGGAGTTCACTACCGCCAGAAGAGCATGTCTAATTTGGAGATATCTGAAATATTCCGATTGTGCTAACTCATATTCCTGCTGAAGCCGAGGAAAAGGGACCACATCCCCTGATTTCCAGAAATCACCCACCCTGGTTATACCAATTAGATCCCAGCGATCAAAACCCCTCGAACTAATCAACCTGCCCAGTTGCTCACAATGCCAAAGTGGTGTGGCCTGCGTTAGTTTCCCCTCCCATCCCAAACTTTTGGTGGCCGCCTTCCACACCTGCACCGCATGTCCAGTTGGGCCAGTCAGGGCGGGTCTCAGCAATCGTGTATAAAGGCCCCCTTCAAAGCTAGGTCCCAGGAGGAGCCATCTGTCCATCTGGAAGGCTGGGTCTTCCTGTGGCCTATATGTACATTGATTAATCACCGCAAGGTGTGATGCCCAATAGTACTTCCGTATGTCTGGAAGTCCGATGCCCCCATCGAACCAGCCCAGCGTGAGCTTGTGTGTCGCGATTCGAGGAGGCTTACCCTCCCACAGCAGGTCTCGTATGATACGGTTGATTGCCTTAAAGTACGAGTGTGCAACGGAGTGCGGAGTATTATGGAGAGCATAAACAAACCTGGGAAGGGACATCCTTTTGAATAGGGCAGCACGCCCCAAGAGTGATAACGGAAGCGATTTCCAATGTAGGACGTCAGATTTCAGGCACGCGAGAGGTGGCAGAAGATTACGGTCGTAAATCTGGACAGATCTTTAGAAACCCAGATCCCCAAGTATTTGAAGCCGTCAACAGCCTCCACCAATTGGTATCCCAGAGAGAGCGTAGCCTCTTCCCATATAGGGTATATAACAGTGATTTAGTCCAGTTTATGGAATAGCCAGCATATCTGCCAAACACATGGAATATGTCCAGCACCACATTGAAGGATGCAGCCGGGGACGCCAAATACAGCAAGATGTCATCTGCATACAGCGATATACGGTCTTCCCACCCGGACGTCCACTTGAGGCCCCTTATGGATGGGTCGTTGCGGACCCGCATTGCCAGAGGCTCGAGGGCCAGGGCAAAAAGAAGCGGGGACAGTGGGCATCCCTGCCTGGTAGCCCTACTAAGAGTGAAAACAGGAGATTTCCTGTTATTAACAACTACCTGGGCGAGCGGCTGTTGGTAGAGAAGTCGAACCCAGCCCATAAACTTGGGCCCAAAACCCAACTTATGAAGGACCGCAAACATATAGGGCCACTCGATGGTGTCAAATGCAGGAGCAGCATCAAGGGAGACCACAACAGCGTCCTCTCTAATTGTGTCAGCACGGCACAGTACTCCGTGGAGCCTACGTAAGTTGAGGGAGGTATTCCTAGCGGGCATAAATCCCGACTGGTCCAGGTGGACCAGACGGGTGATGACCCTGAGCAACCGGTAGGCAAGGATCTTCGCGAGGATTTTCGCTTCACAGTTGAGCAGCGAGATGGGTCTGTAGGAGGAACATTTGGTACTCTGCTTGCCCTCTTTGTGGATGACTACGATTTTAGCAAGCCGCTGATCCTTGGGCAGTATCACTCCTGCTTACTATCCCAAAACATTTAGGTGAGATGGGGTGCTAACTTACCCGCCGTGAGCTTAAACAATTCAATGGGCAAGCCGTTAGGGCCCAATGCCTTCCCACCGCGCAAGTCCTGGATGGCTTTTTCGACCTCCGCGACTGTGGTGTCTAGGTCAAGGACGGAGCAATCCTCGTCAGTGAGCAAGGGCAAAGAGATATCCCGCAAAATTAAGGAAGCCTCCTCCTCCGTGTGTGGAGTTTGGAATGTATTGAGTGACTGGTAATATTTGCCAAATACGTCTGCTATGTCCTGGGTGGCGGTGAGGTGGGAGTGAGAGCCTGACTCTATTTCCACCACAACTCAACGGGCCTGATCTCTTCGATCTAGCCAGGCTAGTAGTTTGCCAGCCTTGTCGCCTACATCATAGATTCTGCTGAGTGTGGCTCTGTAATGCGACTTGGCAGCCTCAATCGCCAAGTCGGTAAATTCCTTGATTTTAATACACAATCTCTGCCGTACCTCAGCCGAGTCGTCAAGACGAAGGCCCGCCTCTAAGTCTAGGATTTCTCCTTCTAAGCGAGTCATATCTGTACCCTTCTCCTTTTGCTGTCCTGAGATCTGGGCCAGAGCCGCCCCCATGTAACAGTCTTGTAGGCTTCCCATAGCATCGATGCCGAGTCTACTGTTCTGGCGTTCTCCTGGAATTACAGGTCTGTCTCATAATCTTATCTGTGATGGGGTGGTTGTAAGATACCAGGAGTTGATCAGGGCTACCCGGCCAACTGTGGGCTCCCCCACCTCCAGGTGACACAAGATAGGTGAATGGTCGGAGATTCCCCTGGCCAGGTGCTGTATTTCCTTCACGCTATCTATTTCATGTGCGAGCGTCAATACGTAGTCTATGTGGGACATACTACGGTGAGCTCCTGAGTTGAAAGTGTACTGCTGTTAGGCCGGATGCAGACTCGACCAGACCCACAGCCCCGAGAAAGCTGTGGATCCGCGTTCGGGAGGGCGGCAAGGTCCTCTGGGGCCACCAGTAAAGAGAATCAGACACAATGGAATTAAAATCGCCCCCAATCAGTACTTTGCCTACCAGCACGGCTAAGAGGAGATCACCAAGGTCTGCAAAAGCTTGGGTGTGTAGTCCCGGCGGCACGTCAACAGAAAATACATTGAGTATGCACCCTTCCCAGGTCAGAGACAGCAACAAATCAACCGAAAGCGTCGACTCGAACATGGCCGCTCATACTGAGTGCTTGCTGCAGGACTGTGGAACTCGCTCCCGGTACACATCCGAGCTCTGAATGATTTATCCACCTTTAGGCGGGCTATTAAAACTTTCCTGTTCCCTGCTTCCGAGTAGCCGGCCCCTGTTCTTTCCTTCCCTTTGTGTGTTATGTTTATAGTACCTGTCTAGAGCGCCAGGACGCCCCTTGGCTGGGGCATCTGTGCGCTATAAAAATATAATTAACATAACATAACATCGATTGTCATAGGGAATTACATCTGGACCATTATAACCACTCTCCGGGAGCCAGAACTGAAAGCAGAATGCACCACCAGTTGGAAACCCCATTGCGACATGGCCGTACAAGCATTCCCAAGCAAGTGCGTCTCTTGTAAGAGGACTACATCAGGGGAGTGTCTTTTCAAAAATTGGAGCACTATGCCCAGCTTGATCTTGTCTCCCAGCCCGTTGACGTTCCACGACAACAGCTTGAGCCCCTGTTTAGATGTCGCACCCATTGAATCCTAGTGCGTGGTCATTCGGCTGCAAGTGGAGCTTCCCTTGGCAGCCCCAAGAGGGGGACACGTTAGTATATATCTTAGTCTAAAGATACAGGAATACCCAAAGTGTGCAACCGGTGATTGCCGTGCTGTGGAGCCAGTTCTAATTGTCATACCCATAAAACAATACACATTGAAACAACCACCCTCCCTTCCCTCACAAGAAAACAAAACCCCTGTACGAAGCACAGAGCAGGATACATGACGGAGAAGTGCTGCGAACAGGATCTCCATCCCCCAATATGCAAATAACCCAACAATGGAAAAAGAAAACAAACCGAATCCTCCCCACCCCCCAAAAAAAACCTCCCACCAGGAAGGGAAGGAAAACCCCCCCCCCCAAACTTGCAGAGTGCCTTTCGCCCACCCTAGAAAACTTGTAGGAGCGTGTACCAACCCCACTCCCCATTTCAGCAGTTCGTAGCAAACTTATGCCCCAGCGCTTGCCACTAGTGAGGAGGTAAAACCGTGAGATAGTACCAGTCAATGAGAACCCCCATCGCCCCTTTTGGACACATAGTTATGCCTCAGTTGTCTTCTGCATCTGCAGCAGGTGAGTCCCGGCAACCGGCAGATGTCAGGCGTAGCACCCAGGGTACAATGACGACAAGAAGTTCACCAAGGGGAATCGCCGTCAAGAAAGTTCCAGGGTCTCACTGCTCCTCCGTTTGACTCTGACCGGTGAGGCATCGGCGACAGCGCTATCGGGCTTCGTGAGTCTTTGATGTTCATTCGGCCTTGGCTGTCGTCCCGTCCCTCGGCGGTCCCTGTTGTTAAAACTCAACTCAACTCGACTCAACTCAACTGTGCGCCATCCCTCAAGCCAGCCCCATGCGTCCTCAGGGCTGAAAAAGAACCAGGTTTTCCCCTCTGCTTCAACACGCAGCTTTGCGGGGAACAGCATCGCATACTTTCTCTTGCTCGCGCAAGCACGTTTCACGTCCAGAAAGCTGCGGCGTTGCTTCTACACCCGCAAGGTAAAGTCAGGAAAGAAGGTAATCTATTGTCAATTGTGACTGGTGCGCTAACTCTTGCTGCATGGAGTATGACTTCTCGATCCTTCAAGTTGAACACCTGTGCTAGGAGAGGACGGGGCGGAGCTCCTGGCCGTGGCCTGCCACCCGGCACCCTGTGCACTATTTCAATCGAAAAATAGTGGAGTAGTCCCTTAGGCTAGAGGTGTTGTAGCACGAAACTCTCAACGTAGAGAGCAGCCGCCTGTCCCTCCGCACGTTCATAATAAACAAAAAATGGTTCCGTCAGGTTACTGATTACTTCTGTTAGCGCATATTCTTTGGTTGTGCAGAGCCTTGGTCAATCTGGGACTTGTGTGGTCGTCAACGATCAAAGAATAATCATCAGCCTGTAGAGTCATTGTATTTTCCTATTATCTGGCCCATCACCCACATGTACATAATTTTCAACACCATGTATCTATTGCACACCACTGAGCATTGAGCACTCATGTCACTTGGCCACCACTTACTTGCAAAATCTCACTTGTGTTGGCAGCCATGATTATATGTTTAAAATATATGAACTATATAATTTTGATAAAACGTATACGGTAGACAGCAATTTGAGCCATGTGCCTTATTGTTTGTGAAAATGTTTTCTGCGTCTAGGCGTTTGAGATACGAATGTTATTATATAAAAATTGACAGATGGGACACTTAATGCGCTAACAGAAGTAATCGGTAACCCGACAGAACCATTTTTTGTTTATTATTATATATCCAGGTTCTGAGGGACACAGGGTCACCCCATTATTTTTTAGACCTCCGCACGTTCAAGCACTCCCAAAATGCGCATGTTGTTGCGGCGCATATGGCCCTCGTAGTCGTCGAGCTGGTGCGTTCGCAGTTCCTGGTTGGCCTGCAGGTCTGCCACCTGCAGCTTAAGCAGATCAGAGTCGGTTACTAGAACTTTGGTAGTTGATTCCACCTCAGAGTGACGCTCGTTCGTCTTACGCATGTCCGTCCTAATCAGGGAGACTTCCATCCCGACAGTGTCAATGCGGCCCTCCAGGGATGTACGTGCTGTGGTGATGGCCGCCAGGATATCCTGCAACGTTGGTTCTGGTGGGATCTTTGCCTCGGTGGGAGAGGTTTGTGCGTCTCCCTGCCCCTTCTGCCAGGCATATTTTTCCAGCTACGCCTGGAGCGCGTTGCGGCCACCACGGGCGCTCGACATGTCGTCTTTGGCGCTGCAATTGGACCCGGGCGGGCAGGAGGGATCCAATTGGCTACTCACCGCCGCCTACGTATGGAACCAACTTCCAACTGGCCTGTCTGGCTTCGCCAGCCAGAAATCGCCTGGGGCAGCAGCGGTTGAAGCATAGCCTTCAAAAAGGGGGTGCAGTGCCACAGCGCGACCCCAGTGTCACAAGAGGTCTAGATAGTTGTGTCCTAAGTGTATACAGGGTGCCTATAGTAATATCGCCCCGTGGCGGAGACGTTGATTCTGCGGCGCCATTATTATTATTATTATTGCCACTTATAAAGCACACGGCTACCCCCAACGGGGGTGTCCCGGCACTAACAGCAGTAGGAAAATAGACGATATAGCTATGCGGTTCAGGGGAGGCTAAACAGCCATGTTTTCAATGTTTTCACAACGATCACTTAGACTCTGGATCCATAGGACCGGCTCTTTATACATACGTGCCTGCTTACCTCCCTCTCACCTGGGGTAAGTGTTGATTCAAGCCATAATCATACAAATGTCACTCACGCTTTAAATTGTTATGAGAGTCTCATACCAGTATTCTTGGTCATGCTTCCACAGCTCCCGGTTGGGATCCCTGTGAGTTTTTACTTCACCTATACTTCACGGTGCCACTGCTCCCAATACTTAGCATCGCAAGCCCCCTTCAGGTACACTCATATACGCTTTGAGGGATACTGCCACTCTATATCTTAGAAGGCATTCCACACCGCTGGCCCACTAGCTAACATTTCCCCAACATTATACTCCATAGGTGTCCCCACATTGACAAGTCCTGAGGAGACCCGACATCCACCATGAGTCAAAACGCCGTTGTCAGTTAAAAGAGACAGACCACGAACAATAGTTGCCTATTCTTCCAACAGTTGTAAATTGATTTGATATACTTTACTTGGTCGCCTCTTAACCAAACAAAAATAGAAACCTCCTTTCTTCCTATATGTTATTTGTTTGTCACTATAGTAGTGTAGGTTCTATGATATTTTCACTTGGGACATACCATCACTTGTTACACAATGTATGTAAATATTTTGTATATCGTGTAAAAACTATTAGTTTATGTCTATATAAACTATGCAAATGCACTACCAAATCGGCTAAGTGTGTAGACAGCTTCTTTCTTTGACGTCCAACTTACCACCCACATTGCCGTTGTGCATAATACTTATCATAAGTGTCATATATTTATCCACAGGAGCAGTTGTTAAACTATAACTTCTGGCTGCTCCACATCCTGTGTTGGGTGTCCTGATGCCTGTGGTACGGGTAAATTCAGACGGCTGCCCCCTCATCATTTGCCAGGTATGAACTCTGGTGCGTGGCTGTGAAGATCCCCGTGATTGCCCCGCTTGTTGCACACCACACTCATCGTTGTTCCTGGGCCTCCCTGGATGACTGTATGCACCTCCTGCTTACTACCTGACTGCAGTGCTTAGTTGCTGGGACATATTTTAAGGACTTGCCCTCCGCTGGTTGCCATTGACAATCAGTCACAAACAAATAGAGCATGTGGGGTCGATTGAGGCCCTTCTTTACTGTATAAAATTCTCATCCACTTCATCCTTCACCAGAATACTAGTATGTAGACCACCAGACTCTCCGGCAGTGCACCTTCCTGATTTATATGATAATATAGCAGATCTCTCATTGAAGAATGCCAATTTCACGGTACATGGGGACTTTAATGTCCATATGGACAATGAAAAGTGCCCCCTCGCCTCCATAATGACAGATACTCTCCAAGGGTTAAATCTAATACAAAAAGTTACACGATCCACACATTAAGCTGGACACATGCTGGATTTAATGTTTACTAATGATCGATCCCAGAGGTCAAAGAACCTCTTCAGTTAACCTGGTCAGACTACCGACTTATACCTTTCAATTTGACTTGCAGCCCCATCCCTAAACAGGGGGACCTAACCTATGATACTAGAAGAAACTGGAACAAACTTGGAGTGGAATATCTAGAAGCATAATTATTGAACACCTTGCCAGAGTTAATAGGCAAGCCCAGCCAGGACATCTCCATTTTTCTCCACTGGGTCACATCAGCGCTGGATAATATCATCCCTATGAAGCCCATAAAGCACGCTAGGATTCAACCCTCTGCCCCCTGATTCGCAACAGAACTCCAGGCATGTAAAAGTGCATGCAAAAAACTACGATCTTGCAGCAAAAAATACATTTTTAACCTAGTGCAGGGATTTGTCAAACCACGAGCACTAAAGAGCTCGTTACCCCTTCAGTCACTCTCTGTGAAGACCTAGCCAGCTATTTCCAGGAGAAAATTCAGGCAATCTATATCTCCTTTCCACAGTCTGATCAGATAGACAAACCCCCTAGTCTTTCCCAATCATTTTACTACTGGGCAGAACTCTGCCCTTTCAGTTTAGATGCTTCACTGGCTGATCTAAAGAGCATAATCTCAGGTTCACCTACCGACCATTGTCCGTCCAGGTTTTTTAAGTTATTAGCCACATGCCTCAACCCGATCCTGAACTCTATCTGGAACTCCTCTTTGAGATCAGGGTCCTTTCCCGAAGCCTGGATAACAGCACGTGTCAGACCAATTTTAAAGAAGGAGGATGCTGACCCTGCCATTTTCAAAAACTACAGACCGATCTCTTTACTCCCCGTACCCTCAAATTCTGGAGAAAGAGGTCCAGAGACATTTATCACCTACCTGGAGTCAAATTCCCTCCTACAAGACTCCCAGTCAGGCTTCAGGGCTGGCCATAGCACAGAGACAGCTGTGCTTGAAGTGACAGAAACCGTGCGCGCCACACTAGACCAGCGAAACTGTGCAACGCTGGTGCTACTGGATCTCTCCGGCGGCCTTTGACACGGTCTTCCACCGGATACTGATAAAAAGGCTTGACATGATGGGAGTGACGGGTACCGTACTTGCTTGGTTTAAATCTTTCCTTGAAGACCGGTACCAACTAATCTCCCTCCATCCCCACACTTCATCGGTGAAAGCGCTTACATGCGGTGTGCCTCAAGGTTCAGCACTTAGCCCGACCCTTTTTAATGTTTATCTTGCACCTTTGGCCTCTTTAGTTGAAGAATGGGACGTTAAGGCTGTCTCCTACGCTGATGACACCCAGCTGGTGTTCTCCTTTAAGGAACACACGGAGGCAGCCTTCTCCAACTTCAGGCGGTGTCTGCTCAATTTTTCATCTTGGATGACAGACAACTGCCTGAAGTTAAACACCAATAAAACAGAGGGGCTATTTTTCAACCAGATGCAGCCGCTAGGTTCAGAACTTTGGTGGCCGGTAGAGCGCAACTCCCCTCCTGAACCTGTACAGGTGGCAAAAAACCTATGTTTTAAATTCGATTCTGCACTTACCGGCAAATGACAGGTCAATCATGTCTCTTTCCAGTGTTTCTGGAAACTCTTCATTTTCTCCCGATGGACAGTAGGAAGACGGTGGTGCATGTTCTGATCACCTCACAATTGGACTATGCCAACAGTCTGTATCTAGGCCTCCCCGCATATTTAATCAGGAAACTACAGACCATCCAAAACTCGGCTGCAAGGCGGATCAGGAATGTTCCACTCCGCCACCATATCTCCCCCCACCTACGAAGCTTGCACTGGCTTCCAGTGAAGAAAAGAATAGAGTTCAGAGCACTAACCTTAGCGTATAGGGCTCTGAGGGAGAAAGGTCCTAATTATCTGAAAGTAAGAATACAGAAAGGTGTCCCTCCAATTTGACCTGCAGCTTGGCTTCCTGCCCGAGGACGGGCTTGACATCGCGCTTTCCCGCACTTTCCCGCACCTTGGCTGTACCAGTGGAAGGCTGACCGGCCGGGCTTCGCTCCGCCGGTCAGCTAGTGAACTACAGTTCCCAGCAGCCCTTAGGACACGAGACCCGTCACCGGAGCGCGCCAGGAGGCGCATAAAGCGGTGAGCGGTGCAGAGTCCTTCGTGTCCCTCCAATTTGACCTGCAGCTTGGCTTCCTGCCCGAGGACGGGCTTGACATCGCGCTTTCCCGCACTTTCCTGCACCTTGGCTGTACCAGTGGAAGGCTGACCGGCCGCGCTTCGCTCCGCCGGTCAGCTAGTGAACTACAGTTCCCAGCAGCCCTTAGGACACGAGACCCGTCACCGGAGCGCGCCAGGAGGCGCATAAAGCGGTGAGCGGTGCGGAGTCCTTCGTGTCCCTCCAATTTGACCTGCAGATTGGCTTCCTGCCCGAGGACGGGCTTGACATCGCGCTTTCCCGCACTTTCCCGCACCTTGGCTGTACCAGTGGAAGGCTGACCGGCCGGGCTTCGCTCCGCCGGTCAGCTAGTGAACTACAGTTCCCAGCAGCCCTTAGGACACGAGACCCGTCACCGGAGCGCGCCAGGAGGCGCATAAAGCGGTGAGCGGTGCGGAGTCCTTCGTGTCCCTCCAATTTGACCTGCAGCTTGGCTTCCTGCCAGAGGACGGGCTTGACATCGCGCTTTCCCGCACTTTCCCCGCACCTTGGCTGTACCAGTGGAAGGCTGACCGGCCGGGCTTCGCTCCGCCGGTCAGCTAGTGAACTACAGTTCCCAGCAGCCCTTAGGACACGAGACCCGTCACCGGAGCGCGCCAGGAGGCGCATAAAGTGGTGAGCGGTGCGGAGTCCTTCGTGTCCCTCCAATTTGACCTGCAGCTTGGCTTCCTGCCCGAGGACGGGCTTGACATCGCTCTTTCCCGCACCTTGGCTGTACCAGTGGAAGGCTGACCGGCCGGGCTTCGCTCCGCCGGTCAGCTAGTGAACTACAGTTCCCAGCAGCCCTTAGGACACGAGACCCGTCACCGGAGCGCGCCAGGAGGCGCATAAAGCGGTGAGCGGTGCGGAGTCCTTCGTGTCCCTCCAATTTGACCTGCAGCTTGGCTTCCTGCCCGAGGACGGGCTTGACATCGCGCTTTCCCGCACTTTCCCGCACCTTGGCTGTACCAGTTGAAGGCTGACCGGCCGGGCTTCGCTCCGCCGGTCAGCTAGTGAACTACAGTTCCCAGCAGCCCTTAGGACACGAGACCCGTCACCGGAGCGCGCCAGGAGGCGCATAAAGCGGTGAGCGGTGCGGAGTCCTTCGTGTCCCTCCAATTTGACCTGCAGCTTGGCTTCCTGCCCGAGGACGGGCTTGACATCGCGCTTTCCCGCACTTTCCTGCACCTTGGCTGTACCAGTGGAAGGCTGACTGGCCGGGCTTCGCTCCGCCGGTCAGCTAGTGAACTACAGTTCCCAGGAGCCCTTAGGACACGAGACCCGTCACCGGAGCGCGCCAGGAGGCGCATAAAGCGGCGAGCGGTCCATCGTCCCGCGAGGGCGCGCGCGGGACGCGCCGGGAGAAGGCCGGGACAAGGGCGGGCCCTCTGTGGCACGAGGAGGCCGGGACGGGCCCCCCCATTTGGCTCCAACGAAGGAGGAGGTATCGGGTTGTTCTTATTAATCCTTGTTCTTGAACTCATATTGCACCCTTTCTTTGTTTTCCTCTCAACATGTCCATCTGGGAGGAGTTGAATGCCATGTGTGGTACGAACTACGCCCAGGATGTGTCTACCCCCCCTACAGTGGGTAGAGATCCTTATGCGGAAAAAGATAATGACACTAGGAATTCACCTAATGCCGATATAATGTGCACTAGCCCCTCATTATCTCCTTCCAATCTACCTTTATTATTACCGATTGAGACCGTGAACACAATACCTGTCCCTGTATCACCACTTCAATTGACCTTACTGGCCCAGATAGAGCAACTGCTAGTATCTGCTTTATCACCCCTGGTCACTAAAATCGACGCCCTGGGAGACAGGCTGACCATTATTGAAAAAACAATACAAAGGAGCTATACCCCAACCGAAAAAACTGCTACATCCATCCACCCCATTTTCCCCAGCAATAATGAAAAGCTTAAGCCTACGACAAGCACGACAAGTACGAAAGCTCAAACTCTTAAACCCCTCATGTCTATACCCATCCCAAGAAGCCGGAATATTACTTTTAACTCTGTACCTGTACCCCATAGAGTTCCCAGGACCTCACTCCGGATTAACCTACCGCCAGAAGCCGCCCCCTATGTGGCTGTTCTCTCTGGGGTTCCTGCACCTAGGCAGATTAAATCTGAAACTCACCATGACTTGTTACACAAAACCATTTCCTGGCTACAACAAAACAGACCATTGCCTTCTGTTTTATTAGATGGTGGAATCCAGAGTGTCAGGAGGGTGGGGTGGCTAGGCACGTCGCCCTAAGACATCCCGGGCGACTTGATTTTAATTAAATTCAAGAGTGTGAACATTGTCCCCTATTTGCGATCATCTCTGCCCAAAGAGGGAGATGGCCCCATTTGCATCTGGGACATGCATGATTTCTATCCTGGCCCCCGACTTAATCTGCCAAAAATGCAATTGACATTGAACCACAATTCTTGGTGAAAGTGGTTTCTAAGAATTGTATGCCTCTAACCATCTACCCTTTCTGATTTTGCACGTACATTGTCAAATTGTTTTTAGTGGTTTTTAACAGTTGGATCCTTCTTATTTTGTAATCTGGTCTTATGTAAAGCTTTATATTACCCATGGATCAATAGCTAAAATTCTTACATTTCATACTGTGTTTGTACTTCGCTTTTATGGTTGAAAACTGCCGAAATAAAGCTTTATTGATTTGATTTGAATACAGAAATACACCCAGACTAGGGCCCTGAGATCCAACTTCCAGGAACTGTTAGTAACTCCTCGTTACAAAAAAGCTAGAATCGGTGGATGCTTGTTCTCTGTAAAAACGGCTGCACTATGGAACACCATGCCTATACACATTAGGAAAGTTAAGAGTTTTAGTGTGGCTGTTGTATATCTATCTTAATATTGTCCGCGTCACATATACATCCGTTCAGCTGAGTCGTATATCAATTGTCGATTAGTGCAGCTTGGTAGTACATAGCAGCCTACATATAATAAGCATATCAAACATTTGTGAACAGTATGCAATTGGCACTTACAGTCATTGGTGTGGCAATCATGTGTGCATGGTAAACATTCAGAACAGATTTAGAATAGATATACAACTGCCACACTAAAACTCTAACTGTGGACAATTGTAGGATACAACTTAGTAAGATGTAGGAGGAATCTCACGCCACTTCCACAGCTGATCAGGACACGCTATAGAGTTCATCACTGGGCCCCGTTGTCCACTACATTCTCCGAGATCACAAGTGACATTTATAATTTAATCCTGGCCCACTGCCCATTTGCACAACGCAATACTGTATGCTCAATTAAGCACTTGTACTGATATTACAGATGCCACTGACAGCCAGTCCGCCATTTCCATTCAACCCCCATGTAGGAGATCACAGATCCACAGAGCGCATCGGAGCTCTGTCCTCTATTCACAAGCCTAAAACAAGCATTTACAATGCAATAGGTCTCGCATTATTAAAGTTTGAGCTATTGGCATTGTAAATGACAATGCCTTTTATTAATTTGTTTTTAAAACCTGCAATCGTTGCATAAACACGCACTTTGAACGTATAGTCCTTGGTTACGATGAGCAAGGCTGGCAGTAAAAGACACTGTCAGCCTTGCTTCTCATAAGTATGGACTATAAGTACAAAGTGCTTGTTTACGCACCGATGCAAATGAATAAAAGGCATTGTCATTTACAATGCCAATAGCTCAAACTTTAATAATGCAATACCTATTGCATTGTAAATGCTTTGTTTTGTTTTGCCTCCTGGGAGTGAAATATAACCGCGGTTCCAGGAAATTGGATACAAATATTCAGTGAAGGGGATTCAGAAAGAAAAGGGGATTTTAACCGGTAGAGGAAACACAAATCGTATACGGAGCACGGGCCAAAGCAGAGAGGGGCCTGGCGGACGTGAAACAACTTGGGGCGTGAGAGTGCAAAGCACTGAGTGTTCAAAGCAGAGCTTGATTGTGCAAGGCATAGGGGTGTGTCGGGTAAAGTGTCACTGTGTTAAGCAGAGTGGGCGCATACGTAAAGTGTGAGTAGCTAGGGCAAGTACTGTATTATAAATATGTACGACAGCGAATGTGAGAGGCTAAGACAGTGCAAGGCACAGTGTGAGAGTTCACTGCAGAGCTTGGCATACTACGAGCGTGTGGAGAGCGGTGTGCTGGTTTGGAAAGAAATGTGTGAGATGTGTGAGAAGTAGAGCAGAGAAAGTGAGTGGGCAAGTCCGCGTTAGAGGGTAAGGTAGTGAGCGTGCAGTACACCTTGCGATTGTGTACGACGGTGAGAAGCAGAGAGTGTTCAAGCAAACAATGTGTTTCTGGCAACGATTGGGTAAATAGAGAGCGTGGGCGCAAGGGAGTAGAGAGAAACGGAGTCTATGCACAGCTGCTCAGAGTGCCGCACCATGAACACAGAAGAGTTACGTGCTTAGAAAACCGTTTAGGAGTGCATAATTGTATAAAACCAACTTTCACAAAGACAACTACTTTATCTCTTTTGTAAAGAAATGGTGTGTGCTGTTTGGGGAATGGGTTTGGGGAAGCAGCAGTGGCTCTATATGGAGGAGAAACGTGCGCTGAGGTAACCGATAAAGTAGCACGTAACCCTTTGCGGAACAGTGCAGGAAGATAACGGGAGAGTTAGCATCCAGCCATGATTCAATCATCTACGAAATTAAACTAACCGTGTTCTTCCCATGCACTAGCGATCAGTCTTTAATTCCAAGTGAAGTGTGGCATTTGCGGTGTGTACCCCTTGCCCACCATTCTACAAGCAAGACCGATTCCAGCCATTTGACCTGGACCTGCAGACCTACGAAACTCCACTCACTCCATCCAAGGCGGTGTGGTGCCCAGCTGCGTCCATTCGTGTCCTCACGGGGAACACTTAAATATAGCGTTGGCTATATAGGCAGCACGTCTGCTCCTAGGTGTATCCCATGGACAGGAAATGTCCTGAGAAGCTGTAGGGGCAAGGGTGATTAGAGTCAGGGAATGGCCTTCTCTCCATCCATCAGCTAGCGCAAGAGTTGGCAGGCATGCTTGGCCAGCACCAGAGCGCTCACGCAGCCTCACCGGTGGATACCGGTGCCCAAGTCAGAGTGTCTGTGGTGTCTGTCTGGTAGGCAATGGTAAGGGAAGAGGGTGGGTCTCTTCCCTAGTAGATATTTCACTACCCCACTGCTGGAACGACAGGGAGTGGAGCAAATGTAAGGTGCTCATAAGATGTGGCTTCAAGGGCCAACTTCCTCCATGGTCGGACTACCTGACTTGCAAGCACGCTTCCTGCCTAGCCTCTAAGCCTTACACATCATTTCAGCCAATCACAGGGAGACAATCTACGTTAACACGCACCTGTGGATCACGCTTGTACTGGTATGCACGGCAGTGTGATTCCCACTCTGAATCTGGAGATAGAATATAGATTTTTCACTGCATGACTGGCCTTTAGGGCAACAGTGATACCAGGTCTTGCTTAAATTCACAACCAAAAGGAAAGGTGTAAAGGTACTCAACAGATATGTGCCAAATAAATCAAACTAATAGCAAAAAATGCAACAATAGAGTCAATGTTTTTCTAGTAAGCAACAAATAAGCAGTTTCTAAGAAACCTTATTGCACAAAATATTCTAGTCAAGCCCACTGTTTGAATAAAGTCAGTTGTTGATATATGTTCACATATATACCTAAACACATTCCGAATTCCAAGACAGACATCTTCTGTCAGACTCGACCTGCAGCCTTCTAATTCTGCTGAGCAAAAATAGAACAGATGTATAGTGAATATGTAGGTCAGCAGGCAGATTAGAGCCCCAGTGCAGCAATATCACTCTCTGAGGAGAGAATATGAAATAATGCCATGCGTTTTTAAAACAAACCCCTCAGACGCGGACTCTGCACACAAATAAAAGAAATTTAAAAAGACTGAGAGTAGTGGAAGAAAGGTGTTATAAAAAAAATCTAAATTCACTTTATTGCCTGATACCTTTGTCCACAATGTTTAAATAAACAGAGAATTCTGAAAAACAAAATGGAGTCTCGCATGGTACAACCCGTAGACATAGGTAGAGACATAGGGGTGAAGGGGGAAGCAACTAAGTGCAAGACATACATAGTGGTTCTGGAAGAGGCTACTTTGGGTTACTGGTACTCATTTCTGCGTTCGTTACAGATGGGAGCCTGACATTTCTTCTCCTTCCGTCACTCACTCCAAAGGAGGAACTCATACCTCCACCCAGCCTCCGATTAGTCCTTTACCCTCCATGCACTTAATTCCGATGTGGGTCCAGTTAAGTCAGCAACCAACTATCAAATTAACATGTAGCGCTACGAAGGGGCCCGGAACAGTTCTCAAATGGCTGAGATAAGTAAGCAACAGTTGAGAACAAAGGCCAAGTCGCTGATATGTGGACAAAAGAGGAAGGTGGAATCTAGAGGAAAAGCGACGACTTTTACTCGGGAACAGATAGAAAGTTATATCTACCTTGCATCCGAGGTGAGAGATGAATCAGATCGGACTTTTGGGACTGTCGTCATGAGCTCGAACTAAGTTTTATGTGAACTAATCTTTCAGAAGTTCTTTGCCATCCAGATTTGTATTTGCGCTAAAACAAATAAGAAAGTTGCTAGCAGACGAAGACAGATAGCCTTCCACTAGAGCAGAGAGTTCAATAGCTCCAGAAATAAATTCACATGTGTGAAAGCTTGGATTGAACACAGAGGCACATCACAATGCATTAACTAGTGATTACCTGCTCGTTAACTCTTAACAACAAGACCTGCGCGTGCACTGCCGAAAACGAAACCTGTGGTGGGGCGGGACTTCCGTTTTCTGCGGGAAGCCCGCGCCCACGGACTGGCTGGCCAGAGGAGCAGTGGTGACGCGGGGCTCCCATGCCTGAGGGAGAGCCCCGCGGTGGCTGCAGAAGTCCGGAGTGGCGCAGATGCGGTGAGTGGGGCTTAGTTGTACTGGGGGTGGCGGCGGGGGAGGGAGAGGGTGTCTCTGTGCGCTTGTGTGTGTGTGTGTGCGCTCGTGTGTGTGTGCGGCGGCGGGGGTGTGGTGTGTGTCTGTATGTGTGCGCTCGTGTGTATGCGTGCGTGTATCTGCGCTCGTGTGTGTGCGCTCGTGTGTGTGTGTGTGTGTGGCGGCGGGGGTGTGTCTCTGTATGTGTGTGCTCATGTGTATGCGTGCGTGTATGTGCACTCGTGTGTGTGTCGGTGTGTGTCAGTGTGTGCGCTTGTGTGTGCGTGTGCGAAAGCAGGGGGGGTGTGGCTGTGTGTGTTGGAGGCTTTCAAGGGAGACAGGAGATGGTGAACGCGCACTCGACCTGATCCGATTCAGGCATGCTGCGCGTGCCCATCTCCTGTCTCCTTGTAAGCAGAGCCGACGACAATAGGTCTCGCTGCTACAGGGCTTCCTTCACCCTGTATCGCAGGTGCGAGACCTAAAAATGGCCACTTAGACGGTATTTCCCTATAAAACACCACGAGGTGCATTTGATATTTGATATTTGAGGGGTATTTGTAGAGCGCAACGTTCGCTCCGGAGGGAGCATCTTGGCGCTAAGAAACCTAAATGAACCAGTCCAGGGGGTTAGATGGAAGCTTTGGAGTACTCGGCCGGAAGATTAAAAATCCATGTTTTTAGAAGCTTTCTAAAGGGTTTTTCCTGGGTTTGTTGTCTGAGAGTTTTAGGGAGTTTGTTCCAGGCTTTAGATGCGAGGAAACTGAGGGTTTTCTCACCCTTCGTTTTCAGATTGTATTTCGGGAGAAAGATGAGGTTGTCATCGGTTGAACGAAGGTGACGGCTGGGCGCGTAGTGGGGAAAACGCTTGGTGAGGTATTTGGGGCCTGTTTTGTTATAGGCGCGGAAGGCTATAATCAGGATTTTAAAAAGGATCCTTTTGTGAAGGGGGAGCCAGTGAAGTGAGTGAAGCGCTGCAGAGATGGAGGATCTGCGGGGTAAGCCCAAGACGAGACGGGCAGCTGTGTGAAGTACACTCTGCAATTTAAGGAGGGTGCTCTTTTTGACTCCTGCAAGCATGCCGTTGCAGTAATCCAGTCGCGAGATTATGAGTGCGACTGTCACCGTCTTTCTGGCATTGATGGGGAGAAAGTCGAAGAACTTTCTGAGGGATCTGATCGTTCCGAAGCATTTGCCTGCGATGGTTCTGGCATGCTGGTCAAAGGAGAGTTCAGAGTCGAAGATTACGCCGAGGTTCCTGGCTGACGACACCGTCTGGGGGGGGGCAACAGAATTATCTGGCCACCATAGTGCTGGACAGAAGGAGACATTTGTGCCAATTGGGAGGATCTCTGTTTTGCTTGAGTTGCATTTCAGGTGGTTGTTGTCCATCCATCGGAATACTTCGGTCAGGCAGTGTTTAAGGTTGAGTTCGGCTTTGGTGGATAGTTTGTCAAGTGGCACAATGAGTTGTGTATCATCGGCATACGAAGTGACAGGTATGCCGAATGATTCTATCAGATTAAGGAGGGGAATGAGGTATACATTAAAAAGGAGGGGGCTTAGGATAGAACCTTGCGGGACACCTGAGGGGACAAGTTTGTTATTGGAGTGGAATGGGCCCAGCGTGACGGTTTGGGAACGGTCCGAGAGAAAAGACGTAATCCAGGATAGGGCGGTGTCGGAGATACCAATGTCCCTGAGTCTACTAATGAGAATGGTGTGGGAGACGGTGTCAAACGCCGCCGTTAGGTCGAGAAGGATTAGGATGCAATTCTTTCTCTGATCTTGTAGAGTTTTTATGGTGTCGGACAGTTCAATGAGAGCGGTTTCTGTCGAGTGTTTGGGGCGGAATCCGGATTGTTGGGGATGGAGAAGGTTGTTATCATCCAGGTAACGTTTCAGCTCGTTATGGACTAGGTGCTCCGTAATTTTACCCAAGGCCGGGAGTAGCGTAATTGGGCGGAAGTTGGTGAGATCCGTCAAGGGTTTATTTGCTTTCTTCATAAGGGGTTTGACGATCCCTTTTTTCCAACGGTTGGGTACTGATCCTGAGCTAAGTGAGGAGTTGATTAGGCTGTTAATGGTCGGGTTGACCTCATCAATAAGTTGATGAAGTATCATGGGGGGACAAGGGTCAGACGGGGCACCAGATTTGCAGGCCAGGATGGCTTTTTTCGACTGCTCAAGAGTGACAGGGGAGAAATGACTTAGTTCAGGGCCTGGGGGGACCAGTGGAGGGGACACTGGGGGGGCAATGGGGGGGGGGAAACTTGATTTGGAGCGAGGCAATCTTTTCCTCGAAGTAATCAGAAATTTGATCGCAAAATTTCTGGGAAGGGGGAATTTCAGGCTGGAGTACCTTTGGATGCGTGAATGATTTAACGATCGAAAACGGAACTTTTTGATTTTGGCCTGCGTATTTTATGGCATTGACATAGTAGTTTTTTTTTGCCAGTTTGATTTCCGTGAGGTAGTTTTTCCTTGTTGAAATATAGGAGGAACGGTTAGTAGCCTCGTATGTCTTCCGCCATTTTCTTTCTGCTTTTTTACATAGCAGATGCGTTTTTGCAAGGTCTGGTGTGAACCAGGGGGCATTAATTTTAGTTTTGGTTTTGCGCCGGGAAGTGCAGGGGCGTGAAGGCGGAATTCTGGATTTAATTTCTTGAGTAATCCAGTTTTGGAAAAGATCGGCATCAGTGTCGACATTGCCGGAGAGAGTGGGAACTTGAGTTAGCATTGAAGGATTAAGAGCAATGTTATCCTGGACCTTTTTCCAATTGATATGATTATCAGGGTTGAAGGCAGCTTTGTCACGATTGGGTAGGATTTTGTTCAGGATATGGAATGGGATCAGGGAGTGATCAGACCAAATCTGGGGCAGAGGGGAAAGTGTGATCAAGGAAGGGGAATTAGAGCAGACTCCATCAAGGGTATGACCTAGAGAGTGGGTGGGTGAGGTGATGAGTTGCCTAAAGTTGAACATCTCGAGGGTTTGTAAGAAATTGATGGTATGGGTATCTGTTTTCAATTCTAGATGGAGGTTAAAATCACCAAGGAGGGTGAAAAAAGGGTATCTAAGGGAGAGTTGTCCTAAGGAATCGTACAGAGAGTCAAGAAACTCAGATGCATTGCCAGGTGGGCGGTAGATAAGCCCGCCAGAGAACGAGGTGTGTTCGTTCAGTTGACATGAACTGTCATCGCACTGGCAGGAAAGGACACCTCACGGAGGCTATCCTAGAGAGAACACCCCACTAAAACCGCGCCGACGCCAGGTAGGCCACTGTAACTGAATCAGAGCACATGACTAACACACGACTCTTCCTTGCAGCACCAGTATCGTCTGGAATGATTCAACACCATTATGGAAAGAATCAGTATTTCCTTTAAAGCAGCTCACATGAGCAGAGAGCGCCCTTGTGTGCATTCTGGCAAGAATTGACAGTGCCTCTGTGTTTTATTTAATTTTAATCGCCAGTTTCACCGCTTTTAGTCTTTAGTGTATTTTTTTCCATATTACAGTCCCCTGCCTCTCCTGCTACACAACGATCACTTAGACTCCGGATCCATAGGACCGGCTCTTTATACATGCGTGCCTGCTTATCTCACTCTCACCTGGGGTAAGTGTTGATTCAAGCCATATTCATACAAATGTCACTCAGGCTTTAAATTGTTATGAGAGTCTCATATATTCTTTGTCATGCTTCCACAGCTCCCAGCTGGGATCCCTGTGAGTTTTTACTTCACCTATACTTCACGGTGCCACGGCTCCTAATACTTAGCATCGCAAGCCCCCTTTAGGTACACTCATATACGCTTTGAGTGATACTGCCACTCTATATATTAGAAGGCATTCCACACCGCTGGCCCACTAGCTAACATTTCCCCAACATTATACTCCATAGGTGTCCCCACATTGACAAGTCCTGGGGAGATCCGACATCCACCATTGGCCGAAACGCCGTCGACAATTAAAAGAGACAGACCGCGAACAATAGTTGCCTATTCTTCCAACTGTTGTAAATTGATTTGATATACTTTACTTGGTCGCCTCTTTCTGATGAAAGCAAACAAAAATAGAAACCTCCTTTCGTCCTATATGTTATTTGTTTGTCACTATAGTAGTGTAGGTTCTATGATATTTTCACATGGGACACACCATCACTTGTTACACAATGTATGTAAAATATTTTGTATATCATTTAAAAACTATTTGTTTATGTCTATATAAACTATGCAAATGCACTTCCAAGCCGGCTAAGTGTGTAGACAGCTTATTTCTTTGACGTCCAACTTACCACCCACATTGCCATTGTGCATAATACTTATCATAAGTGTTATATATTTATCCACAGGAGCCGTTGTTGTTTTCTTAAAGCTTTATACCCATGCTCCGAGTGAGTAGGGTTCCCTTGTTCCCCTTCCAGAAGTTATAGTTTATGCACAGGTGACCGCCTCAGCTTCCGGCGCCGTCACAACAGGGAGTCTGCAGGCAGTAAGCAGCACTCAGCTGCGTGGCAGTTAATACAGGGGCCATCGCCAGTTAAAAGAAGTTCGGGCAGCAGGGAGCCCTCCATGCTCCTCCCGCTAAGCCCGACAGGCTGATGACGTTGCACCCAGGACCGCTGCCGGTAAACACCTATGCGCGCCGCCCGGAACCCAGATCACCGGGGGCATCGTTGCCGCTCATCCGTCAGGGAAAGGACCAGATTCAGGCGAAGTTGAGCGGCCCACAGGAAGCGCAGACGGGCGTACTGTAGCGGCAGAGCAGCAGAGCCGGGCAGCGCGAGTCCTCCAGACCACACCTCCGTCCTACGCTGCACGGATCGAAACCAGCCCCAGATCAGCTGCCTCAACGATCGGATCCGGTCCAATGGCGGCTGATCATTCCTCCTTCTCCCCGGGAACCAAGAACAGCCATTTAAGGTGATTGTTGCCTGGGCAACACTGAAATGCTCCGCTAGTGAGAGGCCATTTCTCCAGGCAGTTGGCCATGCCCCCGGGCATCACAATTGTTGGTGGTCAACTAGTGGATCTTCTCAGATCGGCAGGAGCCAGCCTATCGGGTCTACAGAGGAACAATGGGGAAACATGTTCACGGTGCGAGTCCTTTATCAAATAGAACTTGAGAAACAATTGCCACCACATACAGGAACAGTGGTCCGGATTTGGAGAGAGGTCTTGGGCAGACTGGGTTGGAAGGACTGACTCATGGGGCTGACTCCCTTGTGGCCCAGCAACCTGCTTCGTGAGTTGGGTGCCCTGGCGGACTTTTCTCGATGGGCACTACTGGATAAAGACCACTAGGGGGATGTGTGGAGAGATCGGTCCCTGATAAAATATGATGTTCTCCATCAGGAGTACGAAATGGCAGAATCCGAGTACTCTTGGTATCGCCAGTAAGGCCATGCGTTAAGGGTACACACCCTCAAGGGCAAGGACCGTTTACTAACTGACCCTAAACCTACCAAAGGGATTTCCACTATCTACGGGAAGATAGTTAACAACTCCAGAGAACTTCTGAGCGCCCTGATACATGCCTGGACTGAAGACTAGGGTGACATTGATGACGATGATTTGACTGGGGCTCGCCAGGTTCCCCATGAAATAGCTATTCGAGCTAGGTTCTAGCTGGTTCAGCTTAGTATCCTGCATAGGACATACTACACACAGACTCTGTTAAATAAAATTGGAAGATCGGACACAACATTATGCATTAGAGGCTGTAATAAGGAGGGTACTTTATCCCAGATCTTGTGTACCTGCCTGGTGATTATGAGATTTTGGCATCAGGTAGTTGGGGTGATGCCAGGGTTACTTTCTTGTGAGTATCCTTGGAGGCTAAGTGGTTACTTCCGATAGTGAAGGGTGAGGAGGACTTGCCTAAATTCCAGACAAAATGGCTGCCATTATCAGCGAAGATGCAAAGCGAAATATTCAAGGTGGTGGGGCGCGAATGCTCCCCCGAGTATTACAGATGGGGGAATGTGATCTTGATTGCTGCCAGAGGACGGAAGAGGTGATATACCAGAGTTGTGGCTGCCCCAGGAAATGGGAAAATATATGGGGGGCCTGGAGGAAATTCAGGGGTTAGGTATTGGGGCCATCTCAGATGATGCATCCAGGACGGTGTAATCTCAAATTTGACATGTATATTACAATAATTTCTATGAGCAATTCTCTAGGCCTTGACACTACCAATGATGTTTTTGATTACTGCAAAAATTGTCCAAACGATGTGCTCCTGAACGATATTTCATATTATTAGGCTGTGGAGTTTTAGGTTTAAACCTATAATAACTGATAAAACCCCACTGAAAGATAAATATCCCTCACCGGTGAAAACATATAAACACTGAAAAAACACCTGCACAACCACAAACTAAATGCCATTCAAGGAAAGGAAAAAAGAGAGTGAAAGAGTATTTTTTTTCTTCCTGAAGGTGTCAATACAATGTAACTTTGTTATACAAGCTATAGCAGTAAGGAAGACTGGCTAACATTATTCTGCTTGAGTTTTGTTGTTTAGGGATGCCACTAAAATGTTGTTTCTTCTTCCTTTTACTTTTTTCAGTTTTGTGGCCTTTGGTATAAAGATGCAGGGTTTAGTTTCATGTTTCATGTTTTAGGTTTAGTTTAATTATTGTATAAACTGTAGAGAATCAGAAAATATCAAACTCATATTTGATATTTTGGCTGCATTTTATTCTTTCACTGATAGGTCAAATGGCTGGTTTCAAAAAAATCTTTCCTAATATGTGTCATCACATTTACCCACAGAGAATGGGTAAAAACCCTTAATACATCAGACCATAGTTTCTAGTGGGTCAGTATTGATAGTCGGTGAATTGCCAACACCTTAGGCTTTAAACATTCAATGCAAGGTATAGTGACAAGTGTATATATATATATATATCACCAAGCATCTGGGATAGTGGTGAAAACATGACACCAGACTTTTGGAAAGCATTGAACTCCGTGTCACTTGTAATGCTCTGCAAAAAAGGTTCTTTCCAAGTTCAACAATGTTTGGAGTGATATTGTTTGTATTTGCAGTGATTCAGCTACGTATATAAAAAAGTTGTGTGATGACCTGTCAAAAATGATACCCGAGCTGAAGTGATTTCCTGTAGGAGATCCTTGCCACTTGTTAGATGGTATGCTGAAAGCATCTTTACCATCTTCAGAGTTAATAAGGGATGCTATTGACTTTTTAGTCCATTCTGGTGCACTGTTTTCTTATGCACAGGAACTAAAATGCAAATATTTATCATTTCGTGCTTTATGTGGCATCAAAGAAAGAGTCATCCCAACTGTGTCCCTTAGCTGATGGTTCTCAGCCCAAGGGGCTATGAATGCTGAGAGGGGCTTTTCACAGAAGAAGGAAGGAAAGAGCGAGCGCACATGACCCAAAGACTCACTGAATAAGTATTGTATGGTGTACTACAATAAGATTAATTTGCAAAAATATATTTGGAACTCATATACACTATGTACACTGTCTATATACCATGTTCTTTCAGTGCAGAAAGCAAGCAATAATAAAAGCTAAATGTTCCATAAACACCGGAAAAACACATTTTCTCTTGTTTTTAGTGGCGCGAAAATGTGTAACCACTGAGAACAACTGTTTTTTAAGATATTGAAAACACTGAAAAAACCCCACCAGAATTTACCAAAAATAGAAACTGAAAACAGGAAAGCCTACATATCATGTATATATATGACAATAATTGTATTTGTCCTACACTGTATGATGAGCGTTATCTTAATAAACTGATTTACAAACTAAAACAAAAAAGTTTTATAGCTCTCTAGAAATACAGCAGTAGGTTCGCCGCCTACTAAGGAGGTCAAATTTAAAACCTCTCCTATTGACTGCCGCCTAGCTTTGACGTTTGTATGACAAGAGCCAGTAACATCAAACCAGAACCCCAGGTTGGGAAAGCAAGACATTTTAGACAGCTTAAGAGAATTGATACTTTGGGAGATCAACTTTGAGCACTTCCGACTTCTGGCCATAAATGATACTTAGTTTAATTGCTTGTCAAGGCTAGATATAAAGTTTTAAAATGCAGAATGAGATTTTTCAGGCTGCTAGGGGTACGTGCTAGCAGCATGGCGCCATCCGCATATGATAGACAAAGGATTGGAGTTTGGTCGAACATGGGGGTATCCTGCCCATATCCAATCAAGTAAGTGCTCAGGCTGTCAATATAAAGGATAAATAGTAATGGGGCTAAAATACAACCCTGCCGTACTTCCCTTTCTAGGCCAGAAATGTCTGAGCATTCGTCATTTAGGCCATACCTTACTTTGGCAGATAAATTACAGTGGAAATAATATATTTTTTGTATTCACCTGTGTCGCATCCAGTCCCCACAACTGTAACATAGGCCACAGCCTGGACCTGTTAGCCTGATTAAAGGCGCTAGACAGGTCCATGAAGTTCAAGTACAAAGTGCAGCGCCTGGAAATAACCCATTTCCTTATCATGAGGGGGTGGTTCAGATACTACTACATAATGCCAAGACCCTCTCTGAATTCATAGTGACAAACACTAAGGATTATACCTTTGTTTGCCCAGGCTCTTATTTTATCAAAACCACTCTATCTAAGAATTTCAACTGATGAATCAATAAGAGAGATTGGGCTGTAGCAGTGTCAGTCGGATTGAATTCCCCTTTATAAAAATCTGCACAATCGGTGTGGTCGGCCATGAGGACCAGAAACTAGATGGGATTCAAGTTACTAAATAAGTTAGTGAGCCCAAAAATCATTATCGCATTAAAAATCAATATGGACCGGTCGGGTCCAGATGCCTTGTTTGAGGGACACTGCTTGAAAGCCATACTTACTTCCTCTAGCTCAAGTCTAAGAGGTAAAACTCTGTGCAGCAGCATCAGAGCTTCAGTTTTGCAATATGGGACATTTGCTCAAGGGATAAATATTAGAGAAGTGACTAAACAACAGTTCAGCAGTAATGTGCCAACTAACATTAGGGAGGGCACTATTCCCACATCTAATCCTGTTTAAGATGTCCAAATTTCCTTTGAGCTCTTCTTGTTTTTATTAGCCTCATTAAGGGCTTGGAGATTTAGCCTAATCTCTTTTGTGCAACTGATCACTTGTTTGTAGGCAGTTCTTTCACACACTGAGAGAATGAGTGTTTTTTATTTGACCATTGCCCGTTCTCCTAATCACCATACATCTACATCAATCAATCAATCAGGGGTTTGAAAAGCGTACTACTCACCCGTTAGGGTCTCAAGGCGCAGGGGTGTACAGCTCTGTTAGGGTCACTCAAGCCATGTCCTGGGGTCTTTTCTGAATTGGTGCAGTATTGGGCTTCACCGGAGGTGAAGGGGGAAATCGTTCGAGGTCTTGGCTGCGAGGTAGGAATGGGATCTTCCACCCGCTCTGTTCCTGTAGAAGCATGGGTTGGTGGCTAGGGAGAGGTCGGCTGCTCTGAGGTTTCTCTTCGGGGTGGTTGTTGCGGTAATGAGGTCAGATGTGGAGGGCCTTGTAGGCATGCGTGAACAGCTTGAAAGTTATTCTTTTGACTGGGAGTCAGTTGAGGTCGCGAAGGTGGTGGGTGATGTGGTTGTGCCGTGGGATATCGAGGATTAGTCTGGCTGCTGCGTTTTGGATGGTCTGGAGTTTGCAGATGAGTTTTTTATTGATTGCGGCATAGAGGGTGTTGCCGTAGGCCAGTCTGTTGGTAATGAGGGTGGGAGTGACCGATTTCCTGGAGTCATAGGGTATCCATTTGATTGTTTTAAGTAGTATGCGGAGGGTGTTGAAGCATATGGTGGAGACAGCATTGATCTGGTGATTCATAGTGAGCGATGAGTCCAGTATGATGCTGAGGTTACGTGCATGGTCTATTGGGGTGGGTGTGTTTCCGAGGGCGGGGGGGGGGGGGCACCAGGTGTTGTCCCATGCAGAGGGTCTGGAGCTGAGGATGAGGACTTCTCTTTTCTCCGAGTTGAGTTTCAGGCAACTGTTCTTCAAAGAATGCGATTGCTCAACAGTGAGTTATTCCCTTTTATAGGCTTAATCAGACATCCTACTGGAGTCTCTCTAAGAGAATCGAAGAAAAACCTCACCAGTCATTTGACCGCATGCATCATCATGGGTGCCTCCTCTCATTGGGGTAGGTAAGTACCACCCTGATTGGCTCAACCAAACAGAACTTGGTAGCTTGTTATAGATTACCCTTTAAAATGCAGGGTTCCAGTTAAAAATAACTACTGTGAGACGATAGATAACTCTTGATTCAATGGGTATCCGTGTCAGTGCCATATGCTGAAGGGCTATGGCTCTATTGGTACATGTCTCTGTATTTTGTATCCTGTTAAACGTTTTATGAAGAGTATATAAAAAAAAATGTAGACAACATTCTTGGATGCAGAAACCATTAAGGTTCAGGTTTGGATGCATCCTGAAACGTAATGGTTTCTGCATCCAAGAATGTTGTCTACATTTTTTGTACATACTCTTCATAAAAAGTTTAACAGGATACAAAATACAGAGACCTTTACCAATGGAGCCATAGTCCTTCAGCATGTCTTATGCATCATGACCATCGAAAGTAGTACCCCATCTCCCCTCCCTCTCTGCTCTTGTTTATTAGCATTAGAAACAGTAATTTAAATAGACATCAAATAACAAAAGAAAAAACAATCTGATTCTCTGGAGTTCATCCCTGGTCCACCTCTCCCCTCCATCGTCTGTTTTAATGTCTCAGTAGTGCCCTGTGAGAGTTACCTCTCTCTCCAGTGCTTCACACATCACAAATCCACTCTAGAAGCGCGGTGGGGACACACAGCTAATTCTCCAATCCCATAAGGCAATCACACCAGCTTCAGTATCAGTGAGTCGATTCTGCAGAAGAATGTTGCCTACATGTGTCAGTCGAATTCACCATGCCCCCATGGGTCACTCGTCTTTCTTCAGGGCTAGGACTCCCTGCCTATCTCTCCCTACTACTAAAGGAGTTTGATTAATAAGGAGGCATAATGCTGTTTTACCTGTTTTTTTAGGAACGTGGAACCTGTAGAAAAAATAAATGCATTATCATAGGAAATTATTGAACCTTTTTCCTTCTAGTTAGTAATTATCGAATATGAATCATCCATGTCTGTGATCACAGCAAAAAGCAATCTATAGAGCTATTGTCTAGACTCATAACCCCATTCCAGGTGTATGTGAACATTCTTAAGCAATTATTGGTTGGAAAAACACTCAGCACTCTGCGCATATGTATAGTCAATCATTGTTGTGTATGTATGGCTATGGAAAAAGTTGGTGCAACATTGTATTTTTTTAAAAACATTTTTATTCAATTTTGCATAGTAAATCAAAACATTCTCCATTACATCATGTTCCATTACATTGACGTTATTTCTTTACAATAAGTCACATTGGTTCTCTGGATAATCAGTTCGTCCCACCCTACCAAACTTGCATCAGACTTTTCCTTTGCACCCCCTCCCGTCTCACTATGGTGTCGAATACCTGGACCGGGCTTTAATCTTTTCATTGCCATCATCCCGGGCTTACGTCAGGGCTTGACTTTGTTTGTGGGGGTTCACATATGTATCCCTTAAATTCGTTCCATTTCCCCAAAATCTTGGCCCATTTCCTGGGGCACCCCCTGTGTGTAAAAACTGCCCTTTCCGCCATCATTGCTTCATCTAGATCGTTTCTCCAATGCTGGTATGTGGGCATTACATCTGTTCCCCAGTTCCTTGCTATATTCCTTTTAGCAATTGTCATCCCCAATGTAACCCAGTTTTGCATTTGCAGGGTCAAGTCCGTGGGTTCCCACATGTGTAGGAAACATCTCTTTGGGTTTGGCAGGACCTCCACCCCCTCGCCTGTGATAGCACACTCATAATTTTCCGCCAGTATATCTGTGTCCGTGGGCATTCCCATAATATATGGTAGAATGTACCCGGGAGTCCACAGTTTCGCAAGCACAGTGAGTCAGGTGTGCAGCCAATTTTATGTAGCATGGTGCGGGAGTAGTACATGCGGTGAAGTATCTTTAGCTGTACTAGTTTGAGTTTGGATGGTATTGCCCCTTCGCATGGTGATGTCAATGCATCCTGCCAGTCAGAGTCTTCCATGTCGCCCAGGTCTGTCTGCCATCGCTCCCTTAGGGCTGTCGTTGGGTCAGGTAAGTTATTTATGATCTTACGATATGTTAGGGAAATAGCCTTCTTGTCCATGTGGTCAGTGAGGAGTCTATCTTCTAGGGGAGTGGTCTCCGGTAATTGTGTCTCTGGAGGAATGGCACTTGTAAGGGCGTGTTTTTATTTGGGTGTAGCTATATAGTTCGGACTCCGCTAGTTCATATTTTCCCTGCAGTGTTGCAAAGGACACCACTTCCCCTTTAGACCACAGGCCTCCTATTTTGCTAATACCAATGAGGTCCCAGTGCTTAAAACCCTTCGTTCTGGACAAGTTTCCTAGTTTTTGGGTCTCCCATAAGGGGGTTGCCTGGGTCAGTACTCCCTCCCAGCCTAGTGCCCGTTGCACCATATTCCAGATTTTGATTGTGTGTGCTGTGGGGCCTGTAAGTGTAGTCTTTCTTTTGGTGGTGTAGAGGGCTCTCATTAAGCGATCCACAGGCAGAATGAATCTGTCCATCCAAAAAGCAGGTTTGTCTTAAGGTGTATGTATCCAGTGATTTTTCATCATAAGTTGTGCTGCCCAATAATACAATTTTATGTTAGGTAAGGCAATCTCCCCGTCATACCAACTTACGGTTAACTTGTGTTGTGCTATTCGTGCTGCCTTGCCGTCCCATACTAGTGTGGAGACCTCTGTTTCAATTGCCTTGAAATATGTGGGGGGGACCGGAAATGGAGTGTTTTGGAGGGCATATAAAAACCGAGGCAGGGCCAACATCTTAAAGAGGGCAGCTCTGCCCAAAAGTGTCAACGGGAGAGTCCTCCAATGTGTGACGTCTTGTCGGAACTTCAGTAATGGTTTCATACAGTTTTCGTCTATGAATAATGTTTGCTGTATCGTAACATAGATTCCCAGGTATTTGAATCCCCGGGTTGTGATTTGTAGTGCACATCCCTGCGGAAGCTGTGGTGTGGGGCCATGCATTACATAAAGAAGAGACTTCGTCCAATTCATTGTGTATCCCGACACCTTTCCGTATGTAGAGCATTTATTCAGCTGGCAGCTCAGTGATCGTGTCGGTGATGTCAAGTATTTCAGGACATCATCCGCATAAAGCAAGATGCGGTCTTCCCATATCTCTTCCCATCTTATCCCTCGGATCACTTCATCCTGTCTTATCCAAGTTGCTTACATTGTATTTTTATATCTGAAAGAAACGCGCAAGTTATAGATTATTTACCTTAGAATTACCCCCAGGCGTCAGACTGGATCCGGAAAGTTTTTTTGTCAGCAGTACCTCTGTACTTCGGAAGGTTGCGTCGGTCGGCTCTGCGTCCGTCGTTGGCGTTGTGGTCGCTGGGATGGCGTCGCGGCAGCTACTTAGACGTTGCCCTCGCGCGCTGACGGCAGGTTTTTCGTTTTCCACACCAGCCAGCGCAGATCTGGGAAGAGCGGTACCTCCAGTCCCTTTTTGACTGACTTTTTTCTCGACTTTTGTTTAGAGTCTTCGACTCCTGGTGCACGTGGGATGCCCGGCTTCAAGCCTTGCGGTTCCTGTCATCGGATGAGGTCGGTGACGGATCCGCACAGCGTGTACCTCTTTTGCCTGGAACACGACCACGACTCCAAGTCGTGCTCTGACTGCCGGTCGATGGCGCCGAAGGCTTTGTGGGAGTGGTCCCGAATGCTGCTTGAGCACCGGCAGTCGGCTCCGTGCCGTTCGAGGTCCCCGTCACGAGGGAGGTCGAGGGACGGGTCGTGGAGCCACCACCATTCTTAGAAGTCTTCGCACTCTGGGTCGGGTAAGTCGAATCATAAGAAGAAGTCAAAGAAGCATCGTTGCTCTTCGACTTCTCGTCGGCCGACCCGACGAAGGACGCAGGTGGTGCCTGTGAGAAGGTGGCCTGGTAAATGCTGTCCACTAATTAAAGTGGGCACCCTGTACCAGTCCACAGAACCCTTATGCTGTATGAGGTCAAAGATAACCTTATTGAAAGCTATCCTAGTGGTAGGCTATGGAGAGCAGCCTTCAGGATTGATCTTATAGGAATATAAAACAGCTTGTTTTACCAGAATAGCACCTCCTAAATGACTAAATGAAAGAGAACTACACAGTGTTGTATAAAATTATGTATTCATTAATATAACACTCTCTACTAGTCTACGTAGAATCTCTGCGACCCCAAGGAACCACCCAGTGGAGTGACACGGGATAGCCCACGGAGGATGGGTGCAGTGAGGAAACACGGACGTGTGTTCCGTACATCTCTATGGGAAAGTCGCGGCTGTAAAATGACAAGTTAAGGACACTTCTAGGAGGACTTCGAGCAAACCCTTTGGAACATAGGGGGTTCTAAGGCCAACCCACTAGTGAGTACTGAAGTACCCGTGTTACCTATCCCAGAGGAGCCGGGTGCATAGGGGTCAAGTGGTGTTGGAAACCTTTGTCGTTTTCAATAGAGAGTTGCAAAGAAGTACTGCTGCCAGGAGGGCGAAGATTGTCCGGTGTAATCAAAGGATTCGAGGTGAGAAGAACTTGAAAGAAGAGGGGACAGAGTCTGGGTCACTTCAGGTGACCAGGGGCTCAGTAGTCGAATGCCCACCTATGTCGAGTGCTTCAGGAGTGAAGAAGGGTTGCTTGAGTCTGCAGCCACGGGGACCAGGAGACGTCGAGGATGACCAGGATCTGGAGGTGAGCTGTACCACGAAGGATGTAGAGTGCTGAGGGGTCGCTGTCTGGCTGGACCACCAACATGCGTTGGCAAATGCAACCCACACAGTCAGAGGAAACAGGTTACGGTGTCGACCAGCAAGGTCCAGGGGACTCTCCAAACACTAGAGAGTCAGGGCACGTCTGGAGCAACCAGGTAAGCCCATGAACAAACACGGTGACCATTGCAGGACCCACAGGCCAACGGACCAAGGATCGCGAGGAGACCTCAAGCAAGTTTGCAAAGTACCAGCTGTGAGAAGTTGGCCTGGTATATGATGTTCACTATTCTAGTGAGCACCTTGCACCAGTCCAAACAACCCTTATGGTGATGGTTGTAAAGTCAACCTTATAGACCAGCTATCCTAGTGGTAGCATGGACAAAGCAGTCTTAGGCTAACACTTCAGAGAGCAAGTGAAGCCAATTGTTTTACCAATGATAACCCCTTGAATACCAGATGAAAGGGCACCACACAAGGTATATATAAAATATATATGTATTTATTTCTAACACAACCCCTCTGCAGTCTTTATGAGGTCAGAGTTCGAGATACAGCACAAGTAACTTAATAAGCATATGTGAAGTTGAACAAATACAATTCTGCTCTAGAGGCCTCGCGAACCATATACTAAAGAAGTGGTATAAGTACCACTGCAGGAATAGTGAATAGGCCTATGGCCTAGGAAATCGGTGGGGCTACACTGAATAACCACAGGTTAGGAAGCAGGAGTCCCACAGGATGCGTGTGCAGCGTCTAAACACACACGCGGGTTCTCATAGACTTAGAATGGGAACGTACAGTTTAGAAACTAGTTGATTTCGGACAGTCCAGGTGGACTTCGAGGAAACCCAGTTAAATTAGGACACTTGGATAGTAATTACCCACGGGAGCACCGGAGTACTCGAGTTACCTCACCCAGGGAAGCCGGGTGCATAGGTGCGAAGTTGTCGGGTTTCGTCGTCGATTCCTATGGAGATCTGCAAGAAGATGCTGCAGGCGACCAGGGGGATGATGTCCGGATGGATCCAAGGGCGGATCGGAGAAGCGAAGAACCTGAAAGCAGAGGGGACAGAGTCTGGGTCACTAGCCAGTGACCAGGGTGGATCCAGGCAGGAACCAGATAAAGTCGAGCTGCGATCAGGTGAAGAGGTGAAGCTTATCTCTGCAGCCACGTGGACCAGGAGGCGTCTGACGACCAGGAGCTGGATACGGACTGTCCCACGAAGGCTCTCGCTGTTGGCAGTGTCGGCTTCTGGATCGGAGTCAACAAACCTTGGCAAAGGCAACCCACGTAGGATATGAAGATCGGCTTCTGGTACAGACCAGCAAGGTCTGTGGAGCTTCACTTTTGCAGGAAAGCAGGAGCAAGCCCAGAGCAACCAGGCAAGCAGCGTTGTTTCAAAATGGAGTCTTCAAGATGGCCACTAGCCAACGGGCTAGCAATTGCGAAGACGCATCGAGGAGAAATACAAGAGCAGGCCCCACGCGGCACTCGTGGAGTGTGGAGGGCTGAGCTTCGGTGCACTTACTGCTCGGGGTCGGGGCTTCTCAAGTCCCAATGCACAACTTCGAGGACGCCTCAGAAGCTGCACAGTTTAGCAAAGAGCAAAACGTCCAGGTGTCCGGTCCCACGTCTCTTGTGTCCACCACGGGTCTCCGCTTTGCTGGAGGTGTGGGTCGGGGTCCGAGAAGTCTGGAAGCCCAGTCCTGTGAAGCAGGGTGGTCGGGATCCTTCAGGAGTGTCGACACAGCAAACCGGCAATTCACTAGTTGGTGCCTGTATGCACAGGGTGGTAACTCCTTGACCACAAGGGAGATTCTTCAGTCTTCTAGTTGCAGTAGAATGTCGAAGGTCCAGAGTTTTGTTTCAGAGTTTCAGTTCAGGATAATCTAAAGTCTCGAGACTCAGCTCCTAGCTTTATACGAATTAAAGGGGCTGGATTACCTGCTAGGTCCCTCCTATGGGTGGAACCAGGAAAGGGGGTGGTTACACCCTTTTTCCTTTGTCCAGTTTCGCGCCAGAGCTGTGGCTGGAGTGCCCCAGCAACTGGTTTGAACCAGACTATGCATGGAGCACCTTGTGTGCCCCAGGGAGTGTCTCATTCCTTTCAACCCACCCTGCCCCAATACACTATAGCCTGTCTGGGGAGGTGCTAGCACCTTCCAAGGCAGGAAACCTATTGTCCAGGCCATACCTTGCTGGAAGGGCTCCCAGTTGCAGGAGGTCAGACTGGTGTCTGTGGCAGCAGCATCCATTTTGTGATGCTGAGGCTCTGTTTAACTTTAACCGGGTAAAGCTACAACTACATGTCTTCTCCCTCTAGAAGGGTGGAATGCTACCCCCGTCACCAGAACTGGCGAGGGGGTAGTATTCCAAAGTGTATGACACCTTACACGACATTTTCGATAAAGCCAAACCAAAGTTAGCATTAATTATTGGTTACCTGACTGTCTAATGATATCATATTCTTACATGATTGCGATCCTATTATGCTACTCACTTACTACCTATTCTATATTGTACACACTAGTTTGTTGAATCACCCTCTTGATGTCCCTACCCCTTGTTCTCTGTAATTATAAGAAAGGGGTATAAGCCATCCCTATAGCCTAAGCTCTCCTTATCTCTATTGTAGTTGGATCAAAGACTTTGCACCGTCTTATATTACTGCTTACCTGATTGTTTATTGGTATTTTATCAGCACATGACTGCTATCCTATTATGCTATTGACTATTATACTGTACCCAATAATGTTTAGTCACCCTCCTGTTGCCCCCACCCCCTGTTTCTGTGAAGCGCTCTGATATCTGCAAAGATCTTGTTCGCGCTATATAAAACTTTGAATGAATAAATAAATAAATAACCGCGAGGATTATAATGCACTTAAGAGTATATGGTATCATAGAACAGCTATAGGGACATGGTTCCGAAAGCTGCAGATAGGCTCAGCTCATGCTAGAGCACCATCTCACATAAACCAAGCACTCTGCCTTCAGGATTGTTAAGGCCTGCCATAGGAGTGACTTATAGGTATATATGTGTCTATATATAATGATAGGTATAGAAATACTATACCTAAGCAAGGGGTGATCACACAACCTTGCCCCAGCTGAGTGATCAGCCAGTTGTCAGTTTGGATGGCCAGCCAGGGGTGGCATAATACATGCTGCAGCCCTTGGTAGGCCTTGGGTGCACCTATGCCCTGGGTACCTATGGTACACTATACAGGGGCTCATAAGGTGAACCAATATCCAATTAGTTATGTACCTAAAGTACATGGAGTCCACTTAACAGAGAGAGCAGATAGCCTGGGGCCCTGATTAGCAGGATCCCAGGCCAACTAAGTCAAAAAACAGCTAAACACTAGGCAAAAAGTTGGGGTAACCATATATTCACATATCCACCTTCCTACACCAGCCAACAGGACACTCGAGGAGTGGTGGCCAGAAATCTTCGGTGCAAATACTGCTCGGGTCAGGACTACACGGAGTCCAGTGCACAAGCTTGGGAATCGTCAACAAGCATATGCAATTGCAAAAGTAAGCAGTGCACAGGGGTTTGGGTTGCACGTTCCCCACGAGGGATACTGGTCTCAGAATCGCTGAGAGGGCAGATCGACCTCAGGAACCTTGGGGAACTCACCTCCTGTGTTGCTGAAATCTTCGGAGTCCTCAGGAGCTCTGGAGAAGCAAACCTATTAGATGCGTTATGGTGCCTGCTTTTGCAAGGGAGTAACTCCTTTACTCCCAGGGAGATTCTTCAATCATCCAGCGTCGTGCAGGCAGTCAAAGTACTTGGTTGCTTCTTAGCAGAATCTTGTCCAGGTAAAATCTAAAGTCCTGTAGTCAGGTAAACCACTTTATACCCATGGGAAGGAGTTGGAAAGATTCTGTTGACCCTCCTAGGGGAGGGTGGGACAGAGGGGTGACTACACCCATGTCCTTTGTCCAGTTTCACTCCAGAACAGGAGCTAATGGCTCCCAGAACTGCTTTGAGCTGGACTATGCACAGGACAGGGTCACTAAATGTGACCCCAGTGCAGACTTTCTGGCACTCTGAGTGCACCCACCTAGCCCCAATATACTAAACCTTGTCTGGGATGTGGTCACACCTCCCTGTGACAGGATGCCTATTGTCATGCCTTCCTTTGCTCGAGCTTGGCTCAGCAGAAGGAGAGCAGAATCGTGTCTGTGGCTGGCAGCATCCATTTTTGTGCTGCCCAGGTCGAGAAAGCTGGTACCAGTTAGACCGGTGACCCTCAAAAGTCCCTTTGGAATGGTGGAATCATACCTCCCACACCAGTTACTGGTGTAGAGGTATGATTGTGAAGTGTTTGACACCAAACACGACATGTTTCTGAGCAGATGTTTTAAAGTTGGTATTTACCGCAATGTTATAATGCACTTAAACATATGTGTCTGGCTGCATCACGGACAACCCCGGAGAATGGTCGCCGAAGGCTGAAGAGGGGCTCTGCTTATGCAGGGGCACCCTCTCACGTAAAACCCAGCACCCTGCCTTCAGGATTGATAAGGCCTGCCGTAGGGGTGACTGATAGGTATTTAAGTGTAGTGATTTAGATAGACACAGTGAACCTATATCTTAAGTAAGTGGTGCAAGCACCAGCTTACACAGTCTGCTGTAGCAGGCTTGTCGTGTCAATTTGAATGGCCTCTCATGGGTGGCATAATACATGCTTCAGACCACGGGAGGCCTCTGGGGTACCTATGCCCTGGGTTCATGGTGTACCATATACTAGCGACTGATAAGGGTACCCCAGTATCCAATCTGGAGTGCACCTAAAGTACATACTTAGCAATTTAAGGGAGAAAGCAGATTAGACTGGGGTCCTGAATATCAGGATCCCACCCAGACTAGTCCAAAAAGAGTGTGACATCATCAAAAAGTGGGGGTAACCATAAGAAGCAGTACTACTTTTCTATACAACCCCACACCAAGCAAGGACATTAAACTAACCTTGACCAGTTGAGTCTTCATGTTCTAAGTGGACATATATGGAGAGTCCGTCTGCATTGGCATGGTTACTCCCAGGTCTATTATCCACTGTATAGTCCATCCCTTGTAGGGGAATGGACCACCTCAAGAGTTTGGGGTTTTCACCCTTCATCTGTTTTAGCCATAAGATGGGCTTATGGTCTGTCTGCTGAACAATGAAGTGAGTGCCAAACAGATATGGCCTCAGCTTCTTCAGAGCCCAAACTCCACCAAAGGCTTCCCTCTCAATAGCTGACCAACGTTTCTCTCTGGGGGTCAGCCTTCTGCTAATGAAAGCTACTGGCTGATCCTGACCCTCGTCTTTTAATTGTGATAACACAGCCCATACCGCCAATTCAGATGCATCTGTTTGAACAATGAATTATTTGAAATAATCAGGACTTTACAGAATGGGAGCAGTGCACATGGCCTGCTTCAGGTCATCAAATGCCCTTTGACAGCTAACTGTCCACTGAAAGTAATTGGGCATTCTTTTGGAAGTTAAGTCATTCAAAAGGGTCACTATGGAGCCATAACCTTTGATAAACCTCCTGTAGTACCCAGTAAGGCCCATGAAAGCTCTGTCCAGAGGTGGTTGGAGCAACCCAATCCAGGATGGTTTGGATTTTGCTCTCCAATGGTTGAACCCGTCCTCCACCCACAAGGTGGCCTAGGTATAGAACCTTACTCTGCCCTATTTGGCACTTGATGGCCTTGGTAGTGAGGCCTGCCTTTTGCAGGGCCTTCAGAACATTTCTCAGGTGGACCAGATGATCCTCCCAGGTGGAGCTAAAAACAGCAATGTCCTCTAGATAAGCTGCACTATAGGCTTCCAGACCTGTGAGAACTTTATATTCACCAGCCTTTGAAATGTGGCAGGTGCATTCTTCAAGTCAAAAGGCATCACCACAAATTGGTAGTGCCCACTAGGGATTGACAATGCTGTTTTTGGTTTTGCATCCTCTGCTAATCTGATTTGCCAGTAACCATCTGTCAGGTCAAATGTACTTAAGGACTTGGCTGGCGCCAAAGTATCAGTTGGTTCATCTGCCCTTGGAATTGGATGAGCATCAGTCCTAGTGACTGCATTGAGTCCACTGTAGTTAACACAGAACCTCATCTCTTACCACCCTGGGTGTAAGGTTTTGGTACCAAGACTACTGGACTAGCCCAAGGGCTATCTGAGGGATCAATCACACCCAGTCCCAACATCTTCTGGACTTCAGTCCTGATATAGTCCCTGACATGATCAGGTTGCCTGTAAATCTTATTTGTAACAGGCAGACTGTCACCTGTGTTCACCTCATGTGTACACCAGGTAGTCTGACTTGGAGTCAGTGAAAACATGTGTCCGTACTGATTGTGGACTTCCCTACAATCAGCCTGTTGCTGTTCAGTGAGGTTACCTGCCAAGGCTACATAATCAACAGAACCATCATCAGGGTTCTGTGAGAGGAGATCAGGGAGTGATTCACTCTCTTCCTCCTGACCCTCATCAGTAGCCATGAGCAAGCCCATGTCTGCCCTGTCCACATATGGCTTGAGCCTGCTCAGATGGAGCACCCTATGGGGGCTCATGGGAGTTCCAAGGTCCACCAGGTAGGAAACCTCTCCCTTTTGCTCAAGAATGATATGTGGGCCACTTCACTTGTCTTGCAGAGCTACTGGGGACACAGGCTCCATCACCCTTACTTACTGTTCTGGCTGGTATACAGTCAAAACAGCCTTTTGGTCATACCAGGCCTTTTGCAATTCCTGGCTAGCCTCAAGGTTTTTGGATGCCTCCTTCATGTACTCAGCCATCTGGGAGCAGAGACTAAGTACACAGTCCATTATGTCCTGTTTAGGTGGTTTGGGAGTTAACTCCCATCCCTCCTTTACCAAACATAAGGGACCCCTAACTGGATGTCCCAACAGAAGTTCAAAAGGGCTGTAACCAACCCCCTTCTGAGGAACCTCTCTGTAGGCAAAATGAAGGCAGGGCAAAAGGATGTCCCATCTGTGCATAAGCTTTTCAGGGAGATCTTTTATCATGCCCTTGAGGGTTATTGTGTAATCTTTCAACTAACCCATTGCATTGTGGGTGATAGGTTGTGGTGAATTTGTAATTCACTCCACACTCCTTCCACATAGAATTCAGTTAACCAGACATAAAGTTTGCATCTCGGTCTGATACTACCTCCTTAGGGAAACCCACTCTGGAAAAAATTCCCAGGAGAGCTCTAGCCACAGCAGGAGCTGTGGTAGTCCTAAGGGGAATTGCCTCTGGATACCTAGTGGCATGGTCCACCACCACTAGTATAAATCTTTGCCCAGATGCAGTTGGAGGATCCATTGGAGCAACAATGTTAATCCCATCCCTTTCAAAGGGAATCCCCACCACAGGTAGTGCTATCGGGGGGCCTTTGGAGTACCACATGCCTTCGCTAAACAATAGGAGGAGTACACCCTGGAGGCACCTCAATGCCTCCGCCAAAGAGATAGATGTGCACAAAAATGACAAATTCGTCCTTTGTTAGAAGACCTCTCACTCACCAACCTAGTTGGTGACATGCTTCATCATCGGGGTCCCATCCGGATAGCCGAATGCCATTCGGGTGTGCTGCGACACCTTATTACAGTGGAGCGGGTTGTTTTCTTTTTTATGTGTAAGTGAATAGAACCGTGGTTAAAAGTTGACCAGTTTAAAACTCTCTATGAAAAGCCTCTTTATTCTGGAGTAACTGGGCAATATTAAAAATTCGTGGGATACCATGCCAGGTTAGGTTGGCCTGACGTATCAAAAGTGAAGTGAAGAATAAAAATGGTCACATGTTTCAACCTCATGAATAACTTTCAGGTTTTCGTCAGGACCAATGATGGTAAACCAGGGCGGTCTACACACGCTAAGGTGTCCCTACCCTTGGCTACTGTGAAACCCCACCTTGTACTCACAGTGATGGTGTGTGTTTCCTTTCCTGGATTCTAGAAAGGAAAAGCCTGTGAAGACAAAAGAACATTCGCAAAGCATAATCGATTAAATACAAAGCGTTTATCACGTGCTTCTCTCGTTCTACATCCAGTGCTCCGAAGAGTGAAGAAACATTAGATGTATCAAATGACTCTCAACCGGTCATTCCAGATGTGCTACTAAATGTCTGCAGCACCATAGGACTGAAACTCAACAGGGCTCGCATTCGCCCGTAATTTTATATTCCAACCCACGCAAACAGTGGTGTGTTGTGCACTCTCACAAAACCCGCCGTGGTGCACATATCAAGGTGTTACTCGCGTCATTGGTCAAACACACACTCACTGTTTCCATACCTTATATTGTGGGTGTCTACGCTCGTACTCTGCTAAGTGAGGGTGTGATTAAAAACATGTGAGCGAGCATATTAAAGAGGATATTTAGTAAGACACATGCAAGACAAAATCAGGTCTCGACAACAAAGGGCAAAGCGGGGGCGCGAGCGAGGCTTACTTGCGGCGCTAGAATAGCGTGCCTCATGGACGCAGGGGTCTGGAGGCTCGTTCCTACCACGATCTCAGTGTAAGAACGAGAGATGCTAGAACAAAGGGCATGGGGTGGGGGGGACAGACCCAGCGGTGGCCACCTGCTTCGAGTCTGAAAACTTACTGTGTGTGGAACCGGGAGCGGCTGTTACGCCTATTCCATGACCCGCATCGGTGCCCCGTGGAATCCTTTGGAAGGGTTGGCGTGTTGCTAAGTAGTGGACATTTCCGGGTAGCGGCGTGCGGGGCGTGGCTGCGTGGGTGCTCGCGATGACGTGCGCAATGTGGCGACGCTAGTGCCAAGTGCGTCAGGGGGCGTAATCGCCGAACGCGCTAGGTGATGGACATCTACCGTAACTAAGGACGCTGGAATCTAGAGCGTCTTGCTAGGAACGGAAGAAAGAACGCCCCGTAACTAGGGACGCAGGTGCCTAAAAAACAAAACAAAACACAGCCCCTCGGGGTCGCACAACCTCAATTACTGATCGGAATAAAAAGGCATGAAGCCAGGAGTAAGGCTGC
This sequence comes from Lissotriton helveticus, assembly GCF_964261635.1. NCBI lineage: Eukaryota > Metazoa > Chordata > Amphibia > Caudata > Salamandridae > Lissotriton > Lissotriton helveticus. Next base: position 360,050,785 of record NC_136072.1, on the reverse strand, counting down.
TGTTCCTAAATAGTGAAAACCCACGACGGTGTAAAAGAAAAGTCACAGAAGGAAAGACCAGTGTCCTAAGTACCTAGCCGAACTAGAAGGTGGCGCTTACCTAAATACAGGTGGCCATAGATTGAAATTCCCTGACTTGGGGGAAAGATGATAATGAAATGGCAAAGTGAGAACAGTGACCCCTCCACCAGGACCTACATTCAGGGTGACAAACATCCACAGGATGTTGGGGGATTTATCAGACATTGCCACTAGACACCTGCAGTGTTTGGTAACATATCAGATTCAGGAGACTGAGGGACAGGGAAAAGGTCTATTTTGGAAGAACAGAGTTCCACAGAATATTATCGGTTAGTCCATTTTTGTGCGTAGAGAGCATGTATATCCAACTTTGTTCTTTCTCGAATAGGCGTTGTTGTAGTCTCTCCTGTTTTTATTTGCTCTATGACAGTCCACCTCATGTCATTAGGTGTGTGGTTCATCAAGAGAAAATGTTCGGTGAGTTTAGTCATAGATTTTTTTTACACCTGATTGTACTGCTGTGTTCACAGATTCTTTGTTTAATTTTTCTACTGGTCATCTCCACGTATTGGAGATTGCATGGGCACACAATCCTGTAGACAACATTAGTACTGTTACAATTGGTGTGCGCTTGTAAAGTCCACACTTTCCCAGGTTCTAGTGCCAGTGTCTTCGTGTTCTCTGTAAGGTGACAGACACTGCAATTGCCACACTTATAATGTTGTGTGATGTCTGGTAAGCCCCAAGCATTTAGGACAGTTGCTTATTTTTCTTGGGAGGTTTCTTTTGGGCGTGTATTCACAACAGCGTCTTTTATGCTTCTGGCTTTCCTGAAGGAAAAAGTTGTTTCTCCCACTTCAGATTTCCTGTATTCAGAATAGTCTACTGCTTGTTGATAGACTTAATGACCAGATTTGATGCCGTACTGTATGTGGTTATGCAGGTCAAAGGTATTTCATCCTCAGATCTTATTTTGTTCTCCAAAAGTGCCGCTCTGGGTTGATTGCGTTCTCTTTTTTGGTATTTTGTGAGGATTCTTTCTGGGTATCCTCTCTCCATCAATTTGTTCGTAAGATCTATTGCCTGCTTGCGGTAGTCGGTGATCTTACTACAGTTACGGCGTATCCTTAGGTACAGTCCATAGGGCAGATTTTCTTTCAAAGGTCGGGGATGGAAACTTTCATATCTTAGTAAATTGTTCTTGGCCGTTGGTTTGTAATGGGTTCTTGTTTCCAGGCGCCCATTTTCCTTGGTGATCACAACATCCAGAAAGATCGTGGTGTCGTGATCTTTGATGTGGGTGAACTTCAAGTTCTGATCACGTGTTGACCCTCTGGAAAAATGCAGAGAGAGTGTTTTCTGGTCCTTGCCAAATGGCAAGGACATCAGCGACGTATCTTTTCCAGAAGATGATGTGGGGTAAAAATGGGTTCTGTTAGTTCAGTATGTATTTTTTCTCAAAATCGAAAACGTACAGTCCTGCCACGCTTGGGGCAAAAGTACTTCCCATTGAAGGGCCCTCTGTTTGGAGGTAGAGCGCTCCCTCAAATTCAAAAAAGTTCCTCTTCAAAGCCAGTCTGGCGCATTCCAGAATGAAGTTCTTAGGTTTCCGAAATATCCATTCAGTCTCATCCAAAGCTCTCTTGAGTACTTCCAGAGTATAACACAATAACATCAATACACATCACAGAAAGTCTATTTCATCCATGTGCTGTAAGCACGCACAGACACGATTTCTTTGTCCAAAGGAATCACGTAGTGTAGCCAAAATCCAAATTTTATTTCTTTTAAAACACGGTTTATACGACGCGCGTTTCGCCCCCTATGGGCTTTCTCAAGGCTGCAAGTCATACATAAAACAATAAATTACACTCTATATTACCAACATTTTGTTATTAAATACATATTAATTTATGATTAAATCATCCATCTAAATAGATGTTGAAATCTCATAAAATCCTATATGAATCCATATGTGACACAACCACCAATGATTTCTTCATCACCATCCTCATGCTTATTATCAATCCTCATGAATTACAGCGAATATTAGTGCTGCCACACATGAGGCACGGTAGTGCAAAAAGAACAGCCACCATGTGAATCACCAATACATGTGCCATTCAGTTAGCCTGGTTCCACTGATATGTACCCAATGCCATCACAATAGAGACACCCAAAACACACAAAAGAGAACACACACCAGTATGATCCATGAATATATAAAAAAAAACACAACACCACATCTCATATATACGTGCTCAGTATCAAACCCTGTGTGCTCCCAGGCACATCTACACCAAGGGCAACAAGGAAGCCTTCAAAAAAGATATGAACCAAAAAGAACGAGGAGGGGCAACAAAAGAACAGGAGCAAAATGAAAAGTTGGGGGTCACAACAAGGTCGGGGACTCGCAACCAAAAGATGTAAAAGAGAATCCGACTATGGATATGTGTGATAAGATCAACATTGTCAATCTTTCTGATCATGTGTTATCAAATGTTGAAATTAAAATACTAAGCAAAGGACTTGGTTTTTGTCCCAGTGCTATACCAGATTTTGCTCTATTTCATATCAGTTGTTTTAAATTTACCAGAAATCCAAAACTATTTAAATACTTTCAAGACAAGCCACAGAGTATGGATAGAGCTGTACGAATGAATATTAATAACTACAACCCTTCTATCAAGGACATTAAAGATGTACATTTGATGTTGAGCCTGGATGATGGAGAGGAGGTACCTAGCTTGGAGTCGGTAGCTGTGGATTTAGAGCTTAGTACTCACACAGATATAAACAGTGGATTTAGAGTAAAATCAAGATTTACACCACAGCTTTCAGGAGTGAACAATATTGATAGATTCCAACACAATGTTATGTTGGATCTATACAAATTGGAAGACAAATATCACACGAACCAGAGGTTGAAGAGGCAAAACATTACTATGGCAGAACGCAAGGCAGTGATGAGTCTCAGGGCTATGGACTCCCTTGTCATCCGAGAGGCTGACAAGGGAGGCCATCATGATTATGTTGCAGAGATTAATAGACAACTTGGTGATACGAACACTTATGCTAAGTTGAGTGGCAACCCGATTAATGATACCAAAGAAATTATATTGAACCATCTTAAAACTTGGCAAGAACAATGTCTAATTTCAGACATGGAGATGAAATACTTATTCAATAACTTACCAACATACCCTTGCATTTACTGTTTACCTAAAGTGCACAAAGGTGATCAATTTCCTCCGGGGAGACCAATGGTAGCTGGTATTGGGTCCCCAACAGAAAAGATCTCGGAATACATTGATCTATTTCTCCAGCCTATGGTCATCAATCTGCCCTCATTTATACAGGACACGGGTGATGTCCTCAATAAAATTGGGGCCGTGGAATGGGTACCTGGTCACTACTTGGTCACAATGGATGTATGCTCGTTATATACGAGCATACCCTATGAAATGGGCCTAAAGGCAGTACATCACTTCCTAGATACAAGACCAATAGAAACCTACGAACATTCGATAATGTTAATGGCCATGACTGAACTGGTGCTTAAAAACAATATTTTCTTGCACAATGGAGATTGGTGTCGCCAGATAAGGGGTGTGGCCATGGGGGCGAAATTTTCGCCCTCATTGGCCAACCTATATATGGGATACTTTGAGCTGATACACATATGGCGTAAGGGACCAGTTCACTTACTAAATAACATCTTGTATCTAGGTAGATACATAGATGATATGTTAATGTTTTGGTCAGGATCTTAAGAAGAACTAGATCAGTTCTTTGAGCATCTGAACACTAATCCATTCAATCTAAGCTTTACAAAAGAGCAGAGCCTGTCCAGCGTTAACGTCTTGGATATCACGATCGTGATGAAGAATGAAAAATTGCTATCAGTACCATACAGAAAAGCAACTGTATGCAATGCTGTATTGCATGCGGATAGCGCTCATCCCATCTCACAAATTAAGGCTATTCCTTACGGGGAGATGATACGAACCAAAAGAAATTGTAGTGATGAGAGTAGATTGAAAGATGAACTATTATTGGTTGAAAAGAGATTCTTAGCCAGGGGCTACAAGAAGGACATGGTTTCCAAGGCCCGAAAGCTGATTGAAAAGAAAAATAGGACTTCTCTACTCAAACGAAAAAAGAAGAAAACCAGTATGAATACCAACAAAATACGATTCATTACACCGTACAGTTCAGCTAGTACAGATCTGTATAGGATACTGAATAAGCACTGGCACCTCTTAATCGAGGATACCAGTCTTCATGCTAAGATAGGTACAAATCCCTCAATCACCTTCAGTAAAGGGAAGACACTAAGACTAGAACTATGTCCCAGTTACATCCCTCCAAAAAGATCAAACACGTGGCTACCAACAGCACCCAAGGGGTTCTATAAATGCGGAGGATGTAGCATTTGCTGTTTTGCGATGAATAAAACCATGAAATTCCAGTACAACAGCTTGAAAATACACAATATAAATCATTTCATTAACTGTAATACCACCTATACGGTTTACTGCCTTAAATGTATTTGTAACCAAATTTACATAGGCAGCACAATACGGCCCCTGAAGGAAAGAATACAAGAACATATACGAAATAACGACAGGGTCCTTAAGCTGCGCCAAATGGAGAGTAAATGGATTATTACACTGCGGGCGGTTGAATTGGGCGCAAACATTGATAAGGAGATTTTTTAATTCCTTTAAGGAATAATGTCACAAGAGGATCGTGGGGAGAAACATAAGGGCAGATTTCTATCCAAATGAACCTATTGGATATCACTACAGAATGAGGCAATTCATCAGATAGCTAACGAGAATGAGATGGCAAGGATAACGGCAGTCAAACAGCTTGTGAAAGATTTAAAACGCTAGGGTACAGCGGAAGGGAGAATGCAAAAATCCCATATATAAGGAAAAAATATTGGAAATGTACATGTATACGTACGTCATCATATAAAGGGTCAAAGGATAAAAAGCAATATTCATTATGGTATAACATTGGATATACTATGCATAGATAATGATATATGGATATAATAGTATATCTGAAAAAGAAGCATTTTAGCAGTTTTAAAAATGGTGCTTTACTATATATAATGATTATGCAGAAAGATGCACTTGAATTACATGCTTTTTTATGTAGGATGGGGTCAAGTGAAATATAGATGGAAAATGTGTAACTTATGGATATATGTTGTCAACCTTGTCACTTTCGGTATGGTGCATGTTGGGTAGATGGGACAGCCACCGGATGTGTGTGCCGATGTATTGTGCCATGCTCGAGCTGCCTATGAGATAGAATATAAAACTAATATATCATTACAATTTATATCAGCAATATGGATAAGGAATGTTACTCATGTATGATATTTATTCTGGGCGTCTGTGAAAATAGAAAATAAAACTAATATATCATTACAATTTATATCAGCAATATGGATAAGGAATGTTACTCATGTATAATATTTATTCTGGGCGGCTGTGAAAATTCACGGGACTGCAAACTGAATAGGTAATGATGTACTGTACACGCACTCTTAAGATGGCCGCGGTGTTTCCTATCCTTTTTACATCGGGTATGAGATGAGTCCTTCATGCTCCACTATAGGAAGTAATCGTTAATAAATATGGTTGACGAGGAGGGCCAAGATGGAACCTGGTCGTGGTGTTACTTCGGTCAGAGACATACTTTGGATTATATGGTGAGAGACTATAGCGGCGGCATAAGTGCAGTTTGTGTGATAAGGTAATACATATAGGCGCTACTCTGAAAAAGTATAGTGCGCATATGAGTAGAAACGCCTTTTCGTTGGCGTACATATGAGCAGAAAGGGTTTTTTTAAGTACAGACCTCGAAGACTATATTGAGTTGCATAGTTCGTATCGAGAGAAATGTTTGTAAACAAGGAGTGGCGCGTCTTGTTATGAAGTGAAAGTTAATGAGTATGTTCAAAGGAGGTGAAACACCAACCCCGGGTGTTTTCCTATAACAAATTGTTATGAAATACAAAGTGGGGAAGCACATTGTAGATACAGAGGGACTACATATAGGAACATGGGATTAAGAGTTGCACATAATGACAGCATGTGATTGGATACACATACATTGTTGGGAACCCACAGCAAGGAAGTAGGCATGTGAGGATGTGAGAAATACCTAACACAGAGCGCACAATGTAATCTAGGATGAACTGGGCGTATAGGGGGCTCTCGGGAGATATTTTATATATGATTTTTCGGGCTGACAGATTGACTCTGTTTTTATCACAGCTGGAACTTATCATGGCTCCACATTGACAACAAATGAGGACAACCGCAACCTCTGATAGTGTGCTACTAGAATTGGACTATATATTGGGCGGACGTTTCTTTAAGGTAAGATCCTGTGACATGGGTCAAGACTGACAATCTGTACAGGTTTTGGAGATACAATGAATGTAATCAAAGGAAAATTGCCCATATATCATAACAGTGCTATCTGTTCCTATAGGGAGTGTGAACTACACAAGTATCGGGAGATAGAGTACTGTACAAATCAGAGTTTTGGTGAGCTCCCCCTTGCTTTGCCTTCTTGGTGTAGATGTGCCTGGGAGCACACAGGGTTTGATACTGAGCACGTATATATGAGATGTGGTGTTGTGTTTTTTTTATATATTCATGGATCATACTGGTGTGTTTTCTCTTTTGTGTGTTTTGGGTGTCTCTATTGTGACGGCATTGGGTACATATCAGTGGAACCAGGCTACCTGCATGGCACGTGTATTGGTGATCTCACATGGTGGCTGTTCTTTTTGCACTACCGTGCCTCATGTGTGGCAGCACTAAGATTGGCTGTAATTCGTGAGGATTGATAACGAGCATGAGGATGGTGATGAAGAAATCATTGGTAGTTGTGTCTCGTATGGTTTCATATAGGATTTTATGAGGAGATTTCAACATCTATTTAGATAGATGGATTAATCATAAATTAATATGTATTTAATAACAATATTTTGGTAATATAGAGTGTAATTTATTGTTTTATGTATGACTTGCAGCCTTGAGAAAGCCTATAGGGGGCGAAACGCGTGTCGGCTGTGAAGAAACGTGTTTTAAAAGAAATAAAATTTGGATTTTGGCTACACTGCATGATTCCTTTGGACAAAGAATTCGTGTCTGTGCGTGCTTACAGCACATGGATGAAAGACTTTCTGTGATGTGTATTGATGTTATTGTGTTGTACATGGATTTGACAATCTGCAACACTTTTGTGGGGTGGTTTGTACATGATTAATGCTTAAGGAGGAAAAGCATTCTACATCAAGTTTGCACTCAAAAAACAATATATACTCATAATTACTTTCCTGGCTCACAAAGAGACAAGTGTTGATGTGCAGATCGAATGTAGCAAATCCCTCCTTCTTTTGTAAATATACTTCCAGAGTATCATCCTGGGGAATATTGGTGTAAACGCTTTCAATATCAAAGCTCACCAATATTGTAGTCTCATTGACTTCAATGTGGTCCAGAAGTTGTAATAGACTCTTGGTATCTTGTAGATATGTTGTGGAGTTTTGTACAAGGGTTTTAAAGAATACGTCGCAAAAGCGTGACCGAGGTTCTAACAAGGAACCTATCCCAGAAACTATGGGTCTTCCTGGAGGGGGGAGCTTATTTTTATGCATTTTTGGCAAAGTGTAGAAATAAGGGATTTTTCCTTCACTGTTGCCTCCTGTTTTGAAATGTACCCCATTGTTTCCGCATGATCAACCAGGGACCTTATCTCCTGCTTAAGATCCAGGGTGGGATTGGTTGTAAGTATCTGATAGTTCCTCTCATCCAACAATAGTCTGAGGCATTCTCTCTGATAAGCTTCTTTGTCTTGGACAACCACCCCACCCCCTTTTTTCCACTTGTTTTATGACAATGTTTTCACATCTTCGTAAACTCTCTAGAGCAGCGTTCTCCTCTTTGCTCGTGTTTAGGAAGGGCCGTTTAGGTTCTAGATTTTCAATGTCATTGAAGACGGCCTGTTCAAAGGCTGCCACTTCCACTGGAACGGTGTGTGGTTGTGGTGTGAAGTTGGACTTCTGCCGAAGCCCTGTCTCATTAGGATCTTCATTAGGTGGACTTTCACCTTGTTTTTCGAAGAAAGCTTTGAGTCTTAATTTTCGGAAGAAGCTTGATAGTTCGCAATGGATGTTGGAACTTATCTAGCCTAGCGGTGGGAACAAAACCTAGTCCTTTGTTGAGGACTTTCTCTTCGGTCGCAGTCAGCGGTCTAGTTGCGAGATTTGTTACTAGGCCCTGCTGTTGCTTGTCCCTACCTGGCCGTGTCTTGCTCCGTGTATTGCTGCCCACTAGATCTTCCTCTTCCCAGTGCACCTGATTTGCACCTTTCCTTCTGCCTCTTCCCCTTCTGTCCCTGCCTAGAAAAGGCGGTCTATATGAATTCGGGGGGAACAGTGGTTGGGGGAAGGGTGTTTGCCAACCATATATTGGATATTGTTGTGGCTGATTGTAAGAGCCCTGGAAGCCTGGCATCATTTGTGTGTTGAAAGTGGGCCAGTTACTTTGGGTCCTATTTCTTCCTCTTGGTTTCTGTCTGTTGCTTCCTGTGCTTGAGTTACTGCTGGCTGTAGTCATTGCTTGAGGCATCAGAATCCTGGTCTGCTCTATTGGGGGGTGTAAACTCAGGGTCCGAGTATGGCTATGTCTTAACGTACGAAAAGCGTTTCAAATCCTTTTGGCTGGCTTGGCAAGTGATACAGGAGTGACAAAACTCCTTTGTGTCTTTTGACATGTGAGGCCAGTGAAAGTGAGGGACAAGCCTGTCCCAGATCTTACTTTGGCCTAAATGTCCTGCTAATGGGATGTCATGTGCCAGTGTTACTAGGAAGCCTCTAAACTTCAGAGGTATTACCAACCTCCTGGTAGCACCAGGCTTGGGGTCTATACCCTCTGAATACAGAAGTCCATCATCCCAGTAGATCCTGTGGGACCCATTGGCACTACCAGCAGCCTCCGCAGCAGCTTGCTGTCTGAGAGGTTCAAGAAAGGGGCAGCTCAGCTGCTCCTGGCTGAGATCTGCCCTGGAAGGGCCCCCTGTCCCCAAGAACTCAACCTGGTTAGGGTCAAGTTCCTCTGAGACAGTTCATTCACAGGGACTGAGATCATCTCCCTCAAGAGACTGATCCTCACTCTGAGGCAAGGGGGAAGACACTGCCTTAGCCCATATGCTCCTTCTCTTGGAAGGCACCTGGTCCATCTTTTCAGGATCCAGGGACTGTTCCGTGGAAGACATTTTTGCCTGTGACCTAGCCATGGCAAACATCTACAGGGATGCCCAGCATGTCTACATGTGTCCTGAGTTCCACTGAAGTTTCCAAATCATTGCCCAATTAGCAGTCTACATGGAAGTCTAAGCTAACCACAACTTTCTTAGGGCCAGTTACCCCACACCAGGTGAAATTCACAACTGCCAAGGAATGGTCTGTCCTAACATTTCTTGCATTGGTCACTTGGTACATCTCACCAAGTATGGTCTGTTCCAGGTCCACAAGGTCTTTTGTCACCGTTGTGACACTTGCACCTGTGTCCCTGTATGCCATGGCCTCCTTACTATTGATCAAAGGCTATAGTCTGTACTTGCCCAGATTACTGGGACTGACAAATAAGGAGGCAATATCCATGCCTCCATCACAGACCAAAACAGCCTGAGTTGGAATTCTGACTAGGCCAGAATCCATCTCTGATCCCAAGGTTAACCCTACTATATCCTTATTCTGTACACCACCACTGGGAACTGAGCTAGGGGGCACAGTTGCCTTGGGGGCATTGGTGGCTGGAGTAGATAACTTGGCCCTTGGACAACTGGCATCTTTTGTCCAATGTGTCTTCTCTCTACAGATATGACACCAAGGTTTATTTTTGCCTTTTCCTTTGTTAGACTATGACTCTCCCTCCCCCGCCCCCCCCCCCGATGCAGGCTTTTGGGGCCCTTGTGAAGACTTCTGGTCTTTACCCTTCTCCCCACCCTTATCTGAGGTTTTAGCATCTTGCTTCTTTTGGTCACCACCGCGATTCTGAGTTTTCTGCTTTACCCTGGTTCTGACCCATTTGTCTGCCTTCTTTCCCAACTCTTGGGGAGAGGTCCGATCAGAACCAACCAAGTACTGATGCAACAACTGATTTTGGCAACTATTAAGGATCTGCTCCCTCATAATTAATTTGTGCAATCCTTTAAAGCCATACACCTTACTGCCAAGTAACCAGCCTTCCAGAGCCTTAGTAGCACAATCTACAAAGTCAACCCAGTCCTGCGTCTGGTTCTTCTGGGTTTCTCTGAACTTAATCCTGTACTGTTCAGTGGTTAAGCCAAACCCATCAATGGGAGCACTCTTCAGGACTGAATAATTGTCAGCATCCTCCTCTCTAACAGTGAGGAGTGTGAAAAGTTGGCCTGGCATATGCTGTCCACTAGTTATAGTGGGCACCTTGCACCAGTCCAATCAACCCTTATTGATGATAGGTTCAAGACAACCTTTATTGAAAGCTATCCTAGTGGTAGCTATGGAGAGCAGCCTTCACGCTAAGTCTTGAAGGAGTGTAAAGCACTTGGTTTACCAGATTCTAACCTCTTGAATGTCTAAATGAAAGGAGAACGATATATATATATATCTATATATATATCTATATATATATATATATATATATCTATATATATATATCGGAAGAGGTTCCCAATCCTAGTTTTTAGGAAACACAAAAGACTCGCACTCCAGGGTCCGTGTGTAAGTCGTTTATTGGCGACGCGTTTCGACCTAGCGGTCTTTTTCGATAGCCAACCAAGCAAACAATACAATCACCATTTTAAAGTGCCCCAGGGGATTAGTGAACATAGACATAGGACCACATCCCAAAGTTCGAACTACAGGGCCTGTGTGGACTACAAATTATATGGAAGAAAGACTCATTGGTGTCACCATTACATGATGTCGTTTTTATAACAAGGGGAAAATTAAATATATTTCATGTAAACATATTTGCATAGTCTCTATTAATTGTGTATTACTGGATTGCATTTTACATTTTGTTATAGTTATAATTAACCAGTTTTATCAGATTAATTAAATGAGAGAAAATAAACAAATCAAATTGAATTAGTTAAACTAAATTTAAACTGAACTAAACATATTGGCCCAGTGGCCAATCGCACATTTCAACATGTTAGACTTGATTCACCTAAAATTTACACATCCATATCTAGTCAAATTAGTCACACAGTTTTAGGCCAAGTGGCCTTATTGCATTGTTAGACCCTTTCGCATTTTAAGTGAACATGGCCAGGAGAGACACATGCCCATACCTTGCCAAGTGGCCTATATCAGGTCAGGGCATTCTCCATAACTGTACCTGTTCATCAGAATGAGAGGGAGTTTAAATCAGGGAGTTGTCTCATCCTACCAGATGACGTCACCAAATTTAATCAATTAAATTGGGAGGTCGGGCTATGTCAGGGGGGGGAGTGAGGGATAGCTAGGGGGTGTGTGGAGTGAGGCCCATCCTCATATAAGGATTAAATTGGACCTAAAAAATCCATAAAAAATAAGTATATTAGTGCTAAAATACGTCTTTTAGCACTGTGATTGGTGCAAGGTGTGAACCCTATACTGACTATGGGCGGCCTCCTCGGAACTGCACCATGTGGTACAGTTATGGGTGTGATTGTGTGGTTAAAAATTGGTAGAAATATGGTGTGTGCTCCAAGGGAAAGAATAAACCGTACCGCAAGTGAGATGGTGACATATTTTTCAAAAAGTGCAAACTATCTTGCGTGCATGAGCACGTGTGGACTGCCGAAGTCAAAGTCTATGCTAGTTTGTGAAGCTCATAACCCAGCAGCTATCATCGGAGAGAGCCCTCTCCAATGGGATAGTGCGTGTTGAAGGTAGCATACACAATAGCTGGATAGAGAGGTAGCGAGAGATCCACGTGCCGAAATAATATACAGTCATTGAGGGCCTAACAATAAGGTCTTCAGCCAATGTGCACGTGTAACTCCTCATCCTCGTTCATACCAAAGGGGTTCCTTGAATCAAGATGGATGATGTACTCTGATTCAAGTATGCGTAGCTGCTTGAGTCTGTTGCCCCCTCTTGGATTCGCAGGAATTCTGTCAATACCAAAGAAAGACAATTGGTTAACATTGCTATTATGAAAACGTAACCAGTGGCGTGCAGTGGCATAATTCATGTCAACATTTTTGATGGCCCTCATGTGCTTCAATATGCGTTTCTTAATTGGAAAGATAGTGCTACCAACATAGAACTTTGCACAGGGGCAGACAATCACGTACACACAAAAGTCAGTGTTACAATTCATAAACTTTCCAATTTGTTCGTTTTTACCAGTAGGGAGAGAGTACATTTTAACATTTTTGCTATTGGCACAGGCTTTGCACTTTCCACATTTGTAGAATCCCTTTTGTTCTTTTAGCCAATCTTTTGTTTTTTTGGGGGTCTTAAAGTAACTCTTCACCAGCATGTCTTTCAATGAGCAAGCCTTCCTGAATGTTATCTGGGGTTGTTTATTGATTGTTTTGCCAATCACCGGTTCGCTCCTGACAATGTGCCAATGCCTCTTCAGGATCTCACGTACACTACCCGCCTCTACATTGTAGGATGTTATCAGCCTGACATTATTGGATTCCTGGCTCTCTGCAGTTCTGGGTCCCTTTTTAGTCAAGAGTGTCTTCCTATCTCTGGCTCTCGCTTTTTCTCTTGCTGCTGAAAGTACCTGGTTAGAGTAACCCCTGGCCCTGAATCTTTGTCTCATAGAGGCTTGTTCCATCTCATACCTGGTTTCAGAGCTACTGTTCCGTTTTGCCCTCAAGAATTCCCCATACGGGATACTCTCTTTGAGACTGTTGGGATGGTGACTTTTGGCATGCAGAATGCTATTGCCTGAGGTCGGTTTTCTGAACAGGCTAGTCTGTATGGCCCCTTCCTCAATTCTAACTTTTATATCAAGGAAGTCCATTTCCGTTTGATCTGCCTTGCTGGTAAATTTCAGATTTACATCATTGCAGTTCAGGGAGGTGAGGAATTTATTCAGACCTCTTTTAGAACCCTCCCAAATCAGAAAAATATCGTCAATGAATCTCGTATAGAAGGCAATATGACTGGTGTGATTGACATTTGCATCTGACCATAGTACTTGTTCCTCCCACCACCCCATCAGCATACAAGCAAAGCTAGGAGCAAAGCAACTCCCCATAGCCGTGCCCACCTCCTGTTTGTACCATAGATCGTCAAACAAAAAGAAATTGTTTAGTAAACAGAACTCCAACATTTCGAGTAACATTTCTGTTTGATGAAGAAAAAAGACAGATCTGTCCCTTAGAAAGTGTTTGCATTCCATCAAGCCATCAGCATGCCTGATACAAGTATACAATGATACCACGTCAATAGTAACTAGCCAATGACTGTCCTCCCACCTGATACCATCAATCTTTGTAATGAAGTCTGTACTGTCCCTACAATAGGACGGGAGGTTAAGGACATAGGGAAAGAGAAATGTATCTAAGAAAATGGATGCATTCTCTAGGAGACTGCCATTGGCTGAAACAATAGGCCTGCCAGGGGGATTTTCTTGGTCCTTATGCACCTTAGGCAGCATGTAGAAACAGGGCGACACTGGCTCTTTAACACATAGGAATCTAAATTCTGACTCTGCGATCAGATTCTTCTCCCTCCAAGCCTTCAGTTTCTCATGGAAAATGGTAATGCTAGTAACATATTCCTCCCTGTTTGCTCTCCTATAGTTTCCTGACAGTTCAAGTTGTTTCTTGGCCTCCTGTTTGTACAAGTTCACATCCCATAGTACAACGTTCCCTCCTTTGTCAGATGGTTTGATAACACAACAAGGATCCTTGTTAAGTGTGCCTAGGGCTTCCCTTTGCTCAGGTGTGAGATTGTGTGCATGTTTATTTTTACAGTTGACCCAGAGAGATAATAGGTCCCTGACAACAATATCGTGAAATGTCTCTAGGTGGTCGTGGGGAGTGATGGGGTTAAAGGTGGATTTGGGTCTGTGGTTGGTTACATTGCGCCCTCCCAAGGTCAAACCCATCCTACCTAATACATCAGAGTCACTCAAACCATTAATATCCTCGCCACACAGTTCCATAGCACATGCTAGACTTTCCACATCCTGTATACTTAAAACATTTGACACCTGTGTGCTCCAATCTGGCTCATTGCTTCTCTGTTCTAGTGCTCGTTTTTTCTTTAGCATAAACATTTTCATTAGTTTAAGTTTGCGTACAAATAGGAAGATATCTATTCTGGTACGACTATAGTCAAAATTGGCCGTCGGGCAAAAGGTCAGGCCCAGCTCCAATACCGACCTCTCAGCCAAAGTTAGAGTGTGTGCTGAAATGTTTATAATAGTCAAATTGGGCTCACCCATCATTGTTGGTTGGTCTGTCGTGTTGTCTTCCCATGCAACATTGCACCTCTTGTGTTTCTTGCCACCCCTCCTTGTGATTTTCCTCTTGCGCTTCCGCCTCTTCCGTATTGCTGCTCCGGTGGTCTCGCCCTTAGTGTCATGGCTGATTGTAAAAAATCATATTCCTCTAGTGGTTTGAAAGAAAGTAGATTTCTCCCGCTGGCATCCATCAATTCCTCCACATCTGAATAATTCTCTGAGCCTGACTCTGAAACGGTAACGTTGCGCTGTTGTGCATTCGCTCCAAATTGTTTGAATTGTCTTATGGCTCCATCATACTTTTTGCCAAAAGTTAGGATTCGCCCACTGGCATAATCCTGCTTGTCCCTTAGAAATTTGCTTTTCATTTTCTGCTTAATTTCCTTTCATATTTGACAAGCCTTTTTTCCATTAATTCCATTGCTTTGATTATTTCATCTCGGGCGTCATGTTTATCCAATTCTTCCTTCAATTTGGCAAGGTCCTTAATAACTTGTTCCAGTTCTATGGCAGCGTATTTTGCAAGTAAGCCCAGCATATTCTTGCATGTTCCTGCCATTAGTTCAGACCAATCTGCTATTAATTTGGGGTGGGGGTTTTAGTAGGTTGGAGTGATCATGAGTCTGAGCCCTCTTGGGACCCTACCTACTTCAATATAGTTCTCCAATGAAGTCACCTCCCACCAGCGGTTAATTTCTTTCTTTAAGAGTTTCTCATACCGGAATAGCATTTGCTTCAGTGTTTTATCAGGTGGTGCAGTTGCCCCTTCATCTGTACTCACTGTTGTGCCTTCACTCTCACAGAATAATGACTTCGCCTCATCCATCCTGCATGCTCGGCGGTTCTGAGTTGTGGTACCTTCCGTCACCGTGGTTGATTTGGTGACTGTCGGTGTTGTAGCGGCAGCCGCCGCCGCCGTTTGTTTACCCCTCGTCATGCTGTCACCGTTCGTTGCGGTCCCTAGCTTGCACCACGTTTGTTGTGAACACGGAAGTAGTCCCTGCCGCACTTGCCTTGAAATCGGTGTCTCTGCCGGTTAATCCTTGATTGTGAAACGCTGCCTCTCGGCTTCCCTCGCCGCGTGTGTCCAAAAACGGCAGGCGCCCGACGCGGTAACACGCACCTTACGGAGCGCGTCTCCACAGTCAGCACCCGCCGAAATTTTTCTCAGCGGCAAGTTGGGTTTAGCGTCAATTGGATTCGGCGGTCGGAGCAGGACCTGACAGACGCCGGTTCGTTAGGAAAGTTTCCGAGTCGTCCGCTCCGCTCCTTTCGAGACTGGTGCAAGTCCTGGGTGTCGGAAACCCGGAAGTAAATGTCGGAAGAGGTTCCCAATCCTAGTTTTTAGGAAACACAAAAGACTCGCACTCCAGGGTCCGTGTGTAAGTCGTTTATTGGCGACGCGTTTCGACCTAGCGGTCTTTTTCGATAGCCAACCAAGCAAACAATACAATCACCATTTTAAAGTGCACCAGGGGATTGGTGAACATAGACATAGGACCACATCCCAAAGTTCGAACTACAGGGCCTGTGTGGACTACAAATTATATGGAAGAAAGACTCATTGGTGTCACCATTACATGATGTCGTTTTTATAACAAGGGGAAAATTAAATATATTTCATGTAAACATATTTGCATAGTCTCTATTAATTGTGTATTACTGGATTGCATTTTACATTTTGTTATAGTTATAATTAACCAGTTTTATCAGATTAATTAAATGAGAGAAAATAAACAAATCAAATTGAATTAGTTAAACTAAATTTAAACTGAACTAAACATATTGGCCCAGTGGCCAATCGCACATTTCAACATGTTAGACTTGATTCACCTAAAATTTACACATCCATATCTAGTCAAATTAGTCACACATATATATATTCACTGAAAAAACCATAGGTTATAGACCATATATAGTTAGGAATTAGCATTTAAAAAACCTTATTTTACTCACACAAAACCATTGAAATTCCATATATAGTGATGTCATCAGTGATGTCACTGACCATGTCATGAATGATGTAATATGTGACATGATCAGCAGTGGATTGCGGGTGCGCGATATATAGTTAGTGCAACTAACTATATATGGAATTTCAATGGTTTTGTGTGAGTAAAATAAGGTTTTTTAAATGCTAATTCCTAACTATATATGGTCTATAACCTATGGTTTTTTCAGTGAATTTTCAAGGTTTTGTAAATGCTAATTCCTAACTATATATGGTCTATAACCTATGGTTTTTTCAGTGAATTTCAATGGTTTTTTAATAGCAAATATCATAAGCTGTCGAATGTCAAGTACGTGGTAAGTGAAAACATTTTCGTGTTTATGCACACTGATCTGCTTTGAATGGTGCCCCCCCCCCTCATTTCTATTAGGAGTACTCTCTCTTTGCAGATAGTGAAAGGTAGTTAACGCAGGCCTTTGCCCCCGTTGTAATCCGTCGTGCCTGCTTCTCTCTCCATTTGATTGATTGTTATCCAAGTATTTACTATTTTAGAATTAGTTCTCTTTGGTTCATTCTCTATTTACAAACAAACACAGAGTCGCAATACTCTGTTTAGTCTTTGCAGATAACGAAAAATCGTGTAAAAAAAAAAAGAAAAGGAATCGAGCAAAATCAGTAGGCCACTAATGGGATCTCTTTTTGACCTCGCTAAAATAGAAACATTAGGAACAACCCCTCATGACAAATACAAAACTAGTGAGATGAACTGAACTCCACACAATGATGGCTGCAAAACAGCTCTGCTCCGCCACCCACCCCGCCCAAAATAACGATAAAGAGCGGCTGCCATGATTGGTTGCGGAATGGCCACGACGGAGCTACGAAATGGTGCTGCTCTCATGCTAACCCCAGCTTCAGTCTGAAACATCCAGAAACACTGTAGACTACCAATTCGATCAGTTCCGGTAGCGCCCCAATGTAACCCGGTAGAGAAGAACTAGCCCTCCCCTCTTTGACTGATGGTTCTTGTTGCCTGTCCCTTCTGTTGTCATTTAACAGAACTATTTAGCCTGCTGAAAGGGGTTGTGTTTCGACCGCTGGTTGGTGGAGACATTTTGACTATATTCTGGACCTGCGTTGTCGCGTAATGCGTCATATGACGCGCCGCGTTAGCGCATCCGGAAGTCATCCGGGGCGCGCAGCGCGTAACGTAAGCATAACAAGTCATGTGACTTGTTAATAAAACTTTTCATTGGTTCATTTTACTTTTCTTATTCTAATGATGAAAGCCTTGGTCATATCACCTAAAAATTACGCTTTTAATTACTTCCGAACATTATTTTTTCTTAAATATATGTTATAATGTTCCAGGCTAATGTACTTTCCCGGAAATTTTACAACTGTCCTGCAAGTAAAATATATTCTTTTTTCGAGAAAAAGAGCGTTTCTTCGTCCCATGACGGAGCCGTTGAGCAAAAGAGGGTCGACCTGCTGTCTTAGTCGCCGATACGCCTGAATATGAGATTCTTATCGATCACTTTATGTTGCAGGAATAGAAAACACAACAGCCCTTGACCATTTATCTTTACTGCGTTCCTTCGTATTATACCTTTTACCCTTCATGTAATTGGTCTGCTTTATTTCACTTGCCTTTTAATGATTCTAAAACAGTGACTATTATTAAAAACTTTACCAATGTATATACTACTACCATGTTTTCTTTTAAAAACCTTTATTGTGAAAATTTCATTATACAAATACGAGCCTATAACCACGTGGGCCTGCCACGGAGCAAACTGTAATCGTATATGATGAATAGACATTTACACTGTAGAGGAACGTAACGGGCGGGCCATTAGGTTGCAAGAACTAAGGTGTCTAACAGTTACGGAATCGGTGGACGTACATTTTATAATTAAAATACGACAGGGCCAGTTACAATAAAATTATCTAGATATACATTTGCGGGCAAGTACCATGGGTGACGTTAATTCGAACTTTCAACAGTACAGTAATCAATAACACATCAGAACTTAATATCAATAGGGATGTCGAAATATTCAATCAATTCTCGTCCCCGCCCGCCATGTGCTTCAAAACTGCATACGTATCTCGTGATTTCAAGGTTCTGCAACCAGTACACAACAAGGAGTTACGAGTCCCATTTATTCTGGCGCCATTTTGGGCGAGGACGGGCAGGTCCAGGATATAGTCAAAATGTCTCTACCAACCATCGACTATGATGATGTTCATATGCTGTATTTATTAGAGTAACACTCATCTGTCCACATGAAATTAATTTACCACAATCTAAACATGTCATTTTAATCTTTCCAAAGTTCTTCTAAATATTTGGGACCGTTTCCCTTGCCTCTGAAGCTCTCAGTGCCACTTCTTTGATGAATGTACTAGCAGGTCAGGGGTTCTCCTCCAAATCTCTCTTTTATGCAGCACTATAATTAATTGGTGCCACCTCTCCATATGACGATGCATGGTATAGTTACCACAACTATATTTTTTTTCGGTTCCTCTGGAGCGTTCATCGTGGCAGATGAAGCGTGTAACGTACCGGGCATTTACCTTTTTTTGCATGTACAGGAAAGGAAAAAAAAATCGAGCGTCCAAGTTCTAAGGTGTCCCAGGGCCATTTTAGTGGACCAGGCCCAAATCCAAAGAACAGGCCGCCATTTTGAGAGTCCTCTTGCAGCCGCCTGTCGCTGTAGCATCAAGAGCAGCCGAAACTCAGCTGAATGGCAACTGAAACGGTAAATGGGCGCCCCACTACATTTCAGCATTGTAGGATGACCACACCAGTACAGCAACTTGCTAGACATCACCTCGGTGCCATCCGGATCTCGGCGCCCCACTGCAGATGAAGAGCCTCTCAACTATGAAACCACCACGGTGACATCCGGATCTTGGCGCGTTGTGCTGCCTTCGGCCTATTCGCACATCGGTCCGCTACTGACGCCATCTCACAGGCTAATGGGGTGACCCACGCCGAGTTTCAGCATTGTAGGATGACCACACCAACTTGCTAGACATCACCTCGGTGCCATCCGAATCTTGGCATCTCAACGCCTAGTGGTATCTTCCATACAGAAAATATTGTTACGCTGCCTTTGCCCCCATTCGCACATCAGTCCGCAACTTAGACATCACCTCGGTGCCATCCGGATCTTGGCATCTCAGCGCCTTGTGGTGTCAGTCAGAAAATATTGTTGCGCTGCCTTTGGCCCCATTCGCACATCAGTCCGCTACTGACACCATCTCACAGGCCAATAGGGCGCCCCACGCCGACTTTTACCATTGTACGATGGCCACACCAGTGGCACAACTTGCTAGACATCACCTCGGTGCCATCCGAATCTTGGCATCTCAACGCCTAGTGGTATCTTCCATACAGAAAATCTTGTTACGCTACCTTTGGCCCCATTCGCACATCGGTCCGCAACTTAGACATCACCTCGGTGCCATCCGGATCTTGGCATCTCAGCGCCTTGTGGTGTCTTCTACTCCGAAAATATTGTAGAAAATATTGTTGCGCTGCCTTTGGCCCCATTCACACATCAGTCCGCTACTGACACCATCTCACAGGCCAACAGGGCGCCCCACGCCGACTTTTACCATTGTACGATGGCCACACCAGTGCCACAACTTGCTAGACACCACCTCGGTGCCATCCGGATCTTGGCATCTCAGCGCCTTGTGGTGTCTTCAAATCAGAAAATATTGTTGCGCTGCCTTTGGCCCCATTCGCACATCGGTCCGCTACTGACGCCATCTCACAGGCCAACGGGGCGCCCCACGCCGACTTTCAACATTGTAGGATGGCCACAGAAGTGCGACAACTTACTAGACACCACCTCGGTGCCATCCGGATCTTGGCATCTCAGCGCCTTGTGGTGTCTTCTATTCAGAAAATATTGTTGCGCTGCCTTTGGCCCCATTCGCACATCGGTCCGCTACTGACGCCATCTCACAGGCCAACGGGGCGCCCCACGCCGACTTTCAGCATTGTAGGATGGCCACACCAGTGCACCTTACTAGACACCACCTCGGTGCCATCCGGATCTTGGCATCTCAGCGCCTTGTGGTGTCTTCTATTCAGAAAATATTGTTGCGCTGCCTTTGGCCCCATTCGCACATCGGTCCGCTACTGACGCCATCTCACAGGCCAACGGGGCGCCCCACGCCGACTTTCAACATTGTAGGATGGCCACACCAGTGCGGCAACTTACTAGACACCACCTCGGTGCCATCCGGATCTTGGCGCGTTGTGCTGCCTTCGGCCTATTCGCACATCGGTCCGCTACTGACGCAAACTCACAGGCCAACGGGGCGCCCCACGCCGACTTTCAGCATTGTTGGATGGCCACACCAGTGCGGCAACTTACTAGACACCACCTCGGTGCCATCCGGATCTTGGCGCGTTGTGCTGCCTTCGGCCTATTCGCACATCGGTCCGCTACTGACGCAAACTCACAGGCCAACGGGGCGCCCCACGCCGACTTTCAGCATTGTTGGATGGCCACACCAGTGCGGCAACTTACTAGACACCACCTCGGTGCCATCCGGATCTTGGCGCGTTGTGTTGCCTTCGGCCTATTCGCACATCGGTCCGCTACTGACGCCGCCTCACGTGCCAACGGGGCGCCCCACGCCGACTTTCAGCATTGTAGGATGGCCACACCAGTGCTGCAACTTGCTGGACACCACCTCGGTGCCATCCGGATCTTGGCGCGTTGTGTTGCCTTCGGCCTATTCGCACATCGGTCCGCTACTGACGCCGCCTCACGTGCCAACGTATTTTCTCCGCATTTTACACCCTATACCGCATAACAGGTCATGTGACTTGTTTATAAAACTTTTCATTGGTTCATTTTACTTTTGGTTTCCTAATGATGGAAGGCTTGATCATGTGACCTAAAAACAACACTTTTCATTGGATGAAAACTTTTTTTTTTTCCCAAACGATGAAAGCCCCACCTTGTTTCTGGATGTTTCAGACTGAAGCTGGCGTCAGCATGAGAGCACCACCATCTCGTAGCTCAGTCGTGGTCATTCCGCGAGCAATCATGGCAGCCGCTCCCCACCAGAAGCCTGCAGGAGTCGGAGCCCCCAAAACTTTTGATGAATTCTCAAGGCGGAGGGGACGCTTTCGAGAATGGGGTCCAAGACCTAGCAGACAAGCGTCCGATTTCCAAGGTGTCCCAGGGCCATTTCAGTGGACCAGGCCCAAAAAGGAAACAGCCTGCCGCCATTTTGAGAGTCCTGTGACAGCCGCCTATCGCTGCACCGCAAGAGTGGGCGCAACTCAGCTGAATTGCGGCTTTTGACACAGTGGACCAAAAACGGACGGAATGGCAACTGAAACGGTAAAGGGGCGCCCCACTACAACAGATGACACTCCACCTGGAGAGGCCCGTTCACGCCGCCTCCCCCGGGGCGCTCCACGCCGTTATTCGGAGCAGCATTGTAGGATACCAAAACCAGTGCGGCAACTTACTGGACATCACCTTGGTGCCATCGTTCTGCTGCCTTGGAACTATTCGCGCAACAGTTTGCTACTGATGACCCACCCCCCGCGACGCCCCATGCCGTTATTTGCTGGGTGGCAACTTACTAGACATCACTTTCGTGTCATCTAGATTTCGGCGCGTTCTGCTGCCTTGGAACTATTCGCACAACAGTTTGCTACTGATGACCCACCCCCCGCGACGCCCCACGCCGGAAATCTGGACGTTGTGCTGCGTTGGGACTATTCGCACAGCCGACCGCTACTTCGTTGTTTTTCCCTAAAAATGTTTATATGTTATTACTATTTTTGTTTTCTTGTATATATTTATAAATTATTAAAGTTTTATAATCTTACTACTTTGTCGGAGTGCTATATATTTTTAATGTGACACATAATTGTAAAAACTTTGATGTACAAACAGTCATCCCTGGAATCTTCCGCTTCAGGCTCGGTCCCCTCCCCAATCACAATACAGGATGGTTTTCAGATAATAGCAACGCTTCTGCTGTGACGGATCTCATCGAGTGTGGGCCTTGATCTACTATAACTCCTTTGAAGAGGGGTGATTCTTTACAGCTGTGGCCATAAACTACATCTGCAGGGCTAGCTGATACCCTAGGACCAGCCTGGACAATCGGACACAGAGGAAAAGGAGTGTCAGAGGGTGCGGTAGTGAATAGGGCGAAAGGGAGGTGTCGGGCGGGCACAGGGTGTGATTCTCAGGGAACAGCAGCGCAGATGGGGGAGGTTTATTACCCATGCATAAGACAGAGAGCGGGGGTGACCACTGCCTGGGGGAGATGCTTGCGAGGGTGGGGAGCCATGCTAAGGATCGACAGCGTGCACAGAGTGGGTCTGGTCAAGGCATCTAAAATGGCTGCCGTGCACGACAAAAGTGTGGCATTTGAAAAAAGACAAGATGGCGCAGACAATGTTTTTCAACACTTCCTGATTTCCTTCGAATCGAACGTTAACAGACGTTGGGGCATATTACCAAAGTTAAGCGATATTTATCCCTAACGATGCTTAGCAACGATTTTTTTACCGTCAGAAATTATCGCAGATAAACCTTGCTATTATCAAGGTTTATCGGAAATACGATAAAAAACGACCGCAATGCATTAATATCGCTGAAAACTCAGCGATATTCATGCATTACCGAGCTAATGCTCTTAGCCATGTTATCCACCTCCCATTGGATAACATGGCTAAGAACTGCTCAGGGCAGGTGGTAGCTTTTGGAGATATTCGCCCTTATCTCGAATATTTCCAAAAGTTGATAATAGGAGATAGCGATGTTAGCGACTGTTTCCAGTCGCTAACATCTTGGCATGCCCACTTTGCATGTCATTAGTGATAAATATCACTCACATGCAAAGTGGGGCCCAAGATGGTCGCTATCTTCTACTAGCCGTCGCTAACTGGTGTTAGCAACAGCTAGGTAATACACATATAATTTTATCTCCGCGAAGCGGAGCGCTGTTACAGATATATATCTTGTTTCTGAACGTTAATTTCTCAAAATGCACTGAAGCACATATATTGAGACCTAGCAAAGGCACATCGGGCTACCAGTCCCTACAATTTTGCCAAGTTTCGTGCAAATCCATTCAGCTGTTCGATCCTACCGAGAGACAAGATGGCGGCCGCTACGGACTGTTTGGAATGTTTACAGACACCGGAGAGCCAATCAGCTTCGCTTCGCAAAGCTCCGTAACGCGAAAAGTACGCGAAGCGGTGCGCTGTTACAGATATATACCTTTTTTTGAACGTTAATTTCTCAAAATCCACTGGAGCACATATATTGAGATCTAGCAAAGGCACATCGGGCTACCAGTCCCTACAATTTTGCCAAGTTTCGTGCAAAGCCATTCAGCTGTTCGATTATTATTATTTTTATTTTTTTTTGCCCCGCGGGGCCCTTTTAAAACCTCCACATCAAACCTAGGGGGTGAGCGACAATGTACTATGCCCCCTTATGGTCATTTGCCCCTTCGCTTTGGCCTCCTCTTGTCTCTCGATCCTACCGAGAGACAAGATGGCGGCCGCTACGGACTGTTTGGAATGTTGACAGACGCCGGAGAGCCAATCAGCTTCGCTACGCGAAGTTCCGTTACGCGTAAAGTCGACGAACCGGAGCGCTGCCGGGTCCGCTGTTACAGATATATATCTTTTTTTGAACGTTAATTTCTCAAAATCCACTGGAGCACATATATTGAGACCTAGCAAAGGCACATCGGGCTACCAGTCCCTACAATTTTGCCAAGTTTCGTGCAAATCCATTCAGCCGTTCGGGCTAAAAGTGAGGCCAACCGCCCTATGGAAAACTCAATGTTAAAAACACGTTTTGGGACCCCCCTTTTTTCTCGGCCCCCCCTTGACGAACCCCCCCCAAATTTTCAAGGGCTGCTCAGAAACAAAATGTGCCATTTTCCTGAAAATTTCAGCCAATTCCGTCCACAAACGCCAAAGTTATTAGACATAGAATTTTCAAAAAACCCATAGAGAAAAAATCCTAACTATATATACCTACTGGCGACCGCCAGTAGGTAATATATATATATATATATATATATATATATCTCAGCTTTCTCTCGCCTGGAGCCCAGTCACAGATACCAACGGCGCAGAAGAAGAGAGGAGACCCAGGTGCAGGTGAGCAGTAATTTATTCAATCGTGGGGAAGGCGCACCTCAGCATAACGTTTCGGCCTTCACAGAGGCCTTGGTCACAGGTAGATATATATATAAAATATATGTATTTATTACTAAACACTCTCTAGTAATTTCTTTATGAGATTACAGAGCAAAGTACACACTTTAAATGCAATAGAACTTCAGTAAATAGCACAATATACACTGGGCCCCCGGGGGGACCAAACCACCACGACTTGACTAGACACAAGGCATAGAACCTGTAGAATCGCTGGGACCACAAGGAACCACCCTAGGTAGTGACACAGGGGACCCACGGGGACGCGTGCATTGTGAGAACACAGCCGAGGGACGCCATTAGCTTCTATGGGGAAAGTCGCGGTTGGAATTTTAAAGATAAGTAGGAGAGGACTTTGAGCAAACCCCTTTAGACTTAAGGGGCTCTAGGGCAAACCTCCACGGAGCACCGGAGTACTCGAGTTACCTCACCCAGGGAAGCTGGGTGCATAGGTGTCAAATCGTCGTCGTTTTTAGTGGCGACCTGCTGCAAAATGCTCCTGCCGTGGAGAAGAAAAGTGTCCGGGGTGATCCAAGCCTGGATCGGAGATGGGGAGGAACCTGAAAGCAGAAGGGACAGAGTCTGGGTCACTTGCCAGTGACCAGGGGCACGATAGACGAAGGCTCACCAATGTCGGGGGTTTCCAGGTTGAAGAGGTGAAGCTTGACTCTGCAGCCACAAGGACCAGGAGGTGTCGATGACGACCAGGAGCTGGATGCGGGCTGTCCCACGAAGGATGTCGAGTGCTGCGGCGTCGGAGCTTGGATTGTACACAACAAGCCCTGGCAACAGCAACCCACTCGGGAAGAGAAAAGATGCTTCGGTGTGGACCAGCAAGGTCCGGGGGACTCCACAAGCGATGAAGAGTCAGGGCACGTCTGGAGCAACCAGGGAAGCCCAAGGAAAGTCAGCTGCCTTCTCAGGGACCCACCAGTCGACGGACCAGGGGTCGCGAAGGTACCTCAAGCCATAACACATAGGGCCAGCTCACGGAACACTCGGTGGAAAAGGTGCTCGGGTCTGGGCTTCAAGTAACCCAATGCACTGCCTCAAGGATCGTCGAGAAGCTGATGCACTTGCAAATGTGCACGGTGTCCAGGGGTTCCAGTTCCTCGGTACCAACGAGGGCTCTCGGGTCTCCGCTTAGCTGGGGACTTGGGTCAGTGTCTGGGAAGTCTGGAAATCCACTTCCTTTATTGCAAATACTTCTGAGTCCAGTGGGAGCTTCAGAGATGCAAACCAGTCAGATGCGTCTTTGGTGCCTGCCAAGCAGGTGAATAACTCCTTTACTCCAAGGGAGATTCTTCAGTCATCCAGTGTTGTGCAGATCATCGAAGAACCAGGATTCAGCATCAGAGTTTCGTCACGGTATAATCTAAAGTCCTGTAGTCAGGGGTTCCTATCTTATACCCAAGGAAGGGGTGGGACAAACTCTGGGGACCCACCTATGGGAGGGTTCGGAATGAGGGGTGGCTACACCCATTTCCTTTGTCCAGTTTCGCGCCAGAGCAGGGGCTGGTAGCCCCTGCAACCAGTTTGAACTATGCTATGCACAGGGGCACCAAATGTGCCCCCAGTGCTGACTTCAAATGACTCTTGTAGGCTAAAGTGAATAACCATGTTTTCAGTTTTTTCCTAAAACTGGCATATTCTGGTGTTAATCTGATTTCTATTGGCAAGGCATTTCATAGAGTGGGGCCCAGTACCGAAAAGCGAGAGCCACCCATTGTCTTTGGCTTGAATCTAGGAATGGTCTACATATTCATAGTGGCTGATCTGAGATTCCGTTTAGGTAAGTATCTTGAGATCTTTGTGGTAATGAATTTGGGGCCCGTCCCGTGAAGTGCGTTGAAAATCATGCATCCGGTTTTAAACATGAATGCTGAATCACTGGAAGCCAATGTGGCTGCTTCATTAGCGGCTTGGTATGGCAGTGTCCAGGTTGCTGAAAGACTAGCCTAGCCGCCTGATTTTGGATCAGCTGTAACCTGTGAGTTTGATTAGCAGGGAGCCCTTGATAGATGGCGTTGGCATAGTCCAGCCTGGACATTATTAAGGCAAGCATGATGGCTATGCTGGTCTCCCTGGAGAAAAATGTCCTAATTTGCTTAAAGGACTTCAGGTGAAAAACACACGAGGACGTGACCAGGTTAATCTGTTCCTGCAGGGATAGATTAGCATTTATCTTAATGCCCAGACTTTTGACTGAATTTTTGGGGATGGGTGGAGTCCCCTGAGCAGATGTTCAGTGTGCTGGAGTTCTATTCTGTTGTTGGAGATAATTTTCTCAGTTTTGTCCGAGTTTAATTTGAGATAATTATGAGTCATCCATTCTTTGACTAAGAGCTTAGTATGTTGGAAAAAACCTTATAGTCATTTGTATCATCAATCGGAAAGATCAGCTGCATGTCATCTGCATAATTGTATACCTTCACTTCCCTTTTTTGAAGAGCTTGGATCAGGGGACAGATATAGATATTGAACAGGCGGGGAGAAAGGGATGACCTCTGAGGTACGCCACATTTGGTATTGAGCCTGGCTGAATTGAAAGGTGCCAGCCTGACTGACTGGGTGCGATACCCCAAAAAGGAGAGCATCCAATCCAGAGCCGAACCTCTCAGACCTGCCGCTGCCATTCTGTCCGCTAGGATGGAATGATCCACTGTGTTGAATGCATCAGACAGGTCTAGTAGTACCAAGGCCTGAGTACACCCTCAGTCTGCTCCTCCCTTCAGATCGTCCAAGACACTCAAGATGGCTGATTCAGTAGAGTGATATAGTCTTAAGAGTATAAGGTCTGGCTGCATCACAGAACAACCCCGGAGAACAGATTCCGAAGCCTGCAGAGGGGCCCTGCTCATGAATGGGCACCCTCTTGCACAAAACCCATCCCCCTGCCTTCATGATTGATATGGCCTGCCATAGGGGTGACTGATAGTTTTATATGTGTAGTGATATAAGGTAGATATAGGGAACCTATATATATATATATATATATATATATATATATATATATATATATATATATATATATATATATATATATGTATATGTATATGTATATGTATGTATATGTATATGTATGTATATATATATGTATGTGTATATATATATGTATAATATATATATGAATATATGTATATATATGTATATATGTATAATATATATATATATATATGTATATGTATATGTATATGTATAATATATATGTGTATATATGTATAATATATATGTATATATATGTATAATATATATGTATATATATGTATAATATATATGTATATATATGTATAATATATATGTATAATATATATATATATATATATATATATATATATATATATATATATATATATATATATTACCTACTGGCGGTCGCCAGTAGGTATATATAGTTAAAATTATCAAAAATCCCATAGAGAAAAAATCCTATGTCTAATAACTTTGGCGTTTGTGGACGGAATTGGCTGAAATTTTCAGGAAAATGGCACATTTTGTTTCTGAGCAGCCCTTGAAAATTTGGGGGGGGTTCGTCAAGGGGGGGCCGAGAAAAAAGGGGGGTCCCAAAACGTGTTTTTAACATTGAGTTTTCCATAGGGCGGTTGGCCTCACTTTTAGCCCGAACGGCTGAATGGATTTGCACGAAACTTGGCAAAATTGTAGGGACTGGTAGCCCGATGTGCCTTTGCTAGGTCTCAATATATGTGCTCCAGTGGATTTTGAGAAATTAACGTTCAAAAAAAGATATATATCTGTAACAGCGGACCCGGCAGCGCTCCGGTTCGTCGACTTTACGCGTAACGGAACTTCGCGTAGCGAAGCTGATTGGCTCTCCGGCGTCTGTGAACATTCCAAACAGTCCGTAGCGGCCGCCATCTTGTCTCTCGGTAGGATCGAGAGACAAGAGGAGGCCAAAGCGAAGGGGCAAATGACCATAAGGGGGCATAGTAGATCCTCGCTGACCCCCTAGGTTTGATGTGGAGGTTTTAAAAGGGTCCCGCGGGGCAAAAAAAAATAATAATAATAATAATCGAACGGCTGAATGGATTTGCACGAAACTTGGTAAAATATTAGGGACTGGTAGCCCGATGTGCCTTTGCTAGGTCTCAATATATGTGCTCCAGTGGATTTTGAGAAATTAACGTTCAAAAAAAGATATATATCTGTAACAGCGCTCCGCTTCGCGTAACGGAGGTTTGCGAAGCTGATTGGTTCTCCGGCGTCTGTAAACATTGCAAACAGTCCGTAGCGGCCGCCATCTTGTCTCTCGGTAGGATCGAGAGACAAGAGGAGGCCAAAGCGAAGGGGCAAATGACCATAAGGGGGCATAGTAGATCCTCCTTGACCTCTTAGGTTTGATGTGGAGGTTTTAAAAGGGCCCCGCGGGGAAAAAAAATAATAATAATAATAATCGAACGGCTGAATGGATTTGCACGAAACTTGGCAAAATTGTAGGGACTGGTAGCTCGATGTGCCTTTGCTAGGTCTCAATATATGTGCTTCAGTGGATTTTGAGAAATTAACGTTCAAAAACAAGATATATATCTGTAACAGCGCTCCGCTTCGCGGAGATAAAATTATATCTGTATTACCTAGCTGTTGCTAACACCAGTTAGCGACGGCTAGTAGGAGATAGCGACCATCTTGGGCCCCACTTTGCATGTGAGTGATATTTATCACTAATGACATGCAAAGTGGGCATGCCAAGATGTTAGCGACTGGAAACAGTCGCTAACATCGCTATCTCCTATTATCAACTTTTGGAAATATTCGAGATAAGCGCGAATATCTCCAAAAGCTAGCACCTGCCCTGAGCAGTTCTTAGCCATGTTATCCAATGGGAGGTGGATAACATGGCTAAGAGCATTAGCTCGGTAATGCATGAATATCGCTGAGTTTTCAGCGATATTAATGCATTGCGGTCGTTTATTATCGTATTTGCGATAAACCTTGATAATAGCAAGGTTTATCTGCGATAATTTCTGACGATGCTTAGCGGTAAAAAAATCGTTGCTAAGCATCGTTAGGGATAAATATCGCTTAACTTTGGTAATATGCCCCAACGTCTGTTAACGTTCGATTCGAAGGAAATCAGGAAGTGTTGAAAAACATTGTCTGCGCCATCTTGTCTTTTTTCAAATGCCACACTTTTGACGTGCACGGCAGCCATTTTAGATGCCTTGACCAGACCCACTCTGTGCACGCTGTCGATCCTTAGCATAGCTCCCCACCCTCGCAAGCATCTCCCCCAGGCAGTGGTCACCCCCGCTCTCTGTCTTATGCATGGGTAATAAACCTCCCCCCATCTGCGCTGCTCTTCCCTGAGAATCACACCCTGTGCCTGCCCGACACCTCCCTTTCGCCCTATTCACTACCGCACCCTCTGACACTCCTTTTCCTCTGTGTCCGATTGTCCAGGCTGGTCCTAGGGTATCAGCTAGCCCTGCAGATGTAGTTTATGGCCCCAGCTGTAAAGAATCACCCCTCTTCAAAGGAGTTATAGTAGATCAAGGCCCACACTCGATGAGATCCGTCACAGCAGACGCGTTCCTATTATCTGAAAACCATCCTGTATTGTGATTGGGGAGGGGACCGAGCCTGAAGCGGAAGATTCCAGGGATGACTCTTTGTACATCAAAGTTTTTACAATTATGTGTCACATTAAAAATATATAGCACTCCGACAAAGTAGTAAGATTATAAAACTTTAATAACTTATAAATATATACAAGAAAACAAAAACAGTAATAACATATAAACATTTTTAGGGAAAAACAACGAAGTAGCGGTCGGCTGTGCGAATAGTCCCAACGCAGCACAACGTCCAGATTTCCGGCGTGGGGCGTCGCGGGGGTGGGTCATCAGTAGCAAACTGTTGTGCGAATAGTTCCAAGGCAGCAGAACGATGGCACCAAGGTGATGTCCAGTAAGTTGCCGCACTGGTTTTGGTATCCTACAATGCTGCTCCGAATAACGGCGTGGGGCGCCCCGGGGGAGGCGGCGTGAACGGGCCTCTCCAGGTGGAGTGTCATCTGTTGTAGTGGGGCGCCCCTTTACCGTTTCAGTTGCCATTCCGTCCGTTTTTGGTCCACTGTGTCAAAATCCGCCATTCAGCTGAGTTGCGCCCACTCTTGCGGTGCAGCGATAGGCGGCTGTCACAGGACTCTCAAAATGGCGGCAGGCTCTTTCCTTTTTGGGCCTGGTCCACTGAAATGGCCCTGGGACACCTTGGAAATCGGACGCTTGTCTGCTAGGTCTTGGACCCCATTCTCGAAAGCGTCCCCTCCGCCTTGAGGATTCATCAAAAGTTTTGGGGGCCCCCGACTCCTGTAGGCTTCTGGTGGGGAGCGGTTGCCATGATTGCTCGCGGAATGACCACGACGGAGCTACGAGATGGTGGTGCTCTCATGCTGACGCCAGCTTCAGTCTGAAACATCCAGAAACAAGGTGGGGCTTTCATCGTTTGGGAAAAAAAAAAGTTTTCATCCAATGAAAAGTGTTGTTTTTAGGTCATATGATCAAGCCTTCCATCATTAGGAAACCAAAAGTAAAATGAACCAATGAAAAGTTTTATAAACAAGTCACATGACCTGTTATGCGGCATAGGGTATAAAATGCGGAGAAAATACGTTGGCACGTGAGGCGGCGTCAGTAGCGGACCGATGTGCGAATAGGCCGAAGGCAATACAACGCGCCAAGATCCGGATGGCACCGAGGTGGTGTCCAGCAAGTTGCAGCACTGGTGTGGCCATCCTACAATGCTGAAAGTCGGCGTGGGGCGCCCCGTTGGCCTGTGAGTTTGCGTCAGTAGCGGACCGATGTGCGAATAGGCCGAAGGCAGCACAACGCGCCAAGATCCGGATGGTACCGAGGTGGTGTCTAGTAAGTTGCCGCACTGGTGTGGCCATCCTACAATGTTGAAAGTCGGCGTGGGGCGCCCCGTTGGCCTGTGAGATGGCGGCAGTAGCGGACCGATGGGCGAATGGGGCCAAAGGCAGCGCAACAATATTTTCGGAATAGAAGACACCACAAGGCGCTGAGATGCCAAGATCCGGATGGCACCGAGGTGGTGTCTAGCAAGTTGTGGCACTGGTGTGGCCATCCTACAATGGTAAAAGTCGGCGTGGGGCGCCCTGTTGGCCTGTGAGATGGTGTCAGTAGCGGACTGATGTGCGAATGGGGCCAAAGGCAGCGCAACAATATTTTCTGACTGACACCACAAGGCGCTGAGATGCCAAGATCCGGATGGCACCGAGGTGATGTCTAAGTTGCGGACCGATGTGCGAATGGGGCCAAAGGCAGAGCAACAATATTTTCTGTATGGAAGATACCACTAGGCGTTGAGATGCCAAGATCCGGATGGCACCGAGGTGATGTCTAGCAAGTTGCTGTACTGGTGTGGTCATCCTACAATGCTGAAACTCGGCGTGGGGCGCCCCATTAGTCTGTGAGATGGCGTCAGTAGCGGACCGATGTGCGAATAGGCCGAAGGCAGCACAACGCGCCAAGATCCGGATGTCACCGTGGTGGTTTCATAGTTGAGAGGCACTTCATCTGCAGTGGGGCGCCGAGATCCGGATGGCACCGAGGTGATGTCTAGCAAGTTGCTGTACTGGTGTGGTCATCCTACAATGCTGAAACTCGGCGTGGGGCGCCCCATTAGCCTGTGAGATGGCGTCAGTAGCGGACCGATGTGCGAATAGGCCGAAGGCAGCACAACGCGCCAAGATCCGGATGTCACCGTGGTGGTTTCATAGTTGAGAGGCACTTCATCTGCAGTGGGGCGCCGAGATCCGGATGGCACCGAGGTGATGTCTAGCAAGTTGCTGTACTGGTGTGGTCATCCTACAATGCTGAAAGTCGGCGTGGGGCGCCCCATTAGCCTGTGAGATGGCGTCAGTAGCGGACCGATGTGCGAATGGGGCCAAAGGCAGCGCAACAATATTTTCTGAAGAGAAGACACCAAAAGGCGCTGAGATTCCAAGATCCGGATGGCATCGAGGTGGTGTCTAGCAAGCTATGCAGTTGAGTTGTGTGCGCACTTGCGGCGAATAGGTCGAAGGCAGCATAACAATGTTTTCTGAATAGAAGACACCACAAGGCGTTGAGATTCGGTTACCACCGAGGTGATGTCTAGCAAGTTGCCGCACTGGTGTGGCCATCCTACAATACTGCTCCGAATAACGGCGTGGGGTGCCCGAAGGGGGGGGGGGGGAGGCGGCGTGAACGGGCCTTCCTAGGTGGAGGCTCGTCTGCTGTAGTGGGGCGCCCCTTTACCGTTTCAGTTGCCATTCAGCTGAGTTTCGGCTGCTCTTGATGCTACAGCGACAGGCGGCTGCAACAGGACTCTCAAAATGGCGGCCTGTTCTTTGGATTTGGGCCTGGTCCACTAAAATGGCCCTGGGACACCTTAGAACTCGGACGCTCGATTTTTTTTTCCTTTCCTGTACATGCAAAAAAAGGTAAATGCCCGGTACGTTACACGCTTCATCTGCCACGATGAACTCTCCAGAGGAACCGAAAAAATATATAGTTATGGTAACTATACCATGCATCGTCATATGGAGAGGTGGCACCAATTAATTATAGTGCTGCATAAAAGAGAGATTTGGAGGAGAACCCCTGACCTGCTAGTACATTCATCAAAGAAGTGGCACTGACAGCATCAGAGGCAAGGGAAACGGTCCCAAATATTTAGAAGAACTTTGGAAAGATTAAAATGACATGTTTAGATTGTGGCAAATTAATTTCATGTGGACAGATGAGTGTTACTCTAATAAATACAGCATATGAACATCATCATAGTCGATGGTTGGTAGAGACATTTTGACTATATCCTGGACCTGCCTGTCCTCGCCCAAAATGGCGCCGGAATAAATGGGACTCGTAACTCCTTGTTGTGTACTGGTTGCAGAACCTTGAAATCACGAGATACGTATGCAGTTTTGAAGCACATGGCGGGCGGGGCCGAGAATTGATTGAATATTTCGACATCCCTATTGATATTAAGTTCTGATGTGTTATTGATTACTGTACTATTGAAAGTTCGAATTAACGTCACCCATGGTACTTGCCCGCAAATGTATATCTAGATAATTTTATTGTAACTGGCCCTGTCGTATTTTAATTATAAAATGTACGTCCACCGATTCCGTAACTGTTAGACACCTTAGTTCTTGCAACCTAATGGCCCGCCCGTTACGTTCCTCTACAGTGTAAATGTCTACTCATCATATACGATTACAGTTTGCTCCGTGGCCGGCCCACGTGGTTATAGGCTCGTATTTGTATAATGAAATTTTCACAATAAAGGTTTTTAAAAGAAAACATGGTAGTAGTATATACATTGGTAAAGTTTTTAATAATAGTCACTGTTTTAGAATCATTAAAAGGCAAGTGAAATAAAGCAGACCAATTACATGAAGGGTAAAAGGTATAATACGAAGGAACGCAGTAAAGATAAATGGTCAAGGGCTGTTGTGTTTTCTATTCCTGCAACATAAAGTGATCGATAAGAATCTCATATTCAGGCGTATTGGCGACTAAGACAGCAGGTCGACCCTCTTTTGCTCAACGGCTCCGTCATGGGACGAAGAAACGCTCTTTTTTTCGAAAAAAGAATATATTTTACTTGCAGGACAGTTGTAAATTTTCCGGGAAAGTACATTAGCCTGGAACATTATAACATATATTTAAGAAAAAATAATGTTCGGAAGTAATAAAAAGCGTAATTTTTAGGTCATATGACCAAGCCTTTCATCATTAGAATAAGAAAAGTAAAATGAACCAATGAAAAGTTTTATTAACAAGTCACATGACTTGTTATGCTTACGTTACGCGCTGCGCGCCCCGGATGACTTCCGGATGCGCTAACGCGGCGCGTCATATGACGCATTACGCGACAACGCAGGTCCAGAATATAGTCAAAATGTCTCCACCAACCAGCGGTCGGAACACAACCCCTTTCAGCAGGCTAAATAGTTCTGTTAAATGACAACAGAAGGGACAGGCAACAAGAACCATCAGTCAAAGAGGGGAGGGCTAGTTCTTCTCTACCGGGTTACATTGGGGCGCTACCGGAACTGATCGAATTGGTAGTCTACAGTGTTTCTGGATGTTTCAGACTGAAGCTGGGGTTAGCATGAGAGCAGTACCATTTCGTAGCTCCGTCGTGGCCATTCCGCAACCAATCATGGCAGCCGCTCTTTATCGTTATTTTGGGCGGGGTGGGTGGCGGAGCCGAGCTGTTTTGCAGCCATCATTGTGTGGAGTTCAGTTCATCTCACTAGTTTTGTATTTGTCATGAGGGGTTGTTCCTAATGTTTCTATTTTAGCGAGGTCAAAAAGAGATCCCGTTAGTGGCCTACTGATTTTGCTCGATTCCTTTTCTTTTTTTTTTTTACACGATTTTTCGTTATCTGCAAAGACTAAACAGAGTATTGCGACTCTGTGTTTGTTTGTAAATAGAGAATGAACCAAAGAGAACCAATTCTAAAACAGTAAATACTTGGATAACAATCAATCAAATGGAGAGAGAAGCAGGCACGACGTATTACAACGGGGGCAAAGGCCTGCGTTAACTACCCTTCACTATGTTCAAAGAGAGAGTACTCCTAATAGAAATGAGGGGGGGGGCACCATTCAAAGCAGATCAGTGTGCATAAACACGAAAATGTTTTCACTTACCACGTACTTGACATTCGACAGCTTATGGTATTTGCTATTAAAAAACCATTGAAATTCACTGAAAAAAACATAGGTTATAGATCATATATAGTTAGGAATTAGCATTTACAAAACCTTGAAAATTCACTGAAAAAACCATAGGTTATAGACCATATATAGTTAGGAATTAGCATTTAAAAAACCTTATTTTACTCACACAAAACCATTGAAATTCCATATATAGTTAGTTGCACTAACTATATATCGCGCACCCGCAATCCACTGCTGATGATGTCACATATTACATCATTCATGACATGGTCAGTGACATCACTGATGACATCACTGATGACATCTCAAATGACATCACTGATGACATCACTGATGACATCTGAAATGACATCACTGATAACATCTCAAATGACATCACTGATGACATCTCAAATGACATCACTGATGACATCACTGATGACATCTCATTTGACATCAATGACCACATCACTGATGATATCATTCATGTGACAATACAATGCATCTCCTCACACTTTAATATAACCTCTGTTACACCCAGTGTTAAATACAGAGTATAATTTTTGAAACCATTGACACACCAATACTAGTTACTACATACGCACTCAGTGATTCCTATGTTTACACACACATTCACTCATTTACCCATACAATCATTCATACATACAATCACTCATCTTTACAACACTATCATATGCACTCATACACCTATACAGACTCTCACACTCTGTCACTCATCCATGGAGTTACTCACACACCTAGTCAGTCCTGTAAATAATCAATCACACTTCCATTTTCTAATCTATACAGTTAAACATAGAGCACCTTACATTTTGAAACATATACTAACACATACTTACTCTCTTATACAATCATTGATACAAGTACACATTGATCTGCACAGAGTCACACACCTCCCAGCCAGCCACACACACACTCAGTCTCCCATACAAATACTTGGGCAATCAATCAATAACCCATATAGTTACTCATATAGCTACTGACCAACACATGCAGCAGTTTACAGAACAACAGACATAATGATGCACAAATTAAGACAGTTTAGTCACTAACCCATGCACTCAGTGAGACACATTTAATCACTCACTCATACAGTCAGTCACGCACCTACTAAATCCTTCATCCAGACACTTCTACATCTACTCATTCTTCAATATGTAAAACATATTTAAACTTTACAGAAACACACAGTCACTGGATGATGTCATCAGTGATGTCATTTGAGATGTCATCAGTGATGTCATCAGTGATGTCACTGACCATGTCATGAATGATGTAATATGTGACATCATCAGCAGTGGATTGCGGGTGCGCGATATATAGTTAGTGCAACTAACTATATATGGAATTTCAATGGTTTTGTGTGAGTAAAATAAGGTTTTTTAAATGCTAATTCCTAACTATATATGGTCTATAACCTATGGTTTTTTCAGTGAATATGTATATATATGTATATATATATATATATATATATATATATATATATATATATATATGGAAGGGGTGCATACACCACCTTACACAGGCTGCTGTAGCAGATCTGTGGTGTCATTTTGGAAGGCTGCCCAGAGGTGGCATAATAGATGCTTCAGCCCCTGGTACGCCTCTGGGGTACCTATGTCCTTGATACCTAGTGTAACATATACTAGGGACTCATAAGGGTACCCCAGTAACCAAACTGGAGTGTACTTAAAGTACATGGAATCATTTCAGAGAGGAAGCAGCTAGGCTGGGGTCCTGGTTAGCAGGGCCCCAGCCAGACTAAAGTCGAAAACAGTAAAACATCAGCAAAAAGTGGGGGTAACTATAAGAAGCAGGTCCTACTCTCCTACATAACCCCCTTCCCCCAAACGCAGGGACATTAACCTTGACCAGTTGAGACTTCATGTTCTACGTGGAAATATCTGGAGAGTCCATCTGCATTGGCATGGTTATTCCCAGGTCTATGTTCCACAATGTAGTCCATCCCCTGTAGGGAAATAGACCACCTCAAAAGTTTGGGGTTTTCACCCTTTATCTGTTTTAGCCATAGGAGGGACTTATGGTCTTTCTGAACAATGAAGTGAGTGCCAAACAAGTAAGGCCTCAGCTTCTTCAGAGTCCAAACCACAGCAAAGGCCTCCCTCTCAATAGCTGACCAACGTTTCTCTCTGGGGGTCAGCCTTCTGCTAATAAAAGCTACTGGCTGATCCTGATGTTCATCATTCAATTGTGATAACACAGCCCCAACCTAAAACCCCGATGCATCTGTTTGAACAATGAATTATTTGGAGTAGTTAGGACTTTGCAGAATGGGAGCAGTGCACATTGCCTGCTTCAGGTCATCAAATGCCTTTTGACAGCTACATGTCCACTGAACTTTCTTTGGCATTCTCTTTGAAGTTAAGTCATCCAGGGGGGTCACTATGGATCCATACCCCTTGACAAATCTTCTATAGTACCCAGTCAGGCCCAAGAAAGCTCTGGCCTGAGTCTGGATGGTTGGAGCAATCCAGTCCATGATGGTCTAGATTTTGCTCTGCATTGGTTGAACCTGGCCTCCACCTACAAGGTGGCTCAGGTACACAACCTGACTCTGCCCTATCTCACACTTAGTAGCCTTGATAGTTAGGCCTGCTTTCTGCAGGGCCTCCAAAACATTTCTCAGGTGGACCAGGTGATCCTCCCAGATGGAGGTAAAGACAGCAATATCATCTAGATATGCTCCACTACAGTCTTCCAGGCCTGTTAGGACTTTATTCACCAACCTTTGAAAAGTGGCAGGTGCATTCTTCAAACCAAATGGCATCACCACAAATTGGTAGTGCCCACTAGGGTAGAAAATGCTGTCTTGGGCTTTGCATCATCAGCTAGTCTGATCTGCAGGTAGGCATCTGTCAGATCAAATGTGCTCAGAAACTTGGCTGGGGCCAAAGTGTCTAGAAGCTCATCTGCTCTGGATATTGGATGGGCATCAGTCCTAGTGACTGCATTGAGACTCCTGTAATCCAGAGACACATTGGTCTCTGGAAGCGGTATATTGACGATGTGGTGTGTATTTGGACTGGAGAGGAGAGTATCCTCCTTGAATTCTTGAACTGGTTGAACAACCTTGACCCCTGTTTAAGATTTACGTGGACGATAAGTAACAAACATGCGGTTTACTTAGATCTCGTCATTATTGTACAGCGGAACAAACTGAGTACCTTGGTCCATCAAAAAGGGACGGATAGGAACTCATTGTTACAGTATCAGTCGCATCATCCCAGAGCCCTGCTGGATAACATACCAGTGGGACAGTTTTTAAGATATCGACACAACTGCTCTACTGTAGAGACTTTTTCAAAGCAAGCTGAAGATGTACCATACAAATTGACACAAAGAGCCTATCCTAATAAGATAGTCAATAAAGCACGCAAAAGAGCCTGTAATACACCTCAGGAGGCGTTACTGGAAAGGAATCAAAGAGAAGCGGATGACTGTTTACCGGTCGTCATGACATTTGACCCTCTAGCCTCAAAAATAAGACAAGTTATGAGGAAACATTGGTTGTTGCTGTCCACCGCAGATTTAAAAATTCCTCCGCCCAGATTCGCATTTAGACTTGCGAATAATTTGAAAGACAAGTTAGTACACACACGACCACTACAGAAACGAAAAATAACAATAATGCCAGCAGGGCACTACCCTTGTGGTAGTTGTTCCGTGTGTGAATTGACAGAGAAGACCAACAGTGTGCTTTCAAAGAGTGGCAAAACATGGTATCTAAATAAGTTTACTAATTGCAACACAGTAAACGTAATATACAAACTCACTTGCCAATGCGGGTTACAGTATATTGGTTTAACCACCAGGAAAGTGAAGGTACGGATCCAAGAGCACCTGAGTACCATTAAAAAGGCAAACTCACTACACGCCTGGTGCAACATATTTGTGAATCTAAACATGACCCTCGAGCTCTTAAATGGGTCGTGTTGGAAAGGGTAAGAACCAGCAATGACAACTTAGAGAGAGTTTTGGCAACAAAGGAAGCTCGTTGGATTTTTCCTGAAAAGGTGGACTAAACAGGATTAAATGACCACATTGAATGGAATAAAGTCAGTAGACAGTAGAGTCTTATAACTGACTTCTGTATATTATTGAAGTGCTAACTTATATAGGCACTATGCAATGGAAGGGATAATTACAGTACTAAATGTATGGGTGAAAGGTTTCGCTAGTGAGCAGAACATATAATTGTGGGTGAAGAATGAGGTGGCTACATTTTGGAGTACTGTGCCTAGGTGTGAGGAATGAGGACACAATTTATGATCTTTTGGAAATAAATATAGACCTCCCTTGTGAACTAACAACCTCTTTGAGAAAAATTCCAATATACTGAGTGAATGAAACCTTGAATAAATAGTGAATGATATGTCTATGAGTAAGGACTCTAATTGTGACTTTTGAAATTCACATAGAGCTCCCACGTGACTTTTAAAATACACATAGTCCACTCCGTGAGGTCGCAGCACCTTGACAAAACATTACAGAATATTGAGGAACTCTGAGCCTGAACGGGATAATGTGCAAGAAGTACAGCCTGGGTCTAACACTCCGTGAGTTAGAGATAGATCAGAGTGTATGTATTGTCAGTGGGCGAGTAATTAATGAATTTCATAATACGGCTGGCACTGTAATGGATGTATGTTAATCCAAAAATAGAAAAAACACAAGAGAAGGGGCTGAATGCTGGAACCCAGGCACCAATTATGGAATTGACAGTATGCAGCCCCTTAACGATTGCACTTACACGGTCTTTTAAAATGGCCGCCGTGTTTGCGAGGTATAACCACGTGATCTGCACAGTACTACCGGACCACGTGGTATGCACGCAACACACGCGTTGAAGCGCTGCGAGTAAATAGATCGATACCAATGGGGATGATGGACGGAGCGTTTGAGCAAATCAAACACTTACCCCCGTCAACTGATCTGGGCTTAATCCATCACCATTCTTTAGCTCACTCCACCACCCCAGTTCCAGCATGGCCATATGCAAATCAGTTTGACCCTGTGCCTCATGGGAACAGTCCAACCAGAACTGCCAAGCCATGTCTTCCCTGGACCGGAAACAAGCATCCTGGGACCGGTTTCGGATTCATAATCCTCATCAGCCAGGCTATCTTGAATCCAGTGGTGGAGTGAGCAAGGGACCCACGTCTGGGCATACCCTGCCAACTTAGGGCGAACAAAGCGATACCAAAGGGGATGATGGACGGAGCGTTTGAGCAAATCAAACACTCACCCCCAGTCTTTGATATAAAGATATGACATTTCAAGTCAATGAATGGCACACATTTTAATAAATGAACTTGTCACATTCACAGGTGTAACAATTAGGCAACGGAAGTGCTATTTCAATCAGGGGAAGAGTGCAGAATACAACCCATGTTGGTTTGTTGGAGGCTGGTATGAGTGCCATCAGCCTGTGCCTGGTAAATATACTCCATATGCAGGAGAGATTGTTGTATATTAGGTGTGACTTTTACTGTATCTGGTTGGTCAGTTTTTACTAAAACAGAACTGCTGTTGAGTTTTGTTCTATCAGCCGATCCGCAACATAAAAATTATTGTCTAATGAGGCGAAAGATTGAACCCCACACTCTGACGAATTCGCCACAACACAAGTAATGGCAATGAATCATGTTGGCCTTCTTGGAAAATGTTTGCAACATGCAGTGCTCTTAATTGGCGTAAGCTCACAACTGTGAATAAAGAGGGCAACTTAACAGTGAGTCTTAACTCAATTTTTAATTTTGCATGGAACACACTGTTCTTAGCAAAACACAGGGTTTTTGTTTTTGGACAGTCAACTCTTTTTTTCTGCCCTTTTTTCTTTCTCTACTGGACACACTATATATTCTTTTGTTTCTGTGAGTGGGCAACCGATGATTATATACGTGGGCATACTGGCGAGAACCTGCTGGTAGCCTCCCTGGTGGTGCATACGTGAGGTGCCCTCGCACTCTTTCCCTTATTTTCTTAGTATCTGTCACTCATATGCTGTGGAGGAGTATGTATGTTGTTGCAGTTTGACTGATAGAAGTTTTTTTCTTTTAAAAAATGTTTTTCGATTTGAGAGCTCTAGGACTCAGTAAACTGGATAAAGTGGCAGATAACAGGTGGAGATAGGTATCCCCACGTTAGAAGCAGGTCCTAAGAGAAATATTATTGGCTCTCAGTTAGCCAGGCCTTTATTTGTTTTGAGAACCCCTGTTGTCTACACAAAACCTCATCTCTTTCTTACCACCCTGGGTGTGAGGTTTGGGCACCAAGACTACTGGACTAGCCCAAGGGCTATCTGAGGGTTTAATAACTCCCAAATCCAACAACTTCTAGACTTCAGTCCTGAGACAGTCCCTGACATGGTCAGGTTGCCTGTAAATCTTATTTTTAACAGGCAGACTGTCCCTAGTGTCCACTTCATGAGTGCACCAGGTATTTTGACTTGGATGCAGAGAGAACATATGTTTATACTGATTGAGCACTTGTCTGCAATCAACTTGCTGCTGGGCAGTGAGGCTGCCTGCCAAGGCTACACCATTCACTGACCCATCATCAGGGTTCTGTGAGAGCAGGTCAGGGAGTTGATCACTCTCTCCCTCCTGTCCCTCATCAGTAGCCATGAGCAAGCCCACGTCTGCCCTGTCAAGATATGGTTTCAGTCTGTTGACATGGAGCACCCTGTGGGGCTCCTGGGACTTCCCAAGGTCTACCAAGTATGTAACCTCTCCCTTCTGTTCAACAATTGTATGGGGGCCACTCCATTTGTCCTGGAGGGCTGCTGGGGCCACAGGCTCCAGACCCACACTTTCTGCCCTGGCTGGTAAACAGTCAGCACAGCCTTTTGCTCATGCCAAGCCTTTTGCAATTCCTGGCTAGCCTCAAGGTTTTTGGTGGCCTTCTTCATATACTCTGCCATCCTGGAGTGGAGACCAAGTACATAGTCCACAATATCCACAATATCCTGTTAGGGAGGTTTGAGAGGTAACTCCCACCCCTCCTTCACTAGACGCAATGGACCCCTAACAGGATGTCCAAACAGAAGTCAAAAGGGCTGTGACCAACCCCATTCTGAGGAACCGCCCTTTAGGCAAATAGAAGGCAGGGCAATAGGATGTCCCATCTGCGCCTAAGCTTTCCTGGGAGACCCTTGATCATGCCCTTTGTTTTGTTGAATCTCTCAACTAAACCATTGCATTGTGAGTGATAGAGTGTGGTGAATTTGTAATTCACTCCATACGCCTTCCACATAGCAGTCAAGTAACTAGACATAAAGTTTGCACCCCTGTCTGATACTACCTCCTTAGGGAACCCCATTCTGGAAAGTACTCCCAGGAGGGCTCTTGCCACCACAGGAGCTGTGGTGGTCCTATGGAATGGCTTCTGGGTACCTAGTGGCATGGTCGACCACCACCAGGATAAATTCGTGCCCAGAGGCTGTCTGAGGATCCATGGGACCAACTATGTCAATCCCCACTCTTTCAAAGGGAACCCCCACCACAGGTAGTGGTATCAGGGGGGCCTTTGTTGTACCACCTGCTTTACCACTGTCTTGACAGGTGACACAGAAGCGACAAAACTCCTTGGTGTCTTCAGACATATGGGGCCAATGAAAGTGAGGGACAATCCTGTCCCAAGTCTTGTTTTGGCCCAGGTGACTTGCTAAGGGAATATCATGGGCTAGTGTTAATAGGAAGCCCCTGAACTTCAAAAGTATAACCAACCTCCTGGCTGCACCAGGCTTGGGGTCTCTACTCTCTGAGTACAGGAGTCCATCATCCCAAAATATCTTATGGTTTCCACTAGCATTCCCAGCAGCCTCAGCAGCAGTCTGCTGTCTGAGGGGTTCAAGAGAGGAGCAGCTGTGTCTCAGATCTGCCCTGGAAAGGCCCCCTGTCCTCAAGAACTCAACCTGATCAGGCTCAAGCTCATCTGGGACAGTTCCTTCTTCAGGACTAAGATCATCTCCCTCAAGAGACTGGTCTGCACTCTGAGTCAGGGGTAAAGGCACTGACTTAACCCTACTGCTCTTGCTCTTGGAAGGCACCAGGTCTATTCTTCCAGAATCTAGAGCCTATTCAGTTTTAGACATTTTGGCCTGTGACCCGGTCAGAGCAAACGTGTAGGGATTCCTAACGTTTCTGCATGGGTCCTGAGCTCCACTTCAGCCCAAGCTGAAGTTTCTAAATCCTTGCCAAGCAAGCATTCAAAAGGGAGGTCTTCACTTACTACAACCTTCTTAAGGACAGTTACCCCTCCCCGGGAGAAATTAACAACTGCCAAGGAATGGTCAGTCCTGACATTGCTAGCATTGGTCACTTGGTACATTTCACCAAGTATGATCTGCTCAGGAGCCAAAATATCTTGTATCACTATGGTGACACTTGCCCCTGTGTCCCTGAATGCCAAAGCCTCTTTTACATTTATCAAAGGCTGCTGTCTTATTTGCGCAGATTACTGGACCTGACAAAGGAGAGCATATCCATACCTCCATCACAGATCAGAACACCCTGAGTTGGAACTCTGACTAGGCCCGAGTCCATCTCAGAACCCAGGGTTAACCCTACTACACCCTTATTCTGAGTACCACCACTTGGAGCTGAACTAGGCGGAACAGTTGCCTTAGGGGCAATGGTGGCTGGAGATTAGTCTTTGGACTTATTACAATCACTAGCCCAGTGGGTTTTCTGTTTACAGATTTTGCACCATGGTTTCCTTTGGCTTTTTCCTTTGCTAGATTGGGGCCTCCACCAGGGGCAGATTTTTGGAGACCTTAGGAAGACTTCTGGTCTTTACCCCACCCTTGTCAGAGTTCTTAGAATCTTGCTTCTTGGAGTCACCTTGTTTCTGAAACTTCTACCTCACCCTGGTTCTGACC
Organism: Lissotriton helveticus; assembly: GCF_964261635.1. Taxonomy (NCBI): domain Eukaryota; kingdom Metazoa; phylum Chordata; class Amphibia; order Caudata; family Salamandridae; genus Lissotriton; species Lissotriton helveticus. The sequence continues at coordinate 360,006,468 of NC_136072.1, read as the reverse complement.
CCATTGTCTGCCTTCTGACAGAATTCTTGGGGAGAGGTCAGAGTCCACCAGGTACTGATGTAACAGCTGATTTTGACAATTATTAAGGATCTGCTCCCTCATAATTAAATTGTAAAATCCTTTAAAATCACACATCTTACTGCCAAGTAACCAGCCCTCCAGAGCCTTAGTAGCACAATCTACAAAGTCATCCCAGTCTTGAGTCTGTGCCTTTTGGGTATCTCTGAACTTAATCCTGTATTGATCAGTGGTTAAGCCAAACCCCTCTATCAGAGCACTCTTCAAGACTTTGTAATTATCAGCATCCTCTTCTCTTACAGTGAGGAGCTTGTCTCTACCTTTGTCTGCAAAGGAGAGCCTCAAGATTGCTGCCCACTGCTCCCGAGGGACCCTCTGTAGTTTACAGGCCCTCTCAAGTGCAGTTATCCATTTGTGGATGTCATCCCCACTCTGGTAGGGAGGGACAATCTTGTTCTGGTTCCTATGGTCATGAGTCTGTTCTCTAACTCCTCTAAGGACACTGATGCTGCCACCATGGGACTCTAGTCCCATCTTTTTAGAAGCTCTCTGGAGCTCCAGGGCTTCCCTGTCTAAAGCCAACTGTGCACTTCTGATTCTGACTTTTTCATTCTCAAAGGTAAGCAGTCTGCTATTTCACTCAGTGGAGGACTCTCTCATGTAGGAGGCTGAGGTCCTGTGAGAGACAGAGGTCCCTACAGATTAACCAGAATGGTTAGATTCCACAAAGGGAGTTATAGACCTCCTAGGTACACTGTGAATTCCACCTGGAGGGGTGAATATGGGACCACTGGGGTTCCCTTCTTCATCCACAGGAAGAACTTGGTTAATCAGGGTAGAATCATTCTGATCCTCCTGGTCAGCATCAAGGTCCAGGTCTTGGATGTTTTCACCTCCTTGCCTGTCCTCTTCTGCTGCCCCACCCAACCTGCCTGTCTCATCAGACCTTGGGGTCTTTCTGAGATCATCTAAAAGCAATACCTCTATGAGGCGTTGAGTAACTGGCTGTCTCCCAGTATTCAATTTCCTAGCTTTACACATGCCCTCAATTCTGAAAAGGAGACATGGTATTACTTAGTTAATCTGGAGCCACTGGCTTCAGCCCTTGAAGACATACTAGTATGGTGTGGTGTCTGCAGCTACGTACTTTAGTGGGACTACTAAACTCTCTCTTGAGTTGTAGAAAGGGTGTGCTAGACCCTTGACACACAACTCTAAGTTCAGTAGAACTTACTTTATTCTAAACTTGATTTATATGTACCTATAGTGGTTTTCAGTTAGTCGCTCAAAGAGATTATCTGGTAAAGCAATAGCAAGCTTGAATCCCACCGCTGCACACCAATGTGAGAAGTTGGCCTGGCATATGATGTCCAGTAGTTATAGTGGGCACCTTGCACCAGTCCATGTGAGAAGTTATCCTGGAATATGATGCCCACTGGTTCTAAGGGGCACCTTGCATCAGTCTAATCGACCCTTATTGATGGTGGTTTTAAAGGGGGCGTGGCCAACTGGCTAACAGGGCGGACGTGATCTGTTAGAACTCCGTCCTTAGACCCCTATTTCTCCCGTAAGTTCTCCTCCAGAGCTCAGCAGATCTCAGATTGGAGCTGTGGCGGCGGAGATCGCAGACTGACTGAGGCAGCGCAGGGGATAGGCGCGAAAGGTACCCCGGGGTCCGGCGACCGCCAAAGAGCCCTGCGCCGCTGCTGAGGCGCTGTTGAGAGGCGCCGGGCATTGCTTTGGGCCCGAGCGCCCTGTGGACTTAGCTGAGCGGCGCCCCCCGAAGGATCGGCGGGCACTGAGGTCCCGTGCTGCTGGCGGTCGCTGCTGGGCGGTGAGAGTCAGAGTGAGGCCCGGAGAAGCTGGTGGACAGTGGGCGGCAGCTGAGCGCCCCGGACGAGGCCTGAGCCAGCGAGATCCGCCTTCACAGCCACGTGCGGCTGAAAAGGAGTGGGATGGAGCCAAAAATGCAAAAAAATGGCCTGAGCACACAGGGCGTAGAGTTTAAAGTCAGGGGCACCAAGGGCTCCGCATGACATTGGGAGGGTAAGAGTGTCATACGCAATCCTAGGCTGCTTGCCTTCCCAGATAAGAGAGGTCAGCAACGAGCGAACCCTGCGAAAAAAGTGGGTAGTGAGGGGAACGGGTATGTTCAAGAATAAATATAAAAACTTTGAGAGCACTACCATCTTGGCAGTTGCTGTCCGACTGGCTAGCGACAGAGGCAGCCGGCTCTACTGAGGAATCTTGGACTCAAGCCAGTTCACAGCGTGCCCAAAATTAGCCCTCCAAAGTTCGTGAACGTCCCTGCTCAGCCATACTCCTAAGTAGCGGGTGGGGCCGGAAGCCCACACGAAGGGGTAGTCCGGGGTAAAGAGCGCGGTGACGTCAGAGAGAGGGAAGTGGACTGACTTGTTCCTGTTCACCTGTATGCCCGAGTATCCCCCAAACCTTAGGATCTCTTGCACCAGAGGACTGAGATTTTCCTGGGGGTTTGGGACACATAAAGTGACGTCATCCGCATTCATAGAGACCAAGATGCAGCGGGTTGCAAAACCGATGCCCCTCTGGGTGTGGTGTTGTCGAAGTCTAGCTGCATGTGGTTCCATCATGATGGCGAAGAGCATAGGTGAGAGCGGGCACCACGCCCGATGGGGATGGGATCAGATACTTGGCCGTTAATCTGGAGATGGGCAGTGGGAAGGGTGTACAGTAGTAAGATTTTGCGTATGAAGACCGGACTGAAGCCGAAGCGTGGAAGGAGGGAGAAAAGAAAAGGCCATTCTAGGGTATCGAAGACTTTGCTGGCATCAAGCGGGGCTGTAACCGCAGGGAGCTCCGGGTTGATTTGGTGTAGGATGGAGAAAATAGTCCGTAGATTGTGAGAGGTCACACGGCCGTGAATGAATACGGACTGATCCGGGAGGGCAAGTTGTGGCATGAGAAGGAGGAGGGGTGAAGTGAGCAGTTTGGCGAAGATTTTGTTGTCCGTAATATAAGGGACAGGGGGCGATATGAATCCCGTAGCTCTGGGGGTTTATCGGGCTTGAGAAAAAGGGTCAACATAGCCTCGCGGAGTTAAGGTGGGAATTGACCGTCCTCGAATGATTCGTTATACATGGCGGCCAAGTGCGGTATGAAAAGCGGGCAAAAAGTCTTGTAAAAAGATACGGGCAAGCTGTCCAGACTAGTGGCCTTGTCACCAGGCATAGCATTGATGGCAGCAAGTATTTCTTCTTTAGAAAAGGGCTCGTCAAGGAATTCCCGATGATAGTTTTCAAGCCATTGGAGCTGGAGGGTATCAAAATACTAATCGAAGGACTTGCGCGGGGGGTGGATCCCGCCGTGTATAACTGCGTGTAAAAATCTGTGAAACACGCCTGGATTTCAATAGGGGAGGTGATACGAGCTGGGCCACCATCTTGAAGAGCTGTAATGTAGGATGCTGCGTGGGGTGGACGAAGAAGACTGGCCAGGGTTTTACCGGGGCGAACGCCCTTGCTGAAGTGGCATGCCCGGGCCTGGCTGCCTAGGAATGAGAGCTCTCTATTGGCCTCCTCAGTGAATTCTGTGGTGTTCCCGCTGAGTCTAGCAAGTGTATCTGGGCTGGGATCGAGAGCATGGGAGGAATCCAAAGATTTAATTTCCGATTCCAGTTTATCGAGGGTGCTGCGAATGGAGCGTAAGACTCTGGACTGTTTGGAGATACATTCTGCGCGAATTACGACTTTGAAACCCTCCCAAAGCATAGAGGGAGATTCCACAGAGCCCTCGTTAAGTTCGAAGTAGTTAGTGATTGCGGATTGGATCTCGCCACAGAAGACAGAGTCTCGCAGCATGTTAGGGGGAAGCCGCCAGGAGAATGCCGAGGAGACTGGGGAAGACGGAGGCAAAGCTGAATCTGCGCGTGGTCTGAAAGAGTGTGTGTCATGTGATTGATGGAGGTGAGCATAAACAAGACATCTGGGGATGTAATCCAGAAATCCAGGCGGGACCAACATCCGCGAGTGCCAGTGACGCAGTTGCCCTCGCGAGTCTTGGGGTGCAGGTGACGCCAAGCATCGTACAGGGAGTTCTCATGAAGAATTGAACTAAGGAGAGCCGCTGCACGCGGGTGAGGGTCATGAGGGCCGGATCGGTCCAGGACAGTGGAAAGTGTGACATTGAGCCCCCCCCCCCCCCGAGGAACGCAGCAGGGCCAAGGTATTAAATGTGGTGCTATACCTGCGCAAAGAAGTCTGGGTCATCATTGTTGGGGCCATATAGCGCAGCAATCGTCGGGGGTTGGGCCTGGAGGGAGCCGTGGAGGATGACAAAGCGCCTGAGGGGTCAGTGATTACCTGGGAGGTCTGCCAGGGGAGTCCTCTGCGTATAAGGATAGATACCCCCGAGAGAAGTTGGAGTAGAAAGAGGAGTGTGTTTCTCCCCAGTGCCGGGAGAGGAGTCTAGAGGCGGATGCAGGGAGCAGGTGGGTCTCCTGGAGCAGACAGATGTCTACCTTGAGCCGAAGAAGATGTGCGTGTACTAGTCAGGCCTTGCGATGGTCATTGAGGCCACGTATGTTCAATGTCCAGAAGAGTGTGTCAGTCATTCAGACAAATAGTGGGAAATGATACCATAGGATGTGGTAAGAGTGGCCAGGGCCCTCCTACAGGTGTGTGTGACGGTGCTAAGCAGCTGAGACGAGGGTAGGTAGTGCAGCAGCAAAGGGGTGTTAGAGGGCAACCAATAATTTGCAGTGGCAGACGGCTGGGATTCGAGGGGGAACCATCAGCCCCTAACACTGGAGGAGAGATGTCACAGGTACCGTGCACAGAGACAAGGCGTTGTGAGAACACGTAAGCCGGTGCAATGCAGTGTAGCAGACTTTTCCTTACTACTTTTCTCTTCTTATTTTCTTTTCTTCCTCTTTTTCAGATCTGCCAATGCTTGTTCGACTTTGAATGTAATATTAACTCACTGTTTATGCCGACGCTGTTCCTTTGTTTATCATACTGATTCATATCTTCAACGATGCAAAAAGTATTTTAATTAAAAAAAAAGTCTTTGCCAAATGGCGGTAGGATATCGGAGACCTACCAGCAACTTTTTAACCCCAAATCAAGTACTATATTAAACCCCTCACTATACAGTATGCTATTCTGTACTGTAGGAATTAATGAGTGTACATTTGGCACTTTGGATAACTTTGGGGGTAGTCCGTTTTCAAACAGGCCCTACACTTTGCCCAAGCTCCATTGTTAGTTCAGGGCCTAGCCTTTAGCCATGGCTTAGGCCTAACCCCCCTTACGCCTACAGGTGACGGTGGATGGAATTTAACCAAACCCAGTGTTCGTGCCTGAAGGGTCTAGGATTTAGCCCTCTGACCCTTTTTACCAGTTTAGGCTTCTTTTTTTTCAAATCTGAATTCATTGAATGGAATTTAAAATTCAGGATGTATGCTTTATTAACACTTTAATGCCCCCTACCCCGTATGTATGCAGATCCTACCCGTTTATTTGCAGATTGTTTTTTTCTTTGACAATCCCTCTATATATTCCCTGTCTACGTGGATCCAGGGTTTGTTCCCTCCGCACTTTTATACCATTAAATTTTATTTTTCTGTGACAGGTGCGTGACACTCTTTCGAGGTCACTGATATCGGCCCACAGTTTTACGGCATACAGTACATCATCTGCCACAACATTGCCATGGTAAGTATTTTACTCTTTTCTTTACCATGACCTCATCTACTTAACCCAACTATGGTTTTCACCTATTATATTTTCCTTTCAGTGTAGTTACATGACCGTGTCGTTGATGCAATATTATTGTATTTCTATGTAATACATGGTATTCCGTAATCCCTGTAAAAAATCGGCCTCTAATTTCTTTATAATAGGCAACAGGCGATGCACCTTGTCGTCTGTTATAAAAGTAACTGCATTCATAACTCCGCTGTAATACATTTATTGAAGTTGAGTTCTGACGTGACAATGCCTGCTTCCAGTAACCAAAGAGAAAGGCAGATCAGGTCATGGAGCATGCATAATTAAAGCAACTGTTTAGGGAACAAAACTAAATGTTTCTTTTCTTCTCTGTTTTTCTAGCTGTATTGTGACAAGCAGAAAGGAGATATTTATAGCAACATGTTTTTTTTGCACTACTTAGGTAATTATAGAAAAGATAGAACCTTTCTGCTCGTTTCTATACATTCCAAGCTGCCCAGCCTTTTTTTTTTTATAAAGAAAGAAATCATTTATGTTAAATTAATTTTAATGTCGTTTTATAATGCATCAATAATACATGCAATAGTGGGGTACACCATCACAAATATTGCTAAATCCCTGGCAGGGATCATTGTTTTTTACAACTGTGAACAGGTATCGACACCAACACACGTTATTTTAGTTTCAATTAATGTATTGGTATTTCCATTTTTATTCCATTCTGATAACAAAAACCAAGAACCTCAGTCGACCTGTTGCACTTGTTTCATCATTACATTTGTTGCAGTTGGTACTCCGCATTTTCTTGGGGGTTATTCTCCTTAGACTCCATTCTTCCCGCTCCCTCAGTATCCATTAATCTAAGAACTTACACGTTTTTAGGACTGGTTATGGTGGGACAAACCTGGGCTAAGAATGCAAGTACTGATCTCTAGTTTCCCAAATGTTGTATCTCTGTTCTCATATATGTTGGCCATCTTTTCCATCCCCAGCAGGAATCACAATTATTGTAACCAGAAGTTAAAGCCTGGTGCTTCTTTTTCCCCCAAAAGTGTGAACATCTCCTGATTTGCTGCTAAGAGTAGGAAGGAAATTGTTTTCCCTTTTTGTCTGCATATTGGTTAGATTTCCTTTGAAGGCGCTCCTAAGTGCATCCCAGATGGGCCTCTAACTAGTTCAGAGCTATTTACCTTGTTCCATTAAGCATTTAGTTGTGGACAAAGGATATGAAGCATTGCTCTTAGATGTCAATATTCCTTTGAATGTGTAGAGTTAGAAATAACATACTTCTTATAAAAGCAAGTATTGGACTGGACATTAATTTATTGTTCGTACTGTGTGCACTTTGAGTTATGAGTCATGCTCACTTACCTATATCTAAACCCCTTTGACTGCTTGTTCACAGCTTCCACTGAGAATCAAGTGCAGAAGGGGTACTTGGTCCAGTAGCTCGGGATCCATAGTAGGTTGAGCCCCAGGATATCAGGAGTAAAAGGCCTCAACCACCATGGTTGGTCCCAGTAGGCCCTGCGTGCCACGTGGTCCCCTGAAAGGGGTCTGACCTTGCCCTACTCCCCTCATTCCCTCCAGCATGTTAGTGCATTTTATCAATCTTGTATAGTCTGTGATGTGAGGTGCCTTCTATATGTCTCCTTACCATATGTGTGTCCTGAAAATATCTTCTCAGGATTTGTTCCCATTGTTCATTATTCAATGGAGAGGACTTAAAAGCTTGGGATGCGTCCCTCTGGGGTTAGTGGCTGTGTTTGGAAGGGGCGGCAGTGCTTCAATACATACTTGTAAATAAAGTTGTCCTAGCACCGGGACTTTGTCACATTTCCTGGCTGTCTTCATTTACATCCAGTGGTTACAGTGCATAAAGAAAATATGGCAACTATGATTCCGAGAGCTATACGTTATTTGTTGTTTTTCACCTTTAGCATATAAAATATGCACATATCTTAAATAAAATATACATACAAATTAAACTAATCATTGGGAATGCACCTTTAAGTTATGAGACCTTAGTTGGTTAATGCGGTCTTTGCAGATGTCTGTAAGACCAGAAAATCCCATAATTTAATCCTAGTTGGCACAGTGCAGAATTGACCTGTTTTTATAGTGCTATGAAGCCCTAGCCTAAAACAGAAAGCCCTGTGGATATGTAAGTCATTATTTCATAATTGTAATACAAACAGTATAATAAAAGACGTTAATGAAGATTAGTCTTTATTGTGTCCGCTGGTGTCAGCTGTGGAACCTTCGTTCACCAACTTCAGGATCATTCTAATCAGAGGTTAGGGAAGCGGAGAAAGGGCAGGGGAATCAACCAAGTGAGATTACAACACACCTCCCCAAGCTGGGAGAAGGAAGAAGAAGAGCAACATAACAGAGAAAACATATGCATACAGAATGGTGTATATAACAGATCCTGGAACTTCAAGGTACAATATGCAGATAAGGCTAAAGGATTACTCAAAATCATAATCTTTATGCCACGCTGGACAAGCATAACATATTGATGACCTTCAAGGGAGATTATTTATATCAATAGAAGATTTACTAGAAGTATTGGATCCACTTTGAAGATCTTCAGGTGTTTTCACTAGTACCAATTTGTCCATTCTCTAGTTGGACCACATTCTTTTCCACTCTAGTTATCCTAAACGGTTCTTATAACCTGGAATAACTTTTCCTACGTGACTTCAGAAGGTCAATCCGAACCCAATCTCCCTGTCTGAACAACTATTTTTTGACACTCTTGGTATTATCATATCTTATTTTGTACCTTTCCTGATGCTGATGTATCCTTTTGGCTATTTCTGTCCTATTCACAGTGCATGATCTGTCCCTACATAACCATGCAGCTGTCAGATTCATTTTAGGTTTCCTTCCTTTTAGGGAGACAAAAGGAGAAACTCCTGTGACACAGTTAGGTGCAGTGCGGTAGGCCCATATCATGTCCTGCAAAACAGCTTTGGCAGGCACACCCATCACTTCCACCCTTTGCAAACACTCTTTAACCACTCAGTTCATCCTCTCAACAATGCCATTCACTCGGGGGCAATAGAAGGCCATTTTAAGATGTTGTATTTGAAAGTTTGCAAGGTACTCCCTCATAAGATCAGATGTGAATTGTACACCATTGTCTGTTACCAGAATACCATGTATGTCTTCTTCATAGAAAGAATCTGTAAGAACGTGGACGAGAAAATTAGTGTCTATTTGGTGTACACACCTCATGACAACCCATCGTGAGTGCTAATCGATGAGAACTAACACAAAACGTTAATTTAACCTTTTGAGGTTGAGCGGTCCAATATGTCAAGGGGCAGTTTGGAACATGGGACAACAGGGACCTAAACTGTAGACAAAGGAGCTTTCCTAACCTGATGCGTTTTATCACTATTGATGCATTTCCTGCAGTCTTTGACAATACCATCCATCTTGGCATCCATACCTGGCCAACAATATTCCTCCCACACATAGTTCTTCGTGAGGCTACGACCTACGTGCCCAACATTTGACAATTCCACTATTTTGCGTCTCATCTCATTTGGAGGTACAATTTTCTCCCCCCTGTAAACATACTCACCAAAAAGACTACTCCAACCTAACCTCCCAAAATTTGTGTAAGTTAATACGCAATTCATGTTTATGCCTCGGTCAACCCTCTCTTATTTAACTTTTGAGTGAAGTCAGAATTTCATCATGTACCATGCAGACATCCCAGTCTTTTTATTCATTGTTGTCATCTCAAGGATAGGGTCCATGTCCTACTTTCCATGTGTTTAATTACTCGCTTCTAAAGGTACTCTAGAAAGGAAGTCAGCAATAACATTTTGTTTGCCCGGTACATAGTCACTTAAGCGTCATCTGAAGAGTTACTTATGTTGTTAAATGTTTTCTGTCCTTCTATGCAGTACACAAAGAAAGGGACAGGGACTTTAGAAAAAGAGGTGCAGTACCCGTAGTCCTAAGTAATACGTCTGAATCACTAAAGGGTAACTGTTCCTATGATTTAATGCTAGCCAAGTCGGCAGCGTAACGTGTAGATAGAGTGCAGTAATGGTTGGAATCAGCTTGTCTCAATCACTGGATGACGGTTGAATACAGTGGAAATCCTCAGATGTGCTCTCATACACCCGTTAAGGTGTCATGCTTTATCATTGGGCGTTATGCTCCTCGTGGGGGTGGCGCTGCAATCCCCCACAGACCCACAAGAGGGCATTTTTGAAGGCAATCTTTTTAGAGGCACACCGCACTGGTGAGTGTGGGTATGTGGGGAAGGTGCAAGTGGGTTAAAAATACTTTGACTGTACCGTAGGTAGAGTTTATTCTGGGGTCAGTTTGATTTAGTTACAAACAGGCAAAAAGGCAACACATGAACCCTTTCTCTAGTAAGGAGTGAAGTCAGAATTTCATCATGTGCCATGCAATCATCCCAGTCTTTTTTATTCATTGTTGTCACCTCAAGTATATGACCCATGTCCTCCTCTCCATGTGTTTAATTACTCGCTTCTAAAGGTACTCTAGAAAGGAATCGCTGCAAATCTATCTAGTCCATCATTGTTCCCTGACTCCCCTTTGACCACCACAAACTCAGTAAGAGAGGAATGGGAAAGATGGAGTGTAGGAGAGTAGGATCCGCTTCTTATAGTTACCCCCACTTTTTGCTGATGTTTCACTGTTTTCGACTTAGTCTGGCTGGGATCCTTCTATTCAAGCCCCCAGCCTAGCTGCTTTCTCTTATAAACTGATTGCATGTACTTTAGGTACACTCCAGATCGGGTTCTGGGGTACCCTTATAGGTCCCTAGTATATGGTATACTATACACCCAGGGCATAGGTACCCCAGAGGCCTCCCTGGGGCTGCAGCATGTATTATGCCACCCTGGAGAAGCCACTCAAATTGACACCACAGGTCTGCTACTGCAACCTGTCTAAGGTGGTGCATCCACCCCTTACTTAGATATTGGTTCACTATATCTACCTTATCATTGCACATATAAACCTATCAGTCAACCCTATGGCAGGCCTTATCTATCATGGATGCAGTGTGCTGGGTTTTATGTGAGAGGGTGCCCATGCATGAGCAGGACCCCTCTGCAGCCTTCGGAATGTATTCTCCGGGGTTGTTCTGTGATGCAGCCATATCAAATACTCTTAAGTGCATTATAACCTCGCGGTAAATGCGAACTTTAAAATTGCCCGGTACCAGTGTTCTCGACCCTGGCATCACAAGATATATGATGCCACAGACGTACGATGGACACATACAAATATGGCGTCGATATATCGACGATGTGTTCATGCTCTGGAGGGGAAAGGAAGAACAGCTCAAAGCATTTGTAACTTGGCTGAACAGGAAATCCGGATACCCAGTTTACCCTGAATGCTAGCAAATCGGAAATGAATTTCTTGGATCTCATGATTAAGCATGAAGAAGGGCACATCTACACCACCCTATACACAAAGAAAATAGACAAGAATACATTTTTGCATTTTACAAAAATTGTAATGTGATCTTTCATTCCAAGTGGAAAAAGCACCCGGCATTAACTTATTTACATATAGGACTAATTGTAACTAAATAAGTTTTTATGAACTTAAATTAACCTTGTCGGTCCCCTTCCAAACGACTTCATATATGTATTTATCCTATTACATTTCATTAGTTCATGATTTTCTTCTCAGAAAATACATTACATCCTGAATTCTCAATACCTGTCCTTTTACACGTGATTCAATTAATCCTATGATGGACAGTCTTTAAACCAATATTCTCATCATACAGTTTATGTTCTCATGTCCATCAAATTTGTTTAAGTTCATCATCTCTTCCCCAGTGGGATTAAAGCCAGTCTCAAAATAGGAGAATTCATATCAATACTAATCTTCTCATCATACACTTATGTTCTCATGTCCATCGAATTTATTAGAATTCATCATCTCTTCCCCAGTGGGAATAAAGCCAGTCTCCAAATAGGAGAATTCATGTTGTTAAGGAGGAGAGGTAATCTTCCAATAGTATTCCATCGTAGTCCTATGCACCAGCAAGGGAAACAAGAAGAGGCGCAAACCTGTCAGACCATAGGCTTTCATAACATATACTTGTTGTGAGAGTATGGTTGCGGTACATAGACGACCTGTTTATCATTTGGGAGGGTCCTGGCGACCTTGCTGAACGATTCATTCAAGACCTGAATAGGAATGACCTCAACCTGACCCTAGAGGGTAACATCAGCAAATCCAAAGCAGTTTTCCTTGATCTAAGTGTAGAAATCTCTGAAGGTAAACTGATGATGAAACTATTCCGAAAGGAAACTGCTGGAAACACACTTCTTCATGCCGAGAGTAATCATCCCAGGGCATTGATCCAGAGTATTCCATTTGGCGAATTCCTCCGGGCCAGGAGGAATTGCAGCCGGGATCAAGATTTTGTCCAGGAAGGTGAACGCATGAAAGAACGTTTCAGAGAAAGAGGTTATAACCAAACGACTGTAGAGCAAGCATTTCAAGAAGCCAGCAAGATCAGCCATTTATCTTTACTGACCCCAAAACAGGAGGTCAGTAGTGAAGATAATGAAACTATTAGATTCATCTCCACTTTCCACTCGAAATCATGGAAAGTCCAAAAGAGCCTAAACAAGCATTGGAAGGTCCTCAGGACAGAACCAATTCTAAAGGAAGTCTTGAAAGACAGGCCAAGCATAACTTATCGAAGAGCTGACACACTCAGAAACAAGGTTAGCCAAAATGAGGTCAGTACTATTAGATCAAGTACTACTGACATCCAGGGCTTTTTCACATGTATGAGGTGCAAGGCCTGCAGGTACAGTACAAATATAAAAAAAATATACTATCCGATAGAGGACAAAGAGAAAAATATTGAGAAACATCTAACCTGCCTATCCGAATACTGTGTGTATGTACTGATGTGTCCCTGTTCGAAAAAGTATGTGGGAAGTACAATGTTTCCTGCAAAGACCCGGATTTTACAACATATGAGGGCTATTCAAAATAAAGACCAAAATTCACCTGTGGCCCGACATTTCGAGGAATTCCATGGCAGCAATCGTAATCTCCTAAAAAAAATTGTAATTGATAAATTAACTTATGAAAAGAGGAGGTGACAAGATTCGAAAATTGCGACAGCTTGAGAATAGGTACATTATGAACCTAGATACTCTGATCCCGGGGGGCCTCAATTCGGAGGAAGAAATGATATGGCATTTGGGAGAGTGAATAGTTTCATGACAATTTCGATTTTCTATTGTTGATATGTAGATAGCTGGAAATAATGTTTTAACACTCTAATTTTTTAACATTTTCTTTAATATTGCTCTAGAGTATGAAATTCTGCCAATATGATGTTCATGTACAATATATGTTGCTGAGCCCCTGTGAGACAACGTACAAGTTTTTAGAATTAGTTTAACACATATGATTTATGGTGAGCACTTTACACGGAACGTACAATGACATATTTGAGTATATGTTATGAAAGCCTATGGTCTGACAGGTTTGCGCCTCTTCTTGTTTCCATTGCTGGTGCATAGGACTACGATGGAATACTATTGGAAGATTACCTCTCCTCCTTAACAACATGAATTCTCCTATTTGGTGACTGGCTTTATTCCCACTGGGGAAGAGATGATGTATTCTAATAAATTCGATGGACATGAGAACATAAGTGTATGATGAGAAGATTAGTATTGATATGAATTCTCCTATTTTGAGACTGGCTTTAATCCCACTGGGGAAGAGATGATGAACTTAAACAAATTTGGTGATTACACCACTTTACCCAGGCTGCAGGTGCAGACCTGCGGTGTCAGTTTGGAAGGCTAACCAGGGGTGGCACAATACATGTTGCAGCCCCTGGTAGGCCTAGGGGGCACCTATGCCCTGGGTACCTAAGGTACCATATACAGGGGCTCACAAGGGCGACCCAGTAACCAGTCTGGTATGTACCTAAAGTACATTGTATCAATTTAGAGAGCGAACAGCTAGGCTGTGGGCCTGATTAGTAGGGCCACAGCCATACTAATGTCGAAAAACCAGTGAAGCACAGCAAAAAGTGGGGGTAACCATAGGAAGCAGACCCTACTCTCCTACAGCCATTATCCGTACGCAATTCTTTAAGAAGACCGTGTTTGGCCATTATTTTCTCCAGCCGTGTTATTGTGTTGCTCGCCGTTGTTGAATCCTGGATTCCAACTACTCGATATTTCGAGAAGTCATCAATGAAAACTAACATGTGCCTTCCATCCGGGAGACATCCGAAGTCAGCGCTAGCTCGGTGGCAGGGATGAGGTGGTATTTCTTCTGTAATAATTGAAGCAGGATGTTCCGCTGGAACAGTTGCTTGACACAGGTGGCACTGGTGAACAGTTTGTTCAACAACATTGTTGAGGTTGAGAAACCACACTTTCCAGAGCAGACAAGCTTTAGTCTTTACAATCCCCTGATGGGCCATGCGTGCTAAATCGACAACCCACTGCTGTAGTGTCCTGGGAATGAATAGACGAGATTCTCTCATGAGGCAACCTTCTGGAGACAAGAATGCGCGTGCCTCTTCAGTCCTACAAGGTAGTTTATCCAGGAGCAGGTGCCACCTCCCTGAAGTCACTGCAGCAATGGCCAGCTGCAAGCACTCTTCTCTCGACGTGGCACTCACGTTCTCTTTCAAGGAGATGGGCCACGCGCATGATCGCTCTACCTCTAGCCTGATGTATTCCTCTACCTCGTTTGCCACAAACTGTTCCTCCTCCGTGGCCAGTCTAGCTTGCCTGGATAGAAAATCTTCGGGGTTCGTGCCCCTGGGCGATAGATTACCTGGAACTGATACTTCTGTAACTGCAAAATTTACTTTCCCATCCTCGATGGAGACTTCGAGGAATGTTCCATAAAAAGTAGAATCAACGGCTTACGGTCCATGTGGGCTATGAACGACTGTCCATACTAGTATAGATGGAAATGGCGACAGCCCCAGTGAATGGCTATAGCTTCCTTCTCAATGTGCACGTATCGTGCTCGGGGTCCATCAGAGCCCGACTTGTGTAGGCTACTGGAGCCCCTTCTCCATCCTTCTGTTTCTGTGACAGCACGACGCCAAGGCCAGTGGGGCTTAAGTCCACTGACAATTCAGAGACTCTGGCTGAGTCAAAATACACCAGAGTAGTGTCAGCTGAGAGTGCTTGCTTGGTATCCTGAAAAGCTTTTTCTTGGGCCGGCCCCCAGTCCCAGATGGCGTTGGACTTTGTTAGCTCTCTGAGGGGCAATGAGGCCTGTCAGATTTCGAGTGAAATGTCCTCAGTATGTGACCATGCCTAAGAAACTCCACACGCCGGTCACTGTCGTGGGAGCCGGCGCCATCTGGATGTCATGGACCTTGGACGGATCTGGTGATACTCTGTGCTGGGTGAAACGATATCCCAAAAACACAATATTCTTCTTGAGGAACTCACATTTTTCTCGCTGGGGAGTAAGGCCACATTCCCGCAGACACTGGAAAGTGCTTATCATGCAGTCCATGTGTTCTTCCAACATGGAGGCATGCACAAGAATTTCATTGCTGACATTGAAGACCCCTTTTAGGCCCGCTAGCACCCCTCGTATGGTGTCTTGGAAGACTTCAGCGACACTGGACAGTCTAAAGCTAAGGCGTTTATAGCTCCGACATGTTTTGAGAACGTGGTTATGGCTCTTGACTCCGGAACCAATAGCAATTGGTTGTATCCTGCTCGCAGATCCATTTTGGAAAACCATTTAGAGCCACTCACATCAGCCACAAAGTCGTCCACGGTGGTGGTCACATGACGCTCCCTTTTGATTGCGTGATTGGGTAGCCTCATGTCCATGCAAATTCTCACCTCGCCTTGTTGTTTAGGCTTCTGTGCCACAACGGTGGGAGACACCCAAGGAGTCCGGCCATCAACCTGTTTGATGATATCAGCCTGCTCGAGTTTTCTCAACTCTTCCTCCACTTTCGTCCTAAGATGAAATGCCACTCTTCTCTGCTTTAGGGCCACTGGCTGAATGGAGAGATCAATGTGAAGATGGACCAAGTGGTTTTTGATGCATCTTATCCCCTCGAATAGAAGTGTAAATTCTGCCACTAATGACTCCACGCTCTCTCGATCAATGGCAAACGCGACAGCCACTAATTGCAGATGTTACACTGTTCGGCACCTTAGCAGAATCCCCTCTCCCTCCTGGTAGACATATATGTGAGTAGAATGGGAATCATGGGAGATACTGGTGGAGAATACTCCAGCAAATGAAAGAGGAGTGGTGGATCCATATGTGAACACTTGAGTTGACGTTCATCATAGAGTCAGTTGCATGGGAAGAGTCTGCAGCATTGAGCGCGCCATGATGTTTATAGATGCCCCGATGTCGATCAATGCTGGAACCGGGCGTTCTGCTATCAGTTCCTTGCACTTCGGTAACTGCCTCCTTAGCCCTCTGTCTGGTTGCATGGTGTGAATGACATGGACGGCTCCCTCCATGTCGTCTTCATCCATCTCCCCATCGTCCTCCATGGATTGAGGAGTGTTTAAGATGTTAACTTGTTTGTTTCGCTGTCCTCTACGGGCGGCAGAGCGACACACCTGTGCAAAATGAAGTTTATTGCATGCTGAGCACCTTTGTCCTTGAGGAGGGTACGGGCCTTGGTGGGAAAAAGGGCCCACCATATTCGTAGCATGTTCAGTTGGAGGTAAGTGTCTTAATGAGCACCAACTTCCTGGCAGAAGTTCCAGATACCACCGCGTTGACCGGCTCCATTTTCACCTGGCGTTGTAAGGCTGCTTCCATGTGCGCCGCTTGCACCTTTGACAACTCCGTTGATCTTCCCATTGTCATCATGTCCACCATTGCCATCCCCGCGTCTTGGAGTATGTGCTCCCTCAGTTTAGCCGACGGAAACCCTTGGATAAGTTGCGCTCGTATCTTGTTGTAGGGTCCGGCAATGTGCACGTACTTGCCAGCTCTTTGAGCCAAGCGTAGAACACATCTACAGACTCATCTGGGAGCTGTCTCGCCTGTCACAGTAGGAAGCGTTCATAGTCAGGGTTCGTGAGAGGTCCTAAGTGGGAGGTCAGGGCTTCAGCGTAGCGTATGTATGCGGTGGTCCAGCCTCCACTACTGATTTCCCAAGCTTGTGTAGTGCAGCACCACCAAGGTGCAGTAATATGGGGCGTTGACGTCCTACTTGTAGGCCTACTGCCACAAAGTAAGTCTCAAAGTGCTCTAACCAGTCCGTCCAGTTGGCTGCCTGCGCCTATGGTGGGCCATTGAGCAGGAACAGTTCAACCGGTGGCACAGTGGACATGATGTTGAAGTAAAGATGTTAAAGTACAAATGACCCAAACGCATGCACATAGGCGTGACTGTAGTCCTAATGTCGCCACAGTGATATACCGACATCGAACACTGGAGTGGCCCTTTCTCAGTGCAACTAGGTGGAGGCCTGTGCTGACTCCCTGGCTCATAAGATATTAGACTGCCTCGATTGCTCCCTCAGTAAAAGGTACAGCTTGCCTTCCTCTGTCCTGAGGATGTATCGTATACACATCTCTGAGGTACTAGGTTTGTTGTTTTCTTCTGTTTCTGTCGTCCCCGACCGCAGTTCAATCCAAATGAGCCCGGATGGAGGTGAAACTGCTCCGACATCATACCAGGTGCTCTGTGGCCCCAGGTAAACAGTCTCTAGGCCTCCGCAGTGAGGCGTGGCGCACGACGCAGGGCAAGCCAATCCTCTCGGTCTCTGCAGCGGGGCTTACCGCACACGTGGCCGGCGACCTGTTGCTGGGCCGCAGGAGAATACTAGGCGGGTAAAGGCGGGCAATAAACAGGCTAGCAACAGTCTCACCTGATGCTGACCCTGCATACCGTCCTCTGCGGCCGCCTCAGCCCCGCAACAGACGAAGTACGGCGTCCTCAAGCAGAACGCTTGCCAAGACCACCTCCACGAGATGCAGGTATCAGTAGCGGCAGGCACCAGAGTTAATACCACCTTCGTCACCAGTTTGTTTAGTGGGGGCAGCTACTGGCTAGCTACGGGGGCTCTATGAACGGGCCAGGCCTTGCCAAAATAAGTGACACACACACGTTCTAGTTGCCAGTGTGGTCACCGGAATCCCGAGGTCTGGGTTCTGGTTTCTGGTCCCTTTTATTAACTTCAAAGGACGGCCACTCCCACTTCAGGCCTCTACCACCTTGTTACTAGGAGAGCAAAGGGGGGCGGCCCACCAAACATAACAATACACTCAGATCTGTAATGGATACAGGCCACACCTCGAATCTGATTGGACATTAGTTGTTAGGTTGTAAGAAATGTGTTTAGCATATTCCCTTTAGCATATTCCCTGTTGCATCAACAGCCCCATTGCCCACAGGGCTTTTCCCTACATTGTGAATGTTGAAGTCACTGGCAATGATTAACTCACTGGAGGGATGAGAGTAAATTAGTTCTCCTAAAATGCGCACCAATTATTTATCCCCTCTTGTCTGTTTACGGCTTGTCTCTACAGTTGAATTATACATTTATTGACAGTGTGGTTATGTTTTTGCTGTCCATCTGTGTTAGATTTGGGGGTCTCTAGTTGGTACAGCTAGGTACTTGTGACAAATAGGGACACTTGCCTCTAGTCAGGGTAAGTGGGTACACTCCTAAAATAACCCCTGCTCACCCCCTTGGTAGCTTGGCACGAGCAGACAGGCTTATCTCAGAGGCAGTGTGTGAAGCACTTGTGAACACATACAGTAATCAAGTGACAACATTACAGATGGACACTACACAGGATTTATATTAAAAATAAGTATACTTGGGGGGGCGTGGCTAGCAGCCAACATGGCGACAGCTTAGTTTGAGAGCTCCTTCGGGCACTGCGAAATAATCATTAATCCGGCACATAAATCCGGGTCAGCAACCACCTGAAGCGGCGGCGGTCGGGTCCAGGGTCGGAGCGGATCCACCAGGTGAAATTCTGGAGGCCGCCGAGGTCCGGAACCCGCCGGACCAAATCCTGACGTGAGAGACCTGTTGCTGGAGGAGAAGCACCGGCCTTGCGTGCCCCACGAGCCCCGGCGGAAGTGGGACCGGACCGGCTTGAGGACGGGGACGCTGCCCGGAGACCCGCTGGGGACTCGCACTCAGCGAAAACTGCCACCGGAGCAGCGGAGGTGCCATCTGCCCAGTACCGGGGTACAGTAAACCCCACTCCGCCTGCTGGTGTTGGCGTGGGGCGGCGGCGGGGAAAAGAAATCCACGGGGGTGAAGGAGAGCCGAGAGGGCCACGAGACGCGGAGAGGCGGTGAGCCCCCCGCCCCCCCCTCCGGCCACATTGTGCGGGACGTCTGCGGGACCCGGCAGGAGAGCCTCACCTGACTTAGCCTCCCGTGCATCTGCTTGTGCGGGCGGGCGGTGAGCCGACAGCAAAGGAGTCTGGTGCCCCCGGGGGACGGCTCATAAACCCATTGTACCGCGTATGACAGCGGTGCATACAAACAGCGCCCAACGACCCTGACACACTGGCAGATGGACTGGCGGCCCTGACCCGCTCCTGATACTGCGGCCTCACAGTGGGGGGCACCCTGCTGGGCCCTTGCCCTCCTTTCTGACCGCGACGCTCTATTCGCGCGTTGAGGAGCCTGAGTGTATCTAGTGTGGTGCTCGGCCTGGCTGCGTGCGGCCTGGGCCCTTGCCGGCTCTACCAACGTGCCACCCACTGCGGTGTTTGCG
The DNA here is from genome assembly GCF_964261635.1 of Lissotriton helveticus. NCBI lineage: Eukaryota > Metazoa > Chordata > Amphibia > Caudata > Salamandridae > Lissotriton > Lissotriton helveticus. Next base: position 359,986,989 of record NC_136072.1, on the reverse strand, counting down.
ATTACCACCCTCCTGTACACGGCACGACCTCTGCCTGCCAGCAACGCGGTGTTCTGCCCACCGGACATAGTGGATGAGGACAGCAAAGCCTTTCAGACGGCAAGAACACTCGGACGCGCGGATGCCCGCCGGTGATATCCTGCACTAAAGTGCTTGCGCTGAGGGGACTGGAATATATTGTCGGACTGCACCCCCGCCGGCGGCCCCCTGACGTACATATCGGGAGCAGAGACGCTACCCTTCAGTGATCCGCAGCGGGCGAGGAGGAGGACCCGAAATCCACGAGTCTCAACGCCATGGCGGGCAAGGGCACCAGGAGTGGGTCTACTACGCAGGTCAGACTGGAAAAATTTGCTTACAGCCAACACGGGCAGGCTCAGCACGGTGGGCGCAACTCCACGGGGGCCACCCCGGCGACGGAAGGGTCCGCGAAAATAACGTTGGAGGACATTATGAACACCCTTACGGAGGTCAAGGCAACTGTGGGCTCCATTTCCTCTGAAGTCACGCTCCTACGTGCAGACTTTCACAAAATGGCTGAAAGAGTGTCCCAGGTGGAGGTAGTCACGAAATCACTGATAGAAGACACGTCCGAACTTCAGATTGCCATGGAACGCATGGACAAAGTCACCAAACTCCTGCAAGACAAGTTGGACGACCAAGAAGGGCGTTCACGAAGAAATAACGTGCGTATCCTTGGTCTTCCGGAATCAGAAGGGAAGGGGGCCATGGACCTCTACGTCGAAGACCTCATCAAGAACAAGCTGAAACCTAAAGGACTATCCCACTTTTTTTCGGTGGAAAGAGCACACAGGGTTCCGGGCGGGCCCCCTAAGCAGGGGGCGACGCCGAGGCCTGTGTTGGCGAGACTCTTCAATTTTAGAGACAGGGATGCGGTCCTGCAAGCAGCGAGGGTCTCCCCGCCTGTTAAGATTCAGAATGCGACATTATCCTTCTTTCCGGACTACACGGCGGAGGTGGCCAGACGCCGCAAATCGTTCACGGAGGTGAAGAAAGCACTGCGGGACAGAGAATTGCCGTATTCCATGCTGTTCCCCGCCAAGCTACGGGTAGTGGCTGATGGAAAGACGTGGTTCTTCGATAAGCCGGAGACTGCTCACGACTGGCTGGAGGGCTGGCGACAGGTGGGACAGCGTCATCGTCCACGCAAAGATCGGACTAATCATCGGAACGTCACGCCATTGGAAGACAAGACCGACCCCCCGCCTCACCGCGAGGACACGGCAGCAACGGAGTCCGACTCGACACAAGATCCGCTGACCCAGGGCGACCAACACTGATCTGGAGATTGTCTGTGCAGGAGATGGCCTGGGGATGCCGCGTGGGACCTTGGACTTACTGCCGCTGAGTAAGGTGGACACACTTAGTGCCTGAGGGTGCCTCACCAACCCCACGAGCAAGTAAGATAGTTGGGGAAGGACTAAAGCACTCTGCGAAGTTGGGGATACGGGCGGGTTTCGGTCCGTGGAGCAGGGGAGCAGGGAGGGGGGATGGGGTTAATGTTTTACTGTTTACATTTTTGATATTGTTCGTCACTCACCTCGCACATTCTGATACCACCCTGGGCCATGGCATGCTCCTCGTTCTCATCACGCTGGTCACCGACACATTGCTAACAACAATCTCGCAACGATCTCATGGCTAACTTACTTCAGACTCCACCCGCTGGGAATGCCACGGTAACGGTGGGAGTGCCCCCTCTGCGCATGCTCACATGGAACGTCAGGGGGTTGGGTGACAAAATAAAGAGGGGCCTGGTACTGCAGGCTATTAAGCGGCGGAGCCCAGATGTGGTTCTGCTCCAGGAAACGCACCTTACGGGGACGACATGCAAAGCGCTTGATCGGCGCGGATACAAGATGGCGACACATGCAGATTTTACTTCAGGATCCAGGGGAACGGGGATACTACTGAAAAAGTCATCACCCTTTATACTCACACACCATGCGACAGACGACCGGGGATGCTTCGCAGCGATACATGGCCAATGGGAGGGTAGACCGCTTAATGTGGTATCAGTATACATTCCCCCGGCACTACACTCCGTGACATTGCCTGCACTGGGTAAATTCCTGCTGGACCTCCCTGAGGGTGACACAATCATTGGGGGGGATCTGAATGCCGTCGTAGACCCTGCGTTAGACGCCTTTCCCACTAGGACCCGCTCAAGGGGACTTTCACCTCTTCCTGAGTTTTTAGATGCATTGGGCATTGTGGATATATGGCGACATTTACACCCCACAGCGACTCAGTACACCTTTTACTCCGCAGTCCACAATAGCCTATCTCGCATTGACTACTTCCTGTTCCTGGGGGGGGGGGTTGGGCACGGTTGACACGATCGAAATTCTACCCAGGGGCGTATCTGACCACTCACCAGTCACGCTCACCCTTACTACTGGAGAACAGAAATGCGCAAGGCTCTACCCCATTTATCCGAATTATTTGAAGGTCCCTAAATTGAGACGGAAATTGAAATTAGCGACGACACAATACTTTGCGGAGAATAGTGGCTCGGTGACCTCCCCGTCGATTCTATGGGAGGCCTACAAGGCCGTCCTGCGAGGGGCAGCGATAGCAGCCATTACGGGACACAAGCGTGATTCCCGGAAGGAGCTCACAGAGCTGGAATTGGCACTCCACGTTGCCAACACGGCGCACATGGCGAACCCTTCCCCGGAGGCGACACACGCGTTAAAGTTGCGGCAACAGCAGTACCAGACCCACCTGAGAACGACCGAACAGGGCTACTTAGCGAACACTAAACATAGAATTTATGAAGTAGGCGACAAGGCAGGGAAAATGCTGGCATGGTTAGATAGGAGGGAGGGAGGCGCAAGAGGAATTCAGAGACTCATTAATACTGACGGCCAGGTACTAACACACCCAGAGGACATAGTGCAGGCTTTGGCACGTCACTTTCACACCATATACACACCAGAGCATGTTGTCACTGCTCAAATGGCGGCGGCGGTGCTGGTGGACATTCCCCTCCCCGGCATACCGCCAGAGGCTGCACAAGATTTAGAGGCAGACCCTTCAGAAGAGGAAATCCAATTGGCGATACAGTCACTACAATCAGGCAAGGCACTGGGTCCTAACGGGCTTCCGGTGGAATGGTATAAATCGATGGCCTCAGAACTTAGTGGTCCCCTGCTGGACATGTATCTGGACAGTAGGGAACGGGCCGAACTGCCACTGGATCAACGCACGGCCACGATCGTAGCTATACCTAAACCAGGTAAACCCCCGGAAGACTGTGCCTCATATCGCCCGATCTCATTATTAAATGTGGAAGCCAAAATACTGGCTAAACTTCTGGCCACCCGCCTGATGCCACACCTGAGTGCCCTGATCCATCCCGACCAATCAGGCTTTCTACCCCATAGGAGCACGGCACTGAACCTCAGGAGAGTTCATGGGGTAATGGCGAGATCACACCTTCTCACTGAGAGGGCAGTGATCCTTTCCCTAGATGCGAAAATGGCTTTCGACCTAGTGGAATGGGAGTACCTCTTCGAGGTGCTCGCACGTATGGGCTTTGGGTCAAAATTTATCGCCTGGATACGTCTACTTTATACTAACCCAGTGGCGCAAGTGGTGTCTAATAGTCACGTCTCGCCGGCGTTCCCGTTGAGCAGAGGTACCAGGCAGGGGTGCCCTTTGTCACCCCTGCTTTTCGCATTGGTACTCGAGCCTTTAGCTCTCCTGCTCAGACACACACCCTTGTTTCGAGGCATTCAATGGGAGGAGGGGTGGGAAGACAAGGTCTCCCTATATGCCGACGATATGCTCATTTACATGGTCGACCCTGATAATGGCATCCCAGCCCTTCTGGACATTTGCAACACACATGGGGCGACTTCGGGCTATACCCTTAATTGGTCGAAATCAGTGATTTACCTCTTGAAGGGACCGGCGCCGAGACTGCCGGTCGATTGCCCTTTAGCAGAACCGGTGACCTCCTTCAGGTACCTGGGCATTGTCATTGTACATTCTGAAACAGATTTCTTCGCTAGCAACCTAAAACCGCCTCTGGACCGCCTGCGAGCTGATGTTAAGCACTGGGCAACCCTGCCCCTCACCCTCTTGGGACGCGCAGCCTTATTCAAGATGATGGCACTCCCCAGATTTCTGTATGTACTGGAAAACACCCCGCATCTTGTCCCTCCGCGATACTTCACACAGATCGCGGCATTGGTCTCCGCTCTCCTCTGGAGCAATGGTACGGCGCGAATAGCCTACGACAAATTGGTAAAAAGTTGGTATGAGGGGGGAATCGCACTTCCCAACATTCAGGTGTATTACTGGGCGGCTCAGCTTAAAATAATTAACCAGTGGGTTCACGCCCCGAGAAACGACCCAGCGTACAGGGCTGATTGGGCACAATTAGGAGCAGACTCCATGTTGTCGGTACTGTATAATAAACCAAGGCTTAAACATCTGCACGGCCCGACACGACACACAGCAGCCCTCTGGCATACAGCACAGGCACGACTGGGCTGGACAGGCAGAATTACCAAAATGACGCCACTGTGGGACACGAAGTCATTGGGGAACCTTAGAACATGCAAGGGATTCACACAGTGGGACCTCATAGGTATCTCCACGGTGGGGGACCTTTGGGACAATGACACAGTGATACCATTCTCGCAACTTCAACAGCAATATGATCTCAGACCCACTGAAACGTTTCGCTATGTCCAAATTAGACACGCACTGCTACAAGCGGTCCCGCAGGGCACTGCATTGCCGGACTCCTCGCCACTTGAGGACAGGCTATTAACAGAATATATGCAGCAGAGCGCCACGTCCCTCACCTACAAAAACCTAATCAACAACTTAAAAGACCCCACGACAAAACTTAAGGAACGCTGGGAGGGTGAGATAGGTATGATGGATGAATCGGAGTGGAATGAGGCCTTGGCTTCTCCAAGGGAAATAGGCATTTCGGCCAAATTTAGACTGGTGCAACTAAAAATCTTGCATCGCATCTACTACACCAGGACACTACTCCACAAAATACACAGAGCGCCCACTCCCTTTTGCTTGAGGGGTTGCGGGGAGGAGGGAACACTGTTCCACACACTCTGGGACTGCCCGAAAATACGGGGATACTGGACACGGGTAATGCGCACCATATCCCAGACACTTCGGGTTTCCACTGTGCCAGACCCGCGTAAGTGCCTTCTAAACATTTGGGACCCCAATGACCTGAACAGATATGGCATCATCTGGGCCACACTTGCCATGACAGTAGCGAAACGTGATATTGCACAGAAGTGGGGGGCTCCGGACGTGCCCACAGTGGAAGGTTGGGCTGAACACATGGACATCCTAATGGTCACGGAAAGAGCTGTGTATGTCCTTCGAGCAGCCCCCAGGAAATGGAACAAGGTGTGGACAGACTGGAATATTTACAGGGGGGAAATCTGTGAGCCCTTGCCGGAGGATGATGACCTAGATTCTGAGGAGGAGGGGGAGTGATAGATGAGACTAGAGATTTATGCTTTTCAGTACTAATTGTACCGGCGTGATGGGAGGATGGCACTGAGTTCAGACACAAGGGCAAAGAAGCGTGATTGGCTGAGGAGAAGTATGCGACCTAATTAGAAGTGATGTAACTAAGTTGGGATATGGGGGGGGATATGTTTCTTGAAAGTTACTAGACAATTTCATAGGTTGGGCATCGTGACACTGCTACGTGACAAGTTAAGCACTATTGGTAATATATATTGATGTACGGAACTCCATCGGCGAGGATTGGGCAGACAGATTAAGATTGTGTTGTAACGAGATTGCTACCGCCAATGGTTCCAGGTTGATGTTATGCAAACGTAAATGTGACAAATGTATGCATCATTCTCACTGATTGCACCACCTTTATGTTAATAAAAGATTTATAAAAAAAAAAAAAAAAAAAATAAGTATACTTTATATAGACTTATCAAAAGACCACAAATGACAATAATCCACAATACTGTACTTAAGATGGTAGTTTTAGCTTAGTTCTCTTTAGTTCTGAAAATGCAACACTTTGAGTCAATGTACCTTAAGATGCGACGCGCAGGGGAACGAAAGTGTTGCCACGATGGAAATGCGGCAAAGATCCGGTGCAAAGAAATAAAGACGTCAAGTTCTTCCTGATGTGGCACACTTCTCCTTGCGACACGCAGTCCCTCAGAAGGCCCACAATTGCAGCAGGCACTTCCAAAGAACTCTGGGAAGCTGGGGGTTAAAGTCTGTTGTCCCTGAGACTTCAGCAGGAGGCAAGCTATTTTTTTCAAGCCCTTGGAGATCCTTCACAAGCTGAATAAAGTGCACACAAAGTCCTTTCTCCTTTCTTTGGCAGTCAGGCAACCACTGCAGGCCAATCCCCCAAGCAGCACTTCAGCTTAGGGATAGTCTCTCCTCAGTTTCTTCAGGTTCCTCGCTTCAGCAAAGGTTTCTTCTTGTTGTCCAAAAGTGATCTAAATTCTTGAGATCAGGGTCCCAATACTTATACCCCAGAATCCTTTGTCCTCTGAGGGCAGAGGGGCCTTTGCCTAGTCCAAATCAGTTCTGGAGCACTCTGTTTACATGACTCCTTCTTTCCTTTCACATTGCAAAGCAGAAACATCCGACGCCCCATAGGAGGTGGAGCCAGCATTGTGGAGGGAAGGCACAGCCCTGGAGCACTCTGTTGACATGACTCCTTCTTTCCTTTCACAGTGCAGGGCAGAGACACCAGACGCACCACCGGAGGTGGTGCCAGCATTGTGGAGGGACGGCACAGCTCTATTCAGGTCCCAGGTGCAACTCCTCCCTCCCATCTAGATACAGATCTCTCTATTCACACTGGGCTGGCTCACACTGTCTCCTGAAATCCCCCAGCCCTGTCACTCAAACTCCAGAAAAGGAATACACAACCTAGCAGAGGCAGGCTTGGATAGTTAGACAAGAAAATACCTACTTTCTAAAAGTGGTATTTTTAAACACAGAATGTTAAAACCAACTTCACTAAAATATGTATTTTATCATTCAGGCATACTAAACTCAAATTTCTACCATGTTCCCTGAGTCAGTTAGGATTATAAAATGTAATAATCTAACTGCCCATTCAGGCCTATGGAGAACAGGTAGCCTTGCAATAGTGAAAAACGAAAATGGCTGTAATTCACTATAGGACATGCCACACACACCAGGGCATGTCTTACCTTATACTTACAATGCACCCTGCCCTTGGGCCTACCATAGGGGTGTCTGATATGAAGAAAAGCGAAGGTTTAGGGACTGGAAAGTGGATGCACTTGCCCAGTCAGCATGGCAGTACCAGACTGCGCACAGGCTCTGCAATGGCAGGCCTTAGACACACTTCTGCAGGCTGCTTCTTTGGGTCGCACAACCAGTGCTGCAAGCCCACTAGCAGCATATGGATTACCAGCCCTGGGCACTCCTGGTGCACTGTATCAGGTTCTGACAGCTGAACCAGACCAGCCAATCATGAAACCACTAATCCATACATCAATTTACAATAGGGAGAGCATATGCACTTTAACACTGATAAGCAGTGGTAAAGTGCCCAGAGTCATAAAACCGACAAAAACGGGTCAGACAAAATACAGGAGGAAGGCAAAACGTTCAGGGATGACCCTGCAAAAAGGACCAAGTCCAACAATCTGTATGAGGTTGAGAAGCACAGCCTGGGCCAGGTTAGTTGTGAATTCAATTTCTGCAGATGTTATATCTAGCGCCAGATTTATGTATATGGAGAGTACTCCTGAGGGTCTGTCAAAGAGATTGAGATTCTTAGAAAGTTGTTAGATTTCTGCAAAGCCAGGAATGAATAAATTGGCTGTGGACCAGGTCTCATGCTAACACAGCAGATCGCCTCTCTGAAGGAATGCTAGCACTTCACTGTTGTTTATGGTGCTCTTTATCCCTACTACGTTCCATGAGATGAATGAGATGACTAAAAGGGGCTTCATTGGGGCAGGATTGTAAAATATTGACCTTGATCTGTCTGGAGGACTAGGAAGAGTTCGAAGTCCTCCCTACAAGGTTGGAGGCTAGCCAGTCCCATTCACTTGCTGGCTCTGGATCTAGCATGTGAGCAATAATTTTGTGCTCTGCTGTTGACTTGTTTAATTGAAAGAGCACTGAATTTTCAGAGTAGGTGGTTTTTTGTTGGAGTGTCTAAACTTTATTCTCCTTAATATGCATCTCCCTGACTTTTGAATAGGCTGAATACTGGTGTTTCCCTACAGCAGTGGTTCCCAATCTTTTGACTTCTGAGGACCCCCATTGAGTCACTACTGGAAGCCGGGAAGCCGGGGACCCCCAAGCAGTTTGTATTATATACATTTCAAACATTTACACAATCATTCGCAAAAAAATACACAAAGAAGTGCACACCAACCAAATACTTGAATTCCTAAAGATGTTATTATTTTATATTGAAAATGTTTGCAAAAATTGAACATTTTTATTGGGAAGGTTGGCTCTACATCTTGGCGACTAACTTTTCAATGTTTGGTTTTATGTCTCGGTATGAGGCTCCTACTCCTGCCATGGCTGGACTGGAAACCCAAAGCAGTCCTGGTAAATGTTGTCAGACCAGTCCCCGTACGGTGCACACTGAGTGCAGTGAGTGAGCCGGACCAATACAAAGGGGGCTTTGGAGGCCTCTTCCCCCAAGAACATTGGGGAAAAAGGTGCATTCTACAACACATTTGACATTATATATTGAATTGTATTACCTACTGTGCACCAGGATATGACAATCTTTGTTGGGGCTCTTCAATGATTCTCTCACAATCACCCTCCAACGGTGCCTCGTATCTCTTCATAGCCCCTCTGTCAAATGTATTTCATTTGTTTCATAGCACCTCTTACACCAGTGTAGGGTGTCATAGCACTTTTCACCACATACATAAAGAAACATTGAATCATGCATGTGTAAATCAGGGTATAGAGAATGTTTTATAAGATAAAGAGGACTTCAAGGTGTAGCATTCACATGTCATACATACTGGTAAGCTTTCCTTAAGAGTGCTTGGTCTGGAGAAGCACAAACTCAGGATTCAGAACATAACACAGTGTTTAACATTGACTTTAATAATAAGAATGTATTTATACCCCCAAAAAACTTTTTTTAGCAGCACCAGAATAATGAAGGACTGGGAAAAAAACTTAACTTGATAACTTGTGGGGTGCGCTAGAGGGCGCAAGACAAGATGGCCGCATTTTAGTGAGGCTCCGTGGGACCAAGCAACAATCCGTATTTTATCCTGCACATCCAACTTAAATAACCACACCGCTGAGGCGCGGAGGCATCCAGGTCTCTGCGGTCATTTTTTTGGCCATTTCTGAGGCTCCCTCCGTGGCGCCCAAGAAACATCGGGAGCCGAGACGGGCCTAGTGAATAGGCGGACCATCCGCGAACCGCACAACAACGAAGATACCCCACGGGTGGCGGCATCGGCGAGCGCTGGCGGCGAGAAGTGGAGGGATGCGATAACAGCCGGGCGACTGGCGAACTTCTCCTGGTGACAAATACCGGATCCCCTGCAGAGCAAGAGGCCTGCGCCTGAGTCCGACGCGGGTGACGGGCCCTGAGACGGCCGCTGTAACACACGCCAGGCATACACCGGCTGCCGGCGGAACGAGCGTGAAGGAGGCTGCCGTCCCCCGGACATCTCCGGTGCTGACTGCGGTGAGTGGGGTAGAGGTCCGGTGCGGGCCGGGGTCGCGGAGGTGGTTCCGGGCCTTGTGCGCAGCCTCCCCCCTGCGAGCTGTGGTCGGGGCCGGGCGGGGCGGGTAGCCAGATCTTCGGCTGCTGCTACGCTCAGATGGAACGTGCCCGAGAGAGGATTTTGGGACCGGGCTGCACCCTGATTGATGCTGCAAGTGTAGAAGGCGCTCAGCGTGTAGGCCGCAAATCCCCGACCTCGAGTATTGATCGAGCTGGGGAAAGCGGGAGATAGCACATTGCTGTGAGACAGAAGTACTGGAATATACGTTGAGCCTCAAACGCAGCCCGGTCACTGGGGATTGAACTCACTGGTTATACCCGCAGAAGCACAGTATTGACCCTCGATCATCTCTGGGCCGGGACAGGTTGTGAGGGAGCCGACTGGGGAGATTGGAGATTAGGCAGGATATTTGCGGAAGTAGCGGCAGGGACTGCGGACAGTACATGGGCAGGCCGGACAAGGGGCAGACAAAGATAACATTTGAGTCTTGCAGGCCGGCCAAGACATCGCAAAGGACCGCCTCTGACTCAGAAATCGCGACTGGCGGGACGCCGAAACTGGAGGGTGTGCTGGAGGCCATGCAAAAATCGCTGCAATCTATTGAGGGGGCCATGTCTGCGGTCAATCACAGGCTGGACCATATGTCAACGCAGCTGGAAAAACATAATGCCCGCATGGGGGAGGTCGAAAAGAGGGTATCGGCCACTGAAGACGGATTGACTGCAGTCACCGATAAGGCCTTAGAGATGGATAAGATACTTGCAGTTATCAAAGCAAAGAATGAGGATTTTAAGGCGCGCTCGCGACGCAACAACATCCGCATCGCGGGCCTGCCTGAATCGACAAATGTGGGAAGAATGGAGGTCTACATGGAGCGCCTTATCACGGATATTTTTGGGACTGAGCAACTGTCGGCCATGTTTGTCATCGAACGTGCGCATCGGTCTCTGGCAGCCAGACCACCGCCGGGCACCCCTCCACGTCCTGTAATTGCGCGTGTCCTGAACTATAGAGACCGGGACACTATTCTAAGAATGGCGAGGGAGAAGGGCACAATAATCCACCAAGGGAACAAGCTAGAATTTTTCCCAGACTTTACAGCTGCGGTGCAGGCGGCGAGAAAAGAATTTGGCACGGTCAAACAATTCTTACGAAAAGAGGAAGTACCCTATGCCATGTTCTACCCCGCCAGACTCCGCATTGGTGCTCCTGCGGACAATAAAATATTTAACACTCCTAAAGCGGCAATGGAATATGCTAAAAAACTGAAACGTAAAAAGAGGGACTCTGCCACGACACCTGAAGAGGAGGAGAGAGCCGAAGAAGAGCTCTGATTTGCCGGGAAAGGAATTATGAGTTACGCAGTTGTTGGCTATATAGACTTGGGTGCTGCGGCTCCTCACTCTATGAGAACTGTTTGTATTTGTGTAGGTTAACGTCTGGGTCTCCAGATGGGATGAAGGTGAAAGTGTTGCATACCCAGGGCCTGAGCTATAGGTCGGAATGTCAATAGGGTCTGAGATGGCAAGACTGATTCAGGGTGTGGTACAGACAACACGAGTATTGGAGGGAGGGACTTAGAACGTCTTGTGTGGAGATTGATCGAGTTCATTCTGGAGCTCAGTTGGTAATACTTTGCACTGTTGGTAAATGGATGTTTTATTATGAATGCTTGGTCACCTCCCGTTTTGTCTTCTACGGGAGGGATATGCACCTCAGCGCCTTCCACATGGGTTTACCCCAATTGTTGTATGAACGAGGGGGTGTGGACAGGTTGGGAATGGGGTCGGGATGGCTTTGGCTAGTTTGGGTGGCTGAAGTGGGAGGGGGGCTGATGGGGAGGGGGATTGGGCGAGGGATTGTTTCTGGATCCTCCCCTGTTGGGAGGGTTCGCTGTGCGTGCGCAGCCAAGGCATGGCTTTTTCCACTCTACAACGAGAAAATTCAGATTGGGGAGGACAGCTTTACGAGCACAGCTGAGGCATGGATGCTTTAATTTTTTTTCAGGATTGCCTCGATTTGTTTTATGACTCCGTGTATCACAGGTATATGTTGGTTTTTGTAGATGTCCAGTAGAGGTAGCTTAAATTGGATCACGTGGAATGTAAGAGGCCTCAATAGTCCCAAAAAGATTAGGCAGGTGATAGGGTATTTAAGCCGTCATAATGCACATGTGGTTTTCCTCCAAGAAACACACTTGACAGCGCAAACAGCGGTATCTGTGGCTAAACAATGGGCGGCGTTCAGGTTGGCATCGACGTACTCAACATATGCCCGAGGTGTTATGGTTCTGATCAAAAAAGGTATACAGTTTGAGAGTACACATGAGGAGGTTGACAGAGAAGGGAGATACATCATATTACAAGGTAAACTGTGCAGAACATTGATTACAATGGTAAATGTCTATGGGCCTAACATAGACAACCCGGATTTCTATAGGATATTGTGGAACAAGGTGTATGAACTACCACCATCTGCTATAGTGTGTGGGGGAGATTACAATGTGGTGTTGGAATCAGGAATGGATAGAAAGACTGCACACCCGACGCATGAGAAGAAGGCTGCGAATGCGGTGCGTGATGGCATGGCTGACCTGGGATTGGTGGATGTGTGGCGACTGCGTCATCCTGGGGCGAAAGTGGGTACATGTTATACGTACGCGCATGATACATGGTCCAGATAGGATTTCTGGCTGACAACCCGGGACGTGAATGCATGGGTGGCTAGTGTTGAACATTTAACTCGTACATTGTCAGATCACGCTCCGGTTGTGCTAGTTATGGAACTTCCGGCTCACTCTCCTGCACCGCACTCTTGGAGATTGCAACCCACAGCTTTGCTGGATCTAGTGTTTAAGGAAGCAGTGCGAGAAGCGATTGAGCATTACTTTTCGGACAAGGTAGGGTAACTACAGGACGTGAGCACTATCTGGGAGGCTTTTAAGGTCACTATCAGAGGAGTGTGTATAGGTAAGCAGGCAGGGGTTCTTAAATCATTGCGCAGCTCTATTGCACAATTAGAACGCGACCTAAAGGGCCTAGAGCACCGCTATGACATTGCCCCCACTGAGGCATTATTGGCAGACATTAGGACATAAGTGGATGAGTATAATGAGTTAGCAGAACAGGAGGTGCGTCACTTGTCAAAAAGGCGAAGAGCCTGATACTATGGGGAGGGCGGACGACCCGGGCGCTCTGGCGGAGCGAATTACTGAGCCATGGGCGAAATAATGTACTGTGCAGGAGATCATCGCGGACGACAGCCCGGTGATGTACGCCGCAGGGATTTTGGGTCAGTTCGTTCAGTTTTATAAGGGCATGTACGACCATAGGGAAACAGCTAGTGAATAGGAGGTGGGTAAATATCTAGAGGAAGTAGCGTTGGTTTGGCTTTCCAAGGCCCAACAAGACTTTTTAATGCATCATTTGACGGCCGGTGAGCTAAAGGACGCCATTGCTGCGTTGCCAAATGGTAAAGCTGCAGGCACGGACGGTCTCCCCGCCGAATTTTATAAGGAATATGCAGACATACTCCTTCCGCACTTGGCCGAAATGTACGAGGAATCGTTCGAGCAGGGACGCTTGCCTGACACACTCAGAGAAGCCCTCATTGTGGCGCTGCCTAAGCCCGGAAAACCGCATGACCACTGCAAGTCTTACCGGCCACTTTCATTAATGAATACAGACGTGAAAATCCTGGCAAAAGTGTTGGCAACCCGGCTGCGTCTGCTCCTCCCCGATATGGTCCTCCCGGATCAATCGGGGTTCATCCCGTCCCGTTCTACCGCACACAACTTACGAGCTATGTCTGCTGTCCTACATCTAATCAAGCCGGAACTGCCGTCTGTGGCGGTTCTGTTAGACGCTGCAAAAGCGTTTGATTCTATAGCGTGGAACTTTTTGTTTGCTGTATTGAACCGTATGGGGGTCCTACTGTTTTTGGTCAACTGGGTGAAGCTGCTGTACGCAGACCCAGTGGCCCGGGTGCGGATTAATGGGCATGTATCTGAGGTTTTTCCCATCCGGCGCGGAACCAGGCAGAGTTGCCCGCTCTCGCCTTTATTATTTGCTTTGATCATGGAGCCGTTGGCCTGCATGCTGCGCCAGCGCCATGCGCACTTGGCCCTGTGCCTTGAACAGAGGCCGCTGCCTGTATCCATGTATGCAGACGACATGGTTTTATATGTGAGGGAACCGGAGAGCCACCTTGAAGGAGTCATCCGGGAATACATTTGCTTTGAGTGGTTTGCAGGTCTGTCTATTAATTGGACAAAGTCGATTATTTTGCCTCTTACTGAAAACACTGTGAGGTTTTCACTGAATTTTCCCCTGGAGTGGGCCACGGAACCTGTCCGCTATCTAGGCGTCTGGATACACCGGGACCCGGAAGAAATGCTCAGGGCCAACTATGGGACGTCGGTCTCTAAGCTAGAGGATCAAGTTGGTAGGTGGACGCGATTGCCCCTATCCTTCGCTGAACGGGTCGCGCTGATAAAGATGGTGGTGCTTCCAAAGTTCTTGTACTTATTTGTGAATGCACCGCTGGAGCTTAAGAGTCATTTCTTCTTCACACTTCGATCCCTCTTACTCACTTTGGCGTGGGGGGGCAAGAAACCCCGTCTGGGCTGGGATATCTTGACAAAACCGTATGAGCTTGGAGGATTTTCAGTCCTGGACATGCACCTCTACTACCTATGTGCTCAGGCACATTTTGCCTCATATTGGCTGTCAGCCCCGCCATACACACCGCATGTGGCAATAGAGGCGGGGGCGGTCAAACCGTTGCCGTTACAGGCCATGATAGTGAACTCGGTATACGAAAAAAATGAGGTGGATACGGTTCGGTGCACTACTGCCGCCTGGAATGCACTGGGGAGATGGGCAGGTAAGCTTCCCCTATTTGCGCCAGCGATGCTTCTCTTAAATCATGAAAGTATCTCGGTGATGGGTGAGGCCGGTGCACTCCGCCTCTTACAAACTGCAGGCCTGCAAGTCATGGGGGACATTTTCCCGGGCGGCACGTTAATCACGCTACAGGCTTTCTTTTTTTTTTTTCTTTAAACAGTTTTTATTGGCTTTTTTGCATTGTAACAGTACATGTACAATTTGTTTTCTTTCATGTAAAGGCATTCAGTAAAGTTCGCTTTTCACATAGTTCAGTTCATTATACACTGATTAGTGTCCAGAAGTATGTAACATAGCATATGTGCTCGTATGAGATATGTGGGCCTACAAATGTTCGTATACCTATGGATAATCTTCTATGTAGCACGTGTCCAGAAACAGTTCCTCAATAAACATTTACATCAACAAACAACAGCATTCCTTTCCCTTTTGTTTCCCCTCCCACTTATGGGTACATTGTCGTTATATATATAATGTATCATGTAGCCCGCCCTATGGGCTTGTTTCAGGTTCAGACAGTTCTTGTGGGGGTTCACATATGTTCCCCCGGTACACATTCCATTTCTCCCAGATTTTGGACCATTTTTTGGGCACCCCCTATGTATATATACAGCCCTTTCTGCTACCATCGCCGCATCCATGTCATTTCCCCACTGTGCTCTTGAGGGTATTAGTCCGGTTCCCCATTTTCTGGCGATATTCCGCTTTGCAAGAGCCATGCCCAGTGTTGCCCAGGTCTGTAGCCCCCGGTTGAGGTCTGTAGGCGACCAAATATTTAATATGCAACACCTAGGTTCTGGCTGTACTTCTACCCCGCTTGCTTCCGAAATGTCCGACATTACATATGTCCAATATGTTTGTATTTTAGGACAGTCCCATAGTATATGGTAGTATGTTCCCGGGAGCCCGCAACCTCGCAGGCATTCAGGCCCTGGGACGTGTCCCAGTTTGTGCAATAGGGTGCGTGAATAGTATATTCTATGTAGTATCTTTAGTTGTACGAGTTTTAGCCTAGATGGTATGGAGGCGTCTCTCGCCGAAGCTAATGCATATAACCAGTCTTCGTCATCTATGTCTCCTAGTTCTACCTCCCACTTGCTCCGGAGAACCACCGTGGGGTCTGGAAGTTTATTTATCAGTTTACGGTATGTGAGTGAGATTGCTTTCTTTTCGAGATGATCTGTGAGGAGTCTATCCTCCAGTGGGGAGGATTCGGCCAGTGTTGTCCCTAGTGGAATGGCACCTTGTAAAGCATGTCTGATTTGAGTATAGCGGTAGAACTCGGTATCCGCCATTCCGTATTTCTCTTTTAGGGCTTCAAATGTGATGATTGCTCCCCGACTCCATAGGTCTCCTATCTTTGAGATACCAATTAGGTCCCACTGCCTAAATCCCTTAGTGTTAGCCAAGGTACCAAGACGCCGTGTGTCCCAGAGTGGGGTGGCCAGTGTGAGCACTCCCTCCCATCCCAAGGCTCTTTGGGCTGTGTGCCAAATCTTGACAGTGTGGGCCGTAGGGCCCGTGAGCGTGTGCCGTCGTTTGTTAGTGTATAGGGCTTTCATCAGTTTTTCTGTGGGGAGTATAGTCCTGTCTAGGCTGTAGGCTGGATCATGTTGTGGAGTATGCAACCATTAGTTGATTACCGTGAGTTGTGCGGCCCAGTAGTACAATTTGACACTCGGCAGTGCGATCCCACCATCGTACCAGCTGCGGATGAGTTTGGAGTGTGCTATACGAGCCGGTTTACCATCCCATAATAGTAAGGAGATTTCTGCGTCTATTGCTTTAAAGTAAGTGATAGGGATCGGAAACGGGGTATTTTGTAACACATAGAGGAACCTTGGAAGCGAGAGCATCTTAAAGAGCGCAGCCCTTCCTAACAGTGTCAGTGGGAGGGAGCGCCAGTGTGTTACATCCGATTTGAGCCTCTGTAGGGGTTTCAGTACATTTTCTTCCATAAAAATGGAGTCTTGTGGCGTGACATAAATTCCAAGGTACCGGAACCCCCTGGTCAATGTTTGTAGTGTGCAGGCAGGAGGCAGTGTGGGCATTTGACCGTGTAGTAAGTATAGGAATGACTTTGCCCAATTAATCGTGTAGCCTGATACTTCTCCATATTTCTCAAGGACGTCCAGCAGGGCAGTTAGGGATGTGGTCGGGGACATTAAGTAGATCAATACATCATCGGCGTAAAGGGAGGTGCGGTCTTCCCAACCCGGCTCCCATGTGATCCCACGGATCATGGGTTCCGTGCGTATTTTCACCGCCAATGGTTCCAATATGAGCGCAAATAAAAGGGGGGACAGTGGGCACCCCTGTCTTGTACCGCGACCCAGTGTAATTGTACGCGATGTATGGCCATTGGCAACCACTTGAGCTAGGGGTGCCGTATAGAGCAGTTTAATCCAGCTACAAAATTTGGGGCCAAATCCCATCTTTCGGAGCACTGCAAAAAGGAAAGGCCACGCCACAAGATCGAACGCCATAGTTGCGTCTAGGGATAGAATGGCCGCTTCTTCACGTAGCATTGGAATACGGTGAAGTACCCCATTAAGACGCTGCAGGTTAAGAGATGTATTCCGCCCGGGCATAAAGCCCGACTGGTCCGGGTGTACTAATGTTGTGAGGTGCGGCTGTAGTCGTAGTGCCAATAGTTTCGCTAACACTTTCGCGTCTGTGTTCATTAGTGAGATCGGTCGATATGAGGACGTCTGGTCAGGTGGTTTGCCAGGTTTATGAATAGTGACAATGGTGGCTAATCGCTGATCTGCCGTCAGTGTACCCTGTGTTAGACAGTCATTATACATGGGGAGCATGTTAGGGATGAGTTGTCGAGCCATTGTTTTATAAAGTTCTACCGGTAGGCCGTTCGGCCCCATTGCTTTGCCCGTGTGTAGGGCTGCAAGTGCCTTCCCCAATTCTTCCACCGTTAAATCACCGTCTAGAGCTTGAGCGTCTTCCTGTGATAGAGTGGTAAGTGGTATGTCATGTAGGAATTGTGTGCTGTCCTCTTCTGTCACACTACCACATGCAGTGTACACCTTTTCGTAATATGAGGCTAGTTCTTCAACTATCCTTTGGGGGGAGGTAGTATGTGTGCCATCAGGGAGTGCTAATTGGGCTATCCATCTATCTGCTCTTTCCTTCCTTTCAAGCCAGGCGAGCATTTTCCCTGTCTTATCTCCCAGTTCGTAAATCCTATGTAGGGTATCAGTGTGCCTAGCTTTGGCCATTTCTTCTGCGTATGCCCTGTATTTGCGAGATGCTAGGGCGAGTGTTTGCGCTGTGGCATCTGTGGGATCTGAGGTATGGGCTAGTTCTGCTGTCAGGACGGCCATTTCTAACTCTTCACTGGTCTCCCTTTGGGTCTTTTTATATCTAGTAATAGTGGAGATGGCCTGTCCTCTGATGACCGTTTTATATGCCTCCCAGAGAATTGATGTCAACTGACGATAGGTTTTCTTCAAAGTAGTGCGTGGTTGCAGTGTTTAATGCCTTTGCGATTTTGTGGTTTTTCAAATAACCAGGGGGAACCGAGTAGATTCTCTGTCGTCTCGTGGGCCGTGTTGTGTACGTGAGTTGAACTGGGGAGTGGTCTGATATCCCTCTCGGTAGATGTTCTATGGACGTTACCATTTCTGGGGGTATTGCTAGCGTTAACATATAGTCTATTCGGGAAAGACTGTTGTGGGCTCCCGAGTGAAACGTGTAGTGGCGGTCAGTCGGGTGTTTAATCCTCCACATGTCCACCAGCCCTATTGCGTCTTGAAATTCTTTAAAGAGTTGGCTTGGTCTAGTCGTTTCTCTGGGAGGTTGGCGATCTATTGCCGTGTTAAGCACCGCATTAAAGTCTCCCCCTATGATCAGGTTCCCTTCATGGAGTTCGAGGAGTAGTTTCCCTAGATCTTGAAAGGCCCCATGATGCAATGACGGGGGGATATATACTGTTAATACATTATATGTCCGTCCTTCCCATTGACAGGTGATTGCCGCAAAGCGCCCCTGGTCGTCCGCCCATGTATGTTTGATAATCAATGGAGCACTCTTGTTGACGAGGATTCCGACTCCCCGGGAGCCGGAGGAGAACTCCGCATGTGTGACCATTTTGAAGCTCCAACGATTCATTGCTTTACTAGCCATGCCCGTCAGATGTGTTTCCTGTAGGAGGACCATCGTGGGTGCCCTTCGTTTTAAGTATTGCAGGACCAGACCCCGTTTAATTTTATGTCCCAGCCCATTTACATGCCAGAAAATAATTGTCAGTGGGGGGGATATAAATTTTTGCAACCGGGGATTAGGTTCCGATATATTGTTGTCCATCATAGTGTCCGGTGTGTAGGTGTATCCATAGTAATGTGGAGTGTGCCCGTGTCCAAGCCGGTGGCAAGCTACTGCCTGGGGAGGAAACTAGGGCGCTTAACAATCGTCCCACAGGGTGGGTGCAATGTTTATAGAGAATAGGGAATGTATGATGAGCCGGCCTCGGTCGAGGTAGTGTGTCTGAATGTGCGTTGAAGAGCCATAGTGAATGTGGCATGTATACATGAAAGAGCTATCCAAGCCAGGAACAAAGAACAAAAACAAATCAAACTAAGTACGTGTAAACCCCTTGCCCCCCTCACTGCCCGGTGTATAAAGAACCTTCCACCTCCCCAACTGAGCAGAGTGCTTATAGTCCCAACTTATGAGTATTGTTCGTGGGGGTGAGACTTCTGTGTCCTCCTTCGAGTCCCTCTCTCCGAAAATACCATGCAGTGTCGTTTTAGGTCAGGATTTCTTACCTGCATGAATCCTTGTGTCCGCGCTCTGAGTCTTACCATGGTCGACCATTCATGACTGTGGCTAAATAGTCTCTCAGCTGTTTGGCATATCTCACGCCCTGTCGGAGAGTGTAGTCAGATTTCTCAGTCAAAAAAGCAGTATGCCGCGTGCCAAGTGAAGACCGTAGTGTCCGCTGTGTGACGTCTCATGTCTATTCGGTCTCGTCGATTACCTGTGGGCTCCTATTTCCGCTGTTTCGACTTGGGTCGCGATTCTTGGGTCCTCTAGCTGTTCTCCATCCCTCTAGCCAATCTTGGGCGTCCCGTGACGATTCAAAAAAACATGTTTTTCCTTCCGATTCGACGCGGAGTTTTGCTGGAAAGATCATTGAGTATTTGAGTTCACGAGCTCGCAGTTCTTTCTTTACATCCGTGAAGCCTCTCCTTTGTTGGGCCACTGCCGCTGTGTAATCTGGATAGAAGTTAACTTCTGAATAGAAGTTAACTTCTGAATTATTGATTTTTATCGGCGGGCGTGTTCGTGCTGCTTGTAAAATGGCGTCCCGATCCCTGAAGTTGAAGATCCGCGCCAAAATGGGATGGGGCGGAGCCCCCGGTTTGGCTTATTCTCCGGGTACTCGGTGGGCTCGTTCCACCGAGAATTAGTTCGATAGCCCTCTGGGTTTGGGCTGATTTTGTATGAGGTCCTCAATGTAGAGGTCCAGGGCTGGGCCGCCTGCCGATTCTGGTACACCTATCAGGCGTACGTTATTGCGCCGTGAGCGACAGTCCTGATCGTCAAGTTTGGCCCTCAGTGTGGCATTATCATCTTCTAGTTTTTGGACCCTACGCTGAAGATCCGATGTGTCTCCCACGAGCCCGGTAGTGGTCTTCTCCACCTCCACGAGGCGGTCCGACATCTTCGCAAAATCTGCCCTTATCAGGGAGACGTCCGTAGATATTGTGCCCATTGAGGATTGCATCATCTTTAGTGTTGCCATCACATCTTGCAGGGTGACCTTTTCAGTGTCATTCGGGGCGCCACCGGGCTGGGGTGGCGTCCGCTGTATTTCCCCTCTTGTATTGTCTTGTGGGTCTTTGTGGTAGGCGAATTTGTCCAGCTTTGAGGCCTGCTGGCCTCTTGTCCCCCTGCCACTCATTATGCAGGCCACAGGATATGGTGCACTGAGTGGGTTTAAGGTTCGCCCAGAGTCGGTTCCGCGACTCGTCAAAGCAGCAAGTCCTGCACTGCAGTCACTGGGAGAGTAGGGCAGGGCGGTCGCGTTCTGTAAATAGGTAGACCGGGCGCTGTTAGCTGTGTTAGCCGCAGTTAGTGTCCTCATGAGTTAGTCCTAGCTCCTGCCCAGCGGAGCCGAGGTCGCCGCTGTAGTAATCCTCAGGGTAGAAAATGTAGAGTGTTCTTGGTTTATGCCTCTTTGTCAGCGGCCAGAGCGTTACAGTGGTCTATGACTAGGGTGATATGGTATGGCGTCACTTCGACTCAAGGGTATGTCGGAGCCCAGTGGTTGGCGTGGGCTTCGCGTGTTGCACCCGAGGGATGTGCCCCTCCGTTTGTGGTCGGAGTGCTGCAGTGGCCTGTGGTCCGATGATCCATTGGGGAGTCGCTGTGGCTTGTAGATATGCCGGGGTATAGCGATCGGTTGCGGCCGCGTGAATCACTCCGTCACGGGCCCGCATCTGCCGGAGGCCGCCCTTCCCCACTGGTTCGTTTCTTGCGCTTTCTCCTCTCTAAGTGGAGAGCCGTACAGAGGCCAGCGGGGGGTTATTCCAGGGTTGCCGAAGCTGAGGCAACGCTGCGGTAATGTAGCTCCGGGGCGCACTTGCGTGTGGTCATGCGCCAGCCTCCGCTGCCGGGTACTCGCCTCGCTGGGTCCTCTTTCCACTTTAGTCCCCGGCTTCAGGTGCCAAAGTAGGCCTCGGGGTTCACCTCGATGTCGCTCCTCGTGTTTTCGGTGCACAGGGACACGGGTCGGCTCGTTGTGCACCGGAGGATCAGCCTTATCAGGCGGTGTGGTGCAGGAATTGCGGTGATGCGGATAGATGTACGGATTTGTTGAGGGAGGGCTCTTCAGTCACAGAGCTCCGTTATTCTGCGGCCATCTTGGCTGGTTGCTAGCCACGCCCCTCGCTACAGGCTTTCTTGGCGAGGGGGGGGGAACGAGGGCATGGCCACGTTCATATATGTCAGACTTAGAGCCGCACTGCGAAGCCTATATCCGTCTTTCCCCTCGGAACCACCAACGCTGGAGGCATTACAGCTTCTATATATGTCAAAAGACAGGACGAAGCTGGTATCCCGCTTATATTGTGCGGCGCAGCGGGACGAGGGAACGATTGAGAGCCGCTCGAAACGCAAATGGGACGATAAGCTTCAGCAACCACTAACGGATGATGAATGGGAGGAGTGTTGCTCTAGGACGGGTAAGTTCGCAGCAAATGGAAACTTTAAACTCATACATTACAACTATCTGCATCAATTATATTACACTCCGGCACAATTACATAAATACGGGCTGCGAGATTCTGACAGTTGTACACGCTGTAGAGCTGAGGCTGCTGACTTTATGCATTTGGAATGGGACTGTCCTAGAGTATATGCTTTCTGGTCGGATGTAGTTGCGGCACTGACTGCTATGACTGATGTTGCGATTGAGTGTGCTCCCCGGATGTGTTTGCTGGGCCTGGTATCTACTATACCGAAGGGAAGGCTAGTATCTCTGTCACTTCAAATGGCTAAGCGCAGGATTGCTGTGTGTTGGGGGGAAGGCGGGCACCTCCCCTGAAGGACTGGCTGTTGGACTTGGCGTACTGTCGTGACCAACTCACCTTCTATTACGAGGCACTGCCAGTAAAATCTCGGCCGAGTGATATTTGGGGGCCATATACTGCATACATGATCGCTAGGGCGGACTCCGACTGAGGCACCATTTGATTCGGGTTGTACGCACAGCCCAGGCCGGTTGGGAGTACTAGCATGGGTGATTGGCGGGACAGCTGTGCTCTTATAGGAGATTATATTGGGTTACTGAGAGGCACCATGTCATCAGATCTTACAACGGCACCTGGATATCGTAGTTACCTGATTTTGCTGTTTTGGGATACATTAGTACCTGCACTATTGCCTATCGGTTTAATTATCCATGATGCACTGGCTGTGCTGTATCTTTGTAAATAGTTGTTTAGGCAAAAGGGGATGAAAAACCAAGAAGTATTGGCTTTGCGAAGCTCACAACTACTATATTGGGTTGTGACAGCGGAGACATTTAATTATCAACTGGCAAATGTTACGTCAAATCTGTAACAGGTTACATCCTGTATCGTTCCATCTAAGCTTAAAGCCTCTGCTGTTGCAGAAATGTAAGTATCAGGGATTGGAAACGTGGCCGGCCTGGAGAGGTTGTAGGCGGCATGCTGTGTTAGACTGAGGGAAAATTGTGCATGTTTATTGCTACGTATAGTGTGCGACTGTAGGACTGCTGGCCAGTTTCTGGTTGTAGGCGCTCAGCTGTGTAAATCTTCTCCTAAGATAATAAAGGTTTTGGAAACTCAAAAAAAACAAACAAAAAAAAAACCTTGATAACTTGCACCATACAGTTTGCATGCAGCTCTTTTATGCCAGTTCATAGCACACTATGCTAGATTACGATTGTAACTTATTAACTTCACAGTGCCAACAGAATCTCAATGACAAAAGCAGTTAACCACTGAGCTATGCACATAAAATAATGTTTTTAAAATACATGGTATGCTTTCTTTGCAGCAGACATATTCACCCTCTGCGCTCCCTTAGATGACTCAAAGCTGCCACTGGACAAAACTCCCATCTCTCTCTAGAAAGTACATTAATCACCGGAGTTGTCTTGGCACTTTTATTGTTGCCATAACACTGCTGATTATACAATGAACTTTGCAGTGCTTTTACAACTGCTGCCTCTGAACCCCCTGGGAATGTGTCACGGACCCCTGGGCGTTCCACGGACCACATTTTGGGAACCGCTGCCCTACAGTATATGTGAATTCCTTTCTTATTGGAGGGGGGGGGGGGACGGGGGCTGGACCGCAGTGGTAAAGTGCCCAGAGTCATAAACCGACAAAAACAGGTCAGACAAAATACGGGATCAGGCAAAAAGTTCAGGGATGACCCTGCAAAAAGGTCCAAGTCCAACACAACTCCCTTCCAGCCAAAACGCAGGGGATACCAATCACTACCCTGATGGGTTTCCCTACTTTGGGCAATAGAACATGGACCTGGCCCGCAACAGCAGGGACAAATTCCAGTTCTGTGCCAATCTGAACCCATTTCCATCCCTCTG
Organism: Lissotriton helveticus; assembly: GCF_964261635.1. Classification (NCBI taxonomy): domain Eukaryota; kingdom Metazoa; phylum Chordata; class Amphibia; order Caudata; family Salamandridae; genus Lissotriton; species Lissotriton helveticus. Next base: position 359,963,236 of record NC_136072.1, on the reverse strand, counting down.
TCCATACTCTCAGGGCCTACCAGCCCTTCTCCTCCTCTGTGGACACCATCTGTGCAGCGCCTAACCTTAGCTTGCTCTCAGGTGTGTCCCAACAGACAGACTGCAAGTCACAGTGGCCACTGACAGTAGTCAGGGAGGAGACCCAGGCCTTATGCCTCTCAGTGCTCTCAAACCTCTGTGGCGTCAGAGAGTGGGGGGCAGTAGCCCCAGGTGCTTGGCACCCTTTGTCCACTCTCCCTCCTGTCAGGTCAGGTATGACATCCTGACTCTGACCCACCAGCCCCAGGCCTGTAGCCGGCGGGTGGACAAGAGACTGGTGTGGGTTTTCCCACACCGGTCCTCCTCCTTGGGGCTCTGTACCCTCCCACCTGGAGTGGTACCCCCTTCCAGAATTATCAGGGCACCTGTGGCAGATGTCCTGCACAATTCGCCCACCAGTTCAGGGGTTCTATCCTGCAACTGGGCTTCCAAGTCAGGGTGGACACCCTGAACCTGGCCCTCCAACCTAGGTTCTAAACCCTCCAGTGGAACCGGTGTCAGAGGTGAGGACTCCCTCCCTCTGCACCCCCTTCCAGAGTGTTGTACCCTTCCAACTGGAGTAGTACCCCTAAAAGCTACATTGGTCAGGACACTGATTACAGTTGCCCCTTCCTCCAGGTCAGACAACAGCTGAACCTGGCTTCCCAACCAAGGGACCAACCCCTGCGGTTGAACACTTGCCTGGTGCACCAGGACTTCATTGGGAGCACATATTCCCCCCTGAGAGTAACACATAACTCATGTGTTGTGTGATGGTCTGCCTGGCGCAGATCTCCCGACCCCTGTTCATCTGACAGTGCACGGAGATCCCCCAGGACAGAAGTGGTGTCACCATGGTCATTCACTGGTGACTCAGCCCTTCTGGCTGGCCCCTGACCCACTGGTTCTTCCACTGAGGACTCTTTTCCCCTCTCACCCCTCAGTCTGGACCTCTGTACCCTCCCAACCGGAGCGGCACTGCCAGACACCAGAACTGATGGAGGCCTGCCTACAGACACTCCCAGTTCACCAGACACTAGGGGATCCCCCCAACGGGCGGCCCATCAGGACAGCCTAGGTTCACAACCTGGTGTTCCCTTAAAGAACCATCCAGGCTCTAAGACTGGGTTTAGGGCACCTGGGGACATGCAGCCATACACTCACACCTTTTCCACTGAGACAGGACGTGAGCCCCTACACCCCTCCCATTACAACAGGACCTAGCTGGGCTACTCTGCACTACTTCCTCCACTCTGGGTTGAAGGATACCTGTGCCACTCCCCTCAGGGTCACTTCCCAATGCCTCTCCAGACTCTCTGGAATCCACCAAAAGGTCTGCCTCCAATGTGAGCTCCCTGGGTTCAGAGAACTCACTCTCCAACAGGTGTTGGCATAGCTCTGGAAAACAGGGACTTACAATATGCTCTCCCACAATTGGATCACACAGCTCCCCACAAGGGTTGACCAAACCATACTTCACCTCACCATCTAGTGCCTCGCACACCTACTCGACACCACTCTCCTGAGATTGGCAAGACAGTATCTGACTGCCTCTGTCACTCAACCCACACTCTTATGGGCGGTCCTCACACTCACATACCAGGACTTCAACCTTGGGGGAACCCCTTTCCCTGCACCACTCATCTAGAGTCAGTAGAGTGTCCCTCCCCCCACTAGGACCATGAACCCCTGCGTCAGTTTCCCCATTCTCCTCAGGGACACTGCGCCCTACTGGAGCTCCCTCATGTCCTTGAACCTCCTGGTGTATGTTAACCCCCTCCAAGTCAGGCGCCAAATCTCTAGGTGTGTGTACTACTCCCTCAGCACTAGATAAGTCACTTTTGCTGCCACCATCTGAGCTGGACTCCTGAGCTGCCCACATTTCTTCTTCTTGGGCTAAGGCCTCTGAGCCACCTTCAATCTCTCTCAGCGCTTTGTCAATCTCTTTCAGCATCTGCTCATGAGCCAGAAGCCAGCAATCTTTTTCAGTTTCTCCCTCACTTTTAGAGAATTCCTCCTCAGACTCAACTGGTAGTGTTGCCATACAGCGGGGTAACAAATACTGAAATAGGGATGCCTCTGGATCCTCCGTGGACCTTCTCTCCACAGGCAGCCCTCTTTCCTTGCAAAACTCAGTAGCTCCTTCATTGTGTAGATAAACATGTGCCAGAAGTTGAGTTCCATTTTGCAACAACTAACCAGAGTCATGGTATCAAACATACCTCCAGGAGGGCACCAGAAAACAGAAAAACAGTATGACGTTGCGTTTGGTCTGCACTCACTAGTAGTGTTCACCAATCTTTGTATATGAGTCACAAATGCAAGTCCAGAATCCTCACCGCTGACCACCAATGTTAGATTTGGGGGACTCTAGTTGCCACAGGTAGGTACTTGTGACAAATAGGGACCCTTGCCTTTAGTCAGGGTACGGGGTACACTCTTAAAATAACCCCTGCTCACCCCCTTGTATCTTGGCACGAGCAGACAGGCTTATCTCAGAGGCAGTGTAAAAAGCATTTGTGAACACATACAGTAATCAAGAGACAACACTACAGATGGACACCACACAGGTTTATATAAAAATAAGTATACTTTATATAGACTTCTCACAAGACCACAAACAACAAAAATCCACAATACTGTACTTAAAATGGTAGTTTTAGCTTAGTTCTCTTTAGTTCTTAAAATGCGACACTTTGAGTCAATGTACTTTAAGATGCGACACTCAGGGCAACAAAGAGTTGCAATGATGGAAATGCGGCAAAGATCCGGTGCAAAGAAAAAAAAGACGTCAAGTTCCTCCTGATGCGGCACACTTCTCCGACGTTGCGAGAAGTCTCAGCTCGATGCGTCAGCTGCAGCGGCGACACCCTTGTTCAGTGATGCGACGACAGTGGCTTTGGCGGCGACACTCTTCCCCGACGATGCGAGACGCTTCCGCTTGATACGACAACTGCAGCGGCAACACCCTTGCCCAGTGATGCAAGGGCAGCAGCTCCGACGGCGCCATGCTTCTCCGTGGATGCGCGGCGCTTCTTGTGATGCGGTGCAATGCGACAGCTACAGCGGTGACATCCTTACTCAGTGAAAGTCACGGCAGCGGCTGCAATGGCGACACGCTTCTTTCTCATTGCGAGACGCTTCTCTTGATGAGGTGCAATGCGTCAGCTACAGCGGCGACATTCACGATGCGACAGCTGCGACGGCGACACGCTTCTTCGGGGTTGCAGGACGTTTCTTGAGATGCGGTGCAATGCGTCAGCCACAGCGGCGACATCCACGATGCAGCGGCTGCGACAGAGACACGATTCTCCCCCTTGAGTCACGCTTCCAGCTACTTGCGACACACAGTCCCTCAGAAGGCACAAGAGAGCAGCAGGCACTTCCAAAGAACTCTGGGAAGCTGGGGGTTGAAGTCTATTGTCCTTGAGACTTCAGCAGGAGGCAAGCTCTTTTCTCAAGCCCTTGGAGATCCTTCACAAGTTGAATAAAGTACACACAAAGTCCTTTCTCCTTTCGTTGGCAGTCAGGCGACCACTGCAGGCCAATCCCCCAAGCAGCACTTCAGCTTAGGGATAGTCTCTCCTCAGTGTCTTCAGTTTCCTCCCCTCAGCAAAGGTTTCTTATTGTTGTCCTAAAGTGATCTAAATTCTTGGGATCAGGGTCCCAAGAATTTAGATCACTTATACCCCCAAATCCTTTGTCCTCTGAGAGCAGAGGGGCCTTTGCCTAGTCCAAACCAGTTCTGGAGCACTCTGTTTCCATTACTCCTTCTTTCCTTTCACAGTGCAGGGCAGAGCATCAGACGCACCACAGGAGGTGGAGCCAGCATTGTGGAGGGAAGGCACAGCCCTGGAGCACTCTGTTGACATGACTCCTTCTCTCCTTTCACAGTGCAGGGCAGAGACAACAGGCGCAGCACAGGAGGTGGAGCCAGCATTGTGGAGAGACGGCACAGCCCTATTCAGGTCCTAGGTGCAACTCATCCCTCCCATCTAGATGCAGATCTCTCTATTCACCACTGGGCTGACTCACCTTGTCTCCTGGAATCCCCCAGCCCTGTCACTCAAACTCTAGACAAGGAATACACAACCTAGCAGAGGCAGGCTTGGATAGTTAGTCAAGAAAATACCTACTTTCTAAAAGTGGTATTTTCAAACGCAGAATGTTAAAACCAACTTCACTAAAAGATGTATTTTATCATTCTGAGTTCAGGCACACTAAACTTTAATTTCTACTATGCTCCCTGAGTCAGTTAGGATTATAAGATGTAATAATTTAACTGCCAATTCTGGCCTATGGAGAACAGGTAGCCTAGCAATCCTATTAGGACATGCCACACACACCAGGGCATGTCTTACCTTTTGTCGCTCGTGGACTCAACCCTGTTTCAGGAGTCACAACAGTGGGTATTCTTTATCCCGACTGTCTAAACGTGCCTTAGATCACAGTTTCATTTACAAAGTGTGGTATCGTGACTACTGGTCCACCCCCTTGTCAATGTGTACTAGGACATCAAGAAAGGGGGGGGGGGGCAGCCAAACAGAGAAAAAGGTGAGAGAAGGTTGGCAGAGCCTCACAGGAGTAACACCAAGGGAGGTTTACAAGCTGGTACTCACCTGCATCCTCAGTTTCTCATCATTAGCATCTGCCAACCGTCAGAAATAAAGAGTGGATAGTGTGAGATAAAGAAAACTAATAAAAAGATAGTGCTCTGTATTCTATAGTTTTTTTTTTTATTTCAAAAGAACAAAGGTCCTAAGCTTAGAACAATTTCTAGAAAATTAGATAACATAAAGACCACAATCGGACAATATGTACAGTTCTTCTTCTACCCAGCCGGGCAAAGAATTTATTTTAAGAATGTTTGACAGGGAGTCAATTCAGGTATTACAATATCATATCAAACATAATAGTGTTTGAAGTAAGGCACAAGCCTGTGCCGTACTCATCAGGATAGAAAAAGGTTGTGAAAAGGGGGTGCAGAAGAAAGAATAGTTTACATCAGACAAAGGAAGAGTTGAGCAAAACAGTGGTACTGCTTTAGGATTTAAATTTGCAGTATTCCCTTTAGTAGATCATACAAAAATAAATCACAATACTAGAAATGTATGTCTACATAACAGTGTCGACGGCGTTTCGATCCTGTGCTCTAAAATAAAAGGATCATCATCAGGACTTAATATGTGCCTGGAATAACATAGAACAATCAAGCCTGTAAGGAAAAACAGGAGAAAACAGAGAGGCAAAAATATTTTTAGAACGCTACTCTGTGTTTTAGCATATAAGAGGTCAACTTAGTCATACTCTAAAAGACATGCAATTCGGAATCGCAGTGCGGTGAAGGTGTTTTCATTGCTGTCGGCGATCAGATCCGTAAGTTGTGGCTGGGATGTGCCTATTTCGTGAAAGATAGTCATTTCTGTGAGAGTGAAGAAATGACAACTAGTGTTTGTATGAGCTACTGGCAATTCGGATTCAACAAAAAGGTGAAACAGTAGTGGAGGAGTGCAAGTCTTACAATTATTGGACGTGGGAATGGCTAGATTACAAACTGACCGACGTACCCAGAGGCCGGTTTGAAGAGGCGCTTTCAGTAAATGCTGACCTCAATGCGGGGGTACATTGGGGGCGTTTGTGATGTGCTTCAGGAGGCTGTAAAGGAATGGTCATTATAGGTAATTCGATCAGGCCCACATAGGTGCTCATTTCTAGCCGACTATCAAATAACGGCTCTTACCAATATATTCTCAGCGTCCTGGGATGGCTGCCCAGTCTAGAGTGCTCGATTGGAAAGGATTATGGGGGAACAATCTGTTGGGAAGAAGTTGCGGGATATTACCATGAGGCGAAAAAAATATTTTTAATTGCGCAAAAAGGCGGGAGCGGGAGCTTGCTCACCTTGGAAGGGGATAAGTTAATCCGTAAAAGCATCAGATAGCTAAGTAAAGTTGAGTGAGCGCCTCGTTTGGCGTTCTCACCCGGTTCACAGGGACTCCGTAGCGGCGGTCGGGAGAATGCACGATCCGCTATGGTTGAAAGAGGGAGAGTGAGATTAGGGTATGCCCACATACTTGCCGTGTTCGAGTTACGAACTTGGGCAGGGGCAGAGTCTTACCTCGCAGTAGGCAGGATGACGGTGCATCTGTTCCTCGCAAACGTTGTTGCATCCAATTTGGGAAGCGTAGACTCAGGGCTTTGAAGGAGTGCGGTCATGTGACGTTAGTCATGTGATCGTCCGTAAATTGTGGCAGCCATGTTGGAGTGGTATTTGGCGCTCTCAGTGCGTGTCTAGGGAGTGAACATGCATATATACAGATCTATCAAAATAACATTGGCATGGCGCAGTGTCATATAAATCGAGTGGTTACGAACGTTTAGAAGGACGCTTGGCAATTCCAATCTAGCCATTCCCACGTCCAATAATTGTAAGACTTGCACTCCTCCACTACTGTTTCACCTTTTTGTTGAATCCGAATTGCCAGTAGCTCATACAAACACTAGTTGTCATTTCTTCACTCTCACAGAAATGACTATCTTTCACGAAATAGGCACATCCCAGCCACAACTTACGGATCTGATCGCCGACAGCAATGAAAACACCTTCACCGCACTGCGATTCCGAATTGCATGTCTTTTAGAGTATGACTAAGTTGACCTCTTATATGCTAAAACACAGAGTAGAGTTCTAAAAATATTTTTGCCTCTCTGTTTTCTCCTGTTTTTCCTTACAGGCTTGATTGTTCTATGTTATTCCAGGCACATATTAAGTCCTGATGATGATCCTTTTATTTTAGAGCACAGGATCGAAACGCCGTCGACACTGTTATGTAGACATACATTTCTAGTATTGTGATTTATTTTTGTATGATCTACTAAAGGGAATACTGCAAATTTAAATCCTAAAGCAGTACCACTGTTTTGCTCAACTCTTCCTTTGCCTGATGTAAACTATTCTTTCTTCTGCACCCCCTTTTCACAACCTTTTTCTATCCTGATGAGTACGGCACAGGCTTGTGCCTTACTTCAAACACTATTATGTTTGATATGATATTGTAATACCTGAATTGACTCCCTGTCAAACATTCTTAAAATAAATTCTTTGCCCGGCTGGGTAGAAGAAGAACTGTACATATTGTCCGATTGTGGTCTTTATGTTATCTAATTTTCTAGAAATTGTTCTAAGCTTAGGACCTTTGTTCTTTTGAAATAGTTGATACCCATGGTCCAAAGCCATTAAGTGGGTCCCCCTTGTAAAATTTAAATAGTGTATTCTATAGTGACCCTGTAGGGATACCGAAATCCAACATAGGAGTTCGGTATGCCTGAAATATAAAATGAGCACGGCCACACTGGCTACTCTATTTTATTCCTTGCTGTGTGCCAGCTCAGTTAAAACCAACATGTTTCATTGCCTTACACGATTCACTGGCAATTTCATCAAGGTGAGGGTCAGCGTCTTCACTGCACATCTTTTCTCCATTTATTGTACCTGCAGAGACATAGTACACCACACTGCATAAACATATAACACAGACATACATCAGGTTAAAAAAGAGAGAGAGAGACACCAAGGGAAAGTGAAAATATAAGGGGATTAAAATTGCCCGCATATATTGTTTACCAGGTGGTTGCCATTCATTAGCATATTAGCACCCCGTAGAAGAAACAAATCTATCCTCTGTATGTTCGTTACAGGTCTCGTGACAGTCACTGCAATTAGTCAGTCTGCAAAGAAGGGGAATAAAAACATAATCAGTGCCCATCTTGGTCCCCCGCAATAGTTTCTAAAATTGCGTGTTGTCCCTGTACCCATGCTTACAGGTGCTCAATATTTGTGCGCACTATCAGTAATTGATATGTATGTGTACATGCTCTCATAGCCCCGCGTTCACTTTTCACACTCCGCGGTATCCCTACTGTCTTCAACTATTACAGATAACAGCGATCATTGAATGTCAGCACGCCGGCACTTACCACGCCTCGTAGCGGTGTTACCTCATTAATTGCAAAATTTAGAGAGCAATTCACCTCAATACTTTCCCCCGTAGCCTGGTAATCCCAAAGTGCCCCTCCTTACCGGCTGTGGGAAGGTGTGCGGCCAACGCTCGCGCCCTTAGCTCACCCGCGGCTACTGGTTATTTTTAAAAGAAGAGCTTGTCGACTCCCCGTCACAACCGGTATGACGATCACGCCTGCTTCCGCCCATCGCAACAGAGGGAGGAGCGGCGGATCGCAACTTTGGCGGCCATTTTGGAATGGGTATGTGCCCATTGTCCCTGTATCAATTGATCCTTATCATTCCGATTACATTTATAATACCAGTACCTATTTTGACCTAATATGCCAAATTTCATTATCCTTCCCAACGATGACTCGATAGGTGCGATTTAAATAGTGACATAATTAGTAATTTCTTACAAGTTGCTTTTTTTTCTATCACGTTCCTTAAGTCAGACATATTTTGTGCCTCCTAGCCGTGGCATGTCTAATAAGGCTGCAACTCAGATGCGTGCAACTACATATCTCTATGTCTCACCCTGTGGAGGAGCTTCCTAAGTTCTAGTTCCTATCTAGAAGGTGTATTTAGTCAATAGGCTTGATATCAGGTTCCAATGCCCATACACCAATATATGAATGTAGCACCGGACATGAACTCTCTGAGTGGTGCATCCAAGTAGGAGATGTGTCTAATCTGTTCTACCAACATGTGTATGGGATGTTAAACATACTGCGGCCCTGCTCATCGTGTTACATACTGCCTATGTTCCGGCCAAAATATGTCTGACTTATGGAACGTGATAGAAAAAAAGCAACATGTAAGAAATGACTAATTAGGTCACTATTTAAATCGCACCTATTGAGTCATCATTGGGAAGGATAATTAAATATGGCATATTAGGTCAAAATAGGTAGTGGTGTTATAAATGTAATCGGAATGATAAGGATCAATTGATTCAGGGACAATGGGCACATACCCATTCCAAAATGGCCGCCAAAGTTGCGATCCGCCGCTCCTCACTCTGTTGCGATGGGCGGAAGCAGGCGTCATAGTCATACCGGTAGTGACGGGGAGTCGACAAGCTCTTCTTTTAAAAAATAACCAGTGGCCGCGAGTGAGCTAAGGGCGCGAGCGTTGGCCGCACACCTTCCCACAGCCGGTAAGGAGGGGCACTTTGGGATTTCCAGGCTACGGAGGAAAGTATTGAGGTGAATTGCTCTCTAGATTTTGCAATTAATGAGGTAACATCGCACACAGCAAGGAATAAAATAGAGTAGCCAGTGTGGCGTGCTCATTTTACATTTCAGATCTACCGTACTCCTGTGTTGGATTTCGGTATCCCTACAGGGTCACTATAGAATACACAGCACTTTCTTTTTGTTGGTTTTCTTTATCTCACACTATCCACTCTTTATTTCGGTTGACAGATGCTAATGATGAGAACCTGAGGATGCAGGCGAGTACCAGCTTGTAAACTTCCCTTAGTGTTACTCCCGTGAGGCTCTGCCAACCTTCTCTCATCTTTTTTATCTGTTCTGCTGCTTCCCCCCCCCCCCTTTTCTTGATGTCCTAATACACATTGACAAGGGGTTGGACCAGTAGTCACGATACCACACTTTTGAATTGAAACTGTGATTTAAGGCACGTTTAGACAGTCAGGATAAAGTAGACCCACTGTTGTGACTCCTGAAGTAAGGTTAAGTTCACGAGAGACAGATGGTGGATTGAGTTCCATACATACAGTAGGAGCAGGTCTTTTGTTGAGTAGTAATAATTGAGTGGGGGCGACCTGTTCTGATTCCCACCCCCTGGGGCTCCTTGTTGTGTACAGCATTTCTTACCTTATACCTACAATGCATCCTGCCCTTGGGCCTACCATAGGGGTGTCTGATATGAAGAAAAGGCAAGGTTTAGGGACTGGAAAGTTGGTGCAGTTGCCCAGTCAGCATGGCAGTACCAGACTGCGCACAGGCTCTGCAATGGCAGGCCTTAGACACACTTTTACAGGCTGCTTCTGCGGGTGGCACAACCAGTGCTGCAAGCCCACTAGCAGCATTTGGATTACCAGCCCTGGGCACTCCTGGTGCACTGTACTAGGGTCTGACAGGTAAACCAAACCAGCCAATCATGGAATCACTAATCCATACATCAATTTACAATAGGGAGAGCATATGCACTTTAGCACTGATCAGCAGTGGTAAAGTGCCCAGAGTCATAAAACCGACAAAAACAGGTCAGACAAAATACAGGAGGAAGACAAAAAGTTCAGGGATGACCCTGCAAAAAGGGCCACGGTCAACAATCTGTATGAAGTTGAGAAGCACAGCCAGGGCCAGGTTAGTTGTGAATTCATTTTCTGCAGATGTTATATCTAGCGCCAGATTTATGTATATGGAGAGTCCTCCGGAGGGTCTGTCCAAGAGATTCAGATTCTTAGCAGGTAGTTGGATTTCTGCTAAGCTAGGAATGAATAAATTGGCTGTGGATCAGGTCTCTTGCAAACACAGCAGATCACCTCTCTGAAGGAATGCTAGCACTTCACTGTTGTTTATGGTGCTCTTTATCCCTGCTACGTTCGATGAGATGAATGAGATGACTAAAAGGGGCTTTATTGGGGTAGTATTGTAAAATATTGGCTTTGATCTGTCTGGAGGGCTAGGAAGAGTTCAAAGTCCTCCCTACAAGGTTGGAGGCTAGCCAATCCCATTCACTTGCTGGCTCTGGATGTAGCATGTGAGCAATAATTCTGTGCGCTGCTGTTGACTTGTTTAATTGAAAAAAAAACAGAATTTTCAGAGTAGTTTTTTTTTATTGCAGTGTCTAAACGTTGTTCTCCTTAATATGCATCTCCCTGATGGTTGAATAGGCTGGATACTGGTGTTTCCCTATGGTATCTGTGGATACCTTTCTTATTGGGGGGGGGGCTGGACCTGGAGTCCCCAGAAAGCAAATTTGTTCTTCTCGTCCCAGATCTTTCGGGTTTGTTTACTGTGTTTCCGGGTGACCACTATAGATTCTTTGGTTGCATGTGTGATTAGTGTCCTAAACTGAACTTGTAGCAGGTCGAGTATACTGTGCTAAATCTGGAATATTTTTCCAAATTTGCAGTATATTCGCTCTGTTCAGAATGTCCATAGTTCCATGTGAAATATACTCAGATTTTAATATTGTGACATTGTTTTTGAGCATTCCCGGGTGAGGAATATTTGATGTAGTGGACTTTCCTTAGAAGTTTTCTTTTTTCGGATTTGCGGCTATTCTAAAATATTTCTTGTTGGGTGTGGCATGGGCCCTGGGCGCAGGGCGCAGGTCTTTTAGGGTGTGAATATTGTTCTTGGTCTTATTCGTTGCTGGTCTCATAGTTTGGCATCTGTTGTACCTGGCTCTCCTTTTGCACATAGCAAATGTCCGCCTCTGATTAATCACCTTTTGTGATAGCTTCCAACTGCCTTGAAACATTCTAACTCACCTGTAGACTCTGGGAGGAGGTATTCCTAGTCCCCTTTATTGGGCCTGTGTGCAGGGTGTTAATTGACAGTATGCCCGAGTGTAATTGATGTCTCACAAGTATGGTGACTTGGTTTGCAAATGAGTAGCCTGATTCACTTCGCTTGACTCATTTGTTCCTTAATTCGTATTGCTTATTGACTAGCAGATGAATGGCAGCTATTATCCTCAAAGTCGCTAGATCACTAGCACACCGTCATCAGCCCCTGCAGCCCTTGCCAATGTGCTGTGAGGCCGCAGGGCCTATACCTGTCCACTGTCTGCCCTGGGGTGTGGTATGGCGAACTGTGCAGTAAACGAGTGAAGTGAGCCGTAGATCGGGGAAGGGGGGCAGAAGGCTTAGGCGGGCAACATTGCTCCAAGTTAGCTGCCACCTATGGATCCGTCGTTATAAACCGCTACATGCCTGTTTTATGGAGCCTGCGCATCGAGAGGTGCAGGGCAGAGAGATCCCTGGCAGCCTCTAGAATTCCCTAGAAGCTGGTGTGATGCTAGCATGAAAGGCAAAGCAAAGCAGGATTATATATGAGTGCTATCGTAGAATGTAAGCATGAGGTTAATCATATTAATGGGAGTGTGTGTAGTCTTAGTAAAGATTCATTAGAGTTCATTAATGACTATAATGAGAGATGTATTAAAATTGTGAAGCATGCAGAAGAAGGGGAGACTGTAGATGAACAATTGAAGGAAAAACTACATCTAAAATTGTGAATGGAACTCGAGAGAGTGAATCATGCTTGATTAGAAGGAGTACAGGTAGAGATAAGGTAGAAGGTTTGGGAGGGAGTGTGTCAAGGACATAATACTTATTTTAACTTGCTTAGAAACTGCAATGGTGCTCGGCGGGGAGGAAGGCAAGATGGCGACTGAGTGAGTCAGTCGGTCGGCTGCCCCCGAACCATGTCTCGACATTTGGAACAGAACAGAAAATGAATATGCCATGCAAATAATCGGCACTAAGAGAAACCCGTGAGAGCCTCATAAATAGGCTTTCCTGTTTTCAGTTTCTATTTTTGGTAAATTCTGGTGGGGTTTTTTCAGTGTTTTCAATATCTTAAAAAACAGTTGTTATCAGTGGTTACACATTTTCGCGCCACTAAAAACAAGAGAAAATGTGTTTTTCCGGTGTTTATGGAACATTTAGCTTTTATTATTGCTTGCTTTTTGCACTGAAAGAACATGGTATATAGACAGTGTACTTATAGTGTATATGAGTTCCAAATAGATTTTTGCAAATTAATCTTATTGTAGTACACCATACAATACTTATTCAGTGAGTCTTTGGGTCATGTGCGCTCGCTCTTTCCTTCCTTCTTCTGTGAAAAGCCCCTCTCCGCATTCATAGCCCCTTGGGCTGAGAACCATCAGCTAAGGGACACAGTTGGGATGACTCTTTCTTTGATGCCACATAAAGCACGAAATGATAAATATTTGCATTTTAGTTCCTGTGCATAAGAAAACAGTGCACCAGAATGGACTAAAAAGTCAATAGCATCCCTCATTAACTCTGAAGATGGTAAAGATGCTTTCAGCATACCATCTAACAAGTGGCAAGGATCTCCTACAGGAAATCACTTCAGCTCGGGTATGAATTTTGACAGGTCATCACACAACTTTTTTATATACGTAGCTCAATCACTGCAAATACAAACAATATCACTCCAAACATTGTTGAACTTGGAAAGAACCTTTTTTGCAGAGCATTACAAGTGACACTGAGTTCAATGCTTTCCAAAAGCCTGGTGTCATGTTTTCACCACTATCCCAGATGCTTGGTGATATATATATACTTGTCACTATACCTTGCATTGAATGTTTAAAGCCTTAGGTGTTGGCAATTCACCGACTACCAATACTGACCCACTAGAAACTATGGTCTGATGTATTAAGGGTTTTTACCCATTCTCTGTGGGTAAATGTGATGACACATATTAGGAAAGATTTTTTTGAAGCCAGCCATTTGACCTATCAGTGAAAGAATAAAATGCAGCCAAAATATCAAATATGAGTTTGATATTTTCTGAATCTCTACAGTTTATACAATAATTAAACTAAACCTAAAACATGAAACTAAACCCTGCATCTTTATACCAAAGGCCACAAAACTGAAAAAAAGTAAAAGGAAGAAGAAACAACATTTTAGTGGCATCCCTAAACAACAAAACTCAAGCAGAATAATGTTAGCCAGTCTTCCTTACTGCTAGCTTGTATAACAAAGTTACATTGTATTGACACCTTCAGGAAGAAAAAAAATACTCTTTCACTCTCTTTTTTCCTTTCTTTGAATGGCATTTAGTTTGTGGTTGTGCAGGTGTTTTTTCAGTGTTTATATGTTTTCACCAGTGAGGGATATTTATCTTTCAGTGGGGTTTTGTCAGTTATTATAGGTTTAAACCTAAAACCCCACAGCCTACTCATAAATCATAGGCGAATTCTCTCTGATGAAAAACGCCAAATATTTCCTTGAAGCTGCAATAACTCTGCCGAGAGTTTAAACCAGAGGAAGGAAAAAAGTGGACTGGAAGACCGGAGATAGATGGAGCGAGATCTTTTCTTACTCACCCGAGTCTTCACGACGGCTCTAATCAGTGGGAGGCTGTGTTGTGCTGCGCGGAGTTGGCGAAAGCATTCCTCGCTTCTCTGCGAGTTCTGACGGCCGGTGAAGAGCAGGGGAAGTGCTGTTGGTTTTGCTGTTGGTTTTGCTTGGGCTGCTCCCCGGTGTGTCAGTGCATAAGCATAGCTCCTAAAATCCCTGCCGCAGCAGTTAAAGAAAAAACGAGGTCTGGCTTAGCTGCAACTCCCAAAGCTACCAACCCAGAGCCCCAACCGCGAAAAGGAAGAGTGAAAAAAACAACAGTGGGGGCTGTAGGCTCCAGTAGCGATAAGGCAGAAGAAAAGAATAATCGTATTACACTGCCTTCTGTTAATGAGCCTTCTGTCTTTGATCTCCTACGTGTAACATCCGGGTTAAAGAAGCTGCCAGCGCAAGATGGTGAGCAGGTACAGGGGGGGAGAGGCAAAGATGATGAGAACGAGACTGGGGAGGCTGATGGGGACTCTGGTGTTATACAAGAACTTGTGTCCATGACTAGTACAGTGGCAGCTGATGCAACCCAAGATACCCGGCCCATTAAGCCAGTTCACCACCCCCTGGTGCCTTCCCTCACTGATTCCACTGTGTCCACTCCATGTTCACAATTGGACTTAAATGACCGCACAGTTGGAACTAAACTAAATGCAGTCGGGGGGCAAACATTGGCCAGTATATCCGATATCACTATGTTTAACTCCCCGCCCATAGAGGCTACAGCGGCAAGTCCTACTGCCTCGTCAATTCACAGTGAACAAGATTTGGACTGTTTTTTTTCTCTCAGAGGGGGTTTGGTCTGTGTCAGGCTCTGAGTCAGGATCTGGTTCATTGGAAGACTAGCGAGGAGGCCTCCGGAAGTGGTAAAAAAGAGTCTGTTGCTACAGTGTGTAAAGCAGTAAGGAAGACAACTCACTCCAATCCACAAAAAAAAGCCTGAGATGGGACCATTCAGGCGCAGATTTACTTAGTACCTGCATAACAACAATCCCGAAAAAGATAACGCAGCACCCGCAGAACCCCCTATGTTGGACACGGTCCTTCAGTGCATTCTTTCCCACCGCGAAGAAATGCGCCTAGATAGCAAACGCGCCAAGACGGCTATGCGTAAGATTCAAGGGGCCGTAAGGAAGATGGCAAAGTCACGTGTCGACATCAAAGGGCGTTGGTCCACTTTGGAAACCCGAACAGAGACTTTAGAGAAGGACTTAGCAGCTGAACGTACAGCCGGATGCACATGACGCACAATGAATCGATGTACAATGGAAACTAGTGGATCATGAAAATCGACAGCATCAAAACAATCTGCGGGTGCTAGGTGTACCAGAGGGAAAGGAAGGGTCTGACGCACGGGCTTATATGGTCAACATGCTATCAAAAGCTTTTCCGGATCTTGAGGGGTGGCAATGGTCAATGGAGGTGCAACGAGCTCATCGGGTTCCCTTCAACCTTAAGCCCCCGCTGAAGACTGACACAAAGCCCCGGGCGATGCTTGTCTATTTTGGCAACTATCTACTCCAGCAGGCAATCTACGATAAAGCTAAGCCAATATCAAAGCGCAATGGAGGAGACTATTCATTCTTTGTCCAACCAGACTTTTGCCACTACACAGTGGAGCGACGATAGCGTCTTCGTCAGATGATTAAGCCAATTCAGGATCAGGGGGGACAAGCATACTTGTTGCATCCGGCACGCCTGAAAGTGATCAACGGAGACCATATGAATTTTTTTACATCTGAAATTAAAGTTAAGGAATGGAAGCCTGGGACTATAAGAAATAGACCTTTGTTTAGTGACTGAACATGTGAATCTGTCAGGATTTTTCACTTTCTCCCTCTATCCGTCCAGCATAAAGAGTAATCAATAACACTCTAGCGGAAAGATTATTTTTTCTTCTTTATTTTAGTATGCTTGGGGAGGGTTGGGGAATGGAGGAGAACGTGCTGGGAACTACCCTCTTATTTTTTCTTTTTCCTAATTTCGCTTTTAGATGTCGAGAAATCCAGTTGTCGTCAAACTAATGTCTGGTTGGGGGGCAGCACTCATCACAACAGACTTCTCAGTCTGGATGCCTTTCTACAGGGGAAGGGGTGGTGGCTGGGCGTGGGCAGAGGAAGGAGTTGGAGAGCGGGGGAGGCGGGGGTGGGGGCTGGGCACAGGGTGGAGAAAACAAATAAATGGAGAGGATATAACAAAAGGGAACAAGAAAATAACCCAAACAAGCAAGAGCTTTTAAACAAACTAAATGACCCAGATGGGTAGAATAATTATTTGCTCTGTTAATATTGGGGGACTTAATGACAAACAAAAACGTTTTAGAGTTGGTGAAATATTAAGAAGTTTAAGAGTCGATATAATATGCCAACAAGAAACTCATATTCCCTGGGGGAAAAGAGATCTATTAGCAATAAGGGGCTATAACCTTCTTGCCTGTTCCACCCAAACTTCTACTATCAGAGGAGTAGCAATCCATGCAAAGAGCAGTTTTGGTCCCGCTAAACGGGTATTGGAGGACAAGTCTGTAAGGTAGGCTATTGTACAGCTCAGTACGGGGCTGATTATCTGTACAGTATACGGCTCAATACATCCAGCTGATCCTGGATATACCTATTTTTCAAATCCCCAAAAGAGGTACGTCAGGTTGGACTACTAATTGGTGTCACCCTCTCTGATCACGACCGCTGTCTTTAAGAAACTGCCTAGGTTAATGTCAGAATGATTCAGAAAAGGGGGTGGTGATTGACAGAGTGTCTGAATTAAGCAGACCACTCTTACCCAGTCCATAGATCAGGGCTTGATCCATCACCGTTATTTAGCTCACTGCCCCATCCCAGCTCAGAACCTGGCTATATGCAAATTAGTCTGTCCCTGGCCCAGTGCATCATAGGAACAGGGCAGACCAAACTACCAAGCCAATTCTTCACCAGAAAGGAGACAAGCTTCCGAGGACCGGTTTCTGCCATTCCAGGCGTCGTCGGCCCGGCTTGCTTGAATCCTGATGGAGCAGTGAGCAAGGGACTCATGTCTGAGTATACCCTTCCACGCTTATGGTGGACAAAATGATTCAGAAAAGGGGGTGGTGATGAACAGAGTGTCTGAATTAAGCAGACCACTCTTACCCAGTCCAAAGATCAGGGCTTGATCCATCACCGTTATTTAGCTCACTGCCCCATCCCAGCTCAGAACCTGGCTATATGCAAATTAGTCTGTCCCTGGCCCAGTGCATCATGGGAACAGGGCAGACCAAACTACCAAGCCAATTCTTCACCAGAAAGGAGACAAGCTTCCGGGGACCGGTTTCTGCCATTCCAGGCGTCGTCGGCCCGGCTTGCTTGAATCCTGATGGAGCAGTGAGCAAGGGACTCATGTCTGAGTATACCCTTCCACGCAAGAGCTTTTAAACAAACTAAATGACCCAGATGGGTAGAATAATTATTTGCTCTGTTAATATTGTGGGACTTAATGACAAACAAAAACGTTTTAGAGTTGGTGAAATATTAAGAAGTTTAAGAGTCGATATAATATGCCAACAAGAAACTCATATTCCCTGGGGGAAAAGAGATCTATTAGCAATAAGGGGCTATAACCTTCTTGCCTGTTCCACCCAAACTTCTACTATCAGAGGAGTAGCAATCCATGCAAAGAGCAGTTTTGGTCCCGCTAAACGGGTATTGGAGGACAAGTCGGTAAGGTAGGCTATTGTACAGCTCAGTACGGGGCTGATTATCTGTACAGTATACGGCTCAATACATCCAGCTGATCCTGGATATACCTATTTTTCAAATCCCCAAAAGAGGTACGTCAGGTTGGACTACTTCTTGGTGTCACCCTCTCTGATCACGACCGCTGTCTTTAAGAAACTGCCTAGGTTAATGTCAGAATGATTCAGAAAAGGGGGTGGTGATGAACAGAGTGTCTGAATTAAGCAGACCACTCTTACCCAGTCCAAAGATCAGGGCTTGATCCATCACCGTTATTTAGCTCACTGCCCCATCCCAGCTCAGAACCTGGCTATATGCAAATTAGTCTGTCCCTGGCCCAGTGCATCATGGGAACAGGGCAGACCAAACTACCAAGCCAATTCTTCACCAGAAAGGAGACAAGCTTCCGGGGACCGGTTTCTGCCATTCCAGGCGTCGTCGGCCCGGCTTGCTTGAATCCTGATGGAGCAGTGAGCAAGGGACTCATGTCTGAGTATACCCTTCCACGCTTATGGTGGACAAAATGATTCAGAAAAGGGGGTGGTGATGAACAGAGTGTCTGAATTAAGCAGACCACTCTTACCCAGTCCAAAGATCAGGGCTTGATCCATCACCGTTATTTAGCTCACTGCCCCATCCCAGCTCAGAACCTGGCTATATGCAAATTAGTCTGTCCCTGGCCCAGTGCATCATGGGAACAGGGCAGAACAAACTACCAAGCCAATTCTTCACCAGAAAGGAGACAAGCTTCCGGGGACCGGTTTCTGCCCTTCCAGGCGTCGGCCCGGCTTGCTTGAATCCTGATGGAGCAGTGAGCAAGGGACTCATGTCTGAGTATACCCTTCCATGCTTATCGTGGACAAAATGATTCAGAAAAGGGGGTGGTGATGAACAGAGTGTCTGAATTAAGCAGACCACTCTTACCCAGTCCAAAGATCAGGGCTTGATCCATCACCGTTATTTAGCTCACTGCCCCATCCCAGCTCAGAACCTGGCTATATGCAAATTAGTCTGTCCCTGGCCCAGTGCATCATGGGAACAGGGCAGACCAAACTACCAAGCCAATTCTTCACCAGAAAGGAGACAAGCTTCCGGGGACCGGTTTCTGCCATTCCAGGCGTCGTCTGCCCGGCTTGCTTGAATCCTGATGGAGCAGTGAGCAAGGGACTCATGTCTGAGTATACCCTTCCACGCTTATGGTGGACAAAATGATTCAGAAAAGGGGGTGGTGATGAACAGAGTGTCTGAATTAAGCAGACCACTCTTACCCAGTCCAAAGATCAGGGCTTGATCCATCACCGTTATTTAGCTCACTGCCCCATCCCAGCTCAGAACCTGGCTATATGCAAATTAGTCTGTCCCTGGCCCAGTGCATCATGGGAACAGGGCAGACCAAACTACCAAGCCAATTCTTCACCAGAAAGGAGACAAGCTTCCGGAGACCGGTTTCTGCCATTCCAGGCGTCGTCGGCCCGGCTTGCTTGAATCCTGATGGAGCAGTGAGCAAGGGACTCATGTCTGAGTATACCCTTCCACGCAAGAGCTTTTAAACAAACTAAATGACCCAGATGGGTAGAATAATTATTTGCTCTGTTAATATTGGGGGACTTAATGACAAACAAAAACGTTTTAGAGTTGGTGAAATATTAAGAAGTTTAAGAGTCGATATAATATGCCAACAAGAAACTCATATTCCCTGGGGGAAAAGAGATCTATTAGCAATAAGGGGCTATAACCTTCTTGCCTGTTCCACCCAAACTTCTACTATCAGAGGAGTAGCAATCCATGCAAAGAGCAGTTTTGGTCCCGCTAAACGGGTATTGGAGGACAAGTCGGTAAGGTAGGCTATTGTACAGCTCAGTACGGGGCTGATTATCTGTACAGTATACGGCTCAATACATCCAGCTGATCCTGGATATACCTATTTTTCAAATCCCCAAAAGAGGTACGTCAGGTTGGACTACTTCTTGGTGTCACCGTCTCTGATCACGACCGCTGTCTTTAAGAGACTGCCTAGGTTAATGTCAGATCATAACCCTCTTCTCATAGATCTAGCATCTCAGATAGAAGACCAACCACAGGCAAAATGGACGTTTGATAGATCTTTATTAATTAATGACGAATATCTTAAACACATTAAACAATGGGCCATACAATACTATGAGATGAATCGATTTAGTTCCTCGAGAGGCATAGTCTGGGATAGCTTTAAGGCAGGCCTTCGGGGGGGAAACAATTAGTTTTGTGGGAAAGAAGACAAAGCAAGAAAAGAAAGAGATATTGGATTTGATTGTTACATTGGGACAAATAGAAGAGGAGCACACCAAGGCAATTAGACAAAAACAAGAAGGGGGAGAACTAGCATTGCGACTAAAGATAATTATTGTAAAAGCAGAAGGAAGTAGTTATTATATAAGAAAGGGGGCAGCCTGTTATGAGACACATAGGAACAAAAGATATGAATATGGCGAGTCTATTGGTAAGATACTCGCCCTACGAACCAAACAAAGAACAACCAGAAATAGTATCACCGCCATAAGAACCCAAGATGGTAAATGCCATACTAAATGAAAGGATATTATCAAGGTTTTTGAAAAATTTTATCAAGATTTTTATCAACAGGATAACCTTGATCCCATGCAGTGCAATGAAACAGAGCTAATTTTAGGCAATTGTCGTAGGCTTAGTGAAGCACATCGACAAGAACTGGAAAAAGAAATTACGAGGGAGGAGGTTCTAGTAGCCCTGAAATCAATGGCCTCAAGGAAAGCTGCAGGGCCCGATCGGATCTCACATGACTTATATAAGCCAATTCAAGATTAAATAAATCCGATACTCCTAGATCTGTATCTTGGTATACAACATAGTGGGATACCCCCAGATTCCTGGCAGGGAGCAGATATAGTGGTGTTTTTGAAAAAAGGGAAACCAGCTGACACCCCTGCTTCATACAGGCCCATCTCCTTGATGAACGCAGACACCAAGCTTTATTAAAAAATGTTTGCGTTACGATTAGGGGGGGATCATAGCCGGCCTCGTTTCACCATGACAGCACAGCTTAATACCATCAAGAAGCACTACGGACCATATCAGACGTGCTATCGCTCTGTTTCACATAACTGAGACTGCGAGTGAAGAGTTGGCTATGATCTTCCTGGATGCCGAAAAGGCATTTGATCGCGTTTCATGGCAATACTTATGGACAACCATGATACAGAGAGGATTTGGGTCTGGTTGCTTAACAGCAATTAAAGCAATGTACCAGAGGCCTTACGCCAGGTTAAACATCATGGGGCAGGAATCAAAATCGATGGATATCGCAAGAGGGACAAGGCAAGGCTGCCCGTGTTCCCGTATACTATTTGCCTTGTCCATTTTTCATCTTTATAGAACAAATATTACAAGATCAAGCAATTACACCAGTTAGGAGGAATGGATCAGAAACAAAGATCATGGCTTACGCTGATGACTTGGTAGAAGTCACCACTGATCCGGTAAATGCAATTAGTCAAATTCAGAACTTAGCTCATGAATACGGTCATACGTCTAGCTATCTATTAAACGCAGGGAAAGCCCAGATCCTATGTAACTCTAGCACCCCGTGTAATGACTCTCGAAGGCTCGATAAAGTAACCTATCTAGGTATTAAAATCTGCAGTAAGCCAGAAGAAAACTGGAATATAAATATGACTCCTATGATAGACAAGATTAGCACAGACTTACGTAACCTAGATAGATTACACTTAACTCTTAAAGGCAGATGTAATATTCTTAAGATGGTCATGCTCCCGAAGGTCCTCTATTTGTTTAGATCAATTCCATTAGTAATAGAAGATTCATTCTTTAAAAAAGTAGATGCCATTTTTAGTAATGTTGTCTGGAAATACTCAAAAATTTGGCGCTCCCTTAACACCTTGGGTGCTATGACTTTTCCCCTCCTGTGCTGATGAATATAAAAATCCATTGTTCGTGACAAGGTCAGCTCGTCATAAGCACAGCTCCAGTGTGCCTCATGACGAGCTGAGCTCGTCATGAGCATGGAAGGTGTTAAGTATTTAGTGCTACCACAAGACCGTGGTGGATGGTCTGTCCCTAATCTCAGATTTTATTACTATGCAACTTTCCTACAACAAATGGCCATAACGATTATACCTGGGGTGGGCAACAACCAGCAGGCTATGAATATAGAGCCCCCCTCGATCTATGAGCTGGCAATAGGCAGGAATGCACAAGGAGTACTCCTACGCCAACTAGAGCCTAGCTATTACAAGAAGACAAAATTTAAGATTATAAGTGCAGTTTGGTGCATATGGAAAAGAATGATAGAGCTTATGAGGATATCAAACTATAACAGATATACGCCATTGTGGAGATCCCCTCTCTTTCCTGCATTTATGTGTGATAATCTGGCCAAGCAGTGGGAGGAAAAAGGCATACTGAGGCTGGGAGATATCTGTTTTAATGAACAACAGCGGTCATTTTTAGAGGTGCAGCAAAGATTTGGCATTGTGGCGGGAACATACCTTAAATATAGACAGATCACCTTCTTTTTTAATAGGATCAATAAAGAAAGTATCTCTTTGGGAAAGAATTTGTTAATAGAAACTATTCTTTTACCGTTAGCAAAAATGAAAAACTTTTATAAGATCTTAATAGATACCCTTCCAGACGACCTCGAGGCAGTATAAAGCAAATGGGTAACTAAAATAGGAGACACTGATGCTGATGCGTATAACTCACTAGCTCTGGCCGAAGGGACGTTTCTTGCAGCTAACTTGAAAGCTCAGCACTATTACACAGTGTATGACCTTTATTTCATCCCTGCGAAATTACATCGGTGGCGGAAAAGAGATGACGATAAATGCCCACGGTGTGATCAAGGACCAGCAGATATAGTGCATATGTTCTATGGCTGCGAGAAACTGGGCCCAGTGATTAAGCAGATAGAGGAATTTCTGTCATCCAAAATCAGTGCAAACATTATTATAACCCCAACCTTAATGTTGTTAGGATGTGATGAAAAGGCGCAAGGTGACAGGCACAACAACAAGTTTGTCTTTGTCTCAATAGCCTTAATGCGTCTCCTTATTGCCACGCATTGGAAAAACGCAGATCCCCCTCAATTTCAAGCTTGGTTGGGTCGCCTGTTGGCAATTTACCAGCTGGAAGAAACCCTCTATAAGTGTAAAGGCCACCAAGCCAATAAGCATTTGCAATGCAATAGGTCTCGTATTAGGAAAGTTTGAGCTATTGGTCTTGTAAATGACAATTTTTTTATTTATGTGTTGGTTTTGAAAATAGCTAAATTAATAGCTTTGTCATTTACAATGCCAATAGTTATACATTTCGCAAATGTGACACCTATAGCATTTGTGATGCAACATGTTTTGTATTTACGTGACTTAGATGTATTGATATTACAAATAACAATCGCTTTTAATTTTTTAAAATAATTAATACTTAAAGTGATTGTAATTTATAATGGCAATAGCTTAAACTTTTGTAAATAACTTTTGTGAAGATTATGTTCAGTGTATTTTATTGTGACGAAAATCCAAGAACAGAAGTGAAATATTAACATCTTTTTGTGACATTTGTAATAAAGCTTGAAACATTGAGAGAACATATTTGAACCAGTTGTTGTTGAATGGTTGCACAGATTGATGCTGTGATGGCGCAGAATGATGCTGTGGTAGCGCATAGTGATGCTGTGGTGTTCCTGAGTGATGCTGTGGTGTTCCAGAGTGATGCTGTGGTGTTCCAGAGTGATGCTGTGATGTTCCAGAGTGATGCTGTGGTGTTCCAGAGTGTTGCTGTGGTGGTGCTGAGTGGTGCTGAGTGATGCTGTGTGATGCTGTGGAGGTGCTGAGTGATGCTGTGGAGGTGCTGAGTGATGCTGTGGAGGTGCTGAGTGATGCTGTGGTGGTGCTGAGTGATGCTGTGGTGGTGCTGAGTGATGCTGTGGTGGTGCTGAGTGATGCTGTGGTGGTGCTGAGTGATGCCGCGGTGGGGCTGAGTGATGCCGCGGTGGGGCTGAGTGATGCCGCGGTGGGGCTGAGTGATGCCGCGGTGGGGCTGAGTGATGCCGCGGTGGGGCTGAGTGATGCCGCGGTGGGGCTGAGTGATGCCGCGGTGGGGCTGAGTGATGCCGCGGTGGGGCTGAGTGATGCCGCGGTGGGGCTGAGTGATGCCGCGGTGGGGCTGAGTGATGCCGCGGTGGGGCTGAGTGATGCCGCGGTGGGGCTGAGTGATGCCGCGGTGGGGCTGAGTGATGCCGCGGTGGGGCTGAGTGATGCCGCGGTGGGGCTGAGTGATGCCGCGGTGGGGCTGAGTGATGCCGCGGTGGGGCTGAGTGATGCCGCGGTGGGGCTGAGTGATGCCGCGGTGGGGCTGAGTGATGCCGCGGTGGGGCTGAGTGATGCCGCGGTGGGGCTGAGTGATGCCGCGGTGGGGCTGAGTGATGCCGCGGTGGGGCTGTGGTGGTGCTGAGTGGTGCTGTGGTGGTGCTGAGTGATGCTGGGGTGGTGCTGAGTGATGCTGGGGTGGCGCTGAGTGATGCTGGGGTGGCGCTGAGTGATGCTGGGGTGGCGCTGAGTGATGCCGGGGTGGCGCTGAGTGATGCCGGGGTGGCGCTGAGTGATGCCGGGGTGGCGCTGAGTGATGCCGGGGTGGCGCTGAGTGATGCCGGGGTGGCGCTGAGTGATGCCGGGGTGGCGCTGAGTGATGCCGGGGTGGCGCTGAGTGATGCCGGGGTGGCGCTCAGTGGTGCTGTTGTGGCGCTGAGTGATGGTGGCGCTGAGTGATAATGTGGTGGTGCTGAGTGTTGCTGGGGTGGCGCTGAGTGGTGCTGGGGTGGTGCTGTGGTGGTGCTGTAGTGGTGCTGTGGTGGTGCTGTGGTGGTGCTGAGTGGTGCTGTGGTGGTGCTGAGTGGTGCTGTGGTGGTGCTGAGTGATAATGTGGTGGTGCTGAGTGATAATGTGGTGGTGCTGTGGTGGTGCTGAGTGATGTTGGGGTGGCGCTGAGTGATGCTGTGGTGGCGCTGAGTGATGCTGTGGTGGCGCTGAGTGATGCTGTGGTGGCGCTGAGTGATGCTGTGGTGGCGCTGAGTGATGCTGTGGTGGGGCTGAGTGATGCTGTGGTGGGGCTGAGTGATGCTGTGGTGGGGCTGAGTGATGCTGTGGTGGGGCTGAGTGATGCTGTGGTGGGGCTGAGTGATGCTGTGGTGGGGCTGAGTGATGCTGTGGTGGGGCTGAGTGATGCTGTGGTGGGGCTGAGTGATGCTGTGGTGGGGCTGAGTGATGCTGTGGTGGGGCTGAGTGATGCTGTGGTGGGGCTGAGTGATGCTGTGGTGGGGCTGAGTGATGCTGTGGTGGGGCTGAGTGATGCTGTGGTGGGGCTGAGTGATGCTGTGGTGGGGCTGAGTGATGCTGTGGTGGGGCTGAGTGATGCTGTGGTGGGGCTGAGTGATGCTGTGGTGGGGCTGAGTGATGCTGTGGTGGGGCTGACTGATGCTGTGGTGGAGCTGAGTGATGCTGTGGTGGAGCTGAGTGATGCTGTGGTGGAGCTGAGTGATGCTGTGGTGGGGCTGAGTAGTGCTGTGGTGGGGCTGAGTGGGGCTGTGGTGGGGCTGAGTGGGGCTGTGGTGGGGCTGAGTGGTGCTGTGGTGGGGCTGAGTGGTGCTGTGGTGGTGCTGAGTGATGCTGTGGTGGCGCTGAGTGTTGCTGTGGTGGTGCTGAGTAATAATGTGGTGGTGCTGAGTGACGCTGTTGTGTGGCTGAGTGACGCTGTTGTGTGGCTGAGTGACGCTGTTGTGTGGCTGAGTGACGCTGTTGTGGGGCTGAGTGACGCTGTTGTGGGGCTGAGTGACGCTGTTGTGGGGTTGAGTGACGCTGTTGTGGGGTTGAGTGACGCTGTTGTGGGGTTGAGTGACGCTGTTGTGGGGCTGAGTGACGCTGTTGTGGGGCTGAGTGACGCTGTTGTGGGGCTGAGTGACGCTGTTGTGGGGATGAGTGACGCTGTTGTGGGGCTGAGTGACGCTGTTGTGGGGCTGAGTGACGCTGTTGTGGGGCTGAGTGACGCTGTTGTGGGGCTGAGTGACGCTGTTGTGGGGCTGAGTGACGCTGTTGTGGGGCTGAGTGACGCTGTTGTGGGGCTGAGTGACGCTGTTGTGGGGCTGAGTGACGCTGTTGTGGGGCTGAGTGACGCTGTGGTGGGGCTGAGTGACGCTGTGGTGGGGCTGAGTGACGCTGTGGTGGGGCTGAGTGACGCTGTGGTGGGGCTGAGTGACGCTGGGGTGGGGCTGAGTGACGCTGGGGTGGGGCTGAGTGACGCTGGGGTGGGGCTGAGTGGTGGTGCTGTGGTGGTGCTGAGTGGTGCTGTGGTGGTGCTGAGTGGTGCTGTGGTGGTGCTGAGTGGTGCTGTGGTGGTGCTGAGTGGTGCTGTGGTGGTGCTGAGTGGTGCTGTGGTGGTGCTGAGTGGTGCTGTGGTGGCGCTGAGTGATGCTGGGGTGGCGCTGAGTGATGCTGGGGTGGCGCTGAGTGATGCTGGGGTGGCGCTGAGTGATGCTGGGGTGGCGCTGAGTGATGCTGGGGTGGCGCTGAGTGATGCTGGGGTGGCGCTGAGTGATGCTGGGGTGGGGCTGAGTGGTGCTGTGGTGGGGCTGAGTGATGCTGTGGTGGGGCTGAGTGATGCTGTGGTGGGGCTGAGTGATGCTGTGGTGGGGCTGAGTGATGCTGTGGTGGGGCTGAGTGATGCTGTGGTGGTTCTGAGTGATGCTGTGGTGGTTCTGAGTGATGCTGTGGTGGTTCTGAGTGATGCTGTGGTGGGGCTGAGTGATGCTGTGGTGGGGCTGAGTGATGCTGTGGTGGGGCTGAGTGGTGCTGTGGTGGGGCTGAGTGGTGCTGTGGTGGGGCTGAGTGGTGCTGTGGTGACACTAAGGTGGTGCTGACTGATGCTATGGAGGAGCTGAGTGATGCTGTTGTGGTGCTGAGTGATGCTGTGGTGGTGCTGAGTGGTGCTGTGGTGGTGCTGAGTGGTGCTGTGGTGGTGCTGAGTGATGCTGTGGTGGCGCTGAGTGATGCTGTCGTGGGGCTGAGTGGTGCTGTGGTGGGGCTGAGTGGTGCTTTGGAGTTGCTGAGTGGTGCTTTGGAGTTGCTGAGTGGTGCTTTGGAGTTGCTGAGTGGTGCTTTGGAGTTGCTGAGTGGTGCTTTGGAGTTGCTGAGTGGTGCTTTGGAGTTGCTGAGTGGTGCTTTGGAGTTGCTGAGTGGTGCTGTGGAGGTGTTGAGTGGTGCTGTGGAGGTGCTGAGTGATGCTGTGGAGGTGCTGAGTGATGCCGTGGAGGTGCTGAGTGATGCCGTGGTGGGGCTGAGTGATGCCGTGGTGGGGCTGAGTGATGCCGTGGTGGGGCTGAGTGATGCCGTGGTGGGGCTGAGTGATGCCGTGGTGGGGCTGAGTGATGCCGCGGTGGGGCTGAGTGATGCCGCGGTGGGGCTGAGTGATGCCGCGGTGGGGCTGAGTGATGCCGCGGTGGGGCTGAGTGATGCCGCGGTGGGGCTGAGTGATGCCGCGGTGGGGCTGAGTGATGCCGCGGTGGGGCTGAGTGATGCCGCGGTGGGGCTGAGTGATGCCGCGGTGGGGCTGAGTGATGCCGCGGTGGGGCTGAGTGATGCCGCGGTGGTGCTGTGGTGGGGCTGAGTGGTGCTGTGGTGGTGCTGAGTGATGCCGGGGTGGCGCTGAGTGATGCCGGGGTGGCGCTGAGTGATGCCGGGGTGGCGCTGAGTGATGCCGGGGTGGCGCTGAGTGATGCCGGGGTGGCGCTGAGTGATGCCGGGGTGGCGCTGAGTGATGCCGGGGTGGCGCTGAGTGATGCCGGGGTGGCGCTGAGTGATGCCGGGGTGGCGCTCAGTGGTGCTGTTGTGGCGCTGAGTGATGCCGGGGTGGCGCTCAGTGGTGCTGTTGTGGCGCTGAGTGATAATGTGGTGGCGCTGAGTGTTGCTGGGGTGGCGCTGTGGTGGTGCTGTAGTGGTGCTGTGGTGGTGCTGTGGTGGTGCTGAGTGGTGCTGTGGTGGTGCTGAGTGGTGCTGTGGTGGTGTTGAGTGATAATGTGGTGGTGCTGAGTGATAATGTGGTGGTGCTGTGGTGGTGCTGAGTGATGCTGGGGTGGTGCTGAGTGATGCTGGGGTGGTGCTGAGTGGTGGTGCTGTGGTGGTGTTGAGTGGTGCTGTGGTGGTGTTGAGTGGTGCTGTGGTGGTGCTGAGTGATGCTGTGGTGGTGCTGAGTGATGCTGTGGTGGTGCTGAGTGGTGCTATGGTGGTGCCAGTAAGTTGTTTAACAATGTTTACTTTTCCATATCCACTCAATCACAGGTTTCTCTGATCATTATTGCCTCCAGTGATGGAGTGCAGTGCACTGTGTTGGGGCTCCCTGAATTGTGTTGGGGCTCCCTGAATAGCCTGTTTGAGAAGGAGAGTAGCGCGCCTCTAGACCTGGCTTAGGTACTATTGTTTAGTTCATTTATGGCCTTGCTAAGAAGGAGCTAGAAATTATGTACATTTGTAATACAGAAAGTAATGCTTAGCCGCACATGTGGCACAAACCTGCCCCTTATAAAGTCCACTTGGCCAAATGGGACTCTTTCCACAAGCGTAAAAAAAACTAATTCCAAGAGAAAACCAACAAGCAATTGAAACACATAGTTCACCCTTGGAAAGGAGACGTCAGCATTCTCCCAGGGACAATACCTTATTTTCTGAGAACAGTGTTGTTTTGCTTTGTGCAAATACGCAGGGAAAAAAAACGAAATTATTGAGGCCGGATGGTAAATAGCAGAGAGCAGGGGTGAGTGGTAAATGGTGACAGCTCTTAAAACATTGCTGAAATTCCCGCGAACAGCTGTTAGACACATAAACCCCTTATTCTCCTCCCGGCTCATACATCACATGGCTTTCCTTGTGCTGTCATAAAAATGCAGGAGGGTGTAAATGCCTGAGCGGGTCATCCATCTTGCACGTAGTAAACACGCAAACGTTACTAACCCCGCCGCTCGGCCTGCCGCCATGCTTCATTCTGAATGAAAGGTTTGTCACGAACAGGAAGACGCGGCCCGTCTAGTGCCGAGCGAAATAAATAAGGGCAAATTAATACCGCAGCGATGAAAGATGTGGCGTGCTATTGATTGCAGGAAGCGGCCAAACAGCGTTCTAGTCTCCTTGCATTGCAAGAAGTCATATTTATAAAGGAAACGTCAACAGTTTTAAACCGTATGTCCCGTAGAGTGAAAAAAAAAACTGTTGACAAGGCATTTATTCAGTTTATTTATGTACGTGGTTTGCCACGCTACAGAGTTGATTGTCTTGTCTAGAGATGCAAAGTTATCCTTCGTCGGAGCGGGCTGTGGAGAGGCAATGGCTTGCGTCACGTGTGCGCATTCACGGTTCTGTCTGGTGGAAGAGTAATCTACAAATTTGTTCTAACGCATTTGCAGAAGAAATGATTAGAGCTCCTCTGAAGTTTGGAAGAGAACAGGGGCGCCAGAGTATGGGCTATGCATAGAGCGGAATCCGAACAAGGGAAACAAGCCCGGGAGTTGTATGAACTCGCACATGCAACAAGCATTGGCGCCGCTCTTGGCATTGCTGTGGGGGGGGGGGCGGGAGCGCTTTTTCGGGGGAGCAGCAGCCTTTGATGTGCGATTGGGAGGGAACACCATATGGGGTGTGATTGAGAAGTGAGCTCAAGTGCGCACTGTGGAAGCGTCGCACTTGAGTAACTCACATGCATTGGGGACAATCCTCGCTGGTTGCAAGAGCTGTTTTGCCCACTATAATCTCGCAGAACAACGAATGCGCATTGGTTCAGCGAGACCTAAAAAGCGGGGTAAGGCAATCTGGGCCCCCATGAATAACTGGATTATAAAACAGAATGTTATCTAATAAGAAAGGGTGAATTTTGTTATAAGTTTCCCTCTTACTACTTAAAGATTTGTGGATGAATTATCATTTAAGTTTCGCTGCCCATGACCTTATTTCTTTTTATGTTTATAAAAAAAAAAGGGTTTTTTTGTTTTCTTATTTTCTATGTGTCCTATCTGGAACTATTGTGTTGATAGGCAAGCAATCGCTCTTGTGCTACATGTTAAATGTATTTTAAGGTTTATGAAATATAAATGACTTTTCTATTGATATGCTCTCTCCAAATTATATTAAAAAAAAAAAAAACTGCAATGGTGCCTGGTATGTCTTAAGAGTTACCTAGAATTTATCATGTGAAAGAGATCGATGATGCAATGGGATTTAGAAGAACTAAAAGGACCTTTGGTTCAGTAGTTTTAGATATTTTAGGAGCTAATATTTCCTTAGTAGATGTTTCTATGAGTGACATGAAGATTAGGCACCTTTTAACTTTAGTTGATAGAATGGGAGCAGATACAGCATGAGCTTTTAGAATAGTTAATGGAGAAATGCTTGCAGTTAGAGCAGTGGTTATGCAAAACAGCTTAGCATTAGACATTCTAGCGAAGAAAGGAGTCTGCAAGGTAACAAAGGAAAAGAATGTCGATAACCTAACTATTATTTCGAACATAATTAATTCACTGATAGAACTGGGTTAAGGGGAAGTGTAGACTTTTTTTGTTTAGTAATCTAAGAAAGGGTTTTGAAAGTGTTAGTGAATTGGTGAGTGATGCGGGAGGTAGCACATTACAATTAAAATTAACACCAGTAGTAATGATTTGTGCAATACTTCTATTTCTTTTGGTTCATTTTATTATCTGTACAATTAAAAAAGGTCAAGGTAATAGGTTGAAGACCCAAAATGATTCTATGGAATTGGAAATGGCATGTTTTAAGGAGAGTAACTTTAGCAAGATGAAGATGACAGAGAATTCTCGAAAGCAACTGAAGATGACAATGGCATTCACTTACTGATAGTTGATTAAAAAAGATTTATAAATGTGTGTGATTATAAATATAGAACTGGACGGGGAGTATTTGTGAAACTGTTTTCTCAATGTGTAATTTTAGCTGAGTAAGTATTTTGAATGCTAATATTTATGATAATTTCTAGTCGTAACCCATGAATTAATAATATTGCATTTAAAACTAAGTTGCTGTAGCATTTAGAAGTATATTTAGTTATGTGTTTTAGTTGTGACACATTTTCTATTAGGACACTATTTTAATTAAAATGGATGTTTTTTTCTGGGGAATTGTACAAACTGCTCCTGCTCCCCTCCCCCCCACCCCCCTCCCCCCTCCCCCATCATCAATGTCCCCATGCATGACTTCTCTCCCTATAGTCTCTGTAGTCTTCACTCACAGAACAATGTGACGTAACTGATTATTTTCCTTTGAGCTCGTATGTATCATTTTTTAAGGTCCTTCTGCTGTAACTTACTGATGGGACTGGTTGAAATAATTGTATATGGGTTATTGTTTGACTAATGTAACATAATGTATTGTGCATCTCCGGACAACAACAGTGTAGAAGCTGTTCTATTAACATTATTTTTACGTGGCAATTTCTGATTTGTTTAGAAGGTGTTATCATTAGTCAGACCACTGTGAGTTTGCAGCTTTTGCTAATTAATTATGGTGAAAATGTGTATTAAAAAAAACCTGGTTTTGGGGGTGAGTCAGAAGACTTTCTTCCTGTTCCTCCTGGGACTGTCTGATTTGATTTGATGGAGATTTTCCTAACCTTCAGGGTCTTAAACGATTGATCATTTTTTTCTAGTCAAGTACAATTGTATTGTTTACTTGGTACTTACAATTATTATGATTTCTGATTATGTACTTCTGTAACTATGTTTTCATGGCATTTAACAAATATTCTGTACTGATTATTTTGAGATTTTGTAATACGATGCTTTAACTTTCCCTAATCTAGAATCTAGTGGAGCAAGTTATTATTTACTCTGCCAGATTTGTTGGGCCTGATGTTGAGGCGGGTGGTGTCTCTTATCAAAACATGAAATCTATGCAGGAGCTGAGTTGTCTGGTAAATTTTGGAGTGGTCAGAATAATGGGGTGTGATTGAATATTTGGGTTCGACACCCACACTAAATGGGGCTAATGGCAAGATATTATTTAGGTGAGTTTTCGACAAAATGAATCAGATATAATTAAAGTACACAATAACTGCAGCAATTTAATATATACAATTTATTAGTGTGTATTTATTTCCACAGGTTCACCATTGGAGAAGACCTTTCTTGGCTGTGTGTCTTGCTGCTAATGGGTATTTAAAGCCAAGTGCTCCACGCACAAGTCTGATCATACACACGTGCTCTCAACATGATGAATGGCGAACGCTGTGCACTGGCTACCAGTCCAGTATTAACTCTGTATTCTCTGTTGATTCTCCTGAAGGCAAAGAATATCCACAGCAGAGAAAAACTATCCAGGAATGTGCCAGTCACTGCCTGTCAGGAAGTGCACAAAACCTAGTTTTGAATAAAGCAGCAGCGTCATTCCTTGACTTGGGATTTAGTAATGCTCAGGTCATACAGCTGTTGGTTCTGAATCAAGCTGGTGGTGTTGGATTTGAGGAGAGTCTGACTATTGTCTCTGAGTTACTCTTGTTGGGGCTGAACCCTGGCTCTATATTAAAAATACTGCAGAATTACCCAGATGTGCAGAGGGTGACCGTGAAGCAACTGAAGGATCGGGCAGAGTATTTAAGGAGGCTCGGACTTGGGGAAGGTACTGTAACATGTGTGCATGGTGAAACGTGGGATAGTTATTTTATATTTATCTTTGACTCTAATAGCATGCATGGCAAATGTTGGTGTTTTCCCAGAAACGACTCCTGGCAAGCTAACGTGCTGTTGTTAGGGGAAGCACATCCTTTTGTCGGCCATGCATTAAAGCAAAGTAATTCAATACTCCATTATTTACATTCCCACCTGCTGCTGTCAAGAATACCTCCAGTGACATTTTATTCCTTTGCTTCCTGCTCCTGCCATCCTTTTTGCATTTCCAGACAATCATGCCAGTGAATTTGCATCTAACTTTACCTAGCTCGAAGAAGATCCACCCAGTCTTTCTGGTATTCCAACTAAAACCTTATGACCTTGGTGATTTAATAAAGGAATTCATATTTCCCCACCCATCATGGTACAAAGTCACCTGGAATTTGAGGTACAAGAAATATGTGACCCCCATTTCTTTCAAGGATGTCTTCTATTCCTTATAGATAGAAGGTGTATTCCCCTGGCAAATGATCTTGGATGGTAGCTTCTTTTGTTAATTTGTGACACTTTTCACGCCATCACTGTCAACCTGGTACTCTGGGGAGGGAAAACAAAGTTTTCCAAGCAAAGTAAATCTGAAAGAGACAGTTAGTTATAGTTTCCTTACCTTAGCATTAACCCCAGGTGTCAGACTGGATCCATGAATTTTTCATCAGCAGTACCTCTGCGCGTCAAAAGGTGGTGTCAGTCGGCTCCGCGTTCGCCGTTGGTGTCTGGGTCGCCAGGATGACGTCGCTGTAGCTACTTAGACGCCGGCCCCGTGCGCTGACGTAAATTCTTTCTTTTTCCTCCCCAGCCAGCGCAAATCCGGAGAGAGCGGTACCTCCAGTCACTTTTTGACTGACTTTTTTGCCAACGTTTGTCGGCGCCATTTTTGTGTCTTCGATTCCTGGTGCACATCAGGGATACCCGGTTTCAAGACTTGCGGTTCCTGCCGAAAACTGATGTCGGTGACGGATCCGCACCTTGTGTGCCTGCCGTACTTGGAACACGACCATGACCCCAAGTCGTGTTCCAACTGCCAGACCATGAGTCTGAAGTCTTAGCGGGAGTGGTCCTGAAAGCTTCTCGAGGCACGGCAGTCGGCTCCACACCGTTCGAGGTCCCCGTCGCGCGGGAGGTCAAGGACCCACCACCACCATTTGTCTTCGAAGTCTTCGCACTACTCAGCTAAGTCAAAGCACAAGAAGAAGTCGAAGAAGCATTGTCGCTATTCGACTTCTCCCCTTCTGTCGGCTGATGCGACGAGAAATGCGGGTGGTGCCCCTCCTCCGCATGCGGACACGACGGGTTGACTCTAAGTTTCCCTCCCTTCCCGGGACCCGCAGCAACCCCTGCCCAGTTTCGAAGCTGTTACGAAGCAATGCATGCCATCTTTGGGCAGCCCGACTCCACTGGCGCGTCTTGGGGCCATGCGGACTTGGCTGGGGGCCCTAGGCCTTCAACGCATGCGGCTTCGGCCCCAGCACTGCAGGGTCCCCTTGCATCCAGGCCTGGATCAGCGCCGGTTGACCAGAGAACTCCTCCCCCGGTGCTGATTCCACGTCTGCAGCCGACGCCAGTTGTGTCCTCAGCCGGCAGCAACCCCGGCCTCCACCCCGACATGGACACCGAGCCGGACCGACGTCGACCGACACCGGATCCTGCGTCGAAGGTTATTTTTGTACCCCTGTTCCACCCTGGTTCTTTTCAGCCAGATTGGCAACCAGAGGAGGGTGAGGAGGACTGGGAGGGGTCTGGAGACCCTTTGACTGACCAGTTTGAATATGATCCAGACTGGCGAGAGGAGTTGGGGGGTGCCTGGATACTTCACCAGACCGTGGCATTTTGTCTCCTCCTACCGTGGCTACGGAGGAGGAAGCTTCTTACACAGTGGTATTGGGTAGGACAGCCGAGGCTCTCAACCTAAAGCTACCTATGGTGGGGGTCAGGACTAACCTCCTGACAGAGGTGCTCCAACCGGCAGCGAGCTCTTCGCAGCCCATGCTGCCGTTTAATGAAGCCCTCACTGACATGCTTTTGGGCACCTAGTCCAGGCCCAACACGGGGGCTCTTGCGGATAAGATGATCGACCGATGCCCCCGCCCGGCTCTGGGCGTCCCATCTTTCCTCTGCCAACACCCTTCTCCTGAGAGCTTGGTGGTCCAAGCCTCGACGTTCAAAGGCGCATTCCCTACCGCTCCACCTTATAGAGAATCCAAAAAGCTGGACCATCTTGGGAAGATGATGTTTTCTTCCTCGAGCTTGGGACTGCGGTCGGTAAACACCACATGTCTGTTGGGCCGTTACACCCACTCGGTGTGGGATACGGTGGCACAGGTGCTGACACACTGCCCGGAGGAGGCCCGGGCCGGACTCTCCCATGCAGTTGCCTTCGGGAGAGATGCAGCCAGGTCTACCATTCGCTGTGGGCTCGACACCACTGACTTAATAGGCAGGACGATTTCAATGTTGGTAGCCCTTCAACGCTACACCTAGCTGAGGTCGACCGGTTTTTCAGGAGATGTCCGAGCTACCCTTAGAGACATGCCCTTTGATGGCATCACCTGGTCGGCGACAAGGCAGACAATGCGCTAGAGCTCTTCAAGGACTCTCGGGCTACAGCTTAGTCCTTGGGCCTCTCCACCACCCGCCCTGTGCGGTCTGCTTTTTACCCCTTTCGTGGCTACGGAAGGGGTCCCCCACCACATTCAGCCCAGAGCCACAGACCGGTGCAAGCTGTTCAGTCTTGCACGGCCTGGGACGTGGGACCCACCGCCGTCGGTCTGGTGACCAGTGAACGGGCCAGTCCACCACCTCCCCCTCTGCAGCAGCCTCCAAACCCTCCTAGTCCGACCTTTCAGGGCCGCCAATCACCAGTGGGCAGCAGGGTTCGCCATCATCTCCCTCACTGACGCACCATCATGTTGGACAGGTGGGTTTTGCAGATAGTCCAAATGGGCTACTCCCTCCCTTTGAGACTGCCCCTCCATCCATACCACCTCAGCAACATCGCATTTAGGAGGATCATCAGGCCCTTCTCCATCAGGGAGTTTCGGCTCTCTTGGCCAAGGGAGCCATTGAGTGAGTTCCTACCCCAGAAGTAGGTCGTGGTTGCTATTCCTATTACTTTCTGGTGCCCACGAAGAAACAAAGTCCTGCGTCCTATCTTGGATCTCAGGAAAGTCAACCACTTCCTCCGCAAGGAGAAGTTCAAAATGTTGATGCTAGCTCTGGTCCTGTCTGCCCCTGACCCTGAAGACTGGATGGTAGCCTTGGACTTGCAGGATGCTTATTTTCACATCTCCATCCTGCCGGCCTCCCGGCGTTACCTGACGTTCACGGTAGGCCACAAGCACTTTCAGTTTAACGTGCTCCCCTTTTGCCTAACCATCACCCCTCAGGTGTTCACAAAAGTGATGGCGGTGGTCGCAGCTCATCTGCGCAGATCAGGGGTTCTAGTCTTCCCCTATTTAAACGACTGGCTGTTGAAGGTGGGCTCGCCCCAGGCAGTCATCTTCCACCGCGGTACAAAAGGGGGTGGTGATGGACGGAGCATCAGAACCAATTAAACACTCACACCCAGTCAAAAGATCTGGGTTTGATCCATCACCGTTCTTTAGCCCACTCTGCCACCCCAGTTCAGACATGGCTATATGCAAATCAGTCTGACCCTGTGCCTCATGGGAACAGTCCAGCCCGAACTGCCCGAACAGTCATCTTCCACCTCCAGACTACAGCCGACCTCCTGCATTCGCTGGGGTTAACCATCAACGTGCTGAAGTCACACCTGATTCCCTCTCAGAAGCTCCTTTTCATCGGAGCGCTTCTGGACACAACGCAGTTTCGGGTTATTCTCCTGAGCAGCGAGTCCAGGATATTCAGGCTATGATTCAGATCTTTCCGCCGTTATCCCGGTTTTTGGTCAGAATGACCCTAAGGATTCTGGGCCTCATGTCCTCCTGCATCCTGCCAGTAGATCATGAAAGGTAGCATATGCGGGCTCTGTAGTGGGACCTGACGCTCCATTGGGCACAGCATCAGGGAAATCTGTCCAATTGCGTTCAGATCTCGGAGGGCACTGCACGTCAATTGCAGTGGTGGCTAACGAACCAGGACTGGGTCAATGGCAGATCCCTCTCCCTTCCCCAACCGGAGTACACGGTGGTGACGAATGCATCACTCCTAGCGTGGGAGGGCCACATGGGAGAGGCGGAGATTAGAGGCCTTTGGTCTCCGGCGGAGTCTGTGCTGCATATCAACCTGCTGGAGCTCTGGGCCATTCATCTTGCACTCAAGGCATTCCTTCCCTCTGTCTGGGGAAGAGTAGTTAGTGCAGGTGTTCACGGACAACAAAACCGCCATGTGGTACTGCAACAAACAGGGCACGGTGGGGTCATGGGCCCTATGTCAAGAGGCCCTCTGTCTCTGGACATGGCTGGAACATCAGGGCCTATCCTTGGTGGTTGCAACGCCTGGCAGGTTCACTGAACGCCAGGGCAGACTAGCTGAGCCGTAGGTGCATGATGGATCACGAATGGCGTCTTCACTCGGAGGTGACGCAGGTCTCTTTCAGCAATAGGAAGAGCCTTGGTAAGATCTATTCGCCATCGAAGTGAATGCGCAATGTCTGCAATTCTGCACTATGGAATTTCCAAGGCGGAACTCGCTAGGCGGCGCTTTTCACAGTGAGTGGAGTACTGGTCTTCTATATGCCTTTCCGCCTATACCACTTCTGCCCAGAGTGCTGAAGATCAAGCGCGACCAGGCCCAAGTTATCCTTGTGTCTCAGAATTGTGCTAGAAGAGTCTGGTATCCCAAGCTATTGCACATGGCCATCAATCTTCCGATTAAACTGCTTCTTCAGGAGGATCTTCTGTTGCAGCAGCAGGGGACAGTCCTTCACCCAAACCTGTCCAGCCTCCACCTCCTTACGTGGAGATTGAGCGGCAACAGTTGACAGCCTTTGACCTTCCTCCCGAAGTCTGTGATGTTTCTTGGCAGCCAGGCCGTCCCTCCACTAAGACAGTATACGCCTACAAATGGAACAAATTTGTGGCATGGTGCACAGCAAAGGCTGTGTATCTCCTTTCTGCCCCTCTTTCTGAGGTTTTCTTGTTCCCCCTGTCTTTTGGCCCAACAGGGCTCTGCTCTGGGCACTCTGAAGGGCTACCTCTCAGCCATTTCAGCCTTTCTTAGGCTTCCTGATCAGCCTTCTCTTTTCAAGTCCTCTGTTGTAAATCGCTTCCTTAAGGGCATTACTCATCTTTTTCCTCCTGTTCCCTTCATAATGCCTCAGATGGACTTGAACTTTGCTCTTTCCTCCCTTATGTGCGCTCCCTGTGAACCTCTTCATAACTGTCCTCTCAGACTTCTTACTCTAAAGTCTGCTTTTCTGGTTGCCATCACCTCTGCTCACTGGGTGAGTGAGCTACAAGCACTTTCTTCAAAACCTCCTTTTCTGGCTGTTTATCCTTCATCTGGACAAGGTTGCCCTGAGAACCAGCCCTTCTTTTCTTTGCAAGGTGGTTACTTCTTTCCACATTGGTCAAACCATCACTTTGCCCACCTTCTTTCCGCCTTCGCATCCTTCTAAGGAGGAAGAGAGGCTCCATTGTCTGGATCCAAAATGTGCGCTTTTATTTTATTTGGATTACGCTAAGCAATTCCGGGTGGATGACCTGCTTGTTGTGGGCTACGTGGGTGCCAAAAAAGGTCAGGTTCTGCACAAACAGACCTTCTCTAGGTGGATCGTTTTGTGCATTAAAGCTTGCTACTCATTGGCAAAGAAGGAGTCTCCAGTGGGACTGCGCGCCCATTCCACCAGGGCGACGGGCCCTACCACTACTTTGGGACGGGGAGTCCCTCTCAATTACTTCTGTCCACCAGCCAGTGGGCAGCTCTGCACAAGTTCACAAAACACTACTGGCTGGACAGCAAAGTCCGGAGAGACAGCTTCTTTGGCCGTACTGTTCTCCAGGACTTTCTGGTGTGAACTTGGTTTGCAGACCCACCTCTGAGGTTGGTATTGCTGGGGTATCTATTCTAAGGTAAGGAATCTATAACTAATTATATAAGGCCTGAAACCTATGGTTTTTTCAGTGAATTTCAAAGGTTTTTTAAATGCTAATTCCTAACTATATAAGGCCTGAAACCTATGGTTTTTTCAGTGAATTCGCAAGGTTTTTTAAATGCTAATTCCTAACTATATAAGGCCTGAAACCTATGGTTTTTTTCAGTGAATTGCAAAGGTTTTTTAAATGCTAATTCCTAATTATATAAGGCCTGAAACCTATGGTTTTTTCAGTGAATTTCAAAGGTTTTTTAAATGCTAATTCTATTAGCGGATAACGTTTAAATATATTAATATCCTAGTGGGACCACCTGAGCAGCCCTAAGGGGTCAGGGTGTTTCTACCCTGCCCCCTTTTTCTGTTCTACATGTTTGTTTTTCTGCTTTCTTGTGCCTAATTCCTAACTATATAAAGCCTGAAACCTATGTTTTTTTCAGTGAATTTAGGTGTGCCATACTTTTGTCATAAGTAAGACTGTTAGCGCTCTAGTTGTTCTTTAGAACACTCTGGGACATTCTGTCACTGGGCTATAGTTGGGCTACATCTGGCTGATATTTGGGCTACATTTGTTTTTTTTTGTCTCTGGTGGCCATCTTTGGGCTACATTGGGCTACATTTGGGCTCTAACATATATATAGCCCAATGTAGCCCAATATATATTTTTTCAAAGTTAATTTTCGTAAAAACCACTGGAGCATATATCTTGAGACATAGAAAAGGCACATCGGGCTACCAGTCCCTACAATTTTGCCAAGTTTGGTGGAAAACCATTCAGCCGTTAGGGCTAAAAGTGAGTCCAACCGCCCTATGGAAATGAACATGGGGAAAACACGTTTTGGGACCCCCCTTTTATCTCGGCCCCCGCTTGACGGATCCCCCCCAAACTTTCAGGGAAGGACCGGAACGCCGCGAGGCAAAGTTAAGGAAAATTTCAGGAAGATTCCTCAACCGGCGCCAAAGTTATTCCCAATAGAATGTTGCGATTTCCCTATGGAAAACAATCCTAACTATACCTATGTTTTTTTCAGTGAATTTAGGTGTGCCGTACTTTTGTCATAAGTAAGACTGTTAGCGCTCTAGTTGTTATTTAGAACACTCTGGGACATTCTGTCATTGGGCTATAGTTGGGCTACATCTGGCTGATATTTGGGCTACATTTGTTTTTTTTTGTCTCTGGTGGCCATCTTTGGGCTACATTGGGCTACATTTGGGCTCTAACATATATATAGCCCAATGTAGCCCAATATATATTTTTTCAAAGTTAATTTTCGTAAAAACCACTGGAGCATATATCTTGAGACATAGCAAAGGCACATCGGGCTACCAGTCCCTACAATTTTGCCAAGTTTGGTGGAAAACCATTCAGCCGTTCGGGCTAAAAGTGAGTCCAACCGCCCTATGGAAATTAACATGGGGAAAACACGTTTAGGGACCCCCCTTTTATCTCGGCCCCCGCTTGACGGATCCCCCCAAACTTTCAGGGAAGGACCGGAGCGCCGCGAGGCAAAGTTAAGGAAAATTTCAGGAAGATTCCTCAACCGGCGCCAAAGTTATTCCCAATAGAATGTTGCGATTTCCCTATGGAAAACAATCCTAACTATATATACCTACTGGCTATCGCCAGTAGGTTATATATATATATATATATATATATATATATATATATATATATATATATATATATATATATATATATATGTATATATATGTGTGTGTGTGTGTGTGTGTGTGTGTATATATATATATATATATATATGTGTATAGGGTATGGGTAAGCAGCAGAGAGACTCAGCTCATGCTAGGGCACCCTCTCACACAAAACCAAGCACTCTGCCTCCAGGATTGTCAAGGCCTGCCATAGGAGTGAGTAATAGGTCAATATGTGTGTGTATATATATATATATATATATATATATATATATATATATATATATATATATATATATATATAAGGTAAACAGACGTCTTGCGGCAGTTTTGCAGCTTGAAGAGACGAGGCAAACCCTGTTTTTGTTCTTGTGAATTATTTAATTTGCTCTACACCATTCCGCCATTACGCGTTTCGGCCTAACGAGGCCTTGATCACATGCAGGTGCAGACCTTTGGTGTCAATTCAATTCAATTAGTCTTTATTTCGACTTCATGTCATAAAAAACAGACATATTAAAAAAAAAAAACAATAATTAAAAAAAAAAAGATTTAGAGGAGCAAGTATACATCATCGAGTCCAGATAGTCGAACAAAAAGAGTGGACTTTTCACAATAGAACTTCTATCCAAATCTGTCCTCGGGCTGTTCCTTATCTTTGATTAGATAACATTTTCACTTAAAATCAGAAATATATTGAAATACATTAAAAAGAATTAAAAGGAACAATATTTACAAAAATTTATCAGAGGGAAACCTTATGTACAAAACATTATTTCATGAATATACAAATTACCTAGACAGTGGGAACAACTGCTGGATTCAGTTTATTCCTGCATATTGCCCACATCCAGCTAAGGAACTTAGACACAGTAATTATTACACTTTCAGAGCTGTCCGTTTTGAAGACCCTAAGGGCCTCTGTGCCTTTTTGTATGCCTTTCTGGAGGCAGATCGGCCTAATCCACCTTAATCGTGGGATTTTATACACCGGGCAAATAAACAAGATGTGAGCAAGGCTTTCCGTTTGTGTAATGCAGAAGGGGCACATAACACCTCCACCAGTGGACCATTTGCCTGTAAAGATATTAATTGGCAAAGTGCCCACCCTGTATTGATGGAACCGTTTCCTGTCCTCAGGGATTGTAATAAGGTCACAATAGGGTTCATATGCTGGTAGGTGTTAAAGCTCCAGAAACTCACATTGTAATGAGGGCACAATACATCTTTGAAAGTCTCGTAGAGAGACCATCGACCAATACAGTTCCTTAAGAATCTTGCGTGTGGGAAAAATATTTTGTGCGGGATTTTCCCATAGATCACCAAGGCCCATAGCAATATAGATGGCCTTGGAGTCTCGGAACCATTTTATTCGATTGGCCGTGTCCATGTCCCTAACCTCGAGGAGTGCCTGGGCATAGTGGGAGAGTTCTGGGGTGACCCAAATCCTCCGCCAGGATGCTATAGGTCTGAATTGCGCTACATCCTCTGTCCTCTGACAACCCAGGTCTATATCTAAAGGTAATAATGGGGTAGATGGAGGTAACCTCACTAGACCTCTAACAAATTTGTTTTGGGCAATTGCAAAAGCAGAAATATTACATGACCCCCACAGTTCTGCCCCATACAGCACAAATGCTCGAATTTTAGTGTCATAGATTTTAAGTGCCGGAGCTATGGGTTGGGTAGCCGAGGAGCGCAATTCCCTTAAAAGCACTCCCGCCAACTGGGCATGTCTAGTTACCAGTTGGTTAATATGTGGTTTCCATTCAAGACTTGAGCCTAGTGTAATGCCCAAGTATGTG
Organism: Lissotriton helveticus; assembly: GCF_964261635.1. Classification (NCBI taxonomy): domain Eukaryota; kingdom Metazoa; phylum Chordata; class Amphibia; order Caudata; family Salamandridae; genus Lissotriton; species Lissotriton helveticus. Next base: position 359,921,168 of record NC_136072.1, on the reverse strand, counting down.
AATGATTGGGTTTGCTCAAGTGACTCCCCATTCATTATTACTCTACCTGTCACATGCTTATGTCTATGCATTACCATGAAGTTCGTTTTAGACACATTGATAACAAGGCCATAGTCATCACAGAAGGTCTCAAAACGCCCAATTGCTCTCTGGAGGCCCTGTTGGGTCTTAGAAATCAAAAGGGTGTCATCTGCAAACATCAGCAGGGGTATTGACACACCACTAAGCTTCGGAGCGTCAGTTGGAAAGTCCTTGTAGTAGTCGATAACCCTGTTGATGTACAGAGAGAACAATGTTGGGGCCAGGACACATCCTTGTCTTACGCCTTTCAAAATTGGGAACCTATCTGTCACCTGTCCTTGTTGGCCCCACCAGACCTGGGCATAATTGTTATCATGAAGTTTAACTAAAAACGCAAGTAGTTCAAGTGGAATGCCTTGTTCCTGGAGGACCTGCCACAACTTCCCCTCGCCCCCCTTGCTGCTCGCCTGTTAGAAAATTGTTTCCACCGTCACCAAGACTCTCACTCTCCTCAGCCGATCTTAACACTGAGTTAGCGCTGTCTTGGGTGATCGGATTTACTCCCGCGGCCATCTTGGAGTGGGGTAGCCTTCGAAGGCACCCGATTGGCAACTATAAAAGGACAGCGCTGCATTGGTTCTCTAACCTGTGTGACTGACATTCCCTCCTGAGGCGTGAGCCGGGAGGTCGCTGTATTTTGTGTTTGTTAAACCTTAATTTGCACGTTTTTACTAGCTGTTCTTGCAGCGTTTTAAATTTCACTTGTTTCAGCTGAATACAAAGCTTATTTGTATTTAGATATTATTCCCTCCGCTTGACTAGAAAGCGGTGGTTTCATTCTCCCCTCGCCCGCCTTGCTGCTCGCCTGTTAGAAAATTGTTTCCACTGTCACCAAGACTCGCACTCTCCTCAGCCGATCTTAACGCTGAGTTAGCGCTGTCTTGGGTGATCGGATTTACTCCCGTGGCCATCTTGGAGTGGGGTAGCCTTCGAAGGCACCCGATTGGCCACTGCAAAAACGGAAGACTATGCCTCCGTGCAGCGGACGCGCCGGACCTGCGCCGGACCTGCGCCGGAGTCGTGCCAGAGTCCTGCCCGTCTGCGCCCGTCCACGACCGGACAGCGACCACAGACGCAGGTATTGCTATGCATAGCATTCCCTCCCCTCTGATTTATGAAAGTGCCATGCTTAAATCCCTGAGGCCTCGACATTGTATTTTACCATCGATTACACCCAAAGCTGTCAACCCTCCTTTTCCCCTCATAAAATGCTCTTCAGATCAACCCGGCGACCTAAAGCATAACTGCCTCCTCCTGCAGAAACCCCTGTTTCAGGCACGATTAAAAGCTGGCCTGCTTAACTGTCGGTCCCTAGTAAAACATTCTCTTGATTTATTCCACACCTTGGAAGAGGACAAATGGGATCTGTTGTTTCTCACCGAGACCTGGTTAGGAGATGATACTAATCCTGCGTTACACTTAGCTATTCCTTCAGGTTATAGTATATTATGTGCTAATAGACAGAGCCCACATCCTGGGGGCGGAGTGGCCATTATATACAGAGCCCACTGGACCATTTCTTCTTATCCCTACAACCAATTGGAATGCATTGAAGCGCTCCCTTTTTGCATTAAAATTTCGCCTAATTTTACCTTTTCGGGTTTCCTGGTTTATCGACCCCCCAACTCTAAATTATCTCATCTCCCTGCATTCCTAGATTACGTCCTACAAGCTTCACTGCGATATGCCAATTTTACTCTCCTTGGGTATTTTAATCTCCACGTTGACAATACCTTGGACACTACCTCCCTTAATTTTCTGTCCACTTTAGCAGATGGCGGACTGAACCAACTTATTAGATGCCCTACTCATAAAGCGGGCCACACCCTCGATCTGATTTGTACCAACCTGGACGGCTTAGCCGCTTTTGTTCCTGTTCCAGTAATTTGGTCGGATCACCTGCTTGTCCCTTTCTCATTTTCTTGCCACTGCATAAACCGACACATCTGTCCGGTCAAGCAACAGGGCACAAATTGGAGCAAGATCTCTCCTGACAACCTTGTATCTCATCTCCAACCCATTGACCTTTCAGATATGAGTTCAGATCTCGATACTCGCCTGACTAACTTTAATGATCGGATCACCTCGGTAATCAACCTTATTGCCCCAGTCAGGCCCATAAAAACTTATCGCTCTGCCCCATCGGCCCCATGGTACTCCAATGATCTTCGAAAGCTTAAATCGGAATGTAAACGCCTTGAGAGACGTTGGAGAATCACCTTCTCACCTGACCGCAAATCCCTCTATAAGTCTGCTTTAAAAAACTACAGGAAGAAGATCATCGAACATAAAAGAATTTTTCTTGAAGAAAAAATCAATCGCTCACAAAGCTCATCTAGGGAAATATTTGAGACAGTCAGATCTTTTACGGATCCCCTAGCTTTAAAACGACCTCCAGTGGTGTCACAGAGTCTTTGTGATAACCTTTCTGTTTTTTTCAAGAACAAAATAGCCACTATCTATGATTCCTTCCCCAGCAATACTCACGTAAATAAAAGCTCCATCAATCCCCCTGCCCTTGGCCCAGAGTGTACGTTCTCCGACTTTGCAGAGATTACCTTAGAACAATCTCTTATGGCACTTCTAAAAAGCAAATCCGGCTCCCCTCTTGACCCATGGCCCGCTAAGCAATATAAGTCCTTAGCCCCCATTCTTAACCCCACTCTGAATGGGATCTGGAATGATTCCTTACAGTTGGGAGTATTCCCAGACTCCTGGAAACAAGCACGACTAGTCCCTATAATTAAGAAAGCTGGTGCTGACCCAAATGAGCCCTCCAACTACAGGCCAATTTCCTTGCTACCAGCCCCTGCTTAAGTACTCGAAAGACTCGCTCAACAACAATTAGCGGGTTTTCTAGAAACATCAGGTGCTTACCATGATTCTCAGCATGGCTTTAGGCCAGGATACAGTACTGAGTCTGCACTAATTGAGATGTCAGATGCAGTACGATGGAGGATGGACGAGGGATCAAGAGCGGTGTTGGTGCTGCTGGACTTGTCAGCAGCATTCAACACCGTCTCCCACCCCCTTCTCCTCGAACGCCTCCAATCGAAGGGTATCCAGGGTACGGCCTTAAAATGGATTTCATCTTTTTTGTCCAACCGGACCCAGGCAGTGTTCACTTCCCCATTTACCTCAGAATTTCGTCCGCTTCGGTGGGGAGTCCCTCAGGGCTCCTCGCTGAGCCCCCTTTATTTCATGTTTATTTCTCACCCCTTTTTGATATCATCGCTCAAACTGGTATAAAGGTCACCTCTTATGCTGATGATATCCAGCTTTTGTTTTCATTTAACAGTATCACCCCCACAACCTTTGATCCCCTAAAAAACTGCCTCCGCACAATTGCCCAGTGGATGGACAATAATTTCCTAAGGCTGAATGCAGGAAAAACTGAGGTTCTCTTTTTCCACCAGCCGACTCCGCTTGACCCCAACATCTGGTGGCCTCTCGATTTGAGTGTCCCCCCCTCTCCCTAAAGATTCTGTGAAAAATGTAGGAGTTAGATGGGACTCCAATCTCACCCTCCACCATCAAGTTCATACAGTCTCCGCAGCATGTCTCGCCAAGATTAGAATGGTAAAAAAGTTCATCCATTTTCTGCCCAGTAACACCAGGAAGATCGTAGTACAGGCGTTAATTACTTCGCACCTGGACTACGCCAACGGCCTCTATACTGGCATGTCCATGGGTCTTTGTCATCGCCTCCAGACAGTCCAGAACGCTGCGGTCCGACTGGTTGGTGGTATTCCCTTACGTGAGAACATTTCTCCCCACCGTCGTGAACTTCACTGGCTACCGATACACAAAAGGGCAGAATTCAAAGCTTTGGTATTGGCTCATCGGGCGTTGAGAGGCAAGGGCTCTGCTTATCTTTCCACCTGCTTGATTCCTTATAACAACACTAGGACTCTACGCTCCTCCTCAAAAAATCTCCTTACTGTGCCCAGATTCAGGAAGACTCGCTCAGGCGGGAAAACATTCCCAGTGTTGACTTCGGCCCTCTGGAATAAGCTACCAAATGCCATCCGGTTGATCCAGGATGAACAACCCTTCCGGAGAGCCCTAAAAACTTACCTGTTCTGCTGATCATCTCTTTCTTTAAATAAACATCTCAGCCAGCATGTAATCACACAGGAGCGCCGGGACACCCCGTTGGGGTATCTGTGCGCGATACCAAAATACTCTAAATAAATAATAATAAACTTCTTTCGGGGCCCTAAATCGAAGGCCGATTTTAGGTCGACGAATGCAGCGTATAGTGTGCCCCCTCCTAGAACTACCGACCTCCAATAAATAGTGACAAATCTAAAAACCTGGTCCACCGTGCTTGTATGTGCACGTAACCCAGCTTGTAGAGGTGACAAGGCATCAACCTCATCAATCCAGCTTTGGATCCTCGATAGGACTAGCCTGGCCACCACCTTTTGAATGCAGTCTATTAGGCTGATTGGCCTGTAATTTGCGGGATCGGAGCGCTCACCTTTCTTAAAAATAGGGATTACCTCCGCTCCTTTCCAGGTATCTGGGATTGGGGAGCCTTTGGCAATTGCATTTGCTAAGTGCATTATATACTTTGCCCATACATCTTTCCAGTAGATGAAGAGGTCCGCTGGTGTGGTATCCAGACCTGGCGCTCTGCCTTTCGGGACAGTTTTTAGGAGGTACTCTACCTCCTTTTGACTGAACTGTAGGGGAGTTTGAGAAGCATTGGCAGGAACGATTATGGGAGATATCCCAATATCCAAGTCCTGGCAGGCAAACTGCTTCTTAAAGTACTTCACTCACATTTCGGGAGAGACATTTTTTTCTGGTTTAGCTCTGGGGCAGCCCTTGCCCCATTTTACCAGGTCCCAAAAGCCTGCCATATTTCTAGTTTTACTGGCATCATATAGTTCCTGCCAATATTTTTCACCCCTGGATTTTTTCGCTTCTCGCTGGGCATTCTTATACTTAAGCTTTGTGTCTTGGATTGCATCCCTATTTTTCGATTTTACTGCTGCAGCAAGTGTTTTATAAGTGACCCTACAGCTCTTATCATACCAGGAAACTGGTTTGTGGTTTTTAGTATTATGTCTGAATCCTATCACCTCCTTAATAAAAAATCTTTTAAGATTGTTAAAAAGTGTTAAATGAATAGGAGCAGCCTTGGACAGGGAGGCTTGATTTTGTAATCATTCCTGAAGCTTGATGGATGCCGTTTCGGCTATTTCCCCCTAACTGTGATGTGTTCCTCTTTCAATAAACATTCGGACCATTTCACCCTCCGTTGATCATTAGTTTGGACTAGGTCAATAGTTATTTGTTTGGGGTCTGTGTGCCATGCACCGTTCAGGTCCAAAGTTAGACTTAAGGGGTTATGGTCACTCTCTACTCTTTTGATAATGGACATATCATGAATAGATTCCCAAAACTCTAAGTTTACCATTATATAATCTATTCTACTAGTACGTACCCCATTGTCAAAAGTTGGTGCTCCTTCTTTGTCTGCGCTAGTCCTACCATTAACTGCACGCAACCCCTGTTCTAGGCATAGAGCTTTGAGCTGGAGTGCTGCCTGGGTCCAGCGCTTTATCGGGGGGATGTTCAGTTGCGGGATGCCCCATGCACTGTCTTCCTCCTTGGCTAAGTTAATATCGTCTTGGTCCAGGGGCTCGAAACAACAGTTAAAATCTCCTGCTATTAGGAAATGTCCTTTACCACTGAGCTTATCCAGATGGAATTCCAGCTTGGAGACTACCTCTGACTGTTTGCCACCCGGTTTTCCCCTCGCGTATACATTAATGATGTACAGATCTCTGGCATTTGGAGATTCTAGCCTTATAATGAGAATGTCGTTACAACCAGAGTCAATCTGAGTAACCATGTAACTGTCATCCTGCTTGACCCAAATGGTTAAGCCCCCCATTGGCCTACCTCTTGTAGTTTGAATTGCGGGAACAAAGAAGTTCAAATAACCCTGCCTAAACTGAGGGGCCACCTGCATAGTTTCCTGGAATAGGATGACCGTATAAAGGACAATAAATGCTAGCCAGTCTAAAGACGATAGTTTACTCTTAATACCTGCAATATTCCAGGAAACTATTAAATGGGATGACGTATTATTTAGTAGACACTCGGTGGCCTGCAGGTGAGTGCCAGTGGGGGCATTAGCAAGCGTGTTTTTGTCCCTTATTTGGACGGTAGATTCACCGCGCTGATCAGTACGACATGGGTCAAGCCTGTGATCCCCCAATAATTCTGAGACCTGGGTTTCGGGATGTTGATCCCTTAGTGCAATGGAGGTATTGCCATCTCCCTTAACTCTATCTCCTACATCTGGGCAGACCTCTAATATGGCTACCTGGGTTATGGGAAGAGGCTCATCAGTTGGTCTCCTAGCAAGTCAGTCTACCCCTTCTAACCCTGACAAGAGTGAGAAGCAATTGGACATTGGGATGTTAAAACCTTTACCAGCTAGATTTCTTGTGTATGTGTTCCATGGTCTTTGCGGTTTGGCCACTAGTGATACAGGGTAAAAGTAGCTAAGATCATGCGTTGTTATTTCTCCCTCCCCACTTTCCTGGAACCAGTCCCTCATATGTGGGATAATCCTTCGGTCCCTGAAATTTATTATGATAACATCTCCTTTTTTATCCTTTGGTCTCTGTCCCAGCCAGCCCAGTCGTCTTACATGCAATATCTCACCATCTAAGTTAGGTGATAGGGGCCGGTTGTTACGGAGCCAATAAATCACCTTGTTTTTAAGTTCTGGGTAAGTTTCCTTTTTCCCCACTGCTAGTTCAGGAACCCCAGTCAGGGCTAATACGTATGGTGCTGCTTCTGGTGGAAGATCTATATGTTGTAAGGCACCACGTGTAGATGTATTCGAGAGGTATTCCCTCGCTGCTTGTATGGGCTTGGGAACAGGTAAGCCTACTGAACCTCCCTCTTTTCCCTCTTTATCTCTTATGGGTGCAATGCCCACTTCCAAAGAGGCCCGTTTGTTCGTTTGTGAGCCACTGGTGATTCCATCTTTGGCAGCTTGAGTTATAGCCATTGTATCCTCTGTCAGTTGCCCTGATGGAATCAGATTTAGAGTGGGAGCGACCGGGACATTAAGCTGATTAGTATTGGGTATAATTACCTCCTTAAGGGACTCCATTTGGTCACAGATCCGTTTCACTCTCTCTACTAGGGGAAGCAAGAGGGATTTCAATAGGTGTTCCATAGCTCCCATTAGTTCTATATGTGAATTAGGGGGTATAGGTGGGCAGTAGGGCAGGGTTTCCCTACCTTCATTATTTAAATTTAAAGCCTTCGTAACGCCTAGGGTGGTTTTAGACGTTTTTGCACACCTTCCCACTTGACAGGTCCCCCTGCGCTTCCTTTTATTGCCCTGTCCTGGCTTTAGTGAAATATCCACCTTCATGGAAGAGACCGTTTTGGATTGGCTTGCCCCCTCAACAAGAGTTGTCATTGAGGGTTCAATACGGGAGAGGTCAGTTTCATACTCCTTACTAGAGTCAGTGGGTACGTCGTTATCTTGTAGTTGCAATGGGATACCAAGATCTCTATCTACGACCCTTTCCGTTCCATTGGAATCGGGGGTAGTGGCATGTTGAATAAGACCCAGGGAGGAATGTTTATTTTGTAATAGTTCTAAGGATTCCCTCCACTCGGTTAGGGACATTTCTCTTTCCAGAACTTTTGCTGCCCTTGTAATAAACTGGTTAAGAGTCCCTTGAACTGACCCACCCCCCAGGGATTTCCTCCACTACTTGTGCGACGATTCATTTCACTTGTAGATCGGTATGTCAAGATAAAGTCTGTAATAAGAGCAGTGGACTAGTAGTTTTTCGAACAAACAATGGATTCTCAATACGGGTCCATAAACCAGAGTCAATACCAGAGTTCTTACATGTAATGAGCCGCTATTCCGGGATCCAGTGTCAGTGGGGTGGCCCTGCCCTGCCTCCTCCTGCCCCGGACGGCCACAGACTGCCCGCCCTTTGCCCGGGGTTCGCCCGGCTCGTCCCGCGACGCGGGAGGCAAGCGGAATTTAAAGCGCCTCCGGGCGCGGTAATTGGCAAGGGCGGCCTCAGCCGCTGAGGAGTCTGGATGCTGTAGTCCTCCTCACTGCGGCCGCGATGGCATGTGCGGCGGCGGGAGGACAAAGACAGAGCCGGGCAGCAGCGTCGGGTCGAGACCCTCCAGGAACCAGCAAGACCCACAGGTGAAGTCAAGAATGCCCCGAAAGTTATTTTGCACAACCCGCTCCACCGGAGGCAAGCGGAATTAAAAGCGCCTCCGGGCACGGTAATTGGCAAGGGAGGCGTCAGCCGCTGAGGAGTCTGGATGCCGTAGTCCTCCTCACTGCGCCCGCGATGGCATGTGCGGCGGCGGGAGGACAAAGACAGAGCCGGGCAGCAGCGTCTGGTCGAGACCCTCCAGGAACCAGCAAGACCCACAGGTGAAGTCAAGAATGCCCCGAAAGTTATTTTGCACAGCCTTTGGTGTCAGTTTGGAAAGCTAACCAGAGGTGGCATAATACATGCTGCAACCCCTGGTAGGCCTAGGGTGCACCTATGCCCTGGGTACCTAGGGTACACTATACAGGGGCTCACAAGGGCGACCCAGTAACCAATCTGGTATGCACCTAAAGTACATGGCATCAATTTAGAGAGAGTACAGCTAGGCTGTGGGCCTGATCAGCAGGGCCACAGCCATACTAAAGTCGAAAAACCAGTGAAGCACAGCAAAAAGTGGGGGTAACCATAGGAAGCAGACTCTCCTACACAATTGAGGTACCGTTTCTTTCTCTACTCTTCAAGGCCCGTTGTTCTATCTAGCAGTGGGCTGAAACTTTGTCCTCTCAGTCAGCGGGCGAGATCCACTAGTCAACAAGGAGTACTTATTCATTTAAAAGAAAATATATTATCTCCGATAAAAAAGCGTCTATCCTTCCATTCGTTGTGTCGCAGGTTACATGCATCATTTTCAGCTCAGAAGGCTGTTTTTTTTTTTTTTTGCAGCTGTTGCCGGCTCTGCAGAGCCCGCAGACTTTCCTTATCTTGTCTTAAGTGAAATTTATAAAGCGCACTGACACCATAAGCTTTCCTTACTGGAAGCTTCAACACAATGCTGAGCCGCGGGGTCTGAGCTGGTTCATTATCAACCACAGTTGGGTCCTGTTGATTACTTGCATAATTGCTTTGGTTCCAGCAAACATTGAAATCACCATGGAAACACGGAGGACATTGTTTATTAATTCCACCCTCTGCCTTCCGCGCTCCCTTGCAGTGAGACAAATCTTCAAACGTGAACCACTCCTTCACAAAAGAAGGCGATTTGGGGCGTATGAGGATGGTTGGACGGAGGCTTTCAAACTGTAAGGGAGGGTGTCTACATATGTCATTAAGGTGCAGGGTGAGGGTCGGCAGGTGTTTTCAAGGCATTACGGTATATGCAGTGGCTATTCTCTTATATGCTAGCAGTAGCAGAAGTGGGTAAAGGGTATAAGCATTCAGTGTACTGCTCAGGACTTATAGTGTTTACAATAGGTATATTGTTTATAGTTAGCAGTGGCTATACTGCTCAAAACCTGCAGTGCTTTCATTTAGCAGACTGCTCATTTTCCGCAGTGCTAACAGTGGATATAGTCCGAGGGTTTGCAGTATTAATACTTGCAGACTGCTTATTGTCAGCAATGCTAGCAGTAGCTATACCCCAGACTTACAGTATTAATATATGCACAATGCTCATTGTCAGCTGGGCTAACAGTAGATATGCCCCACCAGGCATGCAGTATTAATATTTTGCACACTGCTCATTGTCGACAGTGCTAGCAGTAGATATACTAGGAAAGCTTGCAGTGTTAATATTTTGCACACTGCTCATTGTCGACAGTGCTAGCAGTAGATATACTAGGAAAGCTTGCAGTGTTAATATTTTGCACACTGCTCATTGTGTAGTTACAGTAGTTAGCAAAGGTAATGCAATGGCTAAATACCAGCCATGCCGTCATGTCAATTGTCTACGAGATGCTGATCAGTGGAGAATGAGTTAAAGAGGGACAGAAACGGAAATTGTTGACCTTGCTCTTCCAGTGTCTCCATGTTGGCAGCCTCCCAGATCACATTGTATTGTTCTGTATAGCGCTGCATTATAACGTTAAGAGGGTGAGCAGGTATGCGATTGTCAGTGGGAGGGCCACAGTCCAAAAGCTTGGTTCTGTTGCTGGAACAAAAAACAGCTTATTATTAATCACATAGGCACAACCTAGTGCATTTAGCAGTGCTTGTTTTTTTTTACCACTACTTGACAGATCTGCGCATAGTGAACACACTGTGGAGGAACCTTGTTTTCAAAGTTTCGTGCAAATTCATTTAACAACGCTAAGATGAAAACAAAAATATTAAAACAAAATATAAATTTTCAGCGGAAACTCAAACCTAACCTTAACTATATAACCACTACTGTGCCTTATGTAATATATATGTATATGTAAAATATATACATAACACCTTCCCTCGCTTTCTCTTGCCCTTTTGTGCTTAGAATTCGTAGCACTTTGGCTTTTTCTTTTCATGGGGCCCCATTCACCAAAAAAGCTGTCATTATGGCCTTCCTATTACTTAATGGATTTGGTGGTTGACATGACTCGCTTACCAGTGGTTTTCAAAGTTCATGTCAGTTAAAGGATACAGTGTGATCTTGTTCCTTAATTACTGAACTATACATCACATGTTTTTTAACGTTACTTTAAGGTGTATAATTTTAGAGCTAATTTCACTGTGGTAGTTCTGCATTTTGGTGTTAAATGACAGTACTGTTGGTGGCAATTCTCCCTTCTTTAATATTACCCTAATACTATTCGTTTTCACTGTTCTCCTTCTAGGAAGTCTTCAGCAAGTTATCGCTCATTTCCCCTGTGTTCTTATGGTCTCTCGAAAGCATGCAGATGCTGTGGTGCGCTGCCTGAAAGAGCGTTGCCTTTTTTCGGCACAGCAGTTAGCAGAGATTGTGCGGACCTGTCCTGGGATCCTGAAAGAGCAGCCAGATGAGCTGGAGTACAAGTTTCAGGTGAGGAGGAGACTGGCTCTGAAATAAGTGTACACATGCCCCAGGCACATGAAAAGAGCATGACACGAGGCCATGGATCGCTTGTTCTTTGTGCTTTCACTGATACAATGGCTGTATTGCTAATAAAGATGCATTTATGAGATTGGCTGTTAACACTAATAATAGCCTGATGTAGAATGTAAAACATACAAACTTAAAATCAACTTAACATTAAAATGCTGTATTGAAAATGGTGCCTACAGTCTAAAGTACCTGCAGGTAGACGCAGATGTACTCCCCCACGAAAAATACTGTTTTATGGCAATGTACTAATCCTAAATCTAGTAACGAAACTATTTATACATAGAACAATAAAAAAGAATAACGTCTTTGAGGAAAATCCAGTGATATGGACTCTGCTTTTTCAATACAATTGAAGGAATTGGATTATTTACTAGTGTAAAAAGAAACAGTGTATGATCATTGGCGTATCACACATGAAGCCATCTAATTTGTCCTATACATAGCTTTGGACTCTTGAGATAAATATAAGGGTGTGCTGTATATTTCTTTCTACTGTTAAAACTATTTATAAAGTGTTAGCCCTTATCCTCTGTTGATGCTAATTTAGGTAGGCCGTTATTGTTCATACTGAGACAACCATCCTTCTTACCATTCCGTTTGTCTCCTACCTAAGACCAGCAGGAGATGCCAGCGCTTTGGCGAGAGGGATTAAATGTCCATGCATACTTTTTCCCCCAAAAATAATATTGCGTCCCTTGTCATTAGATACCTTAATGTTTCCTCTCCTCACCACAGTTTGATGCGTCACTGCTGTATTTAACATTGTCACTAGGATTTATTTTTGTGGTAGGTGCTATGTGCATTCAACATTTCTGTGATTCATCAGTGACAAGAGTTCATATCAGAAATATGAAGATTCCTTTCACCAAATATTTAGGCCCTTGTCCTGAGAAGATTGGCATGTATGCGAGTTATTTTGTTAATCAAATTTTTTTTTAAAACCTATTCCTGTTTAGAGTCATCTGATCCATTCTGTTATGTTAAGGATCCAACTGACTGTTAACCAACCATCTGATGTTTTTTTTTCTGTCTCCTTCTTTCGTCTCCATTCTCAGTATGCTCACTTTCGGCTTGGTGTCCAGCAGCAAGAGGTAGTGAAGTCTAGACTTTTCGGCTTCAGTCTGTCTGAGCTAAAATATCGGCACTCTTTCTTGGAGCGCCTTGGACGATATCAAACCCCAGACAAAAAGGGGCAAACACAGATTTGCAACCCAAAGTTAAAGGAGTTGATCAATGTATCAGAAGATCTGTTTTTGTCCAAGGTTGCATTATCCAATCCAGAAGAGTTTCATGTCTTCAAGAAGCTGCTGAACCGTGAAGAAGCGGAGAAGATGGAGGAGGAGGAAGATGGAGAAAATGGAAGACTGGACTGACGGGCAAAACGGACTCTGGTGGTTAGGTTTTTAACTAGACTCCTGGTGAGGCCAGTCAGCCTGAAAGTAAAGTTATTGGAAATTGCTGTGATTGGATTAGTTAGTCTTATCATTATTTAAATCTTGCTTTTTTAAGTTCGAAAGCTTCATTGAAAATAGTAAGAACACAGTTATCATAAAGGTAATTAATCTGCAAAGCACACTAAAACTAGAAAATAAAGTAAAAAATGAATAACAATTTAGTAAGCAGAAAAATATCATACATATGTTAAGAGTAAACTATTATGCTTCAACAGAATCATCAATTATTGTATTATATCTTACTAAAGATGCCTATATATAAAAAGGGGGAGGGGAACTCGGGAAGTAAGAGGGAATTTATGATTATGAATACGTATTGTATTCTAACAGAATAATACCTATATATTTCTAATATAAAATGTGTTGATGTGATGACAAATATAAATAAAAATAAATAAATAAATGAAAATAAATAAATATATATATATATATATAAACAGAAAGTTTCCCAATAGGAATGCCGCACTTGAGGGGGTTAAAACACACGTACCACCGGTGGCAGCCTTGCAGCCTGATGCATTCAATTTCCTTTGATGCCATACGCGTTTCAAGCGTCTCTGCGCCCTTGTTCACTGGCTGACAAACGGAGAAACAGTGGCTTGATTACATGCACGGATTTTATTGAAATGTTCAAGTACCGCCCATGCAGGCTGTGGCAGAGCATTCTGGTAGTTGCCGTTCCTTCTGCCACCACTCGATCGTGCAAACCCCAGTGGAAGTCATTACTACTCCGTTTAAAATATTTCCTAAGTAGGTGGAAATTAAACTAAAAGTACCGCACCGCTCCCAATATTTGCCGGTGGCTCAGGCCCCCCTCACTCTCGTCGCTGCTCAAAGGCGTGAACAGCTGAGATCCACTTAGTTCAGCGGCGGGGCATTCCTGTGGCCGGACGAGCCACATGAATGTAGAAACAGAAAGTTGCCCAATAGGAATGCCGCACTTGAGGGGGTTAAAACACACGTACCACCGGTGGCAGCCTTGCAGCCTGATACATTTAACTTCGTTTGATGCCATACACGTTTCAAGAGTCTCTGCACCCTTGTTCACTGGCTGACAAACGGAGAAACAGTGGCTTGATTACATGCACAGCTTTTATTGAAATGTTCAAGTCCCGCCCATGCAGGCTGTGGCAGAGCATTCTGGTAGTTGCTGTTCCTTCTGCCACGCTCGATCGTGCAAACCCCAGTGGAAGTCATTACTACTCCGTTTAAAATATTTCCTAAGTAGGTGGAAATTAAACTAAAAGCACCGCACCGCTCCCAATATTTGCCGGTGGCTCAGGCCCCCCTCAATCTCGTCGCTGCTCAAAGGCGTGAACAGTTGAGATCCACTTAGTTCAGCGGCGGGGCATTCCCGTGGCCGGACCAGCCACATGAATGTAGAAACAGAAAGTTGCCCAATAGGAATGCCGCACTTGAGGGGGTTAAAACACATGTACCACCGGTGGCAGCCTTGCAGCCTGATACATTCAATTTATATATATATATATATATACACACACACACACACACACACATACCCACTGCCCGTCGCCACTGGGTAGTTCTAGTTAGGTCCGCTGTTCCATAGGAAAAAAGTTATCTGTTGCTAATAACTTGTGCCCTGTTTGAGGAATCTCCACAAAACTCTACAAAATGGTGCTACTTTGTGACTAGTTTGCGCATGGAAAGTTTTAGGGGGATCCTTCAAGTGGGGGTCGAGAAAAAAGTGTGGTCTTAAAACACAAAATCCTCATGTATTTTGCCTAGAGTTCTTTAGGCAAGGCTACAGCAAAAACAGCTGGACGAAATTACATCAAATTCGACAGGAAGCTAGTTCTTGGTACGCAGATTGTACATTTTGTGATTTGGTGTAAATCCATTTAGTATTTTTGAGAAAATATTTTTAAATATCTGGACGGGTGGTGTTTAGGTGTGCACTGATTGGCCAATTTAAAGGGGACTAGTCAATCCTGATTGGTTGGTTTCACTATGTTTTGGGAGCCATTACAAGGCCTAGGGACTTGGTCCCTGTTTCCTGTAAATGAATTTAAAAAAGGGGTAGCCCCCCCCTCGCCTTGAGACCCTCACGGGAGAGTAGTTGCTCTATACCAACCCAATTGATTGATAGTGAATGGCAGGTTTTGAGAGTCACAAAAGAAGTTCGTGAAAAGATTGATAACAGTCTTTAGTTACAATACAAATCATTTGTTTGTGGTACCATACTAATGGTTTATGTTCCAAGGTGATTTTGCCCTGTTAAAAATGCTGCCCTTCTGCTGGGATTTCATGAATCATGTTTTAAACTTGTTTCTCATGACTTTCTCATAGAGGTTATGGAAGGTGGTCCAGAAGCTAAAATAAGAGTACATTTTCTGCAAATTCACACTACCTTTCTCAACCATATGAAAATGAAGTCTGTCATTCTCAGTAATTAATGTACTTCCAACAAGAGCAGACTGTCAGTTGATTGTACTGCAGCCTCCCAGAGTGTTCTAATGAACAACTAGAGCACTAACAGTCTCACTTATGAAAAAATTGTGGCACACCTTGCTTGAATCAAACTGGTAAAACTTAAAACGTTTAGTTTAGAATCAATCGTTTTTATTGCGTGGTATCCAGGAGGTATATACACAGCTATGCTGCCTACATCAGGATGCCGGCAGAGCGTGGTGTGAACAGAAATACATAGCGTTCAGGTCTACAACCCGGATGTCGACCCAGCGGCAAATTTCAAGTATAGGTTATAAATTGGTTCACCCGTCAGTGACAACCACATTTTAGAAAGGAAACAAACAAAACATTTTGAACAACCCAGCCCACCCTCACCCGCCCCACCCACACTTTCTCCGCATCAGTTCCAACAATTGTACTCAGGACTCGTTGTCTACTCAGTGGAATACCGGGGCATTACCTAACTCCAGTCTTCGGATGGAACCGGGAGGCTCTAGTGGTATGAGCTTGAGAATCTGCAAATATTTAGGACAAGTCACTTCCCTCATATTTTTGGTGAGTATCTGTAAATAAGTTGCCCACAACTTCGCAAACTCGCTCCCCTTCCCTTCTACACTGAGCGAAAGGTGCTCCATGGCCAATTGCTGCCAAAGACGGTGTATCAAGTCGATTGATTCAGGCAGCGACGGCGACCCCCATTGTGCTAGAATGACCTGTTGCGCCGCTAGCAGTTCCATTGTGATCTGTCTACCCCTCAAAGACTGACGCACACATGAGGTAAATGTACATTGCAATACATAAGAACCTCACAACACACCGTTTTTAGCAGTACCAGCTCGGGGGCCCATTAAAACTTTTTTGCGCTACCCCGCGAGCCAGGTACTTTTTAACCATCACTCATATCATTTCAAACCCCACTACTCACTGATCACCACAACCCTACACACACCACACATAGTCAGTGTATAAGTGCTCCCTCGTAGACGTAGGTAGTAGCACACCGCATCCCCTAGAGGGGTGCGAAGACCCCAATGATGAAGCATGACACCAAGGGTCCTGTTGGTGTGGGAGGGGTATTTTAAAAACACTTAGTGCTCCCCACCATTGTAGGGACCACTCCCACCCACTAGTGGATTCCATTTGTTTTTGAAAGTCTGACCAGGGAGTACGAATCCACATCTTCTCTCTCTCCCCTATTGTTATTTTTATGCCCCTCAAAGACTTCAGTGAGAATGATTTAGAATGGGAGAGACCCAGCAGCGTGTATTCTGGGGAACGCAGCAATGTGATGTGAAATGCTGAATTAATTTCAATAACCGCTTTACAGTAGCGCACCAATTTGAGGCAATGCCAGAGTAAGTGAACTAAAGTGCCCGTTGAGCCACCGCCCTGCCAGCAGAGGTCTGTCTTGTTCTTATCCCAGCAATGCACACAAGCCGGTGTGTAATACCAGTATTCAACCACTTCATAGGCAGATTCTGCCCACGCTGTGCTGTATGCAGTGTGATGTGTTCTATATACTATATGGTCCCATTCCTTGGACGATAAGGGCCTCCCCAGGTCAGTCTCCCACCGCACTTGCACCTTTGTACGGTGTCCCTTCGGACGTGTAATAATCATAGCATATAGCTCAGAGATGAGCCTACGATCATAATTTTTGCACACCAACCATTTTTGAAACATAGTAAGGGGTCGGGACATTTGGGCAAAGTTAGCGGATTGCGTAACCCCGTGTGCGACTTGTCGGTAGTGGAATGCATCAGTAGCTAGTAAGCCATAGTCTTTGCTCAATTGGACAAAGGGGTTTAATCCTTCGGTGTCAAAAAGGGAGCCCACTCTCTTGCACCTCTCTTCCCTTCAACGATGAAATACCGGAGACGCCTGTCCCGATGGGAAATCGGAATTGTCCACAATGGGGGACATGGGTGAGGGGAATGTTGTCCAGCCTTTCGACACTGCCAACCGATCCCATACCCTAACCGTTGGTGAGGTGACGGGTGACGAATGTAGTCCCCAAGCTCTGTTTGCGGGGTAGCCACAGTTTCCGTCAGATATTCATTTCCGCTACGGATTGGTCCATGAAATTCCAGTGTTTACTGGACAGGGGCCTATTCCACTTAACGAGATAGCACAGGCATGCTGCTTGGTAGTAAGCGCCTACCAGCGGGAGACCTACCCCTCCCTGTGCTTTCTTGGAAGTAATGTGTTTTAGTAAGAAGCAAGGCTTCTTGCCCTCCCATACGAACTTAGTAATAAGCGATTGTAGTTTTTTGATTGTACCCGGTGGCGGAGACAGCAGCAACATCTGGAAGATGTAGAGGATGTGTGGTAGCACCGTCATTTTCACCGCAGCTATTCTCCCGTACCATGCCCGCTTAAGACGCGACCAGGCGTCCAGCGCCTTGGTCGTTTGATCCAATAATATTGTGTAATTGAGGGATACCGTCTTGTCAAAGGTCGAAGTCAGCCTAAGTAGGTAATGTCTATAAGCGCCCAGTGGAATGCAAAATCTTGCTGCAAGTCCAGCATCTCGCTCGTAGAAACCGAGATGTTGAGACTCTGTGACTTTGCAAAATTGACCTTAAACCCAGAGACATTCCCAAAGGCTGTAAGTTCGCTGGTCAGAGTCTGCAGATTTAGCCGGAGCTGAGTAAGCGAAAGGATCACGTTGACGGCTTACATGCTGATTTTATGCACATCCGACCCAAATTTTAGACCTACTATGTCAGGATTTGACCGAATCTGCTGGCCAAACGGCTCCATATAGAGCACAAATAAAAGCGGGGATAGGGGACAGCCCTGGCTCGTTCCCCGGTTGACAGGGAAGTGGGTCGACCTGCATCCATTAACTCGCACAGAAGCCTTGGGGGCAGCGTATAGGCACTGAATCCAACATATAAAGTTGTCTCCAAAGCCATCCCTCCGCAGCGCTGCAAGCAAGTATCCCAAGTTGACGCGATTGAAGGGCTTCTCCACACCGATAGAGAGCAGGAAGGCCTGCTTCCTCGAGCGACGCACAAGATCGATGAGGTGCAGCAGTCTTTTAGAGTTGTCTCCCCCCTGTCTAGTAGGTATGAAACCTGATTGATCGGGGTCTACTATGTCGACCTTAAGGGGGTAATGCGCAAGGCTAAAATGCCCGCGAATAACTTCGCATCGATGTTAAGAAGTGAAATGGTTCGGTAGAACCCGCACTCTCTGCCGTCTATCCCAGGCGTCAAAATGACTGAAATCGATGCTTCCGACATCGAAGGCATTACTTCCCCCGTGTCAAGAAAAGAGTTAAACAGCCAAGTTAAAAAGCGAGCCAGCTCCACACAAAATGTTTTGTAAAAAGCGGCCGGGAAGCCGTCCGTTCCTGGAGACGCAGCTATTTTTAACCTAGAAATGGCTGATATCACCTCTTCTATGCGGATCGCTGAATCTAGGTTTTTGGATGTATGTTTGGGTATGGGGTATATATCACAGGTTGTGGTATCCTCCTCACCCGACCTCTCATCACCCCTGTTCCAATTTATGCGTTGGAACACTCAGTGGTGACATCACGTAGAATGTCACCACTGTGAGCGTTCCAGAGCGAGTGCCTGAGAGCAGTGTCCGAGGAGAGCTGTGCCGCTCAGCTGTGGCTGAGGTCGTGTTATCTATAACTGGAATAAAGCATTACTTCACCCCTTCACTGTGCCTCAGTTATTGAGCCCATTTCACACTGGCGACGAGGACGAACCATCTGTAAGAAGATCACGACCTCAACACGGAGCATGAAAAGGAAATTAGGAAACGTTCAGGAAGAAAATAGAAGCTGAACTGTTTTACTTCAAAGGAAGAATTATCGAATAACATCACGAGCGGAATACAAAACATGTGACGGGAGAAAGCAGAAATCACCCAGACTTGAAAGAGTAAGGAGATAAGAAGATCGTAAAGGGTGAGTGACATCTAGAGGCACAGAGGGGAAAACAATAGTATTGAAATACAGAGAGAGGCTTTGCGCAAAACTGTGAGACTGTCGGAATACAATAAATAAACATTGGCGCAGATTATTATTGTGGACATCGATGCAGCATAGCCTTTTGTGTGCATGGCTGAGGGGAATGAAAATATAAAATGGAATGAGAGCGGAGTGACATACTAGCTTTTGACAGGCTGGCAGAGATAAAATTCAGCGTGAGCTCTGAAGAGCGTTTGAGTGACAGCGCGAGAAGAAGTTGAGGAATGCGGAGTGGGAGGCGAGGAAGCATCGCATCGGTTCAGCAAGCAAAGGAATAGACACTAAAGCAGTGGCATTAACTGAAGTACAAATGGATAGCCCACGCAATAGAGGAACACTGAAGGTAGCATTACGAACGTTAGGCTGGAAGAGAGGAGAGCAGCTGTTATTACCTGCTGAAAGATTCGGGGCTGTGGTGACGCTTGAGAAAACCCATGTGGTACGGTTAATTGACAAATTGAGGTAAAAGCGACAGCCTGAGGTAGAAATCGACATCCTTTCACTACTTGGTGGCTTTTCCAGTCACTGGAAGAATAGGAAAATAACTGGTTTGTAGCTTAAGAGAAGAGACTCTGACTGTAAGCAGGCACAAGGAGTGGCAGTGCCATCTTGTGGGCTCCTGGGTACACTGTTTAGAAAAGCAATATTAATGTTAAATGCTCATTGGTATATAGGGAAATTTACTCAGTACCTCCCCAGTTGTTGCAAAAAGTATTACCACCCTTATTTGGGTGTAAACAGCATAACAGAGTAATTTGGAGAGCATAGAAAATGTAACGCCACCCCTCATGTTTTTATTGAGTCCAGGGGACCCCGCAATACAGTGGAAAAAGTGGAAAAAAATGTTAATGAATTATGCAGTTTTATGTGGGCCAAATCTGGGTTGGAAAGAAAAGTGGCTCTATTATCGTGTTATTTGGGGGCAGAGGGTGAAGAGGTGTTGGAGCATCTCCCAGAGCTAGGCGCACAGGAAGCTAGGGGATTGAACGAATTTGAAATAAGTATAAAAAAATTAGATTTGCACTACCTCCCCAAGACTAGCACTATAATGGAAAGATACCATTTTGGTAAAAGAGGACAAAAGGAAGGAGAATCAATAGAAGATTTTGTATCTGATTTACGCAAGCTTGCTGCAACGTGCAAGTTTGGTGGTGCAAGTGAAGAAAGGATAAGGGACCAGTTTGTGTTAGCATGCAGGACAAAACGGGTGCGTGAGCAGTTGTGGCTTAAAGACGACTCACCACTAAGGGAAGTACTCATTGTTGCCAAGCAAGTGGAACACATGATGCAATGTGTAAGCGGAATCAAACAAGACAGTGAAAGCAAGGTCAGCGAGAGCAAGGTTAAGATGAGCGAGGTGGTGGCAGAAAGTGAGGGTGTGTTAGAAGTCAAAGAACAGAAGATAGTGCACAAAGAGCAGAAGGAGAGCAAAACAGGGTGGTCCTTCAAAGGCAACTGCTATAGGTGTGGTAAACAAGGGCACATGGCAAATGATAAAGATTGCCCTGCGTTGAAATACACGTGTAGCAGGCGTGGCAGGAAAGGTCATTTTAGACAGTACTGCAGGAGTGGTCAGGGTTACAGGAAGCAAACAAAGGACAACACAACCAGGGTGTGTGATGAAATTATCCTGCAGGTGCAGAGTAGTCAAGTCAGCAATCCTAAAGACACCATATGGGTTGAAGAGACAGGGGTAGAAGCTATGTTTGACTCGTGCTCAAAAATAACGATCATCAATGCGAAGGAATTTGAAAGGGTGGCCAAAGGCAAAATCAGGTTGAACAAAATGGATCTAAGGCCAGGGGGCTATAGTGGTCAACCCATTAGCATGAAGGGCTATTTCTGGGGCACAGTAGAGTACAAAGATAGACTGACAGTCTCTAAGGTCTACGTGTCCTCATTAGGAGACAATATTCTGGGATGGCAGGCACAAAAGGAACTAGGCATTTACCTGAACCCGAACAAAGCCCCACCAATCTTGGTGCAGGAGGTAGAAGGAAATTGGGACAGCATCCATGCAGAGTTCAATGAAGTATTCAGTGGAGAATTAGGGTGCCTGAAGAATTACTCCCACAAGATAAAATTGAAAGAGCATGCAGTACCGGTTGTGGCTAAGGTCAGGAACCTTCGCATATCCATCCAGGAGGCAGTTAAGGTGGAACTAGAGAAGTTATGCAGCCAAGGGGTCATAGAACCCGTGGAGACAACTGAATGGCTGGCACCAATTGTCGCAGCAAGGAAAAAGGACGGATCGGTTTGCCTATGCATTGACCTCAGAGCACTGAACAAAGAGGTCGTAGTAGACAAATTCCCGCTGCCGAATATCACACAAATGATGAGCATGTTGGAAGGAGCAAGAGTGTTCTCGACACTGGATCTGACCTCGGCATACTTCCAAATTAGGCTGCACGAAGACTCGCAGGAACTCACAGCGTTCGTTACGCCAATGGGAGCGTTCAAATTCAAGAGAATGCCTTTCGGGCTAGTCTCAGCTGCAGCCGTATTCCAAAGGATCATGGGCAGCATTCTGAGAGACATTCCCGGCGTATTGTGTTATCAAGACGATGTGTTAGTGTTTTGAAAAAACAACGAACAACACAACACGAGATTGAGACAAGTGCTGACAAGATTTTGAACGCAAGGACTCACAGTAAAAAGAGAAAAGTGCAAGATTGGTTGCAAAGAACTAGACTTCTTGGGACACAAAGTGACACAACATGGTATCCGTCCCAAAGCTGAACTCCAGAACACCATAACCAACTTGATGCCACCGAAGAACAAAGACGAAATAAAATCATTTATGGGAATGCTGGAATTCTACAGCAAATTTGTAAAGAACTTCGCGTCCAGGACATATGCAATACGCAGTCTACTTAAGAAGGACGTAGGGTTCATCTGGGACAAGGAGTGCCAGAAAGAATTTGAAGATGTGAAGACAGCACTGGCAGAAGCACCCAGCCTCAAAGCATTCATACCCAATAGGACGACAGTAGTAACAACCGACGCAAGCTCAAAAGGGCTCGGAGCAGTCCTCCCACAAGTAGGGGCATGTGGGGAGGAGACAATAGCCTTCGCGTCAAGGTCCCTACGGAAGTCCAAAATCAACTACTCGGTGATCGAGAAGGAGGCCTTGGCGGTACACTGGGCCATGAACAAGTTCAGGGATTTCATCTGGGGAACAAAGTTCATTCTACGGACAGACCATAAGCCATTGATCGAGGTATTTAACAAAAAGGGGCTCGACGCAATATCAAGTTGAATTAGGCGGTGGGTTGTAAACCTCCAGGAATATACATTCTGTGTCGAATATGTGCCCGGAACAAGGAACCTAGCAGCAGACTGCCTCTCGCGCCTTGTGAAAGAAAAAGAAGAGGACGAGTCCTGCGAGGATGAGAGGGAAGACAAGGATGACTTCCAAACAGAAAACATTTGTGTGATCACTCAAGGGGCCATAGGAGAAGAGTCTTGGAAAGAAGCCCTGAGGGCAGATGACCTACTTATGGCAGTGTGCGAAAAAGTGAAAGGGAAATGGAAACACGAGGACAAACAAGACGAATCCATACGCCCGTTCTGGATGGTCAGACAGGAACTGTCTGTAGTTGAAGAATGTCTGTTCCGTGGAACGAGGCTGATTCCCCCATAACCGTGAGAGAACATTTGGTAGACTTAGCCCATGACGGACACCTGGGCATCACCAAGACCAAACAGAGGATGCGGGAGGACTACTGGTGGCCGTGCATGGACCAAATGATTGAAAGGAAAGTTAGAGACTCCATTCCATGCACGGTTAGCGATAAGGTCTTGAAACAGCACACACCTCCCATGCTGTGCAGGCCACCCCCCACAGGACCATGGGAAGAAGTGTCATTGGACATTATAGGCCCAATGACGGGAGAGATATGCACACCATATGTGTTAGTGCTTATGGATCTCTACTTGAGATGGCCAGAGGTGAAGTTGGTACCGGAGATCACCACGAAGGCAGTCATAGAGTTCCTGAAGGAACTATTTCTCAGGGAAGGCCTAACCAGCAGCTTGTTGACGGACAATGGGGTGCAACTGTGTTCAAAGGAAATGAAAGACTTTCTCGAGAAGTGTGGGATAGAACACAAACGATGCGCGCTTTACCACCCCGAGACCAATGGGATGGTCGAGCGGTTTAACAAGACCCTCAAAGAGAGCATCCAATTAGCTAAAGCCAATGGACTAAATTGGAGAGAGGAAATTGTGAAGCATCTCGAAGCCTACCGTTTGACTCCACACCAAACAACGGGGGTTGCTCCTTTTGAACTGCTCCGGGCGAGAAGGCCCAATACTAAACTTTCTCCAGGATGGATGGGTTGGCACAAAGGATGGACTGATCACTCCAGGGAGTCCGAAGGGTTAGAAAGACAGCGCAAGGCCACGGAAGAGAGGAAATAAAGGTTTGATATATTACATTCCACACAAGAGGCAGGGTCCAAGGTAGGGGATGACATAAAAATCAAAACACCCACTGGCAGAGCGAGTTGGTCTGAGTTCAGTAAACCCACAAAGATCATCAAACTGTTTAGAAACGCTGTGAAAACTCAGGAGGGTAGGATTTGGAATCTGGGAAGAGAAGTAAGATACCACCCCCCCCAATAAAGACACTAACCTAGAAGAGGGGAGGGTAGACGAACCCCAAGGGCGAGAAGAACTGCCTGTTAGGGAGCGTGGTGAGGTGTCCCACCCTACTAGCCATGCCAGCCAGAGAGTGGTTAAACGTCCCAGGCATCTGGAGCAATATGTGACCATGTAGTTCTAGAAATGTTATTGTGCTGTTGCAATTCTGTTATTCTGTTTGTTGTGTAGGGAAGGGGGATGTGTGGTATCGTCCTCACCTGACATCTCATCACCCCTGTCCCAATTCATGCGTTGGAACACTCAGTGGTGACATCACGTAGAATGTCACCACTGAGAGCGTTCCAGAGCGAGCGCCTGAGAGCAGTGTCCGAGGAGAGCTGTGCCGCTCAGCTGTGGCTGAGGTCGTGTTATCTATAACTGGAATAAAGCATTACTTCACCCCTTCACTGTGCCTCAGTTATTGAGCCCATTTCACACAGGTACTCAAATACGCATTAGGATCTTGCAAGGGGGAGTCTCGATCTGCATAGAGGAGTTGATAAAAACTGCGGAAGGCTTCAACAATTCGGTCATTTGCGGATTGTTCCCTCCCAGTGTGGTCTTGCACTGACTGTATTACGGATATCTGCGTCTTTGCCCGTAGTCTGTGTGCTAGCATTTTCCCACACTTATCGCCGCTAATGTAAAATTTGTGTCGCAACCGAAGAAGAGCATGTTCCGCCCTTTCTTAGTCTAGGTGATTTAGCATTCCTCGTCGGTTTTCTAATTCCCGCCACACCCTCGGGGCACCAGTACATTTGTAGACTGCCTCCAGTTCTCCCACCTGCCTTTCCAACTCCGCAAGCTTCTCCCTGCGCAGGGCCGAGTATGATGCCGCGACCGCGATAAACTCTCCCCGCGTTACCAATTTCAGAGCCTCCCACACCGCCGCAAGAGGGGTAGACCCCACATCGTTGTCTTGGAAGTAGTGTACTATATTATCTTGTATCCGCTTGACCACCTCTTCAGAGTGAAGGAGGCTTTCTCGAAGCCTCCAACCCGGGAGGGGGGCTGAACGCATGCGCTGTACAGGCAAAAGGACTGAGATGAGGGCATGATCCGAGAGAGAGCAGGGGTTGATCTCCGCCGAGTGTAGGCTAACCATGAGGGAAGGGGAGGCTAAAAAGTGATCAAGATGTGCATATGTTTTATGCGCTGCAGAGAAATATGTATAGTCGCACTCGTTTGGGTGTTGTGTTCACCACACATCGCACAGCCCACAGTTCTCCATCCACCTCCTCCCACCCGGTGAGAGCGCCCCTGCTTGGTGTGACCTCTGCCCTTCCCGTCAAATTCTGGGTCCATCACCAAGTTTAAGTCACCCCCAACCAAGATCGCTGCATCGGGGGAAGCAAGCACCTCTGTCAGCACAGAGCCCAGAAAGGATTTTTGTTTTTCATTAGGTGCATATAAAGTTCCTAGTGTAAGGTGTGATTCACCCTATTGTACCCTGATGGCCAGTAACCAGCCTTTGACTTCTGCAATGTGAGAAGTTGGCCTGATATATGATGTTCACTATTCTAGTGAGCACCTTGCACCAGTCCAAACAACCCTTATGGTGTTTGGTTGTAAGTCAACCTTATAGACAAGCTATCCTAGTGGTAGCATGGACAAAAGCAGTCTTAGGCTAAACTCGAGAGGGCATGTGAAGCCAGCTGTTTTACCCTATGCAATCCCTTTAATACCAAATGAAAGCACACCACACAAATTAATGTATTATAAAATATATGTATTTATTACTAGAATAATCCTCTGTACTCTTTATGAGGGCAGAAGCACAAGTGTTTAAACAAAGAACTTCATATAACATACAAAAGTTGCACAAATATGGATAGGCCCTGGTGGCCCCTAAAACCATATACTAAAATAGTGCTATAAGAACCACGTCACGAACAATGGTAAGGCCTAGGGCCTTGAGAATCGCTGGGGCTACACTGGACTAACAGGAGTTAGGACGTAGGAGGCCCACAGGATGCGGGTGCAGTGTCTAAATGCACACGCGTGCACCAATAGAAGTCAATGGTGAGTAAAAGTTAGAAAGTTGCAGATTTGGAAGTCTTCCGACTGGACTAGAACTTAACCACTTAAAACTAGGACACTAGGGATGTAAATCTCTACAGGTGCACCGTAGTACTCGCGTTACCTCACCCACAGGAAGCGGGTGCATAGGTGTCAAAGTGCGTCGGGTTTCGCCGTGGAGTTCTATGGAGCCTTGGAGAAAAGATGCTGCAGGCGCCCAGGAGAGAAGAGTCTGGTTGGATCCAAGGGTGGATCGAAGATGTAGAGTACCTGAAAGCAGAGGGGACAGAGTCTGGGTCACTAGCCACTGACCAGGAAGGAACCAGGCGATGTCTGGCGCAATCAGGTGGTTGTCGCGAAGCTTGTCTCCACTGCCACGTGGACCAGGAGGTATCGACGATGACCAGGAGCTGGGCATGGACTGTCCCACGAAGGCTCGCGCTGTAGGCGGTGTCGGATCTCGATTCGGAGTCAACAGGCCTTGGCAAATGCAACCCAAGCAGGAATCGAAGATGCCTTCTGGATCAGACCAGCAAGATCTGATGGGCTGCTCCTTCTCAGGGGATCAAGGGCCAGTCTGGAGCAACCAGACCAGCGTTGAAAATTCGAAGGTTCGTCGTCACAGAGGCCACTAGCCAACAGGCAAGTGACCGGACAGACGCGTCCAGCAGGAAAATGCAAAAGGGCCCTACGCAGCACTCGGTGAGTGTGGAGAGGTGATCTTCGGTGCAATTGATGCTCGGGGCTGGGGCTTCTCAATCCCCAATGCACAGCTTCGAGGGTGCTTCAGGAGCTGCACAGAAAGCACTTCGCTGGCTTTCCAAGATGGCCGGTCCCACGTCTCACGTCGCATCCACGGGTCTCCGCTTTGCTGTGGCTGTGGATCGGGCTGTTGGATGTCTGGAAATCCGGTTCTTGTCGATCTCTGTCGTTCGAGCTCCGGCGGGAACAACAACAAAGCAAACCTTTGAGCGCTTGATGGTGCCTGCTTGAACAGGGTGGTCACTCCTTGACTCAAGGGAGATTCTTCAGTCTTCTACGTCAAGTAGGATGTCAAAGGGTCCAGAGTTATGTATCAAAGTTTCAGTCAGGATTATCTAAAGTCTAAGGACACAGCTCCTCCCTTTATTCCAAATCAGGGGCTGGATTACCTGCTAGGTCCCTCCCATGGATGGGACCCAGGAAGGGGGTGGTTACACCCCTTTCCCTTTCTCCAGTTTCACGCCAGAGCTGGGGCTGGAGTGCCCCAGCACTGGTTTGAACTGGGCTATGCATGGGACACCTTGTGTGCCCCAGGCAGTGTCTAGTTTCATTCAGCCCTCCCTGCCCCAATCCACTATCTCCTGTCTGGGGTGGTGCTAGCACCTCCCTGTGACAGGAAACCTATTGTCCAGACCTCCCCTGCCGGAGTTTCGGTCAGCAGCAGGAGGCCAGACTGTGTCTGTGGCAGCAGCATCCATTTTGTGATGCTGAGGCTCTGGTTGATTTTAACTGCGTTTAAGGAAAGTAACATGTCTTCTCCCTCTAGAAGGGTGGAATGCTACCCCCGTCGCCAGAACTGGCGAGGGGGTAGTATTCCAAAGTGTATGACACCTTACACGACATGTTTTGATAAAGCCAAAACAAAGTTAGCAATAACCGCGAGGAATATAATGCACTTAAGAGTATATGGTATGGCAATATCCTGGAACAGCCCTAAGGAAATGGTTCCGAAAGCTGCAGACAGGCTCAGCTCATGCTAGAGCACCATCTCACATAAATCCAAGCACTCTGCCTCCAGGATTGTTAAGGCCTGCCATAGGAGTGACTTATAGGTGTATATGTGTCCAGATATAGGTTTAGACATAGGTATACTATATCTAAGCAAGGGGTGATTACACGACCTTGCCCCAGCTGAGTGATCAGCCAGTTGTGTCTGTTTGGATGGCCAGCCACGGGTGGCAAAAGAGCGACAAGAACCGGATTCCCAGACATCTAACAGCCCGATCCACAGCCACAGCAAAGCTGAGACCCGTGGAGGTGACGTGAGACGTGGGACCGGCCATCTTGAAAAGACTGCGAAGTGCTGATAGTGCAGCTCCCGAGGCACTCTCGAAGCTGTGCATTGGGGTTTGAGAAGCCCCAGCCCTGAGCAGCTTGTGCACCGAAGATCTCCCCTCCACACTCACCGAGTGCTGCGTGGGGCCCTTTTGCATTTTCCTGCTCGACGCCTCTGTCCGGTCACTTGCCAGTTGGCTAGTGGCCTCTACGACGACGAATCTTTGAAACTACTCTGCTGGTCTGGTTGCTCCAGACTGGCCCTCGCTCCCCTGAAAAGGAGCAGCACCTCTGACCTTGCTGGTCCGAGTAAGAAGCAATCTTCAAATCCTGCGTGGGTTGTATTTGCCAAGGCCTGTTGACTCCGATCCGGAGCCTTGGTGGGACAGCTCGTGATCCACTCCTGGTCATCGTCGATGCCCCCGAGTCCGCATGGCAGCGGAGACAAGCTTCTCGACAACCACCTGATTGC
This sequence comes from Lissotriton helveticus, assembly GCF_964261635.1. NCBI lineage: Eukaryota > Metazoa > Chordata > Amphibia > Caudata > Salamandridae > Lissotriton > Lissotriton helveticus. The sequence continues at coordinate 359,892,913 of NC_136072.1, read as the reverse complement.
GCCCAACATCACCTGGATCCTTCCTGGTTCCATCCTGGTCACTGGCTAGTGACCCAGACTCTGTCCCCTCTGCTTTCAGGTACTCTACATCTTCGATCCACCCTTGGATCCAACCGGACTCTTCTCTCCTGGCCGCCGGCAGCATCTTCATCTCCAGGCTCCATAGAACTCCACGACGAAACCAGACACACTTTGGCACCTATGCACCCGCTTCCTGTGGGTGAGGTAACAATCAAACACCGGTGCTCCTGTAGTGGTTTACACCTCTAGTGTCCTACTTTTAAGTGGCTAAATTCTAGTCCAGTCGGAAGATTTCCAAAACAGTAACTTTGTAACTTTTACGCACCATTGACTTTGCATTGGTGCATGCGTGTGCTTTTAGCGCTGCACCCGAATCCCGCGGGCTACACAGTTAGTCCAGTGTAGTCCCAGCGATTCCCAAGGCCCTAGGCCTTACCATTGTTCGTAAAGTCATTCTTATACCACTTATTTAGTATATGGTTTAAGTGGCCACCGGGCCTATCCATAACTATGCAACTTTTGTATGTTTAACTGTGCTTTTGTTTAAACGCTTGTGCCTCTGCCCTCATAAAGAGTACAGAGGATTATTCTAGTAATAAATATATATATTTTTCTAATATATAACTTGTGTGGTGTCCTTTCATTTGATATTACAGGATTGCATATGGTCAAACAGCTGGCTTCACATGCCCTCTTGAGTTAAGCCTAAGACTGCTTAGTCCATGCTACCCCTAGGATAGCTTGTCTATAAGGTTCACTTTACAACCACCACCATAAGAGTTGTTTGGACTGATACAAGGTGCTCACTAGAATAGTGAACATCATACATCAGGCCAACTTCTCACATCGCGGGTCAAGGCTGTACGCGCACCGCTCTGGGCAAAAGTCGGCAGGAGGTTACCGCCTGCGCCGTCCACCGAACCGCGGACCGATCAGTGCCACCACCTGTCCCGCTATGCTCTGCAGAGGCCACTTCGTCACAGACCCGGCCTGGTCTCATAGGGGTGGGAGTAACAAAGGGCCCTCAGTTAGGCCTCTCTCCCCGAGGGAGTACTTCAACTCGCTGCTCTTTCTGCCGTACTTCCTGTTACCAAGGGGGACACCAGCTCCACACAGCTCATGGGACACGCTTAGACACCGTGCAGCCGCGTCCCCTCTCACAGCGCTTTCTCTTCCTCCGGTACTTAAACAGTTCTCTGGTCGGGGGTGCACTCACAGCTTCAAATGGCAGCCTCAACCTGTGGTCGGGTCCATGGGCGCCTGCCAAAGTGCCCTGTATCGCTGCAGGCTTCACTTGGGGAAACACCGCTCTCGCTACAATGCGCAGGGGCTGGAGGCAGCCTCAGTCGCCAGTATACGCTGTCCGCCGATCTGCTGACTGGGATCAGCCTCACCAAACGGTGCCACACACACCAGGCCCCCGCTCCTCACCTCTAATCTTCTCCGGCACTGCTGGACACTCCGGCCGCCACAGCAGTGCTCTATCACAGCTCACAGGATCCCCGGTGTCTTCCTCGCATGTCAGAGCTGGGGAACTGAGCGAAGGCGGCCTCGCCAATCTGTCAGATCCGCATGCCCCTGCTCCATGGGCCCCGCCCGCCACCAGGCCAGGCAGCGACGGCGGACCCCAAGATGGCGCCGGCTCCAGGTCCCTCACCACCATGGCGCCGCCCTGCCGCTCTACCTTGCCAGGTGCTCATGAAGGAGAGCACACTAGTGTGGTGCGCCTCCGCTCTCTTCCCTCAAGTGTCTCTCCGGGCAGCAGCCACCGGAGCTCCCCGATCCCGGCCTGCCAGGCCATCGCCACACATTGATAGGAAAGTCCGCAAAGAGCAGGCAGCAGCAAGAGAGAAGCGAGCCGCTGATGCCAAGCCAGCCTCTCGTGTCGATCCACTTGCAGGGGTTCGCAGATGGGCTTCAAATCGGGCGATATAACAAGGCTAAAGTGTGGCGGTGCCGGAGGGACAGGAACCCACGTCTTATCTCGCCGCCATCTTGGCCACGCCCCAAAACGTTTAATTTAGAAAGGAAAAAAATGAGGGGATTCATTTTGTCATAGAAATTATGGTTAGTGAGCTAGGAAGCAAAATAAGAACACATTTTAAATGAGCTCAATTATCTTTCTCTTCTGTTTCATTAAACCATCCTGACATGCAGACTGAAACATGCAATTCCAACACCAGCAGCAGACTTTCAGATAACTCCTTGGTGATCAGCAGTTGTACCAAAGTGTTGTCATGAGAAACTAGAGTGCTAAAATTCTGAATTTACGCCCAAAGTGTGGCACATCTGACTGCCATCTTGATGGAATTGAAGTGGAAAACTAGAAACATTTTCTACTAAGGATACTGTAGTAAAAGAGGAAATTAGGGAGCTTCTTAAGAACAATGTCTCCGAAGATGGCCACCAGAGGAAAAAAGAGCCCAATGTAGCACAAATATCACCCAAATGCAGCCCAAGATTAGTCTAATGGCAAACGTGCAAAACGCTTAATTTTATTTATTTATTGTTTGCAGTTTTATATAGTGCAGACTTGACCCGAAACTATTAGAGTGCTTTACATGATCATCCGTTATATTACACAAGGGCACACTCATTTTGGTTTTAGGCATCAGGGATTAAGTGATATGCCCGGTTCCCCAGTTGCAAAGTCGACAGCTCTGGCAATAACGCCACATTCTCTCTCCTTAGTGCAGCTAAAAATCAAGTGATAAACTGGATAAAAAACATAAATATAGAAAATAATTTAGAACTGCTTTGTCCCTATTTGAGAATTCAGAAAATGTGTCCTTATTTTAGTTTTTTTATAGCACAAACTATCATTTCTGTGGGACAAAGTCCCCCTCATTTTTGTAATTTCTAAAGGAATGCTTTAGTTATTAAATTTTTTTGATTACATCAAGATGACTTCAAGCGTACCACTCTTTTGTAATCAATATAGATTGTAAGCAATCTAGCTGTTCATTAGAACACTGTGGGGAGGCAGAGGTCAGGGTTACTGACTCTGCAATTGACGGCAGGGAGAAGGGAGCAGAGGCAGCATGTTCACCACACTGGGCAGGCGGGAGGGTGGGCATTGGCAGTACAATGGACCATGGTGGGCAGGGGAAAGGGGGTAAGGGGCAACAAATCTCCCTCTTAATAAGTTAAAAATGATGGCCTGGGGGGCGTGGCCAAGATGGCGTCGGAGTAGGACGCTTCTGAGAGCCTCTCCGACGCCGACTCTACAAAGCAACGAATAGCGGTGTCCAGGCCGTTCCTTTCGGCGTTGCACGAGCAGCGGAGGTCACTGGCAGCTTGGGGGTGCCGTCCGGACCCATCGGAGAGCTGTGCGGAGGCCAGAGACGGAGTTTGGAGCGGGGACGAGCTGAGGCCTGCGAAGCACCGGCCTCTGGTACCCAGGGGGCCGGCCACGCCTGACGCGGCAACCGGCGTGCAGGAGGAGCACTCGCCGCTCGCTGCCGAGCCCCGCCCCCGAGACTTGCCGACCCGCCGGGGGTGAGCCTTGTCCCTGGAGTGGGGACCCGGTGTGTGAAGAGGCTGGCGGGGCGTGACTGGAGCCTCGGAAGGAGCTCGGGGGACGACGCACCGGGCCGGAGGAGGAGTCCCACGCCGGAGAACCTTGGGGCTGCGCGCCCACGTGGTAGAGCGGCTCCGACTCATGGAGGCCTGACAGTGCAGAGCTGAAGTAGGAGCGGCTGGCGTCGCTGCGGCCCCGACACGGGGTGCCGGCTGAGTCTCACGTACTCTGAGGCGGACCAGAAGCTGCCCTGTTTGGAGCGGGCGGAACAGCGCCCAGAGTGGCTGTGGACAGTGGCCTACTTGGGCCCGTTCTTTGGCCGCCATTGACCCGGGGGACTTCCTGTTGCCTGGCCAGTGGAGCCCCAATACCGGACTATCAACCCTTGGGAGCATCGCTCTGGGTTCCCCGAGGTGTTTCTGGGACATAACGCTCGAAGTGGATGACCTCGGCGCCATCTTTAGGGGACCTCTCGGTTTGACCGGAACCTATCTGGCTGCGCTGCTGGGAAGCCTCATGAGGTGCCACTGCATTTGACTGGTGTCTATCGCGAGGGTCCCTGTTACGGCGGCTCCCCCCTACCCTGCAGACTACGCTTAATACCTGCTGCATTCCCGGAGTGGTGGTGGTTGCTGTCGGGGGTGGCTGCGCCTATGCACGGATAGCCTGAGAAGTGTGCTTCACTGCTTGCGGGCTTGGCCTGCCATCGTTGCAAAGACTCCAAGGTGCGGAAGGCCTACCACACTGCGGGCAGAGGGCTTAGCGGCTGCTTTTGGAGGGTGACGCGGCACTGCTGACGGGGAGTCCCGAACCCGGGGGGCGCTGTCCTGGGCTTCATACTCCCGCCTGCGACTACCTGCGACTTGGTAGTGGGAGTGCAACAACAACTCGCAATTATGTCCGGCGCGCAGCGCAAAGGGGGGAAGACGGTGAAGGAGGGGGCCCCCAAGTCATCACAGCAACCGGCGTCACCTGGAGCTAGCGGGTCCTCCAGACAGCCAGATGATGAGGCACCTGCAACTAAGGCCTTTATGAAGGAGCTTTTCGCGACTATTAAAGAGGACATCTCCGAACTCAGAACTCAGCTGGCATCGGACCTCCGGGAAGTGCGAAGGGATGTAGACGGAATTGGCGAAAGGGTAGCGACGCTGGAGGACCATGATCTTGGTCTGGCAAATGACGTGCACCAGCTTCAGCAAGACATCATACGGCTCACGGAGCAGAATTTGGATCTGCAAACCCACGCAGAGGATTTGGAGAACCGTTCCAGGAGGAATAACATTCGCATCAAGGCGGTGCCGTGGGATGGTGAATCGGGGGACCTGCGTGGCTATGTTCTGGCCTTGTTTCTCCAGATCCTGGAAGACGAGGAACTTCGGGACATCCAGATGGACAGAGTGCACCGAGTGGGGCTGCCTAGGAGGGGAGGGGGCCCGCCGCCGGATATTCTTGTCTGTGTGCACGACTTCCAGGTCAAGGAAAAGATTCTGAGGAAAGCTAGGACCATCAACTCCCTGCAGTTTAGGGGCCATCGCCCCCAGCTTTACCAGGATCTGGCAGCTACCACCTTGCAAAAACGAAGGGACTTCCGGCCGGACACCGCCTTCCTCCGGGAGCGCGGGGTGTCCTACTCCTGGGGTCATCCCTTCCGGATTATCTTTCGATGGGAGAACAGACTGCGACAGATCAACTCCCTGCGGGAAGCGAGGGATCTCCTAGGCATCGAGGAGGAGGAACCGTCCCGAGAGGCTCGTGCCTCACCATTCCGGCGGAGGCGTCGTTCTTCTTCCTGGCACAGGGTGGGCCCGTCCCCTGAGCGACAGCGACCGGATCCGGCAACTAGAGAGCAGGAGAGAGGAGACGCAGTGGCATCGGTGGCCTCCGCCACCATGACGGAGTCCCAGACGAGCTCTGGTGCAGCATGACCCCGCCTTCATGGCATGGCGTCGGAGGGGCTCTTGGCCTGAGGTCCCTGGGGTACACTGGTACTTTTGGAGAAGACACCCCAGACCTTGGACCTGGGGGTCGCCGAGTCGACACCCCTGCCCCGTTACCAGTCCAGTAGGGACCTCCTGAGCCTTGACCTGCTGGAACTGAAGACTGCGAGGTTCAGGTTCAGTGCTCTGTATTGCATTTTGTTCTTTCTTCTTTCTTGTTTTTTTTGGGGGAGGGGGGGGGGGGGAAAGGGGTGCGAGGGACCGGTGGTGGCAGCTCTGTATGGAATGTTTGGATTGCCGAGAATGGGGAGAGACGCGTGTTTTACTGCTTATTCCTGCTCTTTTGGCGTTGGGGATCCACTTTGGCCTCCGATTCACGGGAGAGGATGATCTGGGGGGTGACAGAAGGGTGTATGGGGAGATCAAACGTTTGCTGACAGTCTCACCTGTCCTTCCTATGTTGTTCTGCAGTTTGATGGGTATGCAGGTCCAGTACAGGGAGTGCGGCTGTTTGGTGGTGTACATGGCGTGGAGTGATTACTTTCCCTAATGCCTGTCAGCGTGGGAACTTGGAATGTAAAGGGTCTTAACTCCCCGCAGAAGCGGCAGAAACTATGGAAGTACATTGTAGATCACCACCTGGACGTGGTTGCCCTTCAGGAGACCCACCTGGCTAGGCGAGATGAGTTGAGGCTTCGTCATAGGCAGTTCCCTCTTATTTACAGGGCGTCTGCGTCCACGAAGCATAGAGGGGTGGCCCTACTTTTTCGGGCTTCCCTGCATTTTCAGCCCACGGGGATGTCTGCGGACAAGGAAGGCCGGTGGCTCCTGGTGAGGGGGCTGTTGCATGGTCGTCTGTGTACTTTTGCTGTGATGTATGCTCCTAATGTGGGACAGAATGCCTTCTTACAGGGACTACTGGACAGGGTGGGGAACTTCGTGGAGGGTCACCTGTTCTTGTTGGGGGATTTCAATATGGTGTGGAACAAGGGATTGGATAGCTCTGGAGGCCACAGAGCGGACGCGGGAGTCTTCTCAGACGAAACTCTGCGTCAACTAGGGGACATGGGATTGATTGATAGTTGGCGTTTTCGTCACGCTCAGACTAGGGATTACACCTTCTTTTCCAATGTTCACCACTCATACTCCCGCATTGACTACATCTTGACTAGCCAGGCTCTTCAGGGGGACATACAGTTAGCTGACATCTTTCCACTCTCGCTCTCGGACCATAGCCTCGTGGTACTGAGTTTACATTGGGCCGCCGGGGGAGATGGTTGGAGGAAGTGGTATTTCCCGGCCGCATTGGTGCGAGATGAGGTGTCTTGTAAAGCTCTACGCGCAGCTATTGGCGAATTTTTTCTCCTCAATCCGCCTACGGACACATCAGTATATACCACTTGGGACGCGTGCAAGGCTTCTTTGAGAGGCACGTGCCTCGCTCTCAACGCGAACCTGAACAGACTGCGACGGGAAGAGAGAGAGGCTCTTGAATCCGAGCTGGCCTCCCTAGAACAGGCTCACAAGGCGAACCCCTCTAGGGTGACTTTACGCCCCCTGACGGCGGTGCGTGGGAAGCTGAGGGCCCATTATAATAACAGGGCGGAGTTTACTATCTTACGTCTCCGACGCACCTCCTACTCCCAGGGCAATAAAATCGGGCGCCATCTTGCCCGGCAGCTTCGGGATAAGCGCGAGAAGGATTATATCGGAGGTATTCGCGACCATGCGGGCTTCGTCCAGCATAGAGATGCGGACAAGGCTACTATATTCGGGCGCTTCTATGCTGCGCTTTACTCGAGTGACTCGCTTGATCCGGGGGCCCAATCCAGATTCCTGGAGGGCCTGCCCCTCCCGAAAGTCTCTGGGGTCTGGAACGAGCAGTTATCCTCCCCCGTCACTCGAGAGGAGGTCTTGGATGCCATTAAGGCCCTGAAGCTGCATAAGGCCCCTGGGCCTGACGGTTACACGGCCCTCTTTTATAAAACATTCGCCTCTGACATTTGCGACTACTTAGTCTCCCTTTTCAACGCAATGGCGAGTGATGGTAAGACCACGGATTCTATGGCCGAAGCTTTAATCACGGTTATCCCCAAGCCTGGGAAGGATCCTACCTCTTGTGCCTCTTACCGCCCGATAGCACTTCTTAACCTGGACGCCAAGCTGTACTCCTCCATTCTGGCGGGTAGATTGCAGGATCTGATGCCTGCCTTGATCCATCCTGATCAATCGGGGTTTATTAAGGGTAGGCAGACTCACGATAACCTGCGTCGCGTCGTCCATCTCATTGAAAAGGCGGACAGGTTTCGTATTCCGGCGGTGCTGGTTGGGCTCGACGCGGAGAAAGCTTTCGACCGCGTTGACTGGGGCTTTCTGCACCAGACGTTGGTAGCCTTCGGATTCTCGGCTGCTTTCATTAGGATGATCGAGGCCAACTATAGTGGCCCTACCTCTCGGGTGATAATCAACGGCCACAGATCGGCGAGTTTTCGCTATTCCCGGGGGACGCGCCAGGGATGTCCCCTGTCACCCCTGCTTTTTGCTCTTAGTATAGAGCCGTTAGCTTTGGCGGTACGGGAGGACGAGCAGATTCTGGGTCTTCCCTTTACAGGTGAGCAGCATAAGATCTCACTTTTTGCTGACGATGTCCTGCTGTCCATCCAGGACCCAGCGCTATCATTGCCCCATGTCCACTCGGTGCTCTCTACCTACGAGGAGGTGGCGGGCTTCAAAGTTAATTTTGGTAAATCTTACATCCTAAATTTAACCCTGTCACCGGGGGAGGTGCAGCGGATCCAGCTGCTTACTCCGCTCGCTTGGGCGTCGACGTCCTTGCTATATCTGGGCGTACGGTTGACCGCCACAGTGGGTGCTTTGTTCCAAGCCAACTTCCCCTCGATGTTAACTTCCATTAAATCTGAACTGGAGCGTTGGAAGCCTAAATTCATCTCGTGGCTGGGCAGGATACACGCCCTCAAAATGGTGCTCCTTCCTAAATTGTTGTACTTGTTTCAGGCCTTACCTATCCCGATAGGATCAGACTACTTCCGCCGCTTGAAGACCGTCATGTTGCGATATGTCTGGCAAGGTGGCCGAGCGCGGCTTCCGTTTTCGGTTCTGTGCCGTCCGAGGCTGGAGGGGGGAGTTGGCTATCCGGACGTGCATTTGTACTATAAGGCCGCCCAACTGAGGGTCATCGTGGAGTGGTCTCAGCAGATGTCGGAGAAGCATTGGCTCCATATGGATCGGAGTGTGGCGGGACGCTCCATCTGGAGTCTGGCCTGGTTACCCAAGGCACATAGACCCAGGAATGCTTACATCAGCACTCCCACGAGCACGGTGTTAAAAGTCTGGGACACGGTATGCAGCGACGATCGCTGGACCACATTCCCGTCCCCGTTTACCCCGATTCACTATAACCCGGCCTTTCCCCCGGCCTTGATGGAAGGCCCCTTTGAGGTCTGGAAGGACGGCGGCTGTAGAGCCCTTACCCATTTGTTTCATGGCACCGAACCCCTTACCTTCCACAACTGTATGAGGGATTATGGCGTTCCCCCGACAGAACGCTTCAGACACCTTCAGCTCCTGCATTGGGCGGCGTCACCGGCGGTAGTGGACGCTGCTACTAGACCCCTATCGAAATTCGAATCTTTCCTTCTCCGCACATCTACCATGAAGGGAGCAATCTCGTTCCTGTACAAATTGCTGTTAGACTCTACTGTGGCGCCGCGGCCGCGATATCAAGGTCATTGGGAATCCACCCTGGGGAGGGACATCTCTACTAGTGAGTGGCAGGGCTTATGGAGGGACGTGACGGCGCATAACCACTCTACTGACCTCAGGGAGGCACATATGAAACTCATCTTTGATTGGTACCTGTATCCCTCTAAATTGCATCGCATATTTCCCACTACTTCAGATAGGTGTTGGCGGGGCTGTGGGATGTTGGGAAACTTTAGCCATATATGGTGGGAATGCCCTACCATTCGGCCATTCTGGACTGAGATCTTGTCCCACATTAAAGACATTTTGGGTTACCCGATCCCGGACTCCATGGCTTTTGTGTTATTAGGGCTTAGAGACCCGCTACTTGAGCACCAGACTAGAGCGGATAAGCGTATTATGTGGTTATGCCTGGGGGCGGCTAAGATGACACTGGCAGCCGCTTGGAAATCCCCGTCTGCTCCCGCTATTTCCTTGTGGCATGCCCGACTGTGGCGTCTGTTGAGCATGGAACGTCTCTCTGATATCTTTCGGGGGAATTTCAAGAATTTTATGTACAACTGGGGCCCGCTTGTGAGGTTTTTGTCCCGAGGCTTGCCCTCGGCAGTATGTCCATCAGCAGTGCGGTCCCTCCATCTCTTCCAGATTTAAATTCCTGAAGACCTGATTTGCTTGCGTGCTTGTTGGCTGCCACCACTGGGGGGGGAGGGAGATGTTGGGGAGGGACGAGGGGGGGGGGTTAGTTGGGGTTATTGCCTTCTGTTTCTTCTTCTATTGCGATTGGCTCTGCCTGAGGAGGACCTCTAGACTCTGGATGATATCTGGGCTGTCCTCTCTGTCTGAGGATGCGATGTCCACTGTTGACAATCTGTCCTACACGAGAACTGAACTGAGCAGACGTTTCCTTGTTGCCTTATCGGATTATTGCTGGCTTCTTGTGGACTTTGGAGCCCTGTAGCCCTTTTTCTTCGATGATTCAGTCCCTATCTTTGCTCCCCCTGTGTGGGGCTTTATGGCGTTATGTCGCCTATCTTCCTCTCTTTCTTTCCTGTTCCCCCTTTTCCTGTTTCCCTCCCCCTTCTATTCTTCTGATGTTTAAAATAAATAAAAATTTTACAAAAAAAAAAATGATGGCCTGTGTGGTGCATTGGACCAATGAGAAGTGGGTAGAGACATGGACTCGGACAAAAAAGGATGGAGGGCGGTGGCAAGGGGCACCAAATTGACCTTAAATGGCAGGCACCAGGGATGCAGCAGTACAGTACATCACACAGAGCAAACGAGAGGAATGCAGCACAACGGACCATGGGAAGCAATAGGGAGGGAAAAGGGACATTCTCATGAACAACTGAGAGCAGAGGGGAAAGAGGCAAGGGCAGCGAGTTGATAATATCGGACAGATAGGAGGGGCAGTTGCAGCACAACGGACCATGGAAAGCAAGGGGGAAGGGATAGGACCCTGCACATGGAAAACAGAGGGCAGGAGCAGCAAGCTAACCATACAGGGGAGGCGGGATGCGCACTGGAAGCACAACACACCATGAACAGCAGGTGGGAGACTATAATGGCATACAGACAATGGAGGAAAGGTGGGAGGGTGTCAGAGGCAGCAAGCAGGTCACAGGGCTGATGGGAGGGGCAGTAGCAGCACAAAATACCGTGCATGGCAAGTGGGAAGGTTAGTGGCAGCACAGTAGCCATGGTGGGCAAGCGGGAGGGGACAGGGCCATGCACAAAGGATAACGGGGAGAGGTAGGGGCTGGACACCGACAAGAAAGGGCAAGGGAACAGGGCATGGAGCTTCACTACAGACCTTGTGTCCAGCCCCCCACCATGCATTATGATGGATATCTTACTTTTCATGAAAATCAAACAGAAATTCAATGAAAAAGAACAAAGGTTAAAGTGATGTTATAGTCAGGCATTGTAAGAATATCAAACTTTGCATTAAAAAAACTTCAAAATTCACAGAAAAAAACAAAAGGTAAAGGGATGTTATAGTTAGGTGAAAACATCACGTAAAACGAGCCATTTGATACTATCAAATCCACTGAAATTCACCAGTCACAGTTAATTCAAGTAACTATAACTTGCATGCTTGCCATGCAGTTTTTACCCTTGCATATTAAACCACTCAAGACGTCTTCACTAACTACATTTATAGCATCCCTAATCACATCTGAAATGCCATCATTGTTGATAAAAAGCTTCTCGCCCTACTAACTTCTCATTGCTGTTTTTCCTTGCTTTCTATTCTTGTCCTAAATTGCGCTTGATGCTTATATAACTCTTGTTCCACTTTATTTCTATCCTTCTACTCCATTACTACTGATTTCAACCTCCCTTCCAACTTAGATGCCCCTTTCTCTAACCGGGTAATCTCATTTCTCTCTTTCTATTTTTAGACACCACTAAACTTCAGTTTCCCCATTAAATAGGCTTTATGTGCGTCCTACACTACTTCAATCTTTGCCATTCCCTTATTTCATTCAAAGAACTCGCCTGTTCTCATCTGAATCTCCCATACCTTATCCGAATGACGGAGGAGCATCCTGTCCGATGTCCACCTTGCTGGTGCCTTCTGATTTGACAGAGCAAAGTGCATAAGTTTAGTGGCATGGTCAGGGAGATGAATAGGAAGATGCTTTAACTTCAGAACTTTACTCATCTCACCGCTCTTTACAAGGCAAAAGTCCAGCAGTGAGTAGTGACCATGCTTCTTAATTAAAAAGTATACTCCCTTCGTTTTTAATCCCTCTTTCACCAAGCATCACATAAGTTCAAATCTTGCACCCGTATTCTCCAGAAGTAAACCGGAGATCCTGCTGATGACCTATCTAGATCATTGCTTGCCTTAAAACTATATTAAATTCCCTCCTATGAATATAGGAGACTGAAAATCTAACCAGTCTGAAAACAGTTGCGTACGGGCATTTCATCATCAATATTGGGCCCATAGTAGTTGGTTATAGTAAATCAGTCTTCTTCGCCTTAATCTCTGCAATCATCCAACGCCTCCATCATCAGTCTTACTTTTCACTACTTCAATACCTATGTTACCCCTAATTATAATTGCTACCCCCTTAACACTATGTGTCTGGTCTGTAGCAGTCGCCTGCTCAACCCAGCTCTGCCTCAGCATCAAGTCTCTACATTCTGCTCTTAGTAGATGGGTTTCTTGCAGCAACATATGTGCACCTTTGTCGCTTAAGCAGCTCAAGATCTGTCTTTGTTTCCTTTTGATCCAGAGACCATTCACATTCCAACACACCATCTGTAACAGAAATTCCTGTTGCCCTCCTATTTCTTCACCTGTTCCTATCCGGACCACCTAGACTTAAATCTAATCTTGGGTCCCTCACTCTCCATTTGAGCCTTAAAATATGATTACATTTTTTTTTATTTCTGCCCCTAGGCTCTCCACCTTGTGCACCTCACTCACTCCCCTCCCCCTTCCCATGGGAACCCTTCCCTCTAAATTTATTGGCATAAGGAATGCCTCTATTTGAGCCCCCTATCACCAGGCGGCCATTGTTTCGCATTTCTTTTCTAAAGATTCTCCCCTAGCTGCTTTTTTTGTTGCTGTTGTCAAAACTGTCTTTATAATTGTTTCAAGTATACAAATAGCAGGACAAATCATATAGTACAGTTCCTTCGCTAGAGTACACGACTAATGGCCGTTTCAGGGTTTCATAACATAGGGAACAGGCTAATTTCAGCTAGTATCCAAATTGCCTGCATCAGGCACCACAAAATATACAATAATTCTACAATCCCCAACACTCACTCCTTCCAGACCTAACCTCAAACTAACCATGGTATAGGAGATCTCTTGTGATTATACAAGTGGAACCATCGTCTCCAAACTGGGATAGAGCTAGTAAGCACCAGGGCGGCAAAATCCTACGCCCCCTTCTCCACTCAAACAACCTGCAACTCACATAAGAACTGAAAAAGATTCATCCGGGTAGGGCAGGCACATAGTAGTAGACCCATAGAGAGATCATGAACAAGAGGAACCCAGATATACTCAAAATCTTTATAAGTATCTGATAATATATCTGTCATGCGCTCCATAGTAACCTCTCTCCATAACTTGCCGTGCCATTGGGTCATGGAGGGTGCCACGTTACATTTCCAGGCAGCCACTTCTGCGATTTTTGCTGGACCCAGACAGAGCCACATTACTGTTTTATACCCAATATTTTGATACTTCAATAAATGACTTGTCAACCCCAATAGTACAAATCCAGGACCAGAAGGGACCGGGTACCCTAGAATCTCCTTGAGCTGGGCAAGAATCTCCGCTGAAAAGAGTTAAATACTCAGACAGTTCCACAATGTATGCTTTAAAGTCAGCTAGCATGCCACATGCTCTCCAGCAAAGGTCAGACGTGTGGAAAGATTTTTTTTTTAGTTTAGTAGGGTAGAGGTACCAATCAAACAAAAGTTTATAATGTGCCTCCCTCATGCCCATGGAGTGATTACATTGAGGAATATCCTGCCACAGCATAGACCAACAAGCCTCCAAGATGGTACAGCCCAATGCCTGGTCCCAGAGTTCCATATGCTACGGGCATGGTGTAAGCAGGGAATCTAATAAAAGCGTGTACAGAAAAGATATACATTCTTTGTGCCACTCTCCTGCCGAGTGAAGTTTTCAGTAGTGGTCAGGCTCCTAGTTGCCATCTCCCTCACACCCGACTGAAGCACCCAGTGGGCTAGTTGAGTATAACAAAAGTATTCTGTAGGTGGAAGGTGGAATTCCTGCCACCAATTTTCAACGGTCAAATTGTCCCAGTTATGTAATAAATCAGATATGGTAAGACAACCACCCTACCCTCCACGCATCGAAGGGGCCCAAACACAGCACTGGAGGAAAGGCGGGATGAATTGAATAGGTGTAAGAGGCGAGGGAAAGGTAGTCCAGGAAGTCTGTCTAAGCACCTTGTCCCATACCTGAAGTGAAGTCTTAGTAGGAGTAATCAGATATGTATTCCGAGGCCTGTCTGCCCTAGGCTTCCATAGCAGGTTCCAGATGTATTTCCACACAACTGCCCTGTCCATATGAAGCCAATGTTTGTCTGACATCCAGGCAGTCCACTGAGTGATCACCCTCAGCTGGGCTGCCTTATAGTTAAGATTGAAGTCGGCAGCACAGCACGGCAGTTTATAAGGCAATCATTCCCTGCAAATTTGCCACTCAAACCGAATTATTAAGGAGCGCAGTGCCGGGAGATAACTGCGTTCTAGTTCAATAGGAAGACCTTGAAAAAAATAGAGTAGTTTGGGTAATAACATAATTTTAACTGCATGGATTCTTCCCAGCCATGACAGGTACAAAGGGACCCATTTGTGAATATCAGTCTTCAGTTATAATATTGTGGAATAGTTAGGTCAAAAGAGTTCCGGAATGCTAAGGGCAATTTTAATACCCAAATATGTAATTTCTCTCTTAGCCCATTGGAATGGTGTGCTTGTCCTTATCACATCCTCTTCGGACAAGGGCAGAGTCAAGTTAAGTACAAGCTTTGGCATAGCCAATAGGTCTCGCCTTTGGAACCTTATACATGTTTAGCAATGCAGTACATTATTCCCCACTGGCTGGGAGGATCGACAAAGTGAGCTGATCGATGGTCCCTGCGAGAAATGGCATGGATGAGAGCGATGTGTTCGCGCAGAAATATTAAGAAGTGTGAAAGAATGAGAGCGGTGTGTTGTCAGTGACATTTCAGGATGCGCAGAGCATTGGAATTAGCGTGAAAGGGAAGGGGAACGGGTGACAGGGATTGGCTTTTGTGTGAAAAGTGAAAGGAGAGAGAAGCTACCCGGTGAAGCGGAGAGCCGTGGGCTCTGGGTGAACGGACAATGGAGAACGAGGGGCTCTTGGTGACAAGTGAAAGGAGAGTGGATGGGGAGGGTGTGAAGGGCTGTATGTCCTAGACATCAAAAGTGACCTTCGATGTCTCTTTTATTTCGAAGTGCTTAATTTTTTTTTAAATGTGCCCTTTAGCACTTTATCAGGAATACATTACAGGTCGATCTTGAGAGCAATTTAAAACTGCTTTTTACACAGAATTTATAGGTGTGCATAATGGTTTCAACAAACTTTCACATATGAAATGATCCCCCGTCCCATCATAATCTCCATACTGTTTGTTATCTAGATGAGATGTTTTATAGATGTAAAACGAGGTTTCTTCCAAAAGTCTTTATGCGTTAGACACGGCACTCTCAACTCGGTGCACATCGCAACAGAGAGACAGGGAAGCCCCTGCAGCTCTCGCGAGACACTAACATTATTCGTAAAACCGATGCCTTAACTTAAGTCTGAATGCTGTGGCGTTTAGGTGAGCAGCCTTTGTTAACATTATTATTTAAATTCAAAAACAGTAAAAAGCAAATGCGGGCCAATAGCTGAAATACAAAGTGACAGTAGAGGCACACAGTATAGATGCACGGCCTTTAGGTGCACAGAAAATATAGCTTTAGTTTATTGGGACCTTAAGATAGTGATTGTTCGGAGCAGTGATAAAAGCAAATATGAGCTGCAAATAAGGAGTAAGGATGCTTGCTATAGATGTGGCTTAATATTTTCCTTCATGGAATATTCAGTAACCTTCTTAAAGACTGATGTATCTGCATTTATACAGGGTCTCAGAGCATTCCTTCCTTTAAGGGACTCCTTCAATCATATTGGCAGTAATCAACACCAAATTTCAAAAAATCCAACCGCAATCTCAAAATGCACCACTAGATGGCCACAAAGCCATCTGTTTAGACCTACAAACTCCTAACTTTCCCGTAAGTCTGCAACCATTACTGAGAGTTAAAACAAGGTTGCGAGACAGGACTCCTGCTGCTCCTGAACAAATTAACAAGATAACAAAGTGGGCTCTCACTTAGCAAAGCAGCTGAGGATTAAGAGGGAGAAGGAATACATAGAAAGTAATTGTGAGGGGGGAGGGGTGGCGACTTCTGACAATGAGAAGGCCCAAGGCTTTTGGTGGACGAGTTACTTACCTTCGGTAATTATTTTATCTGGTAGAGACACAGTCTAGCCGTAGATTCCTTAACTTAGAATATCCCCAGGTGTCAGACTGGATCTGGAAAATGTTCCGCAGCAGCACCTCTGCGCGCGATGGCGGCTTTGCACAGCTCCGCCCCGACGTCGTCCACAGTCGTGACGTCAGCAGAGCCATATAAGCCTCTCCCAGCATGCTGACATCAGTTTTCGTCGAAGAAACTTTTCGGCGCCACAATGCGGAGCCACCACCAAAAACTGAGAGAGTATGGGAACAGTGTGTGAAAAAAGATGAAAAAGAAATTGAATGGTGAAAAACAGCACCATAAGGGTATCACTGTATACTGAATAATAGTGAAGGGAAAGCGCAGAGCACCTCTCTGAGAAGCAACCCCGCAAAAGCGAAAGCTAAACCATCCCCGGAGGCAGAAGAAGATGTGAAAAAACATCATGGCAGACGACAAAGTCTGCAACCAAAATATATAAATGTAAAGGACAACAAGTCCGGAACACCAGAGAAATGACAACCCACCACAAGACGACACCAGGAAGGGACGCCACATCCCCTGCAAGAGACCTCAAATGAATGGACTGCCGGGGAGGTAAGAGACCCCAAGTCGATTGAGAGGGGGGGACATGAGTAGACCCCACACTGGACGACCCAGGTCGTAGGGATGTAAATGGACACATGACATGAGTATACCGCCCAATCACGAGAATGGGAGTAGTAGAGCAAGCAAAACAGGATGAAGCATTCAGTCGAGGAATGAAGTGAAAGATAACACCCTGGAGAAAGACAAAGCCACCCGGAGGGAGGCGAATGCCAAAAACCCAACCTGAAAAGGTCCTCGCAGAATTGGAGGATGGGTGGGCTATAAGGAATCTGCGGCTAGACTGTGCCTCTACCAGATACATCGTTACAGAAGGTAAGTAACTCGTCCATCTGATAGAGACATCTAGCCGCAGATTCCTTAACTTAAAATAGATTCCAAAGCCATACCCATAGAGGAGGCGGGTCTGCGACTGAACCCCACCAAGTTCCAGAGAGAACTTAGCCGTCAACAAGGGGACGAAACACAGTGGGGACAGCAATGCCAGCGCAGCCAACACCAGACCACGAAGCGCTCAAAATAGCGGAAAACAATGGGAGGCAAAGGCACCACGAGCCTTCAAAGAACAGCACAAAAACCCTGTGTGTATACCAGGGTTTAGAGCAAGAAGCACAGAGCCAGAAAGGCCGGTGTGGAAGTGAGAGTTCATGGCTTCATAAAGAAGAGGAACTGAACCTAGAGTTCGATGGATCCTCAGGATCCGATGTGTCGGCAGGGAGGACAAAACGGCATGACATAGTCAACACATACCGGTTAAGTATACACAACAGTGGAAAAAAGCACTGTTGAATCTGCACCAGCTAAGAGACGTGGGGCAGCAATGGCAGGATGCCGACCCATGGCCAGAAAGTGGCGGTATGACCAGAAACACAAGTCACTCCAGTATACAGTTGCTCCTTCACAAGAGTTGTTAGAGGGCGGACGGCAACAAGCAGACACACCCAGCACACAACCACAGTAATACTGGTACTTATGTGGAAGTCAGAATACTAATAAGCATACAGTGTGGATGCCAGAACCACACTAAGCATAAGGAACCCCCCTGTAGGGTAGCATGAGCAGCCCATACAGACCCAAGAGGTCGCACCATAAGCAGACCGGAGCGAAGACCAGGGACATCGCAGCAAGGAACGTTGCCTGCGCGACTCCGCTGAAGGAGAGCAGATATATATCAAGAAGATACACATGCAAAAAGGATGTGTTGCATGAAACAAGACAAGAGTACGGTATAAGTACCAACAGTGTTGGTGAAGAGAGGTGGACAGGATAATGTCCAGATCTGTAAGCGACATCAGCCACCCGTCCGGGAGGAGCCACGGTCCCCGTCAGACAGACAAGGAGATGGACCAGGACACGAAAATGGAAACATTCAGGACCAACGGAATGGCCTAGGGATGTACACGCAACACTATCCAAGAAAGCGAGTATCCTGAAGAGAAAACTGCCCCTGAGAGTGTTACTGCAGGAACCCAAAGTAGAAGCGTGGAAAACACCTGTGCAGAAAGCAGCAGGGTTATAGGAAAAACTCCTGTTCGGGAAGTGCCCAGAAAATGAGAGCACAAGGCAGTGTACAGCATAGATGTACGTGACGAAGATGCGAAGACGCCACCGCCTATTGACAAGCCCAGACAGGGCTGAAGTATGAGAAAGCAGAAGCGGAAGAAAGAACACAGGCACCCCTATGATATACAACATACCAGGGTGCACCCACACTACTCGCAAACACTGAAATGTTGTGCCGCGCAGCGGCTCCGCCCTTGCACTATGTGATGGCAATGCGTCGGCCACGGAAGAACTGTGCCAGAATGGAACAGAACAAGGGGTCCCAAGGGACAGTGGCTGGCGAAAAGAAGAGCAGCCAATATGGACAAAGAGGAACACAGCGAAGCTGAAAAAACGCCCCTTGGGAAAGGCAGGCGAGGCAGAGCCTCACGGTTGGGAACCCAAACTGATAAATGTAAATGTACAGGAATTTATATAGCGCAAATCACCAAGCGGTTTCTAAGCGCTTGCTTAGGGAACACGTCCTGGTATTCCCCTGTGAGATAACCCCGGCAGGGTATCCGCAAGGTGAAAGCCAGGCATCCCGCCACGAGGGGCCATTGTGGAGATTAAGCAAGCTATTGCCCAGAGTCGCAGAGTGTGAACCCGTGAATCGAGTAGGCACCGGAGCGAGAATTGTCGAGTCATGGACATTTTTTTAGGACTCAAGACCCCGCCGAGCCGGGAATTGAACCCTGGTCCCGGGCTGACCTCTGCTTCCAGGTCTGCCTCCTCTAACCAGTGAGCCACACTTCTCCACTACGATTCTACAAAGTGCTACAGACAACCGTAGACCCCCAACGTTAACGGAAAGTGCTATAGGGCGACGCTAACGCGTGGGTCGCATACCGGCAGAAAGAAAGGACAGACTGATCCACAGAAGAACCTCTGTGAGGAAGACTCCACAGGAGCGTACCAAGCCTGCCTTGTAGGAAGGTAACTACACAGTAGCAAATACCCCACATAGGGAAAGTCGCAAGGGGGCTCCTCTTGAGGCAAGCTCACCGACAAGGGACCGAAAGGAAGGCAGAACCAGCTGTACTGAACAAAGGCAAACATGGCGTAGTAGCCATCTAGACAATCTGGGTATTACGTCATAAACCCAGGGTCCCAAACAAACAAGGCAACGCTGCCTATGCATCAGAAAAAGCAACACAAAGTCATACAATTGTATGAAAAAGATAAGGCACAAGGACGAGAAAGCCAGGCGGCAAGGGCCAGAAAATTACAGAAGGCCAGACAGGAGTCCTCCAGTTGCAGCCTTGATGCCCAGAGTAAAATCCAGAGTGCTCAGATGGTTGAAGAAGTGGTGTCAGAATGTATCTTGTCCCACAACGAATCTAAGGATCCACCCTCATGTAAGCCCTTAAGTACCCTGAGGAAAGGGTTGGGACGATACAGGGGTCCCCTCCCTAAGGAGGGGCTGAACAAGGGGGAGGATACTCCTCTGTCTTTTGTTTAGGTTCGCTCCAGAGCGGGAGCCACCAGCTCCCTGAGCTGCTTTGAACTGCACTATGCATTGAGGGCACCAAGCGCTCCCACCCTGCCCCAATACACTAAATCCTGTCTGGGAGGTGTTTACACTTCCCTGTGACAGGATACCTATTGTTCTGCCTTCCTCTACCCAAGCTTGGCTCAGCAGCAGGAGTGCAGAAACATGTCTCTAGCCGGCAGAAGCCCTAGCTTGCTCTAGCTTGCTATCCGGGTGTGGAAGACTGGTACCGGGAGCACCGAGGGCCTCCCAAAGGAGCTTTAGGGTGCATGGAATCATAGTGTGGGGGTATGATTCCAACATGTTTGGTACCAAACATGACAGGGTTCATTACAGACAGTTGTGAGATGCTCATCGCGTAATGATGCAGTGCCCCTCCATATGTCAAATGGCTGTCTCATAAGAATGGAGAATGGTCTCCATGGGCTGTAGGGGTGTCCTGCTCATGCAGGGGCACCCTCCTACTTAGACCCCAGCACCCTACATTCAGGATTGTAAGGCCTGGCTTAGGGGTGACTTTTAGGTTTTAAGTGTAGTGACCCTATATATAGGTAAACCCATCTTTCGTAAGTGGTACTAGCACCAGTTTACACAGGTGACAATGGCAGGCCTGTAGTTGCAAATTGAGTGGTTCCCCATGGGTGGCATAATGCATGCTTCAGCCCATGTACCTATGCCTTGGGTACCTTAGTACCATATAATAGGGACTGATAAATGTTCACCAGTGTCCAATCTGAGATGTACCTAAGTACTTACCAAACCATTTTACGGGCGAAAGCACAGAGACTGGGGTCCTGATTAACCGGATCCCAGTCATTCTAGTAAGAAACAGCATTGTATCAAGCAAAAAGCGGGGGTAACTATGAAGGCAGATCCTACTTTCCTACACATACTCACACTGGAAAAGTGAACGTGATTGTGGCACAGTGATAGCTTTCTAATTCAGAACTTGCTCATGATTATCAGAAATTTGAAATCGCCTATTACATTTCCAAGAGGAATATTGCTGGGTTTTAGAATGTAAGTAAAAAATGCTATGCACACCTATTTGTCCTGGTTAGATAGTGGTGTACCCAGAGAAAAAACTCTGGAGGGTGCGGAGTGACCTAGGGATTCCTCCATACCTTTTAAATTTCATTAAGAGGCTACACCTCAACAACTTCTCTCAAGTACGCTCTGGTAGGCACGGGAAACTTCCTTCCCGTTTTCCTGTTCAAAAGGGGGTATGGCAGGAATGTGTTTAAGCTCCTACTTTATTTTGTCTTTTTATAAATGGTCTCATCAACCATCTTAAAATAATCAAGGACAACGATGCCCCAAAGTTAGCCTCAGGGAAGGTCCCTGCGCTGATGTTCTCAGACGATACTCTGTTACTTTCAAAATCGCCTATGGGCATTCAGCGTATTTTAGATGGTTTTGAACATTTTTGAAAGTCAAGAGGGCTGGAGATCAATTAAGCTAAAAAGAAATACATGGTCTTCAACCCTCCCTACACAACTCGCTCAAACCCTTCCCTACATGGCACTCCTCTAGAAAGAGTTAAGATATTTGATTACCTGGGAGTTACCCTGGCAGAACATTTTGAATGGGGTCCACAGTTGGATAAAGTAAGGCTTAGATTAACGCAGACAGTGGGTGGCATAATGAAATTGTACAGATCCTCAACTTTTAAACCTGCCGCCCTTGTGGTGGAAATCTACAAAGCCCAAGCGAGGGGTGCCACACTCTATGGGGTGGAGCTGTGGGGGCATTGCCCCTCTGGCAATTTGATAAAGGTGGAGAACAACTTAATGCGCCAGATATTAGGCTTACCCCACAGCACCTCCCTTCGCATGGACCTCAGAATGAGGCCTCTTGACGAAGAAATTGCCCTGAGAACTTTAACATTTTGGCGGAGGTTGTGGGTGACTCCAGAGCTGTCTGACTTTAGGGCTGAGCTAACTGAGCTTTCAAACATTTCTACTAAAAAGACAATCCCACGGCTTTGCCATATAAGGGACATTGCCTCTAACTTGGGCAAGCCGGATCTCTGGAGCACTTCCGAGACTTTGTGTACTAAGCTTTCCAGGTTGGACCTAGTTAGTTCATACAGAGCAGCTAATCTAACGTCCATTCGAGAATGCACCTCAAGCGGTCGTTTAACCGCAGACTTTCTAATGGTAAAGGATGTATATAGTAGGTAAAGCTTTTTAGGCTTTGTTCCACCCCCATTGGCTAGGAAACTGTATATGCAATTGAGCGCTATGGAGGCCTAAAGTATGACACCCACCCACCAATTGTTTTTGCTGTTTCACGCTTCCTAAATTGTATTTGGCACATTCGCCAGGTTTATCTAAAGTAGTTTTTAGGGGGTTGAAGAGTTATATGAACCGCCGATTGGCGAGCATGTTTTTTGCCAGGCCCTATGCCTTGCATCGCTGTCCTGCCGTTCTTTTTTAGTATACATTTTATAATTTGTCTATATCTATATAGATGGTTGCTTTTAACAATTTTATCAATGATGGTTGTATTTTAACCGGTTTATGTTATAGCATATGATTTCACATCCCTGCTGCACCTATGTATTGTGCGTTGTGTCCTTTTCATTTGTGGTCAGACTATTGTACAGAGGATCCTGGTCAGCATTCACTGTTTTTAAACCAGACGTGTATAATATATGTTTTATTGATACACTTTAATGGCCCTAGAGGCCGAAATATAGTATTAATGATGATGACAGTTCTATTTTGAAATAGAGGGACTCCTAGAAATTCATCGCAAAGTCTCTGTGTAGTCAGAGCCTAGAGTGCAGGAATATTATAAAGCATATTTGTAGTCTGCGGCTAGAGTGTTGAGTTATTATGAGGCTACTCGCAATATTTTTGATATAGTCAAAGACTGAGTTATTATAAAGCACATTTGTAGTCATTTGCTCTTGACATCAGGACATGCTTATTGGGCTTACTACCACACACAATGAGACACTAATATACAAGCAGGGTCACTGGCCTAGGGCTTGTCCTAGCTGAATGTGCCATAGCCATGGCTTGGAAGGCGCGGCAATCCTTAGATGTTAGAAACCGATGTGGAGTAATGGAGAAGATTGAGGTCCTCAAGGAGACAAAAGGTGGTAGACGAGGTACTACATGGCTTGAACGATGGGGACAACTGCATTCAGTGGTACAGGCTAAAACAGATGAATGACCCCCTTAGATATAATGCTCCAGAAGGTAATTTTCCACTAGCGGAACACTGAACTGAAAGACATGAGTTACGCTGATAACGTGACACTAGCAAATGAGCCGTACAAGGGTGGCCTAATATGGACCTAGCCAACGAATAGGCTCTTGCAACGTGCCATGGTCTATGCAGAAATAGCCTGGTACTGACCTCATGCTCCCGCTGAGATCACCCCACCTGGGTTAAAAAAGCACTGAAGATTTTTTTGAAGTGCTTGACCGTGTATTCTGACTAGATTTGGGTCTGATTACAGTTGTTTTTGTTAATATTGTTTGTTTTATTATTTACCACCAACTCTTAATTAAGGTGTTCAGAGTAATGAACTCTGATTATTGTGGAACTCTGATAATATCACATTTGGAGCAAGAAGTTCATACAGACAAGTGCCTATATCTCAGCTGAAGACCTTGCATCTGGAGATCAAACATCTCTCGGGCTGAGGTTAAGGCCACATCTTTCTGAAAAAGCATGGCTATCAGTCTGCTCAGAGAATAAAACCATATAAAGAAAACATTCAATGAAGGCCATAGCGTTTTCTACCTAACTGTGTGCACCGGTGGAAACAATACTTGCATGCAAGTAATCCTGGAACTTACTGTTACCAGATATGCAATGCCTGGTACAATCCCACAACAGCCTTGATCATTCAGCTTCAAATAGCTCCCGTTCGAGAACAGCTCGAACACCGGAAGAATCATGGCAGCTGGGCAACCGTTCATGTAACAGGACAAGTTTACAACCGAAGCATTACAGGCCGCCTGAAGTAAAATGTCCTTGCAAACTAAGGACCCACTGAAAGCAATTTCACAGTTTGAACTGCTGAGAAAAATTCAGTGTCCCCATTTCTAAATCTAAATCTGTACTGTATTTCCCAGTACTCTTATATGTACCCTTCTCCTAGCACTTCATATCTGCCTGCTTGATGGTATTTGGTACAGTATTGAAATTGGAATGTTGTGACTGGCAGTGTAATACAGCCATGGATTAACCATCCTGTGAAAGGTGACTCGGCCTTGTTAAAAGGTAATTGGTCTAAATTTTCAGTGTGCAACATGGTATATTTTGCATCTCTGTGTGCCATAACCATCTTTCTTTCCATTAGAATGTATACAGAGAACAGAGTTGTGCTGTTGATGTAACACCGAGATACATGGCCAGAACGCAATGATTGTAGCGTCCAGCTCAATAATATAACAGACCACAATTGCAATTGTCCATGTTGTAAAATAGACAAATCCTGTTCCATTATATCAATTGCAGAAGACACAATGTTGCCCAGTAAGTAAATTCTGGATGATAGTGTGGTCCATTGTCGACCACAGCCAAGGCCTTTTTTAAAGTTAACCCCATCTATTTCACATAGTCTCTCAGTAGCCTCCTGTTGGGATATTTACCATAGCTTGTTGTAAATAGCATACATAAGTGCTTCCTGGGTACCTAACAAAAAATCCCTAAGACCCATGTGATCTGAAAGAAGGAATATAAGGGTTGTTTCACTTGGGACAATGTCAAGGTCTTTAGCCTCTTTAGGCATAACTTTCCTACACTGTAAGATGTCACCTGAAGTGTTTAAACCCAGAAAAATAAGCACATTGTTTGCAATTGTTGTTGAACTACCTTTTGGTGGTATTGGGTAATGTTCCTTTTGATGATAAGTGAAAAGATTATATTGATACTTGCTTTGTGTAAAAAATGGTGACCATAGTGTTGGTAACGGAATATAGTGGTACAAAAGGGGGTGGTGATGGACGGAGCATCTGAACCAATCAAACACTCACGCCCAGTCAACAGATCTGGGTGTAATCCATCACCGTTCTTTAGCCCACTCTGCCACCCCAGTTCAGACATGGCCATATGCAAATCAGTCTGACCCTGTGCCTCATGGGAACAGTCCAGCCCGAACTGCCAAGCCATGTCTTCCCTGGACCGGAAACAAGCTTCCGAGGACTGGTTTCTGGCATTACAGCCGTCTTCAGCCCGGCTTGCTTGAATCCAGTGGCAAAGTGAGCAAGGGACTCACGTCTGAGCATACCCTGCCAACTTATGGCGAACAAAGTGGTACAAAAGGGGGAGGTGATGGACGGAGCATCTGAACCAATCAAACACTCACACCCAGTCAACAGATCTGGGTTTGATCCATCACCGCTCTTTAGCCCACTCTGCCACCCCAGTTTGTCTGGCCAAAAAGCGACTTACTCGCAAAATGGAATATGAGGCCTGTTGTTGGACTCACAAATGTGGCACTTGTGTGGCATGTAGTAATACCATCGAGCGCACTGAATTCCAACACAAAGGAACCAAGTGGAAACACATGGATTTTTCTAATTGTAAGACTAAAAGTGTAGTCTATGCGATATGTCCCTGCCACCAAATTTATATAGGGAAAACTTCACAGCAGGTGAATACTAGAATCACCCAATATCTGTCACGGATCAAAAAGAGAGTGATGATTGCTCCAATGGTTGAGCATTTTGTAGCTAAAGCTCATGGAGAGAATGATTTTCGCTGGACTGTGTTGGCAGTGATAAACACATCCAAAAAGAAAATTAATTCTGAAAGTTTGCTGTTGCAGAAAGAGGCATATCTGATTATGAAATTCAATAGTACAGTTACGGGATTGAATAGTATGAGTGAACTCAATAGAGCTTAAATTACAACTGAATGACTGTTTATCATATTGGAGGGCTCTCCATGATATTTCATTTCAGTAAGCTTTGAGTAGATAAGCGTTTTTTTCCGCAATGACGAGCTTTGTGAACTAAACCAGAGCCAACAACTACATCTCCCATAATGCAGCGTTTCGATTTGGGAAACAATGCTGCTTTTTGATTGGGTTAGACATTAGGCCATGCCCCTTTTCCTTCAAAGTTGCTGCCTGCCAAACGCGGTGAACAAGCAATGGCGGCCTTGAATGGTTAAGGATTGTGGCTAAGAAAAAATACATCTCTGCGGTAAGTGGAAACCCTGCAATACAAGTGATTTTAATAACATTCGAGTTAAATATCTTGCATAGACTGAACCGCGTATCTCCTTTTAGGAAGTACGGGTCTTCAAGGTGAAGCTGGAAATATACTAAACACCACGCTGCTCGTGAATACTGAATATACAGGTAAAATGTCAGCTACAATGTATCCGTTAATGGGCATATTGTAGCGCTGGACTAGAAACGAAACTTCATAAGTTCCCGTCTTTTTTTGCAGCAAGTAAAAGAAATATTAATGCGATCTTGACGAGAGAAAAAGAGACGGCACAAAGTATTTGTTTTCCTTCCACCAGCAGGTATTGCATTCATTCATTTTTTACAAAGGTTATTGAAACGGCAAAATGTTTGGAGCCTCGCACTAAATGCCACTTTTATATTAATTACAGCAGCCAGTGGCCACAATACACTATAAAGACGTACAGATTTTGTAGCCAGAACCGAGAGAACAACATACAGGTAGGCCACCATTTGTGAACAGAACACCAATAGGATTGTTAATATGCTCTGGGCCACAAATAAATAGGAAACTTTGATTGTTTCAGCAAAGCTGGCAACGAAAGAAGCGCGGATTTCTTTGATCAGACTTTTTACATCAGTGTGAAGGTGCGGACCACACGACTTCAGGTACTCTGTGGTCTGTATTAGATAGTTCAGACAAAAATTGAATAGAAAAGGGGCCAGATACTAAAATTGTTTTTATTCTATAACGTCTTTTGTAGATCCAAAAGAAAAAAGCACTGATGAGAATTCTGTGAAGAATTTAACAGAATTCGAAACGCGTCGGCATACGGCTTAAGTCCACTCAGTGGACAGTTTAGAATAGGGCATTATTTTGTAAAATAACTTGTAGTAGATTTGTCTTTCATGAAGTGTTTGTTGTAGAAATTGTCTATCACAAATATTGTTTGAGGTTGTTTGTCAAGATTTGTTGAAATTGATTTATGTTTTTTCATTTGTGTAAATGTTGTGTATATATATGTTTTTTTGTAACTGTAGGACAATTTTTTCATTTTTCTATGTGATTCAAACATAAGAATCTGATTGAAAATATAAAATGAAAAGGTATAAATAAATGAACCAGGACACATATAAAGTATATATGTTTGTCTCTATAGCTCAAACAACTCGAGCTTTTTTTGAAGTTTAGAGATTTAGGCTTTCAGCTTGTTCAGCATTCCTGCCACTCAGTCACATGGTTAGTGCGCGCTGCAAGTTTCATTACAATTCGACTAACTTAAAGCAAAATGGAGACTCGTCCATTTACTAAAAGAATAGAAAATAGACATTTATTAATAATGTGATAATTAAATGTTTGAGGCATATGAGCTGCAGAATTCACACTTTGTGCATAGATCGCCATCTGGTGTTGGGCTCGGATGGCTTCACCTTGTTGTTGTCTTGGAAGAAGTCTTTTGTAGTCACAAGATAGGTGACTCCTCCCTTGGACGATAGTGCGCATGGGCATCGACTTCAACCTCAGATTATTTTTTTCCACCATCGGGTTCGGATGTAACTTCAACGCTCCGGTTCGGCACCATATTATCCAAACCTTTTCGACGCGCAAACCATTATAAACTCGACGGCATTGTTTTCGTTCGCGCCCTCTTCCACCTGCTTCTCAAATACTCTATTCTAGTTGTCGACCCGGGCCGCTGGGCCTATCGACTCCATTCGGGCCTACGGCTAAGGAAAAGGATT
The DNA here is from genome assembly GCF_964261635.1 of Lissotriton helveticus. Classification (NCBI taxonomy): domain Eukaryota; kingdom Metazoa; phylum Chordata; class Amphibia; order Caudata; family Salamandridae; genus Lissotriton; species Lissotriton helveticus. The sequence goes on along the minus strand of NC_136072.1, from coordinate 359,865,143 downwards.
CAATTTAAAAAATGCCCCCAGTGTGGAGCTAAATTCCCACACAGCGACCAACACAAGGTCTGTAACCTATGTCTCTCGCTTGAGCACGAGGAGAAAAACTTGCCAGGCCTGCGCTTTCTTTCGATACATAAAGACTATCTGTGATCGCTGGGCCCGACGACACATTATGGCGCAACAAGCTTCTCAGGTGCCGGAAGACATCTTCGACCATGGCCCAGACGTCCCCGGAGGAGGATTCAGAGGATCTGGAAATTGTTTCCGAAGCAGACGACTCCGACGACCACATCACTCCAGGTCAACAAGTGAGTACAACAGCCCCTGCCCCCACCCTACCCCAGAAAAAGAAGGCTCCGGTCAAGACTTCGCCTGCAGGCCGCAGTTGCAAGACTTTGCCTGCAGACCGCAGTCGCAACCGAAACAAAGCTTCAGAAGCCCCTCCCCGGGCCCGGCTCCGAAGACAAAGGAAAGGTCTCCTGGCAGCTCAGGACAGAGCAAGCCACATATCAGTGCCCCGCAGACACCATCTGCACTGAAGACGGGAGCTCATCCTACTCCCGCAGTCCCCAAAAAGACCTTGGCACCGAACACCTCGGCACCAAAGGAACAAAGGGCCACGGATCCGAAACATCCAAGCATCCAAGCCGAAAGATCCAAAAACCCTTTCGAAGGCTCCAGAGCAGAAATCTAAACCCCAGACCTGAAAGCGACTACCAAAGAGGAAGAATTTTTTCGACCGGATCCCATTGATCCAAAACAAAAAAGTCTCCAAGTGGACCCCGAAACAGGACACTTGGTCAATGTTCCACACAAGAAAAGGAAATTGGACACCCCACACACTCCTGAGGTGCCTGTAAATAAAAAAGACTGTCCCTTGCTCACTTGGCCACTGGATTCAAGAAAGCCTGGCTGATGAGGATTATGAATCCGAAACCGGTCCCAGGATGCTTGTTTCCGGTCCATGGAAGACATGGTTTGGCAGTGTGGTTCTGAAAATTCTGGATTCATGTAATCGTTCTGGACTCGAGTATTAAAACTTCGTCGAAACATGACGAATTTGGTATCAAAAGACCGAGAATGACGAGCACACCATGTACATATATTTTCAGCATATTCGAGTGACGATTTCACCTGGAAATCGTCACTTGCGTTCTGAACCCTTGGCTTCCATTTTTGTGTTGCCCTTTACATAGGCCTTAATCCAGCTGAATTCAATTCCACAAGGACACATACTCCTTAATCGACTTTTCTATGACCTGTACAAGCTGGAACCATTGCCCCAGGCCGAACTCGTTAGGTCAGTTCCCCTCCCAGTGGCCGAGCAAGATAGCATCAAGGCTCAACAAGCCATAAAACCATTTCAGCGCGCACACCTGCCGTATCTTGCTCACATCTGCCTCTACTCTTTTTGCTTCATTTACTTTATGGTGGGGAGGTACCTGTTTTATTGGGGGTCCACCGATTTCTGATGAAATGTTGGGCCTCGCCGGGTGATTTGTTGTGGGCAGCACGACGTGAAATATGTACATGTCATCATGACTCTGCTTTTCTTTTGTAACCAATAACTGTAAATGACATACTACAAATTCGAAGAATGTTTGCCTGAAGCTGAATATTCTGTATAAAGAGAGAAGCCTGACTTTGTAAAATCGAGCAGTCTCCTGAGAATATACTTCCCCGAGTGTTGTACTTCTAGGACACTTGTTACCTTGGTTGCAGCCAATAAATCGATCCTTGACTTCACCTAGAAGACTCTGAGTTTCTGTGGTCTGGATCAGGAAGAACCCGAGGTCTCTGGGTGTACCCTGACACCGCTGGGTTGCCGGTTCTTAAAAACCCAGTACCTCAGCTGGCGCCCAACTAGGGCGATTCCAGTGGTACCAGTCAGCCAGAGGTTCGTGAGGAGCTTCGTGTGAAAATTCCGGATGACGGCCAACCACCTCATCGACCCCTGCATGTCGACGTGGTCCGAAGGTCTTTGCTGCGAGGTTCCCCGCTTCCCGACGGCTACAAAGGACTGCTGCCCTGGCTATCGCCCTGATTTGGACCCTTGAAGTTTGGTAGAGCGAAACACTAAGACGAGTCTTCTGGTGACGTCATCGATATCTCAGTTAAGTATAAGTGGAGCATCTCCCAGTCCTTAGTTGGTCTTAATCTTGGGTATCCTTTGGGATAATTGTTGGTACATGCAAGCACCAAAACCGAAGGACTCGTGTATTCACGAGAAATATCTTAATCGATAAATCCTTTGAAGTTTGGAACTAGACTAGAGAGCAAAGATGCCTAGTCTTAGCCTTGGAAATTTGTTTTGTCTTAGCGGTAATAATAGGGACTCCCGATTGGAGGACTCATGTCCAGTTCCTCCGGTTGGAACTCCAACTTACGAGCTATATGTCAAACACGGAGTAGGTCCCATCACATACAATGAAGTATGGATTAAATACACCAGGAAAGATGGTGTTTTAAAATGGCCCCAATATGGTAGCTTCGATACCGAAATCTTAGATAACCTCGAAGTTAAACTCTTCAAAAAGAAAGCCCGGCCGGCAATGTTCGACTCTTTCCGCCTATGGCGTAAAGAAGCCAAACAAAAGGAAATCAAATTAGCTAAGAAAAATAAGAGAGAAGGGGGACTTTCAGTAATGCAAGCTGCTATGCAGTTTAAAGACAATGAAGAAGAGCAGATGAGTGAGCAGTTGCACAGGCAACGTAAAATGGCAATGGATAAATGCTATCCAGTTTTGCCGTCTCTTCAGCAAGAGGCAGCAAAAGAGCGTGAAAAAGATCCATTAATGTCGCATTTATTAAGTTCACCACCCCCATGCGCAAAATGCCACGGCACCCCCACAACCTTTAGTTGTGCAACCTACACCTCCTGTTCCTCCGCAGCACCCACAAGCTGTTCTTCAGCTGACTCCTGTCTCTACTGTGCAGCCTCCTCCAGGCTCGCCGACCACATCTTCTCCACCTGTGCTTTCTACTTCTCCTAATGCTCCCTCTACGATTTTGCCTCATGCTCCTTCTATTTCTCCTAATGCCTCCTCTGCTATTGTCTCTGCCCCTGCCTTGTCTCACCCCGTTTTTCCACCCATTCTTCCTTCAGTTTCACCTTCCATTCGGCAGAAAATGGCCAGCACTGTCACTAACCTTTTCTCGCCTATTTTCGGGTCGCCTACTACGACCCCTTAAATGGAACGAAGACAGTTGCGAAGCCGACTGCCTGACTATCAGGAGAGAGACTCATTGAATCGTTTGGCACGGAAATGGGTCATGGACACTGTAAAGTATGATGTAGAGTCTGTCATGGAAGTCTTCCATCAATGGGAAGCACCGACGCAGAGATATGTTTTTGAACAGATGTGTGTTTTCCTTTGTGAGGATTTGGAAGACAATGATCTGGAATGCAACCCGCAAGAGTTGTGTCGTGTACGGTTTAAGTTTGGAGAAGGCATGATTGTAGGTCCCGATGTAGAGAAAGCGGTTGAAATATTGTTATCATATCGGAGTAAGGGGAGCAGTTCTGGATCACAATCTGAGCCTGGTGCATCTAGTAGGAAAAAGGCGCGACAATACCCAATGAGAGAAGTTCCCCCACAATGGAGGGAGGGTGACACGACTGCTAACCCACCTATTCTGCCACACTTTCAGCGTGTATGGGTACATGTCCCATGGAAGCGAGCTGAAGTTTTAGCGCTCAAACAGACATTACCTGATCCGTGTAAAAATCCTGCAGGGTATTACAAAGAGTTGTCACAAACTGCTGGGTCATGCATAATGAATGTAGCCGATATTGATATGTTATTTGGGAATGTTGTTCCACAGCCTTTATGGGGAAAAATTTGTCATACAGATCATGATCAGGAGTTAGGTGACTCATGGACTAATATTGCCGCTGCAGATGCCCGACAAGTTGGTGGTGCTAAACCTGAGCCTTTGATAGCAGAGCTCCCTTGTAGAATAGTTGATTACATGAAAACGATAATGCCTGCAATACGTGTAAATTGGGATAAGTTTCTGCATGCAAGCAGAAGAAAGAAGAGACAGTCTCAGATTTCTATACCCGGTTTGAAGAAACTTTTGTCGACCACAGTGGTCAAGATATGACCACAGAAGGTGGTCAGCGATTATTTGTCGATAAATTCGTGCACAATCTGCTTCCAGAGTTGTGTAAAAAGTTAAAGGATTCAGAAAGTTCTTAGGCAGTCTCATCTTCAGCGCAGATATTAGCTACTGCCCAATATTACGAAAATAGAGACAAAGACGAGAAAGACAGAGCAGAAAAGAAAACTAAGGACTTAAAAACGAAGGTTTTGATACAGCCAGCATATCCGCCACGTGGTGGTGGTGGTCAAAATAATAATGGTCAGAATAATTATCAGAGTAATTTTCAGCAGCCTCAACAGTATCAGAGGAACTCGCAAAGAGTCGAGTACACTCAACCCCGTGTACCTGTAGACCCCAACCAGTGTTCGTATTGCAAGGAAGAAAGTCATTTCAAGTATAGTTGTCCTATTTTGTTACAGCGTGCCAATGGTGTTTCTGGTGTGAGAGGTCGTGGTGTTCAGCAAGCGCCTAGAGGTAGAGGACGTGGAAACGTCCCCCAGAACACACGTCCCCTTCCACCACAAAATTCTATGAATAGGTTCGATCAGCAGAACAACGCATCTGACAGGACAGCTCAATACTATGTTGATGATTACTATACAGAAGATGACTATTTGGAGGGTAATGATTGCTAGGACAGCCATAGACAAAGAGAGGGAGTTGTTTCAGTTCCAGTAGATCAGAGTGGACCCTACGTTGTGGTGATTACATCAGGCGTATCAGAACCTTTTCTGTTGGATACTGGTGCTACAAAGAGTTCTATTATGCACTCCAAACTCCCTGGGGCACCTTTGTCTGGCGAAATGAACGTTTCTGTAGGTTTTTCTGGCGCCCCAGTTAGAAATCCGATTTCTGACCCTTTGTCTCTTTCTGTTGGTCCTTGCGAATTCGAAGCACCCCTCATTCTGACAACAGGTTGTGGCGAGAACTTGCTAGGATTGGATTTGTTAAAAAGATTGTATGCGACTTTGTACTGTTCTCCTTCAGGAGTACAACTTACTTTAGGTAAGAAAGTGGTTTCTCCCATGTATTTGTCGAGGGATAAACTTCCAGCAGAATTGTCGATTTTCCCAGATATTCTTTGGGCCGCTGTTCCTAATGATGTGGGTCTTTTAGAAATACCACCATATGTTGTAACATTGAAAGCCAATGTTCAAATGCCACGAATTCCACAATATAGGATATCTAGTGACGGTGAAAAAGCTTTGCTAGAGATTGTTTACGAATTGATTGAAAAGGATGTGATTGAAGAAACGCGAGGCAACGTTTGCAATAGCCCCGTTCTGCCTGTTTTAAAAAGAACTGATCCCGCTCAGCCACCAGTGTACAGATTTGTGATTGATCTGAGAGAAGTGAATAAAATAGTTGTGCCACAATTCCCAGTTGTCCCCGACATTACCACATTATTGACTATGATTCCAGGTTCTGCCTCTTGGTTTTCGGTGATTGACCTGAAGAATGCTTTCGTCAGCATCCCGATTGCTGAGGAGAGCAGGGATATTTTTTCCTTCAGTTTAGGAGGTCGCAGCTTCCGCTTTAAACGCGCTCCTCAGGGCTACTGTGAAAGTCCATCAATATACAGTCAAGCTCTAAAAATACAGCTTGATACGATTGTTTTACCTAAAGGTGCTACTCTTGTACAGTATGTGGATGATTTACTAATTGCCGCAGACACTGAGAAAATTTGTAAAAAGTCAACGCTGTCATTGCTGCGTCATCTGTGTGATTTACATCACAAGGTGTCACTTTCCAAACTACAATATTGCCGACAATAGGTAACCTACTTAGGTCACCTCTTATCGAAGGAGGGAAGGAAACTGACCCCAGAAAGAATTCAGGCAATAGCGAAATTGAATGTGCCAAGAACACAGAGAGAAGTGCGTGCTTTCTTGGGCATTACATCGTACTGTAGACAGTGGATTCCAAATTTTTCGTTATTGGCCAAACCTTTGGTGGCATTAACGTGTAAAAATACACCCAATCCCATTCCTTGGTCTGAAGAGTGTCAGAAAAGTTTTCTCGAATTGCGCACAGCATTATGTTCGGCTCCTCTGTTAGGTACCCCCAACTACAGTAAGCCTTTCACATTGTATGTCCACGAGAAAAAGGGCTGTGCATTGTCTGTGTTGACTCAGTTGTTTGGAGGTAGGCAGCGTCCATGCGCCTATTTTTCGTCGACTTTGGATCTGGTAGCTAAAGCATTACCAAGTTGTTTAAGAGCCACAGCAGCAGCAGCTGTTTCTATTCGACAGTCTGCTGGCCTAGTAATGAATAACACACTAGTCGTGATGGTCCCACATGCAGTAGACATGTTATTAAATAGAACCAAGACACAGCACTTAACTAGTGCTCGATTGTCAAGTTACGAATTAACACTGTTAGCAAGTCATGTGCATATAAAAAGGTGCAGTACCTTAAACCTAGCTATGCTGTTGCCAATTGTAGAGGAATCAGATGCTTCAGAACATCACGATTGTTTTCTCAGAACAGAGGAAGAGACGAAAGGGAGAGTAGATCTATCCGATACTCCTCTTGCTCAATGTGATGGTACATTATGGGTGGATGGTTCATGCTTCAAGCTTCCGAGTGGTGACACGACTGCAGCATATGCCGTTACGATTTTGCATACAGTTGTTGAAGCTGCACGTGTCCCACATAATTCAGCTCAAGCAGCGGAATTGATTGCACTCACGAGAGCATGTTGTAGTACTGAAAATTCTGGACTCGTGTAATGTGTCTGCACTCGAGAATAAAACTTCGTCGTAAATTGACGAACTTAGTACCAAAAGACCGAGAATGACGAGTACGTCATGTACAGGTATTTTCAGCATATTCGAGCGACGATTTCACCTCGAAATCGTCACTCTCGTTCAGAACCCTCGGCTTCCATTTTGTGTATGGCAGCCATTTTGTGAGTTGCCTTTTACATAGGCTTATAAACCAGCTGAATTCGACCCCAAAAGCACACGTACGCCTTGATCGACTTTTCCTTGACCTATGCAAGTTGGAACCATTGCCCCAGGCCGGACCTGTTAGGTCAGTTCCTCTCCAGTGGCCAAGAAAGATAGCATCAGGGCTCAGCCGGCCATAAACCTCCTCATTGCGCACACACCTGCCGTATCTTGCTCACATCTGTCTTTACTCTTTTGCTTCACTTGCTTTATGATGGGGAGGTGCCCTTTTTATTGGGGGTCCACCGATATCTGATGAAGGGTCAGGCCTCACCAGGTGATTTGTTATGGGCCGGGCTTAATGAAATATGGACATGTCATCATGACTCTGCCTTTCTTTTGTCTAAGAAGTTATGTCAATGATCTACCGTAAAACCAGGTATGTTTGCCTGAAGCTTAATATTCTGTATAAAAAGAGAAGCCTGATTTTGTAAATTGCGACAGTCTCCTGAGAACATACTCCCTGTGTGTTGTACTTCTAGGACGCTTGTTACCTTGGTTGCAGCCAATAAAATCGATCCTTGACTTCACCTAGAAGACTCTGAGTTTCTGTGGTCTGAATCAGGAAAAGGACTAGAGGTCTTTGGGTGTGTATTCCCTGACACCGCTGGGTTACCGGTTAAGTACCGGTTCTGAAAAACCCAGTACCTCAGTTGGCGCCCAATGTTTGGGGCGATTCCAGTGGCACCGGTCCAGCCAGAGGATCGTGAGGAGCTTCGTGTGAAAATTCTGGAGGAAGGCCAACCACCATCGATCCCTGCATGTCGACGTGGTCCGAAAGTCTTTGCTGCGAGGTTCCCCGCTTCTCGACGGCTACGAAGGTCTGCTGCCCTGGCTATCGCCCTGATTTGGACCCTTGAAGTTTGGTAGAGCGAAACACTGAGACGAGTCTTCTGGTGACGTCATCGATATTTCAGTTAAGTATAAGTGGAGCGTCTCCCAGTCCTTAGTTGATCTTAGTTTTTGGTATCCTTGGGATAAAAAGTTTTGTGTTGGTACTTGCAAGCACCAAAACCAAAGGACTCGTGTATTCACGAGAAATATCGTAATCGATAATCCTTTGAAGTTTGGAACTAGACTAGAGAGCGAAGATGCCTGGTCTTAGACTTGGAAATTTGTTTTGTCTTGGCGGTAATATTAGGGACTCCCGATTGGAGGACTCATGTCCGGTTCCTCCGGTTGGAACTCCGACCTACGAGTTATATGTGAAGCATGGGGTAGGCCCCATCACATACAACGAAGTGTGGATTAAATACACCAGGAAAGACGGTGTTTTAAAATGGCCCCCACATCGTAGCTTCGACACGGAAATTCTAGATAACCTCGAAGTTAAACTTTTCAAGAAGAAAGCCCGGCCGGCAATGTTTGACTCTTTTCGCCTATGGCGTAAGGAGGCCAGACAAAAGGAAATTAAATTAGAGAAGAAAAATAAGAGAGAAGGGAATATTTCAGTAATGAAAGCTGCTATGCAGTTTAAAGACAATGAAGAAGAACAGATGAGTGAGCAGTTGCACAGGCAACGTAAAATGGCGATAGATAAATGCTATCCAGTTTTGCCGCGTCCCAAGAAGGATGCAGCAAAAAACGTTAAGGAAGACCCGTTAATGGGCCATTTGTTAAGTTCACCACCCCCCTATGCACAAACAGCCACGGCGCCTCCGCAACCCTTAGTTGCGCCGCCCATGGTTGTAATGCCTGCTCCTCTACAGCACCCACCAGCTGCTCTTCAGCTGGCTTCCGCTCCTCCGGTGCAGCCTCCTCAAGGCACACCGACTACATCTACTTCGCTTATGCCTTCTGCGACTTTGCCTAGTGCACCTTCGATTTCTCATAATGCTCCCTCTGCTATTGCCTCTACTTCAGCCTTATCTCATCCTGTTTTTCCACCTGTTCTCGCTTCAGTTTCTCCTTCCGTTCGACAGAGAATGGCCAGCACTGTAACTAATATTTTCTCACCTCTTTTCGGGTCGCCTACTACGACCGCTAACACGGAACGACGACAGTTGCGAAGTCAACTGCCTGACTACCAAGAGAGAGATGTATTGAATCATTTAGCTCATAAATTGATTATGGATACTGTAAAATATGACGTTGAATCTGTCATGAAAGTCTTCCTTCAGTGGGAAGCACCGACACAGAGATATGTTTTTGAACAAATGTGTGTTTTCCTCAGCGAGGATTTGGAAGACAATGATTTAGAATGCAATCCGCAGGAGTTGTGTCGTGTACGGTTTAAGTACGGGGAAGGCATGATCGTAGGTCCCGATGTCCAAAAAGCGGTTGAGATATTGTTGTCGTATCGGAGTAAAGGGAACACTTCTGGTTCGCAATCTGAGCGCGATAGACCTAGGAAAAAGGCGCGACAGTATCCCATGAGAGAAGTCCCCCCTCAATGGAGAGAGGGTGACGCAACGGCTAATCCACCTATTCTGCCACACTTTCAGCGTGTGTGGGTCCATGTCCCATGGAAGCGATCTGAAGTTTTAGCACTTAAACAGACATTACCTGATCCGCGTAAAAACCCTGCAGGATATTACAAAGAGTTGTCGCAGACTGCTGGGTCATGTGTAATGAATTTAGCCGATATCGATATGTTGTTTGGGAACGTTGTTCCACAGCCTTTATGGGGAAAGATTCGTCACACGGATCATGATCAGGAATTAGGTGACTCATGGGCTAACATTACTGCGACAGATGCCCTACAAGTAGGTGGCGCTAAGCCTGAACCTTTGATAGCCGAACTGCCTGGTAAAATAATTGATTATATGAAAAAGGTAATGCCTGAAATACGCGTAAATTGGGATAAACTGTCTGCATGTAAGCAGAAGAAAGATGAAACGGTGTCTGATTTCTTCACCAGATTTGAAGAAACTTTTGTCGACCACAGTGGTCAAGATATGAGCACAGAAGGAGGTCAGAGACTGTTCGTTGATAAATTCATGTACAATTTGCTTCCTGAGTTGTGCAAAAAGTTAAAGGATTCGGAAAGTTCTTGGGCAGTCTTGTCTTCGGCACAGATATTAGCTATAGCACAGTATTAAGAAAATCGAGACAAAGACGAGAAAGATAAAGTAGAAAAGAAAACGAAAGAGTTGAAAACGAAGGTCTTGTTACAGCAAGCATATCCGCCACGTGGTGGTGGCGGTCAAAATAATAACGGTCAGAATAATTACCAGAGTAATTTGCAGCAGCCTCAACAGTATCAGAGGAACTCGCAAAGGATCGAGTATTGTCAACCACGTGTTTCTGTAGGTCACAACCAATGTTCGTATTGCAAGGAGGAAGGTCATTTTAAATATAGTTGCCCTATCCTACTACAGCGCGCGAATGGCGCTTCTGGTGTAAGAGGACGAGGTGCTCAGCAAGTGCCTAGAGGAAGAGGACATGGGAATGCCCCCCCGAACGAGCGTCCCCTTCCACCACAAAATTGCATGAACAAGTTTGATCAGCAGAACAACGCATCTGGTAGGACAGCTCAGTACTATACTAATGATTACTATAAAGAAAGTGAGAATTGGGAGAGTAATGATTGCTAGGACAGCCATAGACAAAGAGAGGGAGTTGTTTCAGTTCCAGTAGATCAGAGCGGACCATACGTTGAGGTAATTACATCAGGTGTGTCAGAACTTTTTCTGTTGGATACTGGTGCTACGAAGAGTTCCATTAAGCACTCAAAACTCCCTGGCTCACCTTTGTCTGGCGAAACGAATGTATCAGTAGGCTTTTCTGGCGCCCCGGTTAGAAATCCAATTTCTGACCCTTTGACTCTTTCTGTTGGTCCCCGTGAATTAGAAGCACCCCTTATTCTGACAACAGGTTGTGGGGAAAATTTGTTTGGATTGGATCTGTTAAAAAGATTGTATGCGACTTTGTACTGTTCTCCTTCGGGAGTGCAACTTACTTTAGGTAAGAAAGTGGTTTCTGCCATTTATTTGTCGAGAGACAAACTTCCAACAGAGTTGTCGTTTCTTCCGGACGTTCTTTGGGCTACTGGTCCTAACGATGTCGGTCTTTTAGAAATTCCACCATATGTTGTAACATTGAAAGCCAATGTTCAAATGCCACGAATTCCCCAATATAGAATTTCTAGTGAAGGCAAGAAAGCGTTGCTAGCGATCGTTCACGAGTTAATTGAAAAAAATTTAATTGAAGAGACAAGAGGCAACGTTTGCAATAGTCCCGTTCTACCTGTTTTAAAACAAACTGACCCATCTCAGCCACCGGTGTACAGATTTGTGATCGATCTCAGAGAGGTGACTAAGATCGTTGTGCCACAATTTCCAGTTGTCCCCGACATTACTACATTATTGACTATGATTCCAGCTTCTGCCACTTGGTTTTCGGTGATTGACTTGAAGAATGCTTTCTTCAGCATCCCGATTGCCGAGGAGAGTAGGGATATTTTTTCATTCAGTTTAGGAGGTCGAAGCTTCCGCTTTAAGCGCGCTCCTCAGGGCTACTGTGAAAGTCCGTCAATATACAGTCAAGCTCTAAAAACACAGCTTGATACGATTGTTTTGCCAAAAGGTGCTACTCTTGTACAGTATGTTGACGATCTGCTTATAGCTGCAGATACTGAGGAAAATTGTAAGAAAACAACAATGTCATTGTTATGCCATCTGTGCGATTTCCATCACAAGGTGTCACTTTCCAAGCTTCAATACTGCCGACAAGAAGTGTCCTACTTAGGTCACCTCTTATCGAAGGAGGGAAGGAAACTGACCCCAGAGAGAATTCAGGCAATAGCGAAATTGAGTGTGCCAAGAACACAGAGAGAAATACGTGCTTTCTTGGGCATTACATCATATTGTAGACAATGGATCCCTAATGGATCCCTAATTTTTCGTTATTGGCCAAACCTTTGGTGGCGTTAACATGTAAAGATACACCCAATCCCGTCCCTTGGTCTGAAGAGTGTCAAACGAGTTTTTCTGAATTACGCACAGCATTATGTTCGGCTCCGGTGTTAGGTAACCCCAACTACAGTAAGCCTTTTACATTGTACGTCCACGAGAAGGAAGGTTGCGCATTATCAGTACTGACTCAGTCATTTGGGGACAAACAACGTCCATGCGCATATTTTTCGTCGACTTTGGACCCGCTAGCTAGAGCATTGCCAAGTTGTCTAAGAGCCACAGCGGCAGCAGCTGTTTCTATTCGACAGTCTGCTGGCCTGGTTATGAATAATACACTAGTCGTGATGGTCCCACATGCAGTGGACACGTTGTTAAACAGAACCAAGACACAGCATTTAACCAGTGCTCGATTGTCAGGGTACGAACTGACTTTGCCAGCAAGTCATGTGCACATTCGAAAGTGCAATACCCTTAACCCAGCCACGTTATTACCATTCATAGAAGAATCAGATGCTTCAGAACAGCATGATTGTCTTTATAGAACAGAAGAAGAGACGAAAGGAAGAGTAGACCTCTTCGACACTGCTCTTGTTGAATGTGATGGTACATTGTGGGTGGATGGTTCATGTTTCAAGCTTCCGAATGGCGATACGACTGCAGCATATTCTGTCACGACTTTGCACACGATTGTTGAAACTGCACGCATCCCACATAATTCAGCTCAGGCTGCGGAGCTAATTGCACTCACAAGAGCATGTGTGTTGTCGAAAGGAATGAAAGTGACTGTCTACACCGACAGCCAGTACGCGTTTGGCGTGGCTCACAGTTTTGGACGATTGTGGAGAGAACGTGGGTTCCTGACTTCGCATGGAGCTAAAATTCAGCATGGTCAGTTGGTAAATGAGCTTCTAGAATCACTGACTTTGCCTTTACAAGTGGCGATTGTAAAATGTAGTGCTCACAAGAAGGTGACTGATGACGTTGGTCGTGGAAACGCATTTGCTGATGAAACCGCGAAAGAAACCGCAAGGAATGTGACGAGTCGAATGTATGTTGCAGGCCCTACAAGATGGATTGGTGATGTAGGAATGTGTGAAGACACGATAGAGAGTGTGAAGTCCATTCAAGCCGAAGCCACAGAGAAAGAGTTGAGTACGTGGAGAGAAAGTTCGGGTAGAATGGATGCGAATGGTTGCTGGATTGAATTGTCGGAGCATCAGAGGTGGTTGTTACCCGATGCGTACGTGCTTGCAGTAGTCACAATGGCTCATGGAATGGCTCACATCAGCGTGAAAGGGATTTGCAAGTTGTTGGCTCCAGTATGGCAAAATTCAGGAATTCCCAAGTGTGCAGAGAATGTTGTCAAGAATTGCATGGTGTGTCTGCAACACAATCCTGGTAGGGGAACCCCAACTCCAGCTGGTCATTTTGCACCTCCTACGTATCCGTTTGAGGTTTTGCAGCTAGATTTCATCCACATGGAAAGGTGCAACAACTTAAAATACGTGCTCGTTGTTGTTTGTGCTTTCTCAAGATGGATAGAAGCCTATCCCCTAAAGGACAATACTGCCTTGTCCACAGCGAAAGCCCTTGTGAAAGAGTACTTCCCTAGATTCGGAATGCCTAGAATGGTCTGGTCTGATAATGGGAGTGAATTTGTGGGTCGTGTGATGAAGAGAGTGTGTGAAGGGCTAGGTATTAGGCAAAAGTTTCACGCTGCAAATCACCCCCAATCAGCTGGATTAGTAGAATGCTACAACGGCACGCTTAAACTGGCCAAAATCCAAGCGAGCACAGGTCTTAAATGGCCTGACGCTCTACCCTTAGCACTCCTGTCCACTAGAATGACTGTGCATTCACGAGTGAAACTTAGCCCGTATGAGATCATTTTTGGCCGGCCAGCCAACATATGGGGAGTGCCTAGACCCACCAAATTTAGTGAACTGGAACACCCTGTTTTGCTCGATTATCTGTATGAATTGACGGCTAAATTACGTGTTTTGCATCAACAGGTCAACGACACCCTGCCTCCGGTCCCTGAGACTCCGGGACACAGCATTGACCCTGGATCCTGGGTGCTGGTGCGGAACTTCCAGAGGATTAAAAACGACCTGCCCAGGTGGATAGGGCCTCACCTCGTCCTTCTCTCTACCAGATCGGCGGTTCGAGTGGAAGGGAAAAAGGCCTGGATCCACGGGGTCCATTGTAAGAAGATTCCTTTGCCCCTGCCATATGACCAGTGGGTCCAGGAGGGTGTCGGCGACGCAGAAACGGACACGGTGCCTCGGTTCGTACCTTACAGTGATGCACAAGTGAAAGGAACTAACTCTGAGCGCGAAAACGAGAACATTCTTCAAGAAGGTGTGCCACCGTCAAAACGATTGAACACTTCGGAGCCTGAACTGTTGTTTCAGGACAACACAGTACCGGGAAGACGAAGATACGATTTGAGACAAAGAAATACGAACTAATAAAATGATTTCTTTTTCCACTTTAAGGCAAAAACCTATGGACCAATAAAAAGTATTTTTCCCCCTCCAAGTGCTATTTTTAAGGTGCAGCTCTCCCATCAGAAGGAAACTTGCTTATTTTTGTTTTTCGAACCGCCATCCGGGTACCGCTGCTAGGGCCGCGGTTGACGTAAGTCTTTGGAGTGCAGCTGACGACGCTAGGTCGGTAGTTCTGGTTGGTCCAAGGGAGTTGCCCTAGACTGAGAGAAGCATCCTTTAGCAGAATCAACCTGCCACCGCGGGCAGCATTTTAGAGAGGATGGAGTTTCCTGATGTGGAGAGACCTGCCAAACCTGTGAACTTTCAACGGAAACTATGTAACACAATGACAAAAAAAGGTTTTATAATATTGTGCATATGTATGCTACTCAGTATAATGATATTTTTAATAAGTTACGTTTTGTTTTCTTTTCGTGTAATGTTTACACCCACTGCATCGCCCACACCTCCTCCTCCTACTGTTTCCTCTCATTCTTTCCACTCCCTTCCTGGCCATGAATACAATAGAAGATTAGAGTTTACTAATAACTCCTTCATTCAGCTCTTGCACCAGCACCAGCTAGTGATGAACACAACTAACTGTTGGGTTTGTGGCCTTATGCCTCACACTACGGATAAAGGTATCCCTTATCTAGTTTTGCCTTTCAGTCGTAATGGCTCTGTGTGGGCATACAGAACGATGTTTATATGTGCACGTGAAATCTAACCCAAACGTTCGGTAAAAGACAACCTCAAGACTAGCGCCCTAGTAAAAGGCATAGTTGACATGATTAAGGAAGTAACTTCTTATGAAAATACTCCTGATGATGAGATACTTGCATATGTAAATTGGAACGTGACCGGATATGAAGCCACTCTCAGTGAGAAACAGCAAGCTAAAGGATCATCCCCAATATGGATCGTACCCCATCAGGGTCACCTGTGTCTGCAGGGTATTGGCAGGAATCCCAGAGCTCAGTTAGGGAAGAGTGTCTGTACAGAAACGTATGTTTTTGGGTCTCAGACTTCCCCTGCGTTTTTAGCAGCTAAGGGTACTTATTTCATCTGTCATGATAGAGCCTACACATGGTTGCCCCCTGACTTTTCGGGCTCATGTTTTGTTTCATTCCTGTTACCTCCCACCTACACAGCAGCGGCAGATTACCACAGGACAAGGGTAGTTAGAGGTGTCTTGACTAAAGAAGACACTGCAGGTCAAGAATTTGGGGACTTTGCAAAGGGTTTTCTGCCGTTCTGGGGATCTATGGCTAACAGTAGGAACATAAGGCAATTGACAAGGGTAGTTGAGTCCACCGTGATTGAAACGGCTGGTGCCCTTAGTAACTTGACTGCTGAGCTCCAGTCGGATCGTCTTATGACCCTTCAGAACAGGGTCACCTTAGATGTCATCCTTGCAGACCGAGGTGGAGTATGCAGATTGATCCAATCAAGTTGTTGCATTTTTATCCCAGATAATGCTCCAACAGTGTACCAAGCCATCTCCAAACTACATAAGATTTCCGAATCTATTCATGTGGAAAAAGGGGATTGGTCGTTAATGGGTTGGTTCTGGGAATTGATATCCACCTGGGGATGGAAAATTCTGATGGTCATTGGGATGGTCTTAGCCATTCTTTTCCTGTTCTGTCTATGCGTACAGTGTGCTCCTGAAATATGTGGCCTTTGTGTTACGTCATGTGTAAGGAAGCCTGTATCAAGAGATGAACTAAGTACTAGGATGATGTTACAGCAACATCTCAATGACTTTAGGAATATGGATCTGGACTCAGATTAACATGAGGAGGATTAATTGCCTATGTAAGGGCAAAAGGATGGATTGTAGTACTGAAAATTCTGGACTCGTGTAATGTGTCTGCACTCGAGAATAAAACTTCGTCGTAAATTAACGAACTTAGTACCAAAAGACCGAGAATGACGAGTACGTCATGTACAGGTATTTTCAGCATATTCGAGCGACGATTTCACCTCGAAATCGTCACTCTCGTTCAGAACCTTCGGCTTCCATTTTGTGTATGGCAGCCATTTTGTGAGTTGCCCTTTACATAGGCTTATAAACCAGCTGAATTCAAACCCAGAAGGACACGTACGCCTTGATCGACTTTTCCTTGACCTATGCAAGTTGGAACCATTGCCCCAGGCCGGACCTGTTAGGTCAGTTCCTCTCCAGTGGCCAAGAAAGATACCATCAGGGCTCAGCCGGCCATAAACCTCCTCATTGCGCATACACCTGCCGTATCTTGCTCACATCTGTCTTTACTCATTTGCTTCACTTGCTTTATGATGGGGAGGTGCCCTTTTTATTGGGGGTCCACCGATATCTGATGAAGGGTCAGGCCTCACCAGGTGATTTGTTATGGGCCGGGCTTAATGAAATATGGACATGTCATCATGACTCTGCCTTTCTTTTGTCTAAGAAGTTATGTCAATGATCTACCGTAAAACCAGGTATGTTTGCCTGAAGCTTAATATTCTGTATAAAAAGAGAAGCCTGATTTTGTAAATTGCAACAGTCTCCTGAGAACATACTCCCTGTGTTTTGTACTTCTAGGACGCTTGTTACCTTGGTTGAAGCCAATAAAATCGATCCTTGACTTCACCTAGAAGACTCTGAGTTTCTGTGGTCTGAATCAGGAAAAGGACTTGAGGTCTTTGGGTGTTTATTCCCTGACACCGCTGGGTTACCGGTTAAGTACCGTTTCTGAAAAACCCAGTACCTCAGTGTGTGTTGTCTAAAGGGATGAAAGTGACTATCTACACTGATAGTCAGTATGCATTTGGAGTGGCTCACAGTTTTGGGCGATTGTGGAGAGAAAGTGGTTTCCTGACTTCGCATGGAGCTAAGATTCAGCATGGTCAGTTGGTGAATGAGCTTCTTGAATCACTGACCTTGCCTCTGCAAATGGCGATTGTGAAATGTAGTGCTCACAAGAAGGTGACTGATGATGTTGGTCGTGGAAATGCATTTGCTGATGAGATCGCGAAAGAAACGGCAAAGAATGTAATGAGCCGAATGTATGTTGCAGGCCCTGCAAGATGGACTGGTGATGTTGGAATGTGTGAAGACACAATAGAGAGTGTGAAGTCCATTCAAGCTGAGGCCACAGAGAAGGAATTGAGCACGTGGAGAGAAAGTACGGGTAGAATGGATGCAAATGGTTGCTGGATTGAATTATCAGAGCATCAGAGATGGTTGTTACCCGATGCATATGTGCTTGCAGTGGTTACAATGGCTCATGGAATGGCTCATATCAGCGTGAAAGGGATATGCGAGTTGTTGGCCCCAGTATGGAAGAATCCAGGGATTCCCAAATGTGCAGAGAATGTTGTCAAGAACTGCATGGTATGTTTGAAACACAATCCTGGTAGGGGAACCCCAACTCCAGCTGGTCATTTTGCACCTCCTACGTATCCGTTTGAGGTTTTGCAGCTAGATTTCATCCACATGGAGAGGTGCAACAACTTAAAATACGTACTCGTTGTTGTTTGTGCTTTCTCAAGATGGGTAGAAGCCTATCCCCTAAAAGACAATACTGCCTTGTCCACAGCAAAAGCCCTTGTGAAAGAGTACTTCCCCAGGTTTGGAATGCCTAGAATGGTCTGGTCTGATAATGGAAGTGAATCTGTGGGTCGTGTGATGAAGAGAGTGTGTGAAGGGCTAGGTATTCGGCAGAAGTTTCACGCTGCAAATCACCCCCAATCAGCTGGTTTAGTGGAATGCTACAACGGCACTTTAAAACTTAAACTGGCCAAAATCCAAGCGAGCACAGGTCTTAAATGGCCTGACGCTCTACCCTTAGCACTCCTGTCCACTAGAATGACTGTGCATTCACGAGTGAAACTTAGTCCATATGAGATGGTTTTTGGCCGGCCAGCCAACATATGGGGAGTGCCTAGACCCACAAAATTTAGTGACCTGGAACACCCTGTTTTGCTCGATTAACTGTATGAATTGACGGCTAAATTGCGTGTTTTGCATCAACAGGTCCATAACACCCTGCCACCGGTCTCTGAGACTCCGGGTCACGCCATTGACCCTGGTTCCTGGATTCTTGTCAGAAACTTTCAGAGGACGAAGAACGACCAGCCCAGGTGGACCGGGCCTCACCTTGTCCTTCTTTCTACAAGATCAGCCGTCCGGGTGGAGGGGAAGGCCAACTAGGTCCACGGGATCCATTGTAAGAAAATCCCTTTTCCTCTGCCTTATGACCAGTGGGTCCGGAGGGGGGCCGCTGACCCAGAACCTGATACCGTGCCACATGCCATCCCTTTTAATGATTTGCATGTAAAAAGAGCTGACTCTGAACGAGAAAATGAGAACACTTCGCACAAGGCTGTGCCACCATCAAAGCTATTGAACACTACAGAGCCTGACCTTTTGTTCCAGGATCAGACAATACCTGGAAAACAACGATATAATTTGAGACCGAGAAAAACGAACTAATAAAACAATTTCTTTTGCAAATTGAGACCAAGACCCATGGACTAATAAAATACTTTTTTCCCTTCCAAACCCCCATTTTTAAAAAAATTGCAGCTCTCCCATCTAAGAAACTTGCTTATTTTTTGTTTTTCGAACCGCCATCCGGGTTCCTCTGCTAGGGCCGCGGTTGATTAAAGTCTTTGGGGTGCAGCTGATGACGTTAGGTCGGTAGTTCTGGTTGGTCCAAGGGAGTTGCCCTAGACTGACAGAAGCATCCCTTAGCAGAGGCAACCTCCCAACGCGGGCAGCACTTTAGAGAGGATGGAGTTTCCCGATGCGGAGAGACTTGCCAAACGAACGAACTTAAAGCGCAGATTATGTAACGTGATGACAAAGAAAAGTTTTATAATATTGTGCATTTTTATGCTATTCAGTATAATGATATTTTTAATAAGTTATGTTTTATTCTCTTTTCGTGTAACATTTGCACCCACTACATCACCCATACCTCCTCCTACTGTTTCCTCTCATTCTTTCCACCCTCTTCCTGACCACGAATCCAATAGGAGATTGGAGTTCATTAATAACTCATTTGTTCAGTTGTTACACCAACACCAACTTGTAATGAACACAACTAACTGTTGGGTGTGCGGTCTTATGCCTCACACAACGGATAAAGGTATCCCTTATCTAGTCCTGCCATTTAGTCACAATGGTTCTGTATGGGCATATAGGACAATGTTCATATATGCACACGAAATCTACTCCCTACGTTCTGTAACAGACAATCCTAGGAAAAGTGCTCTAGTCAAGGGTATAGTAGACATAATTAAGGAAGGTATCCCTAGATATGAGACACTAGTATACATAGGATGGAACATGACTGGATATGGAGCTACTCTGAGTGAGAAACAGCAAGCTAAGAGATCTTCCCCGATTTGGATTGTACCCCATCAGGGTCATCTGTGTCTGCAAGGTAATGGCACGAATCCCAGGGCTCAGTTAGGGAAGAGTGTCTGTACTGAAACGTATGCTTTTGGATCCCAGACTTCCCCTGCATTTTTAGCAGCTAAGGGTACCTATTTCATCTGCCACGATAGAGCCTATACATGGTTGCCCCCTGACTTTTCGGGCTCATGTTTTGTTTCCTTCCTGTTGCCTCCCACCTACACAGCAGCGGCAGACTACCACCGGACAACGATAGTTAGAGGTGTTTTGAGTAAAGAAGACACTGCAGGTCAAGAATTTGGGGACTTTGCAAAGGGTTTTCTGCCGTTCTGGGGATCCATGGCTAACAGCAGAAACATAAGGCAATTGACAAGGGTAGTTGAGTCCACCGTGATAGAAACTACTGGTGCCCTTAGTAACCTGACTGCTGAGCTCCAGTCGGATCGACTTATGACCCTTCAGAACCGGGTCGCATTAGATGTCATACTTGCAGACCGCAGTCGCGGGGTATGCAGATTGATCCAATCTAGTTGCTGTATCTTCATCCCTGATAACGCTCCAACAGTGTACCAGGCCATCTCCAAACTACATAAGATTTCCGAATCTATTCATGTGGATAAAGGAGATTGGTCGTTAATGGGATGGTTCTGGGAACTTATATCCACCTGGGGATGGAAAATTCTAATGGTCATTGGGATGGTCTTAGCCATTCTTTTCATGTTCTGTCTGTGCATACAGTGTGCTCCTGCAATATGTGGCCTCTGTGTCACATCATGTGTAAGGAAGCCTGTATCAAGAGATGAACTAAGTACCAGAATGATGTTACAGCAACATCTCAATGACTTCAGGAATATAGGTCTAGACTCAGACTAACATGAGGATAGATTAATTGCCTATGTAAGGGCAAAAGGAGGGTTTGTGGTTCTGAAAATTCTGGATTCATGTAATCGTTCTGGACTCGAGTATTAAAACTTCGTCGAAACATGACGAATTTGGTATCAAAAGACCGAGAATGACGAGCACACCATGTACATATATTTTCAGCATATTCGAGTGACGATTTCACCTGGAAATCGTCACTTGCGTTCTGAACCCTTGGCTTCCATTTTTGTGTTGCCCTTTACATAGGCCTTAATCCAGCTGAATTCAATTCCACAAGGACACATACTCCTTAATCGACTTTTCTATGACCTGTACAAGCTGGAACCATTGCCCCAGGCCGAACTCGTTAGGTCAGTTCCCCTCCCAGTGGCCGAGCAAGATAGCATCAAGGCTCAACAAGCCATAAAACCATTTCAGCGCGCACACCTGCCGTATCTTGCTCACATCTGCCTCTACTCTTTTTGCTTCATTTACTTTATGGTGGGGAGGTACCTGTTTTATTGTGGGTCCACCGATTTCTGATGAAATGTTGGGCCTCGCCGGGTGATTTGTTGTGGGCAGCACGACGTGAAATATGTACATGTCATCATGACTCTGCTTTTCTTTTGTAACCAATAACTGTAAATGACATACTACAAATTCGAAGAATGTTTGCCTGAAGCTGAATATTCTGTATAAAGAGAGAAGCCTGACTTTGTAAAATCGAGCAGTCTCCTGAGAATATACTTCCCCGAGTGTTGTACTTCTAGGACACTTGTTACCTTGGTTGCAGCCAATAAATCGATCCTTGACTTCACCTAGAAGACTCTGAGTTTCTGTGGTCTGGATCAGGAAGAACCCGAGGTCTCTGGGTGTACCCTGACACCGCTGGGTTGCCGGTTCTGTGCCGGTTCTTAAAAACCCAGTACCTCAGCAGTTCGGGCTGTACTGTTCCCATGAGGCACAGGGTCAGACTGATTTGCATATAGCCATGTCTGAAATGGGGTGGCTGAGTGGGCTAAAGAATGGTGGTGGATTAAACCCAGATCAGTTGACTGGGGGTAGGTGTTTGATTTGCTCAAACGCTCCGTCCATCATCCCCTTTTGTATCACTTTGTTCGCCCTAAGTGTGGCAGGGTATGCTCAGACGTGAGTCCCTTGCTCACTTGGCCACTGGATTCAAGATAGCCTGGCTGATGAGGATTATGAATCCGAAACCGGTCCCAGGATGCTTGTTTCCGGTCCATGGAAGACATGGTTTGGCAGTTCGGGCTGTACTGTTCCCATGAGGCACAGGGTCAGACTGATTTGCATATAGCCATGTCTGAAATGGGGTGGCTGAGTGGGCTAAAGAATGGTGGTGGATTAAACCCAGATCAGTTGACTGGGGGTGGGTGTTTGATTTGCTCAAACGCTCCGTCCATCATCCCCTTTTGTATCACTTTGTTCGCCCTAAGTGTGGCAGGGTATGCTCAGACGTGATTCCCTTGCTCACTTGGCCACTGGATTCAAGATAGCCTGGCTGATGAGGATTATGAATCCGAAACCGGTACCAGGATGCTTGTTTCCGGTCCATGGAAGACATGGTTTGGCAGTTCGGGCTGTACTGTTCCCATGAGGCACAGGGTCAGACTGATTTGCATATAGCCATGTCTGAAATGGGGTGGCTGAGTGGGCTAAAGAATGGTGGTGGATTAAACCAAGATCAGTTGACTGGGGGTGGGTGTTTGATTTGCTCAAACGCTCTGTCCATCATCCCCTTTTGTATCACTTTGTTCGCCCTAAGTGTGGCAGGGTATGCTCAGACGTGAGTCCCTTGCTCACTTGGCCACTGGATTCAAGATAGCCTGGCTGATGAGGATTATGAATCCGAAACCGGTCCCAGGATGCTTGTTTCCGGTCCATGGAAGACATGGTTTGGCAGTTCGGGCTGTACTGTTCCCATGAGGCACAGGGTCAGACTGATTTGCATATAGCCATGTCTGAAATGGGGTGGCTGAGTGGGCTAAAGAATGGTGGTGGATTAAACCCAGATCATTTGACTGGGGGTGGGTGTTTGATTTGCTCAAATGCTCCGTCCATCATCCCCTTTTGTATCACAATAAAAAAGACTGTGCCACTTCACTTTAAGACCCTCTCCTCCTGCTGGAAGACCAGCTGATCACCACCCTCACCCAGAACCCACCCACCGACCCCACCAACCCAGATGCCGCAGCCCGCAACATCAGACAGTGGATCGACGACTGCGCCAACACCCTCTCCCCGCTCAAGAAACCATCCAACAACCACGCCAGCAAGAGAGCCACCTGGTTCACCGACGAGCTCCAGAACTCCATCCACTCAGAATCTCCGTCAGACCTGTGCACACACCACTTATTCAACAAAGCAGAAGCAGCCATCGCACCCCAACCACGGAAGGTCATCAACATCTCCATCTCCTTCAAAACAGCGACATTCCTTGAAAGCTGGAAGCACGCCGAAATCAACGCCCTCCTCAAGAAGCCCAAGGCGGACCCCAAGGACCTCAAGAACTTCCGGCCCATCTCCCTGCTCCCGTTACCAGCAAATGTCATCGAGAAAATCGTCAACAGACAATTGGCCCGCCACCTGGAAGACAACAACATCTTGGACCCGTCCCAGTCTGGATTCAGACGAAACCACAGCACCGACACAGCCCTCATCGCAGCCACAGACGACATCAGGCGCCAACTAGACAACGGCGAAACATCAGCCCTCATCCTCCTGGACCTGTCAGCCACCTTCGACATGGTCTGCCATCGCACTCTAAAGACATGCTTCCTAGAAGCCGGAATCCAAGAGAAGGCCCTTGACTATGTCCTTCGTCTCCGGAAGAACCCAGAGCGTCCGCCCCCCACCCTTCCGATCCGAAGCCACCGACATCATCTGCGGCGTCCCCCAGGGCTCATCCCTCAGCCCGACACTGTTCAACATCTACATGGCCCCCTCTCACAAGTGGCCCGCAATCACGACCTCAACATCATCTACGCCGACGACACCCAGCTCTTCCTCTCCCTCACCAAGGACCCACACACCGCCAAAACCAACCTCCACGAGGGAATGAAGGCTGTCACCGACTGGATGAGGAGCAGCTGTCTGAAGCTGAACTCGGACAAGACAGAGGTACTCATCCTCGGACCCACCCCCTCAGCCTGGGACGACTCCTGTTGGCCGACCACACTGGGAACATCACCAACACCCACCGACCATGCGCCCAACCTAGGATTCATCCTCGACTCCTCCCTCTCCATGTCTAAGCTGGTCAACGCCGTCTCTCCTCCTGCTACAACACCCTCTGCATGCTCCACAGGATCTACAAGTGGATCCCGACCGAAACAAGAAGAACGGTGACACAGGCTCTCGTCAGCAGCAGACTGGACTACGGCAACGCACTCTGCACACGAATCCCAGCCAAACACCTACAACGCATCCAAAACGCCTCCTCCCAACTGATCGTCAACATCCCCCGGCGCAGCCACATCACCCCCCACCTGAGAGACCTACACTGGATCCCCGTCGACAAGAGGATCACATTCAAGCTCCTTACCCACGCACACAAAGCACTCCACAACGCCGGACCAGCCAACCTGAACAGCAGACTCGGCTTCTACAACCCCACCCTCCAGCTCCACTCCGCCAGCCTCGCCCTCGCCGCTGTCCCCCGTATCCAACGAACGACCTCCGGCGGCAGATCCTTCTCCTACCTCGCCGCCAAGACCTGGAACACCCTCCCTACCCACATATGGCAGATCCAAGACCTACTCGCCTTCAGAAGACTCCTCAAGACCTGGCTCTTTGAGCAGTAGCAGCACCCCCCTCCCCTCAACGCCTTGAGACCCTCACGGGTAAGTAGCGCGCTCTACAAGTATTCTGATTGATTGATTGATTGATTCTTCCAACTAAGCTTTTCTCTCCTCCACATTCTCCCATACTTCCACCATACTCACCACCACCACAAAATGATGATGATTTAGGGGGTGGTGGAGGAATCAATGACCCTTTCACTGATAATGACACAGATATACCACAGGACACATGGGATGATTGATGACCCAGTTGATCCTCCAGACCTTCCTGATCCCGATGCATACCCAACAAAGCCATCTCCCCTAGATGACAATATTGGGTTTAGTCAGCTTATCGACAGGGCTGCCCAGTGCCATGGTGTTCAAATGCATTCGGACCCCACAGAGGAAGACTTCATAATAGACAACTTTGCATAGTCACAGAAGACTGTACAAACTTTACCAATGTTAAAAGGTGTCATTAAACACGCCCCAGACATATGTAAAGACCATGTGAGGGCTAGAATTCTCAACCCTAGAATTGACAAAAAATATAAACCCACTCCCAATGATCCCACCTATATCAAGGGTCAACTCCCTTTAGATTCTCTAGTGTTGACCAATGCTAGAAAATGTACCACCTCTCAGACCTCCGGGGATGCTCCACCTCCGGACAAAGAGTCCAAAATATTAGATGCTTCGGGCAAATGAGTTGCGGCCCAAGCAGCCAATCATTGGAGGATAGCCAATGCGCAAGCATTACTTGCCAGGTACGATAGGGCTCATTACGACCAACTTGAAACCCTATTGCAGTATTTACCTGACCAATATAAGACCAAGGCCAATTATTTAATTTAAGAGGGCAAACTAATAACTAGCCAGTCCGGAATTCGGTTAAAACTGAATCTGCCCGAAAATACACTACCGTTGTGAAAATCAGCTGATAAGGTTTAACCCGAGTGTCACCGATTTTCGTTGTTATGGCACCACTTGGCCACTTGATGGAGCCAAAGCATTCGAAGAAAAGCTCCAATTTAGGCCGAGAACAAAGCAGTTTGGCATGTGTGTCACCCCCATTAAATTCGGGGAGACACATTGGTTGGCAAGGTTGGTGGGTGGTTGGTGGGTGGGGCCAGGTTCCATTGAAAATGCTGTCCGCACTTTGTCTGGCCCCACACACCGAAGCACACCGCAGCACATTCCAGTCCCGCACGACGACAAGAAGACGACCAGAGGACGACCGCCAGTACTGCAAGTGCTCTAAGGCCCAGCTGGTAAGTGAAAGTGTGTGTTTTGTCGCACTTTCAAATTGCTACAGAATCGTCAGCTTTGATGACCCCTGTACCTTACAAGCAGGGGCAGAATAGCGGAGGGAGGACAGGGTTGGCCTTTTGTTAAAATGTGCCTCGTTGTAAATTACAGCGCCTCAGCCGCCTCTGCAGGCTCACCTCCTCATTTTAAATGACCCGTGCTGAGCATAACAACCCACGCGCCGATGCAGCAGTCACCTACAATTAGGCCACTGTTTTGCAAGACTAAATGTGTACGGTGCATGCTTTCACCGCAACATCGCCATAATTGACGTTCTCAGCTTCTGCTTAGGATTAGCATTTTTCTGTGCATCCCACACCTACATTTGTGCCTCTATGTGCAGTTTTACAGGCCGCATGTGAAAGTTTGCTGACATGCGGGGACACAAAACGCAGAGGTATCAGAGCGCTTTACATGAGCGCCAGAGTGCAGGGGGCGAAGGCAGACACGAGAATGGGGGGCCGAGGTGTGAAAGGCCAAAGGGCCAGAGAAACGCCAGGCCCCCTGCCGGACTCACGTGGGGGGGAGAGGAGCTAATGTGTTTTGGCGTCTGTTTAACTGCAGCCGCACCCGAGTACTTCACGGGTCATAGCATTAATGTTCAGTGAGCCGACCAGTACTATGTTTGTAGGGCAAAGAGGTTTAAGTCTTGCTTTGGGACCACTACTAATGCATGGACATTTGGGACTTATCTCAAACACTCTGCAGGATATTGCATTTCCCATTTTAGTGAAATGCAAGGGGAAATCGTCGACTAGTTAGTATTCCTTCTCATTTTGCCAGTATGACCTTATGTTTGCTCTGATGCTCTATTGCGCTGCTTCGCAATGAAACTGTGAGCGACTCCACACACTTTCTAAGTGCGCTTTTTCTTGGGTACCTTTTGCAGGACTGAAGTAGACTTTTTACTAGCATTATGAAACGGGTCCACAGAGAGGTGGTGCAGGGGCATTGCTGTACAGGTCAGCATGCACTGTTATTATATCCTGCATTGTCCTATCGACCAGTCCTACTTTACCTTCTTTCCTACAGTTAAGAAGCACTTGAAGGCACTGTTCGTTTTCAGAAGCTGCTGCTTTGCCTCTGCACCAAGTATATTATTATTTGTCTATGTCATGCGATAATGATGATCTGAGATTTCACAAAGTAAGGCCTTTCTACTATATCGCAAAAAGGGCACAGCCTAACTGGCTTCACCGCTGCTTTTTGTTCCTGACCTCATTTGCCCTAAAATGGCTGAGTGGGAATATTGCCACTGGTGGAAGATGTCCGCATAAACTGGTGTTGTCATGGAGGTGCACCGGTGTCCATCACCTACAATTAGGCCACTGTTTTGCAAGACTAAATGTGTACGGTGCATGCTTTCACCGCAACATCGCCATAATTGACGTTCTCTGCTTCTGCTTAGGATTAGCATTTTTCTGTGCATCCCACACCTACATTTGTGCCTCTATGTGCAGTTTTACAGGCAGCATGTGAGAGTTTGCTGAAATGCGGGGACACAAAACGCAGAGGTTTCAGAGCGCTTTACATGAGCGCCAGAGTGCAGGGGGCGAAGGCAGACACGAGAATGGGGGGCCGAGGTGTGAAAGGCCAAAGGGCCAGAGAAACACCAGGCCCCCTGCCGGACTCACGTGGGGGGGAGAGGAGCTAATGTGTTTTGGCGTCTGTTTAACTGCAGCCGCACCCGAGTACTTCACGGGTCTGTACAAGACCATTTTACTTGTTGAGGCTTTCTTGTTTTTCACCCCTTCTTAGAATGGGGAGCTTAGCATCAGACAGTCAATTTTGCACAGTTAAAATGTGCTTTGGTGTAAATGAATGTCGCGAGGCCAACAGATGCAGCGACTGCACGCATGTCCTTGCTGAAGCCCCAAAGTGTCCCCACTCGTTCATCGTCTTGGTGGTATTAATTAGCCGCTGGGACTCAGGGTTATTATTTTCAGATACGAAAGCTGGAATGTTGCAGGCGATATACACCTGTGTTCCCCTCATCTTGCCAGTGCAGGTCATTATTATTCGGTAGTGAGGGAGCGCTGCATGCGTGGCATTCCTTGTTAATAAAAAAAGAGGGGGAAAAGCAAACTCCCCTTGTAGAATGAAGGTACGGGTGTAGTTACTAGCAGACTATTGCATCCACTGTATGAGGACTGTGTTTGACCCTATGGCTCAGGTAAATCCCGGCAGGTCCACCCATTCTAACATCCTTCTGAGGTCGATAAATGAGGACCACCATTAAGTTGGCCATCAATAGACTTTTGTGTTTCAGCCAGGGGACACCTTCGGGGGGGGGAAGCGTGCACAAATGCACATGATCGATCCCCTGCATGGTCTCCGTTCCCCCTTCTGTTTAAGGACTGGAACACATACAGAAAGAGCATCTGCCAGACACAGCGCTGCGATAGCAAAGTACGGTCTCAAGCGCTAGGTTAAACACATTGTAGCAAATGTCCAATTCCATTGAGTTTTACATTTTTAAAACGGACCTCCCCCAACTCATGAGAGTTGTGTACCTTCGTTGAAGCAGTGGTGGTGATTGTGTGCAGTGCGCTCTGACCAATCTATTCTGTATTGTTTGCCTTGTATTTCATATTTTGCTTATCCAACAAGAACATTTTACTTAACAAGGCTTTCTTGATTTCACCCCTTCTTAGAACCCCTGCATCTCCATTCTGCCAATTGCTGGAAGAATCCACCCCTCCACCCCGAAATTTGACTGTAGTTGCGCGTCTGGGAGCTATGTAAGTATATTTACACCACTGGTCGTTATTACTGTTGAACTGTATTTGAATGTTTCATACTGGACACATATGGATTCAACATTCCACTTTCATTAAGCTGAACATTCTCCTGACAATAGGTTACCTGACCTGCATCTGTATATACATTGCATTCCTTTGCAATTTTATAAAGCGTGAAATTGGCCTGAGGGCTTTCGACCACCAAGTATTAATCACTTTTAGGCAAGATGGAGGTTAGCTAATTTGCATACATCCAGAAACGAATTCTTTTTTTAAAGCATGATGGTTAATAAGCATTTAGGGTACCTAGGATACAGATTTTTAAAGTTTTAAATCAAAAGCTAAAGATAAAATGGATCCTTATGCTATGCCTCAAATATGTGTTCTTCAATTTCACCAATTGGTTGGCAGCCTGTTCAGTGGCATCATTTTCTCAACAGTACACAACCGGTTTCTAAGTGTCTTTTTTTATGATCTACTTTGCGCAGAACAGAATGCCCCGCAGAATAAAGACGGCAGAAGATTATGTGCTGGAAAACAAAGATTTCATGGTTGAAGAAGTGCGTGGCCAAAAGATGTTAATTTGCAGGTTTTGCAGAGTGACTGTCCCAATAGTAAGTGGGAAAACTGCAAGCCGAATTGCTGAACATCTTGTCACCAAGACCCACTTGAAATTGAAAGAGCCACCTAATAGCGACAGCCTTTGCCAGATGTCTCTTGCTGAGACAATGACCCGCTTCAAAAGAAAACGTGAGGAAGAAAAGGATGTGGCACATGAATTTGTACGTGCCCTAGTGCAATCTGGAACCAGCTTACACCAAGCTGATGGACCGATTGGGAATCTATTCCGCAAGCGTGCACCAGCATTCAAAACATTACCAAAAACAACACAAATGTATGAGAAATACCTACCAGAGGTGTTCCTTGCAGATATTGAACATATTTCAGAGTTACTCCAAGGTGATGTGAAGATCTCTGTTACCATTGATGAAACCCCAGAGATGCGTGGCGACCCAGCAGTGGCAGTGCTAATCACATTTTGTGATGCAAAAAATGGATGGCACAGACGTACCATCATGGCAGATCTGGATGTACTGGAAACATGCAACGCAGTGTCACTTGGAATGCTGCTGCAGAGAGTTCTTACCAAGTTTAACAAAGATTGGAGTGACATTGTTTGTATTTGCAGCGATTCAGCTACTTATATGAAAAAGTTATGTGATGACCTATCAAAAGCAATGCCTGAGCTGAAGTGTTTCCCTGTGAGAGATCCTTGCCACTTGCTAGATGGTATGCTGAAAGCAGCATTACAATCTTCTGAGCTGATGAAGAATGCTATTGATTTTGTAGTACATTCAGGCGCACTGTTTCGTTATGCGCGGGAACTCAAACGCAAATATTTCTCATTTTGTGTTTTGTGTGGCAGCAAAGAAAGAACCATCCCAACTGTGTCATTTAGTAGGTGGTTCTCAGTACTAGAGGCCGTGAATGCAATATTATCTATGTGGCGACCCCTTACTGAATTTTTGCTTAGTGATGATGCAAAAGGCAAGAAATGTGAGGATCTTCGGGTGCATATTGATAGTGATGTCAAGAAAAGTACACTGTACTGCATCCTTAGATTTTTGCAGGAAAACATGACTGCTGTAGTGGACATAATAAAAAAACTAGAGTCAGAAAACACCCTTGTGTACCAAGTGTTCAGTATAATTGGTGTTGATGTCAAACATCTCCTCGAGAGTAGGCTAGACGACACTTTTAGTGACTTTGGCACTGCAACATGTTCCCTGTTAGAATGCTTGCCACTTGGGAAGCAAAGAAGTGTTGAAGATCAATTCAGGAAATTTTATTTTACCATGCATGAGAAATGGCTAGCTATGATGCATAGAAATGTCCCTTCACCAACCATGGCGTTTGAAGTTAATGAAGCCTCACTTTGGTACGCTGCACAAGTGTTAGATCCATTCCGTAAAGGGGAATTTTCTCCGGACTTTTCAAAGTACAGCTTCATTTTTGACCGCTTTAATACCTCTGAGGGCATGTGCACCCAGTTCAACGCGTATGTTGCAGAACCTGTCCCAGAGAATGTCAACCTTGAGGTGCACCAGTACTGGCATGGGAAGCTACGTCAGTGGCCAGAGTTGGCAAGTTGTGTACTGGCTGTTTTGGCGTTGCCAGTCTCAAGTGCCAATGTTGAGAGGGCATTTTCACAAATAAAAGTGTACATGGGAAGGAAAGAGAGAGCACGAATGACTAAAGAATCTCTGAAGAAATATTGTATGGTCTACTACAATAAATTTGACTTGTGAAAATGTATTTGAACTTCATATACACGTACATGCACTGTCTATATGCCATGCATCATTGAAGAAAGCCAGCAAAATAAAAGCAAAGCGTTTCATAAACACCGGAAAAACACCGTGTCAGTTGTTTTTTATGGCGCGAAAATTTGAAATCACTGAAAAGCACTGTTTTTTTCAGGTATTGAAATCACTGGAAAACACTGACAAAACACCACCAGAATTTACCCAAAATAGAAACTGAAAACAGGGAAGCCTACTAATAACTAATGCATAAATTAAGTGTGCCCTCGATGTAGCAGACACCGCATCTAGATCCATTAACACTAGTGTGTTACTAAGAAGACATGCCTGGTTGCGCATTTCTGGCTTCAAACAAGAGGTAAAGACTAATACCCTCAATCAGCCGTTCAATCAAGAACAACTTTTTGGCCCAGCTTTGGATACAGCTTTAGAAAAAATGAAAGGACACGGAAACTGCTGAATCCATGGGAGCATTCCAGTCTCCATCCGCATGAGGTTCCTTTCGACGTTCCTTCTACAGAGGAGCATCCAAAAACATCAGTGCTGACACTGCTTCTACTTCCTACAAAAACCCCACACACACATCCCCCAAAAAGGGATATTTGAGAGGTGGGTACAGGGGAAATAACAAAGGAAGGGCCTGAGGTAACAACAACACTCGCGCCTCTCCCACTAATAAACATTGACGTACCTCCACTCCCTCCAGACCATTCCAATCCGGTCGGAGGGAGACTCTCACAGTTCGTACCGGTCTGAATTTCCATCACTACAGACAAGTGGGTAAGACAAATTATCAAGTATGGTTACTGCCTGGAACGTACTGCAACTCCCCCCAACATATCACCCAAGCAGCGTCCAATGTCCACGGAACATCTAACACTCCTCAAACAGGAAGTTCTCTTGCTGCTTCAAAAGTATGCAATAGGACCAGCCCCACACAACATCAAGGAACAGGCATTTACTCCTTGTGCTTCCTAATCCCCCAAAAAGACGGAACCTTCGGGTTCAATACTAGACCTAAGATCTCTCAATCTCTACATACAGTCAGATCATTTTCATATGATAACTCTTCAACAGGTCTTTCCACTACTTCAACAAGGCGACTTCCTTGCCACACTAGATCTTAAGGACGCCTACTTCCATATTCCCATACACCCTGCTCACAGGAAGTACCTAAGGTTCACAATGGACGGCCAACACTATCAGTTCAAAGTCTTTCCAATCGGGGTGACCACAGCACCCAGAGTGTTCACAACGTGCCTTGCAGTAGCAGCAGCACACTTAAGAAGACCACAAATCCATGTATTTCCATACCTCGATGACTGGCTGATAAAAGCTAATTCCTACAACCAGTGTGCTCACCACACTTCTCAAACCATCCAGCTGCTAGACAACTTGGGGTTCACAGTAAACTACACCAAGTCACACCTTCAACCCCCCTACATACATCAGTATCTAGGAGCCACAATAGACACTTCCAAAGCTCTAGCATACCCCAATCCAGTCAGGATAGCCAATATGCAAACCCTCATCGCCAAGTTTCAGTCCCAACACTTTCTCCCAGCACGAGTATTTATGCAGCTCATAGGAATGATGGCCTCTTGCATTTTCATTGTACCTTATGCAAGACTTCAGATGCGTCCTTTACAAGAATGCTTAGCACGTCAGTGGAACCAGGCTCAAGGTCAACTGACAGATCTGGTGTTGGTAGACAGCTGCATTCATCGCTCTCTGCCGTGGTGGAACACACAAAACCTCTCCAGAGGGCGCCGTTCCTAGAACCAGTTCCACAGATAGTGTTAACAGCAGACACATCACTCACCGGCTGGGGAGCTGTACCGCCCGGATTATTTCTGGGGATGATGTCGACTATATGATGCTATCATTTAGTTTAATTAACCCTTCTATTTAGAAATAGGGGTTTAACCGAGTGCTTTATTAGGGTTTAATGCCTTTTAATCGATAGTCAGGCCAGTAGGCCCAAAACCAGAGAGCAGCCATTTTGGATGACTGTCTCATCCATTTTAGATGGATGACTCGTCTGTGTGAGGCGCTTGGAGAGCAAAGGGCATGTTTAGAAAATAACTATTATTCACTAGTTAGAAACCGGCCAAGACCGGCTCTTATCGAAAGAATGTATTTTGCTCCCTGGTGGTAGACGCAATACGCAGGTGGCCACTGCTAACGGCGTGGGACCCCGGAGGCTGGTACAGGAATTCGGTGGGAGTCGGCCTAGAACTGGAAATTTCCGTAGAGAAAGGGAGAGATATATTATCGAAGAGTAGTGAGACAAGGGAGAGAGAGCTACGTGCGGAGCAGACAGATGAAGATGTTCAAAGAGCTGGTGATTAACTACTAGCTTGTAATTAAGAGGAGGAAGAAATCAAGAGCCCTGTGAGATTCAAACTGCAGGAGTGGTAGAAGCCGAGACGTAATCCAGAAGAGGGTTCGAGTTTCAGAGCCAAGGCAGCGTAGACGAGGTGTAGCGGTGCAGACGTGTATCCGTGAGCCAGAGTGGGAGAGCAGAGCCCCGAAAGCGAGTGAAGACCCGAGAGGGAGAGAGGGATCAGCTCCGCTGCTGAGATGGAAAGACGCACGTATAAGGTGAGGCGTTCTGAGTTAGTGTAGAGTACATATATCTAATAATCGTACACCTTTCCTCCCTTTTAGGTTGTAGATGCAGACTACTTGTGATAATTTCTAACTTTCTATGATTATGATTATGTCTAAGTAGAGAATAAAAGCAATAATGTCCAATACCGATATTTGAGTGTTGTTTCTTAGACAGGACTAACCTTTTTCTTCAACCAGATACTGGCAGGTTAGAAGGTGAGTTGGACCCTTCTAGCAGGTAACTGAGACATGGGAGATAGAGTAGCCTTTGACTGGAGGGAACTCTCAGATATTACAATGCTACAACTCTTCTAAATTGAGGACTAGTTATTAGCGTCGGCACGCTATAGGTGTGCCGCCGTCCATGATAGGATATCCTGCTGGCGGACAAAAGGTATACCAACAGGAAGTATAGAATAGAATTGACCCCAAGAGTTAGGGAACAGTCTGGCGACTTTAAATCAGGTGAGTAACAGTCTGGCGACTTTAAATCAGGTGAGTAACAGTCTGGCGACTTTAAATCAGGTGAGTAACAGTCTGGCGACTTTAAATCAGGTGAGTAACAGTCTGGCGACTTTAAATCAGGTAAGTACTCAGAGCTCTATGTAAATATAAGATAAGGGATCCCTTAGACGTTAGTTGTACCTTTGTAAATGTATCCTTGTAAGTAGCTAA
The DNA here is from genome assembly GCF_964261635.1 of Lissotriton helveticus. Taxonomy (NCBI): domain Eukaryota; kingdom Metazoa; phylum Chordata; class Amphibia; order Caudata; family Salamandridae; genus Lissotriton; species Lissotriton helveticus. The sequence goes on along the minus strand of NC_136072.1, from coordinate 359,831,029 downwards.
TAATCGTCTTCTCAGGCGAGTCTTCTAAGTATCTTGTAAATAGTGGCCTGAGAAGAGGGAAATTACGTGACGGCTGAGGTAGCCATTATAGATGGCCACCGAGTAATCCAAAAACCCAGTCGTTACACTTGGCGTCACGAACCATTTCCGTTCTATTGGTGCGGGAATGCCTTTGTGATCTTATGTGAGGCGCAGTGGGTTCTCGCCGTGTTTAATTTTTTATATATTTGATTTTTTGTACAGTTTTTCATTGCTGTTGTTTCGTTTTATTTGTGATCATGTTTTCGAAGAAAGTGAAACCGACTTTTCATGTGCCTGTTGATATTCCTGGTTGGGGGGCTTCTGCTTATGAAGCGCTTGCGCGTGAGTGGGCTAATTCCACAGGTTTGAGTGAAAGTTGGACTTCTACCTTGGAGCGTGCTGATCCGGCTCAGGTGGTTGCGTGCTTGCAAAAAGTCCCGATTGTACAGAATTCTGAGCTTCCTCTCGTTGGTCGGAGAGGTTGGATTTTATTGCATGCATATAGAATTGTTCATGAGGCTTGTGCTCGATTGTTGACTGAAAATAAGACTTTGGAAGAACAATATGTTGAAGTTAAGAATGAGATTACTCTTTTGCGTTGTCAAAATAAACTGCTTGCTGACAAACTTGACACTTATCAGGCTGTGGCCGAAAGGGCTGCTGTCCGCATTGCGAGGTACAAATATAAGCACAGACGTGGAAGGGTTAGTACCAAAAAAGTGCGTATGGTTGTTGCGAAGGCAGGGCTTGATTGGAATCCCGATGAATGGGATGGTGATATTTGGAATTCATCTGATTCTTTGTCCTCTAATGATGAGACTGCGGCAAATACGCCTTCTAATGTTACTTCTCGGGACCCGTCAAAGGGTCCCACTGATGTGTCTGCTCATCCGATTCACCGACGTAAGCTACAGGGTAATCCTAATGCTCCCCATGGTATTCCTCTTGACAGCCTGGAAGATTACACACAACAAGAGTTAAATGACATTTTGGATCGCTTCCGGCAGAGGTCGGGTGAATCCTTATTGACTTGGATGGTCCGTCTTTTTGACACTGGTGCTTCAGGTATCTCGTTAGATCATGGTGATGCTATGAAGTTTTGTACGTTGAGTACTGACTCTACTATTCAGGAGTCTTTTCGCCATTACAATAACAATGCTCAGACTAATCTTTTACAGTTAGCGGTTGATGGTTGTAATCGTAAATACCCTACTGAATCTGATTGGCCTCTGAATGACAAGCAGTGGTACACTTTGAGAGATGCTTCTCAGCGATTGAAAGAGGAGTGCATGAAGACCGCTGTCTTTTTGGGTACGGCGCATCGCTTGATGGATGGTGTGCTTAATCCTTCATGAGGAACAGAATTATTCGTACATCTCCTCCTGCTTACAAACAAGTAATGATGACTTTGTTGATTAATCAGACTGGTAATCCTTTGTCTGACGTGATTGAGGCTGTGCGTGAACTTGGAGAGTTGGGTGAATGGTTTAAACCTGAACGGCAGTCTCGTCCGGGAAGTCGCTATGCTGATTTTAAATTCTCTAGACGTGACATGTACATGGCTCTGCTGCGGGATGGTGCCCGTGAGAAAGAAATACAAGACCAGCCCAATGATGTGTTGTGGGCCATGTTTCGTGAGCGCGGCTTGGATAGGAAGGAAGGTGCTCGGAAGGTTCGTAAACAAGACCTGGGCCACGACCGTTCTGATGACAGTGGTAATGATACCGGCACATCTCGTGTGAGAGAGAGAGAGAGTGAGAGAGAGAGGGGGAGAGAAAGAGAGTGGGATAGAACACGAGATGAATCGTCTCATACCCGGAGGGAAAGAGATAGTGTTCATGAGAGAGAGAGAGAGAGAGAGAGAGAGAGAACAATCCCCAGAAGTGCGGATGAGAGATAAATACACACGACCTAATGAAAGAGGTTCACAATACTTCATGAGTGACAAAAATCCTTTTCTTGAGAATAAAGGGTATGAAAGGGAGGCGTCTTTACCTAAAAGATATGAGAGTCTGTATCCTGATTTGTCTTGGGCGCGAGAACATGGTAAAAGAGACTAGGAAGTAGGTCAAGCTCCAGTGCGAAATTGGTCTCGCAGAGACCATAGGCCTTATGTAGATATTGAAATATATTGGAGACATCGAAATATACAGAGGGCCCGAGCATTGGTAGATACCGGAGCGGAGGCCACTCTAATTTCTGGAAATCCTAAAAAGTTTAAAGGACAGGGTTACACGATTACTGGACTAGGTGGTAAAGAGACCCCCGCGATACAAACTAAACTTGAGCTAAAAATTGGAAGAAATCCCCGGAAAGAGTATCATGTATTGGTGGTACCTCTTGATGAATATATAATTGGCATCGATATTTTAAAAGGTATGACATTGCATTTGGATGATGGATGTTATAAGTTTGGACATACTTCTTACATATCAACCAAAATTGTGAGAGTGGGGCGTTTAACAATGCCTCCCATTCAGATTCCTCAAGCCACAAAAGTGGTTTCAATGAAACAGTACCGCATTCCCGGTGGGCACGATGAGATCAGTGCTACCATACAAGATCTAATGGACGCAGGAGTCATAATCCCTGTTACTTCGGCTTGGAACAATCCTGTTTGGCCGGTCCGTAAGAGTGATAATTCTTGGCGCATGACTGTTGATTATCGAGAATTAAATAAACATACACCTCCTTTGACTGTTGCAGTTCCTGATGTTATCACGTTGATTGAGAGAATTCAGAAACATTCAGGAACATGGTATGCAACCATTGATATTGCTAATGCTTTCTTTTCAATTCCAATTGCACCCGAATGTCAGGAACAATTCAGTTTTTCGTGGAATGGCCGTCAAATGACGTTCAGACGCCTGCCCCAGGGCTATTTACATAGTCCGACGATATGTCATCGAATAGTGGCAGAACATTTAGATGAGGTGACTGTTGATCCCAAAGTACAGGTGTGTCATTATATTGATGATATAATGATTCAAGGTGAAACACAAGATCAGGTGCGAATTCAATTTGAACAAATCATTGCACATTTACAGAGCAAAGGCTGGGAGATTAATCCTGATAAATTGCAGGGTCCAGCGCAACATGTTAAATTTTTAGGTATTCATTGGAATGAGGGAAACAGAGAAGTAATTCCTCAAGTGAGACAGAAAATTGCAGAATTTGCAACCCCTAAAAATAGGAAAGAAGCCCAGAAATTCATTGGTTTATTTGGCTTTTGGCGCCAACATATTCCGCATTTGAGTCAGATTCTGGCCCCTTTGTACAAAGTTACCCGTAAAAAGAATGTGTTTGAATGGAACAAAGCACAGCAAGATGCATTTGAATTGGCGAAAGAAGCAATTCAGCATGCCTTAGACTTGTGGCCAGTACGCGATGGTGATGTGGATTTGAATGTGTCTGTACAAGAGATGTATGCAAACTGGAGTTTGTGGCAGAAGCAAGGCAATACTAAAGTACCTCTGGGTTTCTGGACCAAAAAGCTACCAGACGCGGGTGAGCGTTATACACCTTTTGAGAAACAGCTGCTTGCGTGTTACTGGGCTTTAGTGGACACTGAGCAATTGACACTAGGACATGATGTGGTACTGAGACCGGAGATTCCTATTATGCAATGGGTCTTGAGTTCGCCTAAAACCCATAGAATTGGTCACGCTCAGGAAATGAGCATAGTGAAGTGGAAATGGTACATACAAGATCGGGCTCGAGTGGGCCCAAGAGGAGTGGCAATGTTGCATGAAAAAGTGGCGCAGGCGCCGCTTTCAGAGAAAGAGAATGAGTGCTCCGTACCTATAATACAGGAATCACCTGTTAAATGGGGTAAGCCATTCGATGATCTGTCCGCGGAGGATAGAAAACACGTTTGGTTTACGGATGGTTCAGCCAGGTACATAGGAGAGAAGAGACATTGGAAAGCTGTTTCCTATAACCCCACGACACAAAAATTATTGAGTACTACTGGTGAAGGGCAAAGTAGCCAGTTTGCAGAATTATATGCTGTTTATCAAATTCTAAAACAGGAATTGCCCGGAAAATGTTATATCTTTACTGATTCATGGTCCACCGCAAATGGACTAGTGGTGTGGTTACCCACTTGGAAATCACATGATTGGAAGATTCATAACAAGGAAATTTGGGGCAAAGAGTTGTGGCGGGAGATCTGGGAGTTCCTTCCTCAAAGTGAGGTAACTGTTTTCCATGTTGATGCTCATACACCTATTGACTCTTTAGATAAATTATTTAATAATGTTGCAGATGAGCACTCTAAAATTCGTGAAGCAGTGGTGGACCAACGAGATTCTGATCTGGCAGGCTTGGCAAAATGGGCTCACCAAAAAGCAGGACACTATGGCGAGAAAATTACTAGCAGGTGGGCTGCTGAGAGAGGCATTTATATTCCTCTAAATTTAATTAAAACAGCTGTACTTCATTGTCCCATATGCCAGCACTCCCGACATAGAGAGGTGCCCCGAATAGTGAAAGGACAACTACATAGAGGAAAGTCTCCTGCTCAGATATGGCAGATAGACTATATAGGCCCCTTACCAATGAGTAGAAATTGTCAGTATGTGTGCACGGTCGTGGACACTTTTAGCGGTTATTTAATCGCTTTTCCTTGTAAAAATGCCACACAAGTCAATACCATGAAAACTTTAGATTTGATTACATTGTACTATGGTACTCCACTTCAGGTGCAATCTGACAATGCCTCTCATTTTAAAGGAAGATTAGTGAAAAATTATTGTGCAGAAAATAATATCGAGTGGGTGTTTCATATACCGTATTATCCTCAAGCATCCGGTCTGATTGAGCGGATGAACGGATTACTGAAAGATCAATTACGTAAATTGTCAGAGGGTACCTACAAGAATTGGAGAGATCATTTATCTGATGCTATGTTAATTTTGAATAATCAACCGTATTTGTATGCTAACTCTCCTCTAATGCGTTTATTCCCTCCAGCAATTGAGGTTAAACCCAACACAGTGACCAGTACAGTATCCTATTGGGAAATTACCCCTGGAGCCTTGGCTCCATGCAGAGCTACCCCTGGATCTGCAGGCTTAGACCTGCACTCTTTAAAAGATGCTACTCTACAAATTAATAGCATTACCATAATTGAAACAGGAATAGGTGTTCAAATACCTAAAGAATGTTTTGGTCTGATTGCTCCGAGATCTGGTTTGGCCTTAAAAGGTATTCAGGTGCTTGGAGGTGTGATCGACAGTGATTACCAAGGAGAACTCAAAGTGATCCTGTTGAACAGTGGTGATTCTGAAATCACGATTAAGAAGAGTGATAGAATTGCCCAATTGGTTATCATGCCTGTATTCAGTGGTGAGATTCAGAAAGGTGCAGCCCCGACTCTGCTGACAATACGTGGTACAGGTGGCTTTGGTTCCACTAATAATCCTGGAGCTAGAGTATGGGTGCAATCACCAAATAATCCCCCTGAACAGGCCAAAATTATTGCAACTGGATCTGATAATACAATACTAGTGATGAGGCCAGGGCAAGAAAGCTGGAATGTAGTTCCGGCTGATAAATGTTACTTGCGAGAATAATGATGCGCGTTATTTGAATTACAGATCATTACATGGATTGCTGCTGCCGGATGTGTCATCGTTGGACTCCCGTGGGTCTACTGCGACGAGAGTCAAGAAAGGGTCCGGGATCGGGCTAACTACATGGACAGAGAACGTCGACCCAATGCTGCGTGGGATGTTACTACGAACTTTTGGGCCAGTTTGGCCCACTCCATCAGCAACTCTTCCCATTTCTGCCTGGACCCTAAGAGGTCCGTTAATGACCTCCTTGCCACATGTCTTGTGGCTGTTCCGATATCGACTACCTCCCTTATTCATTTTTTCAATGTCACCAACACTCATCCAGATTTCATTTACCTTGATTTTACCCCATATACTTACTGTGTTTCGTGTACGGTCCTAATTGATCCAGAACCTCCACGTGCTTTTCAAATATTGACATTTAATATTACTAAAGGTGACATTTGTTATAATTTGACATGTAACCCTAGATTTATAGGCAAATGTGCCCAATTGAGATTAGAAGGTACAACATCATTTACAACCCATGAGACAATCTTGTGCCACACCAGGACGGAACACTCCTGTACCTCTTTTGATAATAATATGAAATGTGAGCGCATAATAGTGGCTGCAAGCCATTATTATCATGTCTCGTTACCGACTGGATGGCTTTTCTCTTGCGGTAACAGATCTTGGTCCTATATTCCCGCTAATATAACAGGTGGCCCCTGTGCCCTAACAAGATTGAGTCTGTTGCTATTTCCCCCTGATGCAATGAGTTCGTCCCGTGTGACACGTGATGTCATGCTATCCAGTGACTGTGATTCCTCAATACATTTATATTCTAAAACCGAATACCTTAGTTTAGCAATCTCCTTTATAGGTGTTCCTGCTCTTTCTGTATACAATGCAAAAACCATCGGCAAGATGGCATGCTGGATGGTGAAATCACTTAACAGTACCTCTAAAATTTTAACTGATTTGTTATTAGACAATCAAGGGGAACGCCGTGCTATTTTACAAAATAGAGTTGCGATTGACTATTTACTTCTAAAGCATGACCACGGCTGTTCTGATTTTGAGGGCTTGTGTTGTTTTAATTTATCTGACCATTCCCAATCTATTAGATCACATCTTAACAAATTACATGAATTAACTGAAGAAGTTGGAAAACATGTAGACATTGGATGGCTTGATTGGCTGTTTAGCTGGATACCAGATTTTCATTCTGTACGACAAATTTTTAGGTGTCATCCTTTTGGTGATATGTGTTCTGATTGCAATTTGTTGTTGTATCCAATGTATACCATCCTTTCTAAAGATGTTCCGCCCAAAGACTATGAATAGATCTTTTAGCATTGCGTCCTATTATTCTTCTAATGATATACATGTTGCATAAATACTTATCTTTCTACTTTATCTAATTAACTCCTTCAACGATAGCATAAATAGTCGGGAGTGGAATGTACCACCCGGATTATTTCTGGGGATGATGTCGACTATATGATGCTATCATTTAGTTTAAATAACCCTTCTATTTAGAAATAGGGGTTTAACCGAGTGCTTTATTAGGGTTTAATGCCTTTTAATCGATAGTCAGGCCAGTAGGCCCAAAACCAGAGAGCAGCCATTTTGGATGACTGTCTCATCCATTTTAGATGGATGACTCGTCTGTGTGAGGCGCTTGGAGAGCAAAGGGCATGTTTAGAAAAGAACTATTATTCACTAGTTAGAAACCGGCCGAGACCGGCTCTTATCGAAAGAATGTATTTTGCTCCCTGGTAGTAGACGCAATACGCAGGTGGCCACTGCTAACGGCGTGGGACCCCGGAGGCTGGTACAGGAATTCGGTGGGAGTCGGCCTAGGACTGGAAATTTCCGTAGAGAAAGGGAGAGATATATTATCGAAGAGTAGTGAGACAAGGGAGAGAGAGCTACGTGCGGAGCAGACAGATGAAGATGTTCAAAGAGCTGGTGATTAACTACTAGCTTGTAATTAAGAGGAGGAAGAAATCAAGAGCCCTGTGAGATTCAAACTGCAGGAGTGGTAGAAGCCGAAACGTAATCCAGAAGAGGGTTTGAGTTTCAGAGCCAAGGCAGCGTAGACGAGGTGTAGCGGTGCAGACGTGTATCCGTGAGCCAGAGTGGGAGAGCAGAGCCTCGAAAGCGAGTGAAGACCCGAGAGGGAGAGAGGGATCAGCTCCGCTGCTGAGATGGAAAGACGCACGTATAAGGTGAGGCGTTCTGAGTTAGTGTAGAGTACATATATCTAATAATCGTACACCTTTCCTCCCTTTTAGGTTGTAGATGCAGACTACTTGTGATAATGTCTAACTTTCTATGATTATGATTATGTCTAAGTAGAGAATAAAAGCAATAATGTCCAATACCGATATTTGAGTGTTGTTTCTTAGACAGGACTAACCTTTTTCTTCAACCAGATACTGGCAGGTTAGAAGGTGAGTTGGACCCTTCTAGCAGGTAACTGAGACATGGGAGATAGAGTAGCCTTTGACTGGAGGGAACTCTCAGATATTACAATGCTACAACTCTTCTAAATTGAGGACTAGTTATTAGCGTCGGCACGCTATAGGTGTGCCGCCGTCCATGATACGATATCCTGCTGGCGGACAAAAGGTATACCAACAGGAAGTGTAGAATAGAATTGACCCCAAGAGTTAGGGAACAGTCTGGCGACTTTAAATCAGGTGAGTAACAGTCTGGCGACTTTAAATCAGGTGAGTAACAGTCTGGCGACTTTAAATCAGGTGAGTAACAGTCTGGCGACTTTAAATCAGGTGAGTAACAGTCTGGCGACTTTAAATCAGGTAAGTACTCAGAGCTCTATGTAAATATAAGATAAGGGATCCCTTAGACGTTAGTTGTACCTTTGTAAATGTATCCTTGTAAATAGCTAATAATCGTCTTCTCAGGCGAGTCTTCTAAGTATCTTGTAAATAGTGGCCTGAGAAGAGGGAAATTACGTGACGGCTGAGGTAGCCATTATAGATGGCCACCGAGTAATCCAAAAACCCAGTCGTTACAGGAGCTCATCTCCTAAACCACACAATTCAGGGCAAGTGGACCACTCAACAAAAACTGCTCCACATCAATTACCTAGAATTACTGGCAATATTTCTAGCGCTAAAATCTTTCCAAGCACATCTCCTCGACAACACTGTCATAGTCCGCACAGACAATATAACAGCAATGTATTACATACAGAAACAAGGAGGGACACATTCTTTGCAGCTGTCTCACCTAGCGCACAGTATATGGAGATGGGCCATTCCACAAAACATATATCTGCTAGCAGAACATCTTCCAGGGGTGAACAATCAGATACTGGATCTGTTAAGTTGTCACACTCAACAAATACATGAATGAGAACTTCATCCGTAAGTTCTTCAACCTTTCTTCCGGATGTGGGGCCAACCAGACATAGATCTGTTCGCCACACATGCAAACGCAAAATGCCCAACCTTTGCTGCCAGGTTCCCACCACTGTTGTCCAAGGGCAATGCGATATGGATGAACTGGTCATGCAGATTTGCCTACCCTTTTCCGCCACTCCCACTCATTCCACTAGTAGTACGCAAGCTCAAACAACAGTCTCTCAAAATAATCCTACTTGCTCCCACATGGGCACGGCAACCATTGTTCACAACACTATTCGAACTCTCAGTAGTTCTAAACCAAAAATTACATCTCTCTCCAAAGCTGCTAACACAGAAAGAACCATGGAGAGATAAGGCATCCTGATCCAGCACAACTGAATCTAGCAATCTGGCTCCTGAAATCCTAGAGTTCGGTTACCTCAACCTCCCACCGGACTGTATGAACATTATTAAGGAAGCCAGACACCCCACTACTAGAGCTTACTATGCAGTTAAATGGAAAAGATTTGTCATTTACTGCAATAACAACACAATTGACCCATTAGATGCTTCAAGTCAGAACATTATGTGCTATTTGCTACATCTACAAAGATGCAATCTGTCATGCTCATCAATAAGATTACATCTAGCTGCCCTTGTCGCCTACCTGCAAAACAGACATTTGTCATTGTTTAGGGTACCTGCTATCAAAACCTTTATGGAAGGCCTTAAAAGGATAATTCCACCCAGATTGCCACCCTCGCCAAGGTGGAACCTCAACATAGTTCTTACTAGACTCATGGGCCCCCCATTTGAGCCTTTACACAAATGCGAACTACAGTGCCTTACATGGAAAGTAGCATTCCTTGTTGCAATCACTTCTCTCAGGAGAGTAAGTGAGATCCAGGCTTTAACTATACAAGAACCATTCTTACAAATACATCGTAACAAGGTGGTCCTTAGGACAAATCCAAGATTCCTTCCCAAAGTAATCTCTGCTTTCCACCCTAATCAATCAGTAGAGTTACCAGTATTTTTCCAAAACCCTGATTCTGTAGCAGAAAGAGCTCTTCACACGCTTGACGTCAAAATAGCATTACTTTATTACATAGACAGGACTAAAGCCTTTAGAAAAACAAAACAACTGTTTGTAGCTTTCTCTCCACCTCATAAAGGCAATCCTATTTCCAAAGCTGGAATTGCCAAGTGGATAGTAAAATGTATTCAAATATGCTATCGGAAAGCAAAACGTATGTTAACAATTACCCCTAAAGCGCATTCAACACGTCAACTAGGGGATTCCATGGCATTCTTAGGGAATATTCCCCTAGAAGACATTTGTAAGGCAGCAACATGGTCTACTACACCCACCTTCACTAAACACTATTGTGTAGATGTGCAGGCAAAGCAACAAGCTTCTGTACGCCAGGCTGATCTAAAAACACTTTTTCAAACCACTGCAACAGATACAGGCGACCGCCGCTAGGGGAGACACTGCTGTACAGCCTATGCACAAAATATGAATTCTGCAGCTCATATGCCTCGAACGGAAAATGCTATTTTTCAGTATGCATCCTGTCTTGGATTGTAGAGCTGCAGAGATTCACACTCCCACCCATCCTCCCATCCTGTATCTGTTCCAGTGTTATCTTAATTAGATACATTCTCATGGACATCTTTCTGTTTCTTACAAACCCTATCATTTCCCTTCATGGTGAAAAACAATCTGAGGATGGAGTCGATGCCCATGCACACAATCGTCAAAGGGAGGAGTCACCTATCTCTATCTCTTGACTACAAAAAACTTCTTCCAAGACAACAACAAGGTGCAAGCATCCAAGCCCAACACCAGGTGGGGATCTATGCACAAAGTGTGAATCTCTGCAGCTCTACATGCCAAGAACAGATGCATACTGGTAAGTAGCATTTTCCTTTCACTGTTAACCATCCACTTTATCTCTAGACTATGATAACAGTTAACCTAGCATAGCATAAGCAGTAAAGCGACATTAATTATTATAAATAAGCAACACATGTCATGCTTTTTACTACATATATATGCAATTTGCCATGCAAAGCATTCATAACATGTTCTACACACAATAGTATTACAATTTCAGTTATTTACATATTGTTAGGATTAATTTCATGCATATTACAAAGCAAATCTCCCACTTTTGATGTGTGATTTCATGTTACTATACTTACTATTTACAATTAGTATGCATTACAGGGGTACTTGATTGAAGCTGGTTTCTTTTTGCGAACCCCGCTCCATCAATTCCCCCCTCTGATGGCTTTTGAAGCCATCATAAATACTCACCATACTGAGTGCCACCTTTCATTTTATCTAAAGTTTAGTATCTCTTTCTTCTTTCATGGCACTCTCATTTAGTCTTTTTATCATGTCATAATATTCTTAATTTATTTCTTCAAGTTCTATCTCATCTTTTTTTCTCTTTACTCCTCTCCTTTTATTCTTTTTATCTGATAAACCTTTTCTTCCTTTCATGCACCTACAACATTTATACGCTGTTATTACTAAAATTGTTATTGCTATGGAAAGTACTGGCATTACTATCTTTCCCAAAAGACTCTCTCCAAACATTGAAAATCAATTTCTCACAGCTGCAATACTCTTGCCAACTCTCTCCCAAACACCGTCAACCTCCAGTTGGGTTAAATCTTTGTTACCTGGTAATATTTAGAATATATCCTTCTATCCCTTTACTTTTATCAGGGATATAGGTACAAGAGTGCTGAATTTTTAATGTTCCACAGACTCCATCCCCTTGTGCCAAGATAATGTCAAGGGCAAGTCTATTTTTCAAAGCCATTGACCTTATTGCCACCATTTCTGTAGACAGTTTTTGAATTTTATGCAAATTTAGAACTACCCCAACTGGGGATATCGGTTCAGAGAATAAATCACCTATTATTTCAGAAAAACATGCTCTTTTACTACGTGTTAATTCTTGCTTTCTTTCATTAACACTATGATCTTTTCGGTCTATATGGTAGACTTTTGGAAAGATAATCCCAAAGTAACAACCCCCATACCAGTGGGCAGGTAACCTGTAATAGGCTTTCCTACCACATACATAATGTATCCCCGGAAAGACAGGATCAGTTTCACCCTTTAATCCCCAGCCTCCAGTAATTTGGAAAGTATGTCCACATTCCCTAGTGCCAATAAAATAATTGTTGTACTTAGTCTTTGATCTCAATAAACATAACTTCCCTCTCGTTGACCAGTCCAGGGACATTAGAGCAATAGGTAAAAAGGGCCCCCCTGAAAGGACAGATGTGGGGCAGTCTCACAGGGGAAATAGAAACTAAATAAAGAGAAAGAACTGTCTGCCCCCTCTGAAATACTTTAAGGCTCAGAAAGAGTCTCTTTATTTAAATTCGCAGTACTGAGCTCACTGCAGCCAAAGACCCATCAAATATTCCAAAAAACACTCATTATAAGAAAAACTTCATAATTTATTTCATTTTTTTCATATAAATATATTTTTCTACAATAACAACATAAGATAAACAACACATATCAATGATGATACAGTTAGGATTCTATCATTCATACTATATCCCACACATCCCTTCATACGTTCAGAAAAATTCAAACCAGCTCATCCATTCTTCAAGCATACCCCATATCGGTAAGTTCACACACTCTCATACATTCTTCAATCACTAAATACATATCAAACATCAATTGCCAGATGAGAGAAAGATGTATTCCGTCCTGAAACGTCTCCAATGATGACACAGGAGATTAGATGACCACAAAATAGGACGGACTCAAAGCGCCAATGCGCGTTTCGGTACTAGGGCACACATTCATCAGGGCACACAGAAGAAGGGAGGGGGGGAAAAATGGCAATCACACTCAGTCTGTAATGAAAAAAAACTTCTTTAAGCAAATATCCTCTAACTACATGATAGTTTTTCACAAATAGTTTTCACTGACAAATTGTACATCGTGTTCTAAACATGCCGCTGGTTAATTCAGTGAGCTAAGAAACCGCACAATGTCTTTGATAATACAAAATAGATGGAACCCAAAAACCCACAAATAATAAGGACAAACATTTAAACACAAGGCTAGGTGATAGCTCACAATAAATATACCAGGAAATGAGCCCAGATTACATGCAAAAAGGACTGATTTCAAGAGCATTGCCGCATCCAATCTCTGAGGTTGCGATGCAGCTCAAACAGTTAGCAAAAAACGGATCAAATTCCATACCTACTTCGCTGAATAACTCCACAGCATTTAGTCATTTCAGGCACAGTCATATTTCGTGAGTATTGCGTGCCGAAGAAAACAACAAGGCCACACGCCGGCGGCCAAAAAAAGGGGAAGGACCGTCAGGATCTGTGGAAGGCACACAAAAAATAGGCCACCTTATTTAGAGAGAGTTCTAAAACCTAAGCTCTTATCACAAAGGCCCTAACATCAGATAATCAGCTATGCGGTTGAGAATGGATATATCTGCACCAAAGAAGCAGAATATCTTACTCACTCACATGCCCATTATCTCTGGTCTGCCAAAAACACACAAGAATGTCAGTGATCCACCTATGAGACCTATTGTGTCCACTATAGGGGCGGCCACTGAGCCCCTCTCGAAGTATGCTGACCAATTTTTAAAACCGTTGGTAAGCAAACTACAGTCTTTTATTAAGGACACCGGACACTTCATATCTAAAGTGGAAAAGATGCCTTTTAATTGTAAGAAAGAACTACTGGTTACTATGGACCTGGAATCGCTTTACACCAACATCCCGCAAGACGGAGCGATACAGGTTCTTGAAGAAATACTGTTTACCCAGAGTGATCTTCCTAATGCCCCCCTGATTGTGGATTGCCTCAAAATAGTATTGGGTGAAAACTATTTTTAATTTAATCAGGATTTTTTCATCAAGTGCAAGGCGTCAGTATGGGGGCATCGTGTGCCCCCAGTGTCGCCTGCTTGTACATGGGCAAATTCGAGGAAATTAACATCTATAACGAAATGGCACCATTTTTGAGAATGTCCGAGCCTGGTCTAGGTTCATTGATGATATTTTTTTTTATCTGGGAGGGCGGCCATGAATCACTGAATTAATTTGTGACATGGATCAATGCTGCTGACTGTAACCTAAAAATTATGGCGAATGCTAGTGATACCAAAGTTGAATTTTTGGACGTCTGGGTCCAACACACTAACAATGAATTGAGTGTATCATTATACACCAAACCTACCGCCAAGAATACTCTCCTTCAATATGGAAGCTACCATCCCCACTGCCAGAGGGATGGTATCCCATTCAGCCAATTCCTTCGCTTGCGGAGAAATTGTTCAGAAATGAAGGAATTTCTCTATCAGGCTGAAATCTTGAAGATCAAACTAGCCGAACGAGGCTATCCCCATCGATTAATTCGAGACTCTTTTAAGCGTGCCAGGTACTTCAATAGAGAGTCTATGTTTCAGGATCCAAATTTGGGGGCGCAGGAAAGGCTGGTATGCATCACGAAACACTCTATGATCAACCATAAGGCGAGACAAACCATCAACTCCCTTTGGTATCTCCTTAACATTGGAGAAAATGAAACAGCTATCCCTAAACCTCTATTTGCGTTCGCAGAAACAAGAACCTGAGAAACTATCTGGTTTGTGGCCGAGTACTTACACCCAAGACGAGCCGACAAATGGGGGTTCTGGGAAATCCTCCCATTGTGGGCAACCATCGTTGTGGAACATGCCAAGCTTGTCCTAATGCCCTGGTAGGGAGTTTGGTTACTATCGACAACCGTACCATTAGATTGAGTGAAATGAGTAACTGTCGCTCATCTAATGTGGTATACGTCATTCTATGCCCCTGCGGACTCCCATATGTTGGCGAGACGGGCCGTGAATGTCAGTTCAGAATTGGGGAACATAAGTCCAATATTAGGAACCTGAAAAGTGGGGCCCCACTGGTTCAACATTGGACGAACAAGAAACACAATGAAGCGGATCTTAAATGGTCAATTCTTGAAAAGGTACGTGTCGTACCTGGAAAGGATACAACTTCCCTTAGGAAGAAAAGGGAAGTATTTTGGATTTTTTCCCTGGATGCTACCAAGAAGGGCTTGAACGAACATTGCCCATGGGAGAATGCGATCATATGAGAATGAGTCTGGGACCCCCCAGGAAGTATGTGCCCTTGGTTTTGAAGGGCGAACTCTGTATATTTGAACTTCGCCACTCCATGGCCTTTCCTTTATTTTAAGCTGAGGGGGCCTGGAGACTTCCCGTTTTCTGATTATTCAGTTTTTTTGGAAGGCCATGTATATTTGATCAATTCCGGTCTCTCTCCTTTTTTCTTCCCCCGCATGATGTAGTGAAAAGCACTCCTCTTGTAAGTACTGAATACCAGTCAGCAGATTTCTTATGTATGTCCCTTGCCATCTTTAGAGGGAAGCTAACTTTTTCTATTGTTTATTGGCTTCGAACTACTGTGACCGCGAATATAGCTTTGGCCTCCCTTTTTTTAGGAACCTATTTGGCTACGCGGGATTCTCGATTAGTTTATGGGTAACTGAACCTGACATTGTGGTCCTTCTCGGACTGCTGTCCGAAGCCAGGTACTGCCGAACACTTTTCCTGATCCAGTACAGATCTTATAAAAAACCCCCTCTATGATTCCGTTGATTGGCCTATCTCTGAACGCGGGACCTTTAAATATTCACTCGACGAAGACGCTGTTTCATCTTCGGCATTTCTTGTTGATTTGAGTTTCTGCACGTCGGAGTTTTCTTCTCGTGGAGCGCAGCTCTATATCGTTAAGGTAACCCTGAATCGAGTAGCCCAGTTATTGCCATTGTCTTTTAAAATGAGTGGGTCATTTATTTTGGCCCCCCATATCTGTTCTGCATTCTGCCGGATGTATTTGCCGGACATTACTCAAGTCAAGTCAAGTCAATTAGTTTATTTGTTATGGAACTCCAACGGAGGTCCACAAAAATACACCAATACAAAAAAAGAAACATGCTTTATAACAAATACAAAAATCTACCTTAAGCAATCAGCAAAACATTACACATACCAACTGAACTAAAATTCAGAAATTCCAATAAATAGCCAGAAATGTTTTAAAAAATTGAAATATTCTATGGCAGATCATTTCATTAGGAGGGGACAACACAAAAGATCGGGCCTCCTCAGCGTAACGAATATTAAATTTAATAAAAGAGAGTCTCAAAAACATACGCCTTGCCCTTAAAAGTTCTGGACACACAAATAGCACATGATTGAAATCCTGTATTTGGGAGTGGCACAGTTCACAAATTCTCTCATCTCTAGGAGTTTTTTCCCAAATGCCCGTTACGTCCCTCAAGGGCAACAGGTTAATTCTTAAAAGTAGTATTAATCTTCTGATGCCATGTGGAACATTCCATGAGAGATAGGGCTGGGGTCCGCTCCCTGTCGCACTCACACGGATCACCTCGTTACGAACTTTAGGATGACTTAAAGCTATATCTCTTGCTGTACTAATCGTGCTTACAGACCTCTTTAAAAAAGACTTCAGTACAGACTTTGGCATGGGTGAGTCACTATTTAAATTTAGCCCAAATAGATGGTTTGCATGGGCAAAAGATCTAAAAAAAAAGCTGATTTCTCTTTTAATTTTACAAAAATTTCCAGCTTCAAAGCGGCCCTTCAAGTGCCCTCAACCCCCCAGCAAAGAGTTCCCCCACTTCAGGACCGCTGCCAGGGAAGAAGTGTAAGAAGAAACTAAATGGAATTCCAAACGAAGAACATGTGCGGCTGCCATGGAATTTAAATTACAAATTTGACGGAAAAACCAGCCTTCAGCCTTATCGAAAGAGAGTCAGTAATTCCTGTCCAAAACTTCTGCAGCATAGGTTAAAGTCGGGGGAATTTTAACCTTAAACACTGACAGAACATGATTAAAATGACGTCTCCCACAGGTCTTATAAAATCTATTTAGAGCTCCAGCCTGGGAGGCGGCCTTACCAACACACCGGTTGATGTGCTCTGAGTCGCGCCCGTTTTTTGAAAAAACGTTCCCCAAATACAGGTACGCATGGACCAATTCAAGTTCTTCCTGCCCCAACAGCCACTTCTACCCTTTCTTTATTCTAAGACCTTTCTTGCGAAAGACTAAAATTTTACTTTTGGCAATGTTGATTTTCAAACAATGCTCCTCCGCATAATTAGTCAAGGCATCCAGACGACGCTGCAAACCAATGGGAGTTAGATCAAAAATAGCAACGTCATCTGCATATAGTAGAGTGCCAATAGACATTGTACCAATTCTAGGGGCATCCCCCTTCACTGAGTTTACTTTCTCGGGGAGGTCATAAATATAAAAAGAGAAGAAAAAAGGGGCCAACAGGCAACCCTGCTTGAGGCCATTATGTGTATTAATCCTGCATGAAAGCCCCTGCGAGCCGCCCATCATCACTTGACACCGAGTGTCTGTGTGTAATTCTATTATGAGACCCAGGAGATGGTGTGGCACACCAAGATGAGAGAGCTTTCTCCACAGCGTCTGACGATCCACTTTGTCAAACACCGTGGAGAAATCAATAAAAGCTGTGTACACCAACATGCCTTTTGAAAAAACATATTTCTCCACAATAGTCCGAACGACCGCGATGTTATCCAGTGTTCCGTGGTTCTTTCTGAAGCCTGCCTGTTCTGCCGGTAAGATGTTCTGGTCTTGGGCCCACTGCTGCAAATGCTGAAGTATACTTTTTGCAAATAATTTGCCCGCAGCGTCCAGCAGCGTGATCTGTCTGAAGCTAGTAGGTGACCTTTTTGAGGCCTTTTTATACAGCGGGACTATGATACTCCCCTTCCAAGATGAGGGAATGCTAATCGATTGAAAACAAAAGTAAAACAGTGGCACCAGGAAAGCTCCCCATGCGACGGGATCCCGTTTAGTTAGCATGATCGGTATACCATCTGGGCCTTGGGCACCAGAGGTTCTATCGTTCTTTATGTAACCCATCACTTCAGCCCTTGATGGGGGGCCATAATCGCCGCAACCAGCCTTCTCTATTACAGGCATCTGAAATGGGACTGAGATACTAAGTTTATATAATAAAGAAATATAGTCCACCCACACACTTTCTGGGATCGGAATCGGGAGTGCCCTCTGTCTGGAGTCACAATACTCTGCGATCTGGTGCCAATACTTAATTGAATCTTTGGCTTTTGCTGCTTCTCTCAACCCACTCCATTTAGCATCCATCTTGTCTCTCCTTACTCTAACTCGCTTTAGGCGATTAATTTCCTTTTGCGCGGCTGTGGAAAAATGTTTGTATTGCTTCCGCAGTAAATTGTTAATTTCAAGGTGTAAGGCCTTCAGGATAGGGGAAACCTGATTTACTCTACATCGGCCAGAGGATACAGAGCTTAAGTTTTTTATCTTCCTCATTTGTGCCTCAAAAAATTGCATGATATTAGCGGAAGCGTTACCGTGCTGTTCTTGGAAAGTTTTTTTCACTATCGCACCTACCTCGACTGTATTTTTTTGTGTCCAAAATGAACGACTTTAGACTTATTAAAATCAATCGAGCCCTGGCACAAGTGCCCTTGATTCAGTGCAGATAAGTTAAAGGCCAAAGTCAATCCTATTACACTATGATCACTCCATACCGACGGGATAACCTCTACATTTTCACAGGCCCCAAACATTTGATACGAAATGGCTACGTAGTCCAGTAAACTTTGTGTACGAGAAGAAAGAAAAGTAAATTGAGCTGGTTTATCGACTGGCATCCTCCCATATAGAATAACCAAATCTGCACTTCTAATACTATCAAGCAGAAGGAAGCCCCGTTTATCCGTTTTTATTTTATCCGGTAAAAAGGATTCAGGAATATGCCAAATTTCCTCTTTGTCTGGGTTAGCATATATTGCCTGCGATGAATTGGAAATGTTTGCATTTAAATCTCCCACTAATACCACTAGAGGGCATTCTTCCGTGGTGGCTATTTCCTTACTATATAAAAAAAGTAAACGCAACAGAGAATCAAAGTTTTTACCTGGGGCAACATAGAGATTTGCCACCAGGAAGAAGGAAGACCTACCAAACTCTCCTAGACATGCCAACTTCATGCAGATGCAAAGATTTGACGGGTGGTAAAAGACTTTTTGATTCCAATTAATACTGTTCTTAAGCAAAATGGAGACCCCGCCACTAGCATGTCCCCTTTCAGAAAGCTTAGCATAGCAAGAGAAGGTAAAAAACCCATTACAATCAAAATCTTTACACGCCCAAGTCTCTTGTAAGAATATAATCAGAGGGTTTAAAGATTTTAAATAATTAAATTGTTCCTCATCATGCCCCAGACCGGCCATATTCCAGGACAGAAGAAGCCCCCCCTGGCTACCTTAGAGGAGCGCTTCTTTCTACCTCTGTACATTACTCGGTTTGATATGGGTCTAAACTTTGTAAGCCTGGGGAGGTGGGTCACTCTCTAACTTTATGTTTAATTGGGGATCGGATTGCCTATCAACAGCTTATTAAAATACGAGCCACCTTAACTTTTATTATTCTTGTGACTCGCATACGATTGTGGCCCGCTAATATAGAAGGTTACGGGCAAGCCTGCTCAGCGTGACCCGTTCTCTTTCATTTATGTTGTCGTACTGTGGCAACGCGCTTATTGCTGCAAGAAGAGGACTACGTTTCTTTTTTCATTTGCCCATACGTGATAATGAGTCTAACGGCTGGTGTTTTTTTCTATTCTAGCCCAGAAGCAGATTGAATAACCATCTTTTTTACGTCCCTTCAGAGGGAGCACGTCCCTTGAAATCTTATCCAGGTAACCAGAGGTCGAACTACTCTGTCTATAACTAAATTTCATGGGGGCTTCTAAATTTAGGTTTCGGCTCTACACTGCACGTGATTAAGCCTGAAATCTTTATATGAAGTAGGGTCGTGACTGTTCAGCCTCAATGGTTTCATATAAACGCGAACTCTCGTTGAGGCCCTTTCTGAAGACTTTAGGCGCTGGGGTCTCCGTGTGTTTTTTTTTTTTGCTTATCCACTATTATAAGTTATATAGGTGGGTTTGGTCATTCGTTCTGAACAAATTACGAACCACGCCTTGATACTCTGTTAATTTTCTTGTCGAGTCGGCTATTCTGGAGTTCGATCCATATTCCAGACTCTTGGATCATTATCGACTCGATGCGTGAGGCTTCCGTATCTTGAGAGGACCCTCACTATTTTCCAGAATCTTTCTATTAGACCGGCATTAAGCCTTTTTTACGGTGAGTGTATGATCTAAATGGGCATTTGGCTGGTTATCTGATGTTAGGGCCTTTGTGATAAGAGCTTAGGTTTTAGAACTCTCTCTAAATAAGGTGGCCTATTTTTTCTGTGCCTTCCACAGATCCTGACGGTCCTTCCCCTTTTTTTGGCCGCCGGCATGTGGCCTTGTTGTTCTCTTCGGCATGCGATACACACGAAATATGACTGTGCCCTGAAATGACTAAATGCTGTGGAGTTATACAGCAAAGTAGGTATAGAATTTGATCCGTTTTTTGCTAACTGTTTGAGCTACATCGCAACCTCATAGATTGGATGCGGAAATGCTCTTGAAATCAGTCCTTTTTGCATGTAATCTGGGCTCATTTCTTGGTATATTTATTGTGAGCTGTCACCTAGCTGTTTAAATGTTTGTCCTTATTATTTGTGGATTTTTGGGTTCCATCTATTTTGTATAATCAAAGACATTGTGCGGTTTCTGAGCTCACTGAATTAACCAGAGGCATGTTTAGAACACGATGTACAATTTGTCAAAGAAAACTATTTGTGAAAAACTATCATGTAATTAGAGGGTATTTGCTTAAAGAAGTTTTTTTTTATTACAGACTGAGTGTGATTGCCCTTTTTCCCCCCTCCCTTCTTCTGTGTGCCCTGATGAAGACGTGGCCCCAGAGTGGCCCTAGCATCGAAACGTGTGTTGGCGCTTTGAGTCCGTCCTATTTTGTGGTCATCTAATCTCCTGTGTCATCGTTGGAGACGTTTCAGGACGGAATACATCTTTCTCTCATCTGACAAATGATGTTTGATATGTATTTAGTGATTGAAGAATGTATGAGCGTGTGTGAACTTACCGATGTGGTGTATGTTTGAAGAATGGATCAGCTGGTTTGAATTTTTCTGAACGTTTGAAGGGATGTGTGCGATATAGTATGAATGATAGAATCCTAACTGTATCATCATTGATATGTGTTGTTTATCTCATTTTGTTATTGTAGAAAAATATATTTATTTGAAAAAAATGAAATAAATTATGAAGTTTTTCTTATAATGAGTGTTTTTTGGAATATTTGATGGGTCTTTGGTTGCAGTGAGCTCAGTACTGCGAATTTAAATAAAGGACTCTTTCTGAGCCTTAAAGTATTTCAGAGGGGGCAGACAGTTCTTTCTCTTTATTCAGTCCAGGGACATTGCAACATAAGTTTCACCCTTTTCATAATTTCCCTCTCTAAATGCCCAAGGTGGTTCTCGTGTGTTTTGTTTAACAGCTTTTTTTCTGGAAACTCTCTCTTCTATGTTCGTACATGTCCAAAAACAGTCTTTCTTCATAATGCAATCCGCAAGGTAAATAATTTTTATAAGCATGTTCTCGATCTAACGGTTTAGTAATTTGGGAAAATTCACCCATATAACGTGCATATTTACCACTTTCTACCTTGTTTAGTTGTCTTATAATTGGTACCTTAGAAAATACTAAGTCTACATCTGTATATTGATACTCCAACTTACCTTCCATGTAAAATAAACTACTAAGGACACTACAGGAAACAGAATATGTTAAAGAAAGATGGTGGTATGTTATACCTTCAGAGACAGACAATGGTAATTTCCTGCAGACATAGTAATCACTCACATTCATGGTGTTAGTATATTCATACAACAATTTAGTAAACACATTTAAGGAAACGTAATTAGTTGATTCATCATGATGGAAAATGCTTCCATCTAATTGTTCTTTATTAGTTTTTGTTCTTTATATAGCACCATATTTCATTCCTTAGTTAGACACATCATTAGTGTTATTTCCTTTATTTTTTTATTTTTTATTTGAGCAGGTTCAAAACGGTACAATTTAAGAAAGATATACACAGTAAAATATAAAGAATATACACAACATAATGTTACTGAAAAAAGAGAATTCATTACTTCATTCGTTCCAAACGATCATGTTAAATAGACAACACAGTAAGACATAATTCGTTTTAAAGTTTCTTCACGGACATACTCAAGTATACTCCAGAAAAGGGAAAGAAAGTGTACACAGATTATAAGAGGTATCTACCTATAATACATTAATAAACAGTTTCATCTGCAGAAACTACAAACTTCTTTGGTTATCAAACCAGGTGGCAACAGGAGCCCATATCTGCTCCCCGAGTATTCTCGATTTTTTCCCTCTCATACTATATATTGCAGTCTCCTGCTTATAAATACCTAGTAGTCTACTCAGCCACCTCTGAAAAGTAGGAGCATCTGAGTCTTTCCACCGTGCTGCCAGGATGATTCTGTATACAGCCGTACCAACAAAAATAGACATTGCTTCTTTATTGCTGTACCCTAGAGAGTCATCATAACCTATAACAAAGAGTGTCGCTGATGTTCTTAATTTGTGTCCAAAGATTTCAGCCCAATATTTGGTCATAGCTTTTTTAATCGCGTCTAGTTTTGGGCACTCAGCTAGCATGTGAATAAGGTTAGCTGGACCAAAAGAACATCTTGGGCATTGATCGTTTATTCTTTTGCCCCAGGTAAATAATTTTGCGGGGGTAAAATAAAGATCGTATATTTTATAAATTTGAGCCTTTAAGTTTGAAGCTAAAAATAATTTAGATGATAACATCAAAGACATATCTATATCGATGTTTGAATTATTTAGCTTAGTGGCCCAGTTTCTTTCCGTTTGTTCGAGGTCATCAGGATGACTCTTTATGAATAATTCATAGATGTTACCTATCCGGGTTGTCTGTTTACCTATTAGATCTAATATTGGAACTGTTTTTAGGTCTATGCTCGGTACCAACTGTCTAAGGGTAGTGTAGATTTGTATAAATTTCAAATAGTCAGTGCGGGGGATTTGATATTTTTCACGTAACTCTCCGAAAGATGGCAAAGAGTCCCTACCCAGGAAATCTCCTACTTTCAGTACCCCTAGGCTCTCCCACCTCTTAGAGGTGCTGTCATTAAGTTGGGCCGGAATTATTGGGGGGGCGCAGAATCTTTTACCTGCAGCTGCGTGTGGCCGGGCTTGGCTCCGCTGAGCGCTGTTGGCCGGGCTTGGCTCCGCCATTCCTCTTTTCCTTGCGGTGGGTGCTCCCGGCCGGGCTTGGCTCCGCCGGGGGTTTTGACAAACTACAACCCCCAGCAGCCCCATCGCGGCAAGGACGCCGCCGCCCTCACAACCAGGGAGCGCCGGAAGGCGCATAAAGGAGAGCACGCCTCTGAGTTTTGCGGGGGGCGCAGAAACTTTTACCTGCAGCTGCGTGTGGCCGGGCTTGGCTCCGCTGAGCGCTGTTGGCCGGGCTTGGCTCCGCCATTCCTCTTTTCCTTGCGGTGGGTGCTCCCGGCCGGGCTTGGCTCCGCCGGGGGTTTTGACAAACTACAACCCCCAGCAGCCCCATCGCGGCAAGGACGCCGCCGCCCTCACAACCAGGGAGCGCCGGAAGGCGCATAAAGGAGAGCACGCCTCTGAGTTTTGCGGGGGGCGCAGAAACTTTTACCTGCAGCTGCGTGTGGCCGGGCTTGGCTCCGCTGAGCGCTGTTGGCCGGGCTTGGCTCCGCCATTCCTCTTTTCCTTGCGGTGGGTGCTCCCGGCCGGGCTTGGCTCGGCCGGGGGTTTTGACAAACTACAACCCCCAGCAGCCCCATCGCGGCAAGGACGCCGCTGCCCTCACAACCAGGGAGCGCCGGAAGGCGCATAAAGGAGAACACGCCTCCTCGTCCCGCGGGACGCGTGCCGGTCTAAGCCCGGGCAAAGGGCGGGCCCTCTGTGGCCCTCAGGGGACCGAAGGAGACTGGACTGGGCCTGGACCCTTATATTTCCCTTTCGGACCAATCTCGCGCCTAGACATCTGATTAACTTTTAATTTTGTGTTTTATAGGTTGTTTTAGTATAGAGTGCTTAGATTGAAGGGTACCTGTCTGCAAGTATTAGTTCCATTTATATTTACAATGTCAAAACCCAAAAATGACAAGGTGCCGGTGGGCCCTGCTACTCTTGATAATTTCCCGGTTAGGAAAGTAAGCCAGATAAATAACAACAGACGTGCATCATTGGGGAACAGCACTGTGGTAGAGGAAACGTCATTGGAAAACTCCCCTATCAGTTCGTTACAAGGATGTGCAATTAACTCGACTGATGTCATTTCCATTGACCCTCCAGTGTCCATCTTAGTTAATGTGGAGGCTCATTCTGACCCTCAGGTGCTGTCATGTCCTGATACTAGTCCTGATACTATTGTGTTACATGAGCCCCAACCAGAAACCAGGGCCATAAGAACTTGTAGAACTCTGTCTCAAAAGGTAAATGGGAAGCAAGATAAGTCCCAAAAAAAAGGGGATGGTAAGGCTATTTTTAGCCCTGCAATACCAACCCCTTTTGTTTTTACGGGCATTAATAATGATGGTAATGATAATGGTGTAAGCATAACCCCTGATTTTTTAGCTTCGCTTATAAAAAATCTAGAAGCTACTTTGACAACTAAATTGGAGGAGCTTATTAAACCATTAACGAGTAAGATAGACAACCTAGCAAAGGAAGTGACAAGGCTGGGGGGTCTGCTATCAGCAAAGAATAGTGTTACATCTAGTGGAAGTGTACACTCTGGGAGGAAAGGTAAAGAACCTGCCGATATCAACGATATATGTAATAAGGCAAGGGGGAATGCTGCTGTTGCAGTAGCTACTGGTTCTGAAACCCCTATTCGTCCAGACATCCCTGTGGCAGCGGCTCCTTTGATACCATCTACAAAGCAAATAAACAGTAGAGCGCCCAGACCCCCGAGGTACAATCGATATCTTAATTTACCACCAGATTGTGCTCCGTTTGTGGCTGTATTAACTAATGTGCCCCCCTGCGGGACACATCCAGCATCTCCTTTTGATGAATCCCAATCCTCTTTGAAAAATAAGACTGTGTCTTGGCTTAACAAAAATTGTGGGTTCCCTGTGTCATACTCGGAACAAATTATGACAGTAAGACGTGTAAATTGGGTAGGGCCATCTAAAAAGACTGGGATAGGGGACTGTATAGTCGTAAATTTTAAACACCCCCAGCACGTGGCAACTATCCTTTTGAGAGCTTCTGCATTGGTATATAACACGAATAGTATTTGTGTACGTCCCTTGGGTTATTTTTATGCGCATCTGTGTAAACCTACATCACAACAGAATTTAACCAGGCGGGGGCTTGAACCTTATACTCCTGTGCAGGAGTCTCAGTTTTTCTATAATGTTACTAATCCTTGTGGGTCAGGTGGGCCCATTAGAACTCATAACAGGAGTCCAAGTAATGGCCATTATCATTATGGGTCGAATGTAAATACACAGAATAGATTCGAAATGTTATCCGGTCTTGAGCAGTGTGACTGACTGGGGGCACCTGCGGCTCAGATTACTAGGGCTTCAGGTGAAACTACAAATTCTTTGAATCCGGTGGGTAGAACTTCAGGAATTCTTGTTGTCTCCTGGAATATTGCTGGTCTTGCGGCCAAAATGTCTGATGTAAACTGGGTTACTTACATCAAGCAGTTTTCTATCATTTGTCTCCAAGAGACCTGGGAGCTGGGCTGTAATCTGTTTTTAGAAGGGTATAGGGCCTTCTTTGTGCCGGCCTTGCCTTCAGTGCGGGGAAGGCCCAAGGGGGGTCTTGTAGTCTTTGTCTCCATACTGATACCGTGTGAAGTACGGAGATTGGAAGCTCAGCACACAGGGGTCATGGGACTAATTCTATCTGGTGGTAATGTTCTTGTGGGACTGGTGAATTTTTACAATGCTGCTCTTGATAGTGCAGGTCCGAAACATATCCATGTTCTTAATTCCTTTGTCTCTAATTTTATGGAAAAAGTGGGCCATAACCTCATGATTTTGGGGGATTTTAATCTGCATCCATGTGTCGATCCATTGCACAAGTGTTTACCAGAAATGATCTGTGCGCGTGCAGATTGTCTGCATATGGAGCACACCTTAGAGGGGGAAATGTGTAATGACTTAATGAATGACCTTGACCTCTCTTTGGCTATGTCTTTAAAGGACCCTTCATACTGTTTTGATATCCCTACTTTTAAGGGACATGGTAGGGGTACCTTCATTGACCATATACTTGTCTCGAGGACTATGCAAACTTTTTTAGATTCTTTTTGTATCCTCCCTAGTGAATTTAGTGACCATAATCCTGTCACAATCTGTCTGAACTGTCCATGGGGGAAAATTTGTCCTAAAAATACTGTCCAAGGAAGTCTGGGCACAACAGATGGGAGGAGGCGGTTAAAATGGTCAATTGACTCCGCGGATGCACTCTATAAAAACATCTCTGAAGGGTGTGCAGAGGAAATTGACGTTTGTATTAACGGGGGAGGTGAACCTAAATCGGTTCTAGAGGCTTATCAAAATATAGCGGAGAAGGTGTCAGCGTTCCTATCTGTTCCTAATAAAACCCACACAAAAGTAGGACCGAGATGGTTTAGCCATGATTGCACTGTAGCTGCTCGCAAGCTGAGGCTTGCTTTGTCAGCTTCCCCGAGGGATCGGGAGGTTGTAAAACTTTGTAGAAAGGAATATAAGGCTATTACTATCTCCCGTAAGGAGCTACTGAAGAAAGAGGCGTGGGAGGAATTGCTTGACCCCTCTACTTTGAATAGCAGCACCAAATTCTGGGCTTTGGTTAAGAAACCTTTCTTGACCGAGGACCCTGGTGACGGAATTGCTTGCTGTATAACCAAAGAGGAATGGGAAGGCCACTTTAAAAGTTTATATTATTCTGAAAATGCTGGATCTATGACTGATGCCCCCTGTGACAGGGTTAGCCCTATTATCTTTTACGAAAGTGAGGTTTTGGCAGCCATAATGGGCCTCACTGCTAATAAAGCGCCAGGGCCTGACTGAATACCCCCCGATCTTTACAAGTCTGATCCAGCTTTTTGGGCTCCCATTCTGGTCGCCGTATTTAATGCTGCGGCCACTGTGGGTTGTCCAGAATCTTGGGGACTATCAACTATAGTCCCTGTATTCAAGAAGGGAGATAGGGGAAGTGCACTTTGCTATCGACCCATATCCCTAATTGATTCAATGGTTAAGATCATGGGGAGAGTTATACTTCAACGCCTAATAAGTTGGTCGAATGAGAACCACATTTTGACAATCTCTCAATATGGCTTCTGTGAGGGGCGCTCAACCATAACGCAGTGTCTCAATCTGTTCCTTATTCTGAATAAATATACTGTCGTTCAGAAGGGAGCAATTCATCTTGCCTTCATGGATCTCTCCTCAGCCTTTGACTGCGTTAACAGGGGGAGGCTGTGGAGGACCATGAAGGACAAGGGAATAGATGGGGGTATTGTGGAGTTCCTTGCGGATCTGCACAATGAAACAAGAGCCAACGTGAGGTATTCTTCGACTGGGGAAACCACGGGTTGTTTTCCAATTAATAAAGGTGTACGTCAGGGGTGCATTATGGCCCCTTACCTTTTTAATTTTTATATAAATGACCTGGAGGCTGAATTACAGGAGATAAAATCTGATTGTCCTAGGGCGGGTGCGAGGGGTATTCCTCTGCTTTTATATGCCGATGATGCGGTCTTAATTTCACGAACAGAATTAGGTCTTTAGGCCCTTTTGAATGGTTTTAATAAATGTATGTCTGATAGGGACCTCACGGTCCACAATTCAAAATCTTTTATAATGCATGTTGGCCGTCAACCTAAGAAGAAGTTCAATTTTAAACTGAATGATGTTCCGATACCCATCACCCAGTCGTTTTCCTACCTGGGTGTTTTATTTGATACGAAGATGTGTTGGGCCCCACATTTGGCCAAGAAGAAGGGGGAAATGTCCAGGGTAAATGCTTCTATCTTCAATTTTGCCTCTAAATTGGGGAAAAAGCCAAATGTGGCTATGATGAAACTATATAACGCTAAATCCATAGCCACTGCAGTATACGGAAGCGAGATATGGGGCTACACAAACGATGACCAACTTCAAATAGTTGAAAATAAATTTTTAAAGCGTCTGTTGTGTGTCCCTGGGAGCACACCGAATTTAGCTGCTCATGAAGAACTTGGCTGTTTGCATTTATCGGACATTGTTGGACTGAAACCGTTGTTGTGCTGGGTAAAACTATGGTTAAGTGATGCAATCCCTCTGACCCACCTGATAGTGGAGGATCTCTTATCGCTTGACCACGCAATGCGTGTACCCTGGCTTAAATATTTGAAGTCCCAATTTTTGAAGCTTGGCCGCCTGAACCTGTTTGATAACCCGGGGGATATAGTTAAGGGTGATGTTGCTGCAATTAAGAGAGCTTTTTTCCTGAACCGTAATGCTGTAAGAGATGAAGTAGAGCTCTTGAAACCTAATGTTAGAATGTATATTATGTTGAGTACTTGTAATTCAATGGAATTGTATCTAACATGCTCCTTCACCACCCATGAAAATTTTTTGCTGACCCGTTTCAGGTTTAACATCTTTCATCAGCTTTTAATTAGACCCAAGTCGGACATTTTTAAGAAACCAGCAGCTCCCTGTGGCTGCGACGGGAAGTCTCCACAGGATATGCTGCATTTTATATTTTTATGTACATTTTATGAATATCCCCGAAAGCGGTATCTGGTTACTCTTTTAAAGAAATTAAATTTTAACCAAATTAGACCCGCCCTTATGTACTTACAGTTGCTGCATCCTGACAGTGTCCTCCAGGTGTTAGAATTTTTAAAAATGACCATGAGACTAAGAAATTGTTTGGATGAGTAAATGTGCATTAACTGCAGTTTATGGCACTATCGCACTTTATTTCGTATATTCTGTATATGGACCTTACTTGCATTTTTTATTCTGATTCTGTCAATGCACTCTTTTTTATGATACATTTGAGTTGTATGTAATTTAAGATTGACTTTGTGATCACTGTGATGTTTTATTATGAATTGTCTATTGTGTGTACTTTTATGGATTGCAATATATCCGAAATAAAGTCAATTTTTTTTTTTTTTTTTTTTTTTATTGAACTCTGCCACAGGGGTGTATATTTGGTATATCTTGGTGTTATCAGATACTTAGTGGTACACTTCCAGATTCTCCATGCGTCCGTAATGATCTTAAATTTAATCTTTTTAAAGTAGGATGGTTCGACTTGTTTCAATAACAGTCCTCTAGCCTTATCTCCTAACAGCAGTTCGTATATTGAGGGTATAGCCTGTTCAGGGTTAATGCTTACTGAAGCTCTAGTAACAAAGAGGGTGGTCATTTGTTGCAGGAGGGTCGCCCACAAATAGAATGTTAAATTTGGTATTGCTAATCCTCCTCTTAGATATGGTAAAGTTAGCTTAAGTAAGGCCCTCCTAACTTTACCATAATTCCAAATAAATCTTGACATAGCAGAATCAAGGTTTTTGATTATACCATCGTCGACCAAAAATGGGATTGCCCAAAATAAATATAATATTTTTGGAAACACACTCATTTTAAGGTAATTCCCCCTGCCAATTATAGATAGGTGGAGGTTATTAACTCTTTTTTAACTTTCTTGATAAGCGGATCATAATTTAGTTTATTAATTTCATTTATTTTAGGCGAAATATTTACACCCAAATATACCGCGTTGTTGACTCTATACCGGCTAACAAAAGATGTATTCTCGGTGCAAATGACCATCGTCTTATCCCTATTCAGGGAGTACCCTGAATATAAACCAAAAGACCGTGTAATTACTTCGATCTCTTCAATTGCCTCTGTGGGGTTTGGTGTTAATACCGCCACGTCATCGGCATAGGCGAGTACTTTGGTATTATACATGCCCACTTTAACTGGTTCGATTACTGGTGAGGTAAGAAGTTTAAGGATGAGTGGGTTAATATAGAGAGCGAATAGAATCGAGGAGCACGGGCAACCTTGCCGCGTGCCCCTCTGGATATTAATAGGCTCTGATTCGCTACCCCCCACCATAATTTTTGCCTTGGGGTCGACATAGAGGGCTTTAATAGATTTTATAAGGACCTGGCCAAGATTGTTGATCTCTAACACCTCCCATAGGAACTGCCATGAGACCCGGTCAAAGGCCTTCTCTGCATCCAATAGGATCATCGACATCTGGCCTCCCTCTACTCCCGTGATGTCAAATAGGGAGATGGCTCTGCGAGTGTGGTCTATCGTACTCTTACCGGGGATAAAGCCATGCTGCCAGGGGGAGACCAGATGTTCGACAATCCTACTGAGGCAGTTGGCAAAGACCTTGGCATAAATCTTTGAGTCTGAGTTAATAAGTGAAATTGGACGATATGAAGAGGTTTGTTCCGGTGGCTTACCTTTTTTGGGGAAGATGGCAATATTTGTGTGTTTCCACGACTCGGGTGGGTTCCCATGCCATTGCACACCAAGAAATAAATCATACAGGTATGGCACAATAAGGTTACCAAGCAGCTTATAAAGATCTAAAGGTATTCTGTCTGGTCCTGCTGCTTTTCCGGTAGCGAGTTCTAATAAAGCTAATTCTACCTCAGTGCTTGAGACCTCTTTTTCAATGTCTTCCCTTGTTGTTTCATCGATAGTCTTCCCAAGATCTGTTTCAATGAGCCAGTTATTCAAGAACTCTTTAGTGTTAGATGTTAACTGTTGATCTTCATTTTGGTATAGCTTCTGGTAATAGTCTTGAAATGCCGCTAAAATGCCTACCGAGGAGGTATGTTTCTGTCCTCCATATTCAATGGATTGAATGGAATTGTGCGATTGCTTCTGGCGAGTTTTAAGGGCCAGATGTTTCCCCACATTTTCTCCAGTTTCGTATATTTTATTCCGATTTACCTGGAGAATTTCTGCTGCTTTTTGAGATAGATCACTATTAATCTCAGCTTTTAAGACTAAAATCCTACAAAGAATATCTTCAGTTTGCTCCCCAAGATGGATCTGGGTAGCATGTAAATGCTCTAAGTTTATTAATTCTGTGTTTAACTGTTCAATCAACCTATCACGATCTTTTTTACGCTTGGCTACAAAAGACACAGTTTCTCCCCTTAGGGCTGCTTTGTAACAATCCCAGACAACCACCCTGGGTGCGCTGTATTGATTACATTCAAAGAACTCCTTAGTCCATAGCCTGATGTATGTTATATATTCTTGATTAACAAGAAGCTTACGGTCGAATGACCATTGAGAATGTGGTCTCTTGTAGCTAGCAACATCAAATACAACAGAGAGAGCGTTATGATCTGATATCGTCTTAGGGCCTTTAGTTATCACAGCATTTAGGGCAATGTCAGTAGTTGACATTATATAATCAATACGTACGTATTTGTTGTGGGGGTAGGAAAAGTACGTATATCCTGGGTCCCCTTTATTTTTCAAGCTCCAGATATCTCTTAAATTGTGGCTGGCCATCAATTGCTGCACTGCCCTAAATACTTTGGGCTTACGTCCTAAATATATTTGCTGTGCTTGTCTACTCTGTAAACGGCCCATCGTTATATTAAAGTCACCACATATTATAAGAGAACCGGTCCAGGATGCCAGCTCAAGTTCTAGATCAATAAATAAAGCCGGCTCGTCCAGATTTGACCCGTAAATCGAGCAGATGGTAATGCCTATATTAAGCTGCACTATAGCCCACCTACCGTGGGGATCTGCCATTTTCCGCGTTGGTTTGCCCAGAGAGGCCCTTGCTAATATGACTACACCCCGAGTCCTAGACGTCTGTGTAGTTGAATCGAGAATGTTAAATCAAGGAATTTTTAACAGATCTATTTCACCTATTGGAATGTGGGTCTCCTGTAGACATATAATATCCCATGAGCCTTGGTGTATTGCTTGACATAGCTGTGCCCTCTTCCCCCTATCATTTTAAACCCGCTACATTCCAGCAACCGAGTTTTAACTTCCCCATAGTTTTTTTTGAGTAATCAGACCATACCTAATGTTATACCAGATCGCTTGTTTTCTTGCTTGTATATAAATGCTAATTTTTAAGTAACGTCTTACCATACATTTAACCTCATTTACTGCCTCAACTATTGTGTTCATTACTGAATTAA
Organism: Lissotriton helveticus; assembly: GCF_964261635.1. NCBI lineage: Eukaryota > Metazoa > Chordata > Amphibia > Caudata > Salamandridae > Lissotriton > Lissotriton helveticus. The sequence continues at coordinate 359,798,782 of NC_136072.1, read as the reverse complement.
TTGTACCCTTTGACTTGCTCATTTTATATTCTTTTTTTTTTTCCCCGTCCCCACCCCCGCCCACCCCCGACAAAACCCTCCCCCCGACAAAACCCTCCCCCCCGACAAAACCCTCCCCCCCTTACACCCAAAAAAAAGGCAATTAGACTCTATAAGAGTCTGTGGCGATGGAGTAGCGCTGCCTCACCAATACACGATTCCCATGCAACCATGAAAAAAAAACAAGAGAAAAAAAAGGAAAAAGAAAATAAATACAAGAAAGTACAAAAAAAAATACAACGATGCAGCAATAAGGAGTATAGGAAAAAATGTGGTCCATAAGATCATAATGAAGCCATCAGTTGAACATTATTTAAACATTGATATCATCCCCCCTCAAAACCTTAGTGTTTACTTCAATCTATACTAGACTATCCAACCGTGCTATCATATGTAGTTACCCACTTTCCAGATCTGGGTTCATAGAGGTGTAATTATAACTACTTTAGGCTCTTTAGGTACTCCTTCGCCTTAATCTTCGAAGTAAAATACTTTGTTTGCCCCCCAAATATAACTTTCAGCTTGGCTGGATTGTTAAGATACACCATTGCTTTTTTGTCTAGAAAGGGCTTAATTAGCTGTCTAAGGCGCACGAAGTAAGAGGTCGATTCTCTGCTGCGGCGTTTATCAGGTGTGACTTTGTCCGAGATGGCTTGCCGAAGTAAAAAGTTCCCGAAGTACACTAGGACTGCTCGTGGGTATCCCCCTGTTTTTGCTGAGGTTTTTAGTGTTAATGGAACTCTGTGGGCCCGTTGCACCTCGTAACTCCAATCCCAGCTGGAGAGTTCAGGGAGGGTGTCGCGAAAAAGCTGTATAATATACAAGCGGCAATCCTCCCCTTCGCTCTTTTCGGGGATACCAAGGACGCGTAAGTTGTTTCGGCGTAGCCGATTTTCGCAGTCCTCAAGTTTCCATCTCACGTCCTGAAGCTCAGCTTCGTGAGCATCCACTCCTTCATGAGTCGTAGCTGCCTCATTTTCATTTGAGACTAAACGATCTTCCATCTCATTCATTCGGTCATTGAATGTACCTACAGTTTTAGTGAGCTTACGGACAACACCTTGGACTTTTTGCAATGCAGCCCGTGCCTTACGTCGATCTTTAGAAGTCTCTTCGCGGTGTGATGCGATGGCCTGAAGTACTGTATCCATAACTTGAGTCAGTGTGGCCCCAGGCTGTTCTGGTTGATCCACTGATACTGCTTGGAGAGAGGGAGATATTTGAGATGACTGGGGTGGGTGCAAATGACTTTGGTTCAATCCATGAATCGTTGGTGTATAATCTCACGCCAAATCGTTTGCCCCATGATGACCTCTCTTTTTCTTCTTCAATACTGTCTTCTGCCTGTCCCGTGGCTCCTTAGCACGTAGGTCTTGATCACTTTCCGTGCTAATAACTAACTCTGCATCGTCGTCATCCAGTTCTTCAAGCTCCCCCTCTGTATTCCCAGACCAACTAGCATCCTCTGAGAATGAGTAAAAGTCCGTGGGGTCTGCGAGGTCCCTATCTGTCTCAGTCATTTCTGTTTCTATGGCTTCAATTGTATTACCCTGCAGTGTGCTCCTGAGAGTATCCTTTTTTATGATTTATCTCTGTATCAATTGTACTCTCTTCTGTACACACCTGGCGCACTGTATCCCCAGAGTTCTTACAGCCGGTCTGTAAATTTGCATTGCAACTCTCCCCACCGGCGTCTTCTATCATTAAAGTGGATATAGGTGCATCCATGTCTAGCCCAGTGACCCTGGTCCCAGTATCCCTGGTAAGGGGGATATTCGAGCCCTGTATGTTATTTAAGGGAGACAAAATAAGTGTTGCCGGTGTCTCTGGTGCATATGGGGCTAAGTTTAAAGTCACACTGAGCTTGCACTGCCACTGGCCCCAAGGGACATACCTTTTTCTGCTTGTACCTCCAGGAAGTCACCTGCTGCTGTAATAAGGTTCGAAGCCTCCAACTCCGTCGTTGCCGAAGCCTCTTCAATCCTCAACAACTCCAGGGAAGTCGATGAGCCAGATGAACCCGAACATTCCACTACAGGCCCGGGAGAAGTATCCGATGCAGCTCTCTCCAAATAGTCCGATACGGGTGCTCCGGTCTGAGGGTCCGAAATCAGTGACCCTGGTGGTACTGGCAAAATATCCATTAAGTCTTTCTGCTGTGTTGTTGGAGCTTTCACGCTTGGAACACGTCGTAGCATTTCAATTACGGAGGGCTTAGGAGTAATGGGCTTCCCCGCTACCTTCGGGGTAGGAGTCAGCTCTTCCGACCCCCCCGCCGTATTGCTTCCCGTGTTACCGGGGTCAGCTGCTCCACGCTTATTCATAACCTCCCGGTCACGAAGGGCCTGTTTTGCGGCTCTAGTTTTGGCCGCGGCTGCGATAACTGCTGCATTCTTTGGTGCCATTACAATAGCGAAGACGCCGTCCTGAATGCGTCCCTCCTGCTGCCGATTGGACTGAGCACCTACAGGTGAGCGGATGCCGTTCAGGAGCCGTAGCACCGCGATACCGATCAGGGAAGTGAGGAGTGAGAGCTGCACTCTCAAAGCCGTTTTTTTTCCTGTGCTAGCCGCATCTTCTGCTCGTACCTCTGTCCACGCCGCCGCCAACATATTTTTTCCTTAGACTTTTCTCCTGCATTGACCAAGTGCCGTTTAGAAAGTCGAGGAGCGTAGAGAAGATATTTAAACTGCACCAATCGTATTCGAACAGCTACAGTACAGTCATAGGGCTTCTCTTATCCTCCTGTCAGCATGGTCATCGGAGCTGGTCAGGAAGCTGCTAACAGCGACCTAGCAAGTCGCCGCCATCTTGCCTCCTGGGACGAAAACCACAGATTATTTCCAGTGTTATTCACATTAGAAATTGGTATGACAACAATTAATAAAATCCACATAAGTGTGAGTAGAAAAACATTACATAAGCAAAAATTAATGCATCTACGTTTTAGTTTAGATTTTGGTTGTCCAGTCACTTCATTTTCTGCCATTTTAGTGCTCTACAAAAAATGAACAAATCTAACAATTTCTCAATGTTTGGGCCTAAAAAAAAATCTAAATGAACTCTTATCTACTAAAAGAATATATGTAAAGGTGGTGTTATCCTACACTCAATGCCGTTCTTCTTTACCCTCTTTGTCTGTTCGTGAGTCCCTAAAAGACTTGATTCTGACAAATCTTTCCTCCGCCTCAATTTTGTTACAGTTCTTGTTAAGGTGGTCTTAAATTGTTCTCATCCTCCTTATCAGTATCATTATTCTTGTGTTCCTCACTTAGGCCTAAAGTTCCAAACTCCTCGAGAATCACATAGGTCCAATCAGGGGCTTTGTATTTTCTACAGGGAATTCTGGTTCTTTTCAATCTTCTTCTTTTGCTTTTCACTAAGTCTGCCTCTTCTGTCTGACTAGAGATTTTGTTTCTTTGTTCTGGTCTTCTTCTTAATCTTCTTCTTACTATTCTGTATTTCAATTTCCTTACCCCACTTGGCCAACAGTCTCCCTTTCTAGGTTTCTTTACCTGAACTGGACTTGGGACTGGACGGGTATAGCTTGCATGTATCTAATTTGGCAAACCAAAACACTTCACTGCTGTGGTCGTCGCCAATATGATCTGGTAAGGGCCATTACAACGGGGTTTTAGACACATTTTTCTCACTTTCCCCACTCTCCAGGATTCAGGTTGTGTGCTTGGTCTCGCTGTGTTGGTGTGGCATCTCCTCCAACCTGGCGAGACACAGAACGTACCAAGTCAGCCATTCCTCTACAATAGTCCAGCACACGATCATCAGATAGGTTCATCACTTTATTTGCAGGTATGTTTGCTTGTCTCAATGCTCTTCCCATCAAAACCTTGTGGGGACTTAATCCAGTCTTTTTGTCAGGTACACTGCTGAGACTCATTAATACAAGGGGCAAAGCTTCAGGTGATTTTAGTGTTGTGGATGCACACACCTTCCCTAACCTGGACTTTATTGTGCCATTAATTAGTTCCACAATACCAGATGCCTCTGGTCGAGAGGCACTATACAATTTCTGTTCAATTTGCAAAGCAGCACATATCATTCAAAATATTTTATTATTAAAATGCAATCCTCTATCTGATGCCAAAGTGACTGGAAAACTAAATCTTGGGATCAATTCTCTCAACAACAATTTTTCCACAGTAAGACTGTTGTTCCTTCTCAATGGGTAGGCTTTCACCCAGCGAGGAAACAAACAAACAATGAACAAGACATACTTTAGTCCATTACATGGAGGCAGTTCGATGAAATCAATCTGCAGTCTAGTGAAAGTTCCTCCTGCCCTCCCAATTACACCCCAACTGACGACTGTCTTTCTTCCTTGGTTTTGCTTCTGGTAGATAACACACCTTTGGCACAGACTTTCAGCAATCAGCCTAAACTTGGGATTGTACTAGGACTTTTTGAACATTCTTACCATGGCATCTTGTCCAATGTGTGCATGTCCATGGTACATCCTGCCCAAGTGAGAAAGCAATAAATCTGGCAATACTGGTCTTTTGTCATAATAAACCCATATCTCCATCGTTTTTCCTGCAACCTGCTCTCTTCCATTCTTCCTTTTCTTTGTCACTGACTTCTTCCTGTATTTGTCTCACCTCATCCCAAGTCTCAAATGTCGTGGTGAATATAAGGTGGCATTCGGTATTTCCTCTTTCTATTGATATGTTTATTGCCAGGGTATTTTGAGTACAGTAACGAGCCAATTGGTCCGCATATTTGTTACCCTTTGTTACATTATCATCTCCTGATTGATGTGCAGCACATTTTACAACTGCAATTCTTTTTGACAACTGTAAAGCTTCCAATAATCCCCCCACAGTTTTCCCATTTGAATTGTAGAACCAGAGGAAGTCATTAATCCTCTTTGCATCCATAACTGATGAGCAAAGTCATGTACAAAACCAAATCCGTTCTGTCAGTGAAAATATTTACTTTTAGACCTTTTGCCAATTTACAAGCTCTGCTTCCAGGGCTCCAGTCAAAGTACAGACAGCATAACCAGTGCACAATTCACCCTTTACATTTCTCATACATTATCCATCTACAAACTATTCACAATTGGATTCTTCCAATGGTTCATCTGCAATGTCTGGGCGGGGCTTGGTACACATCTCCCTCACTTCCAAACAATCATGTTCAGCTTCTTTCCACACCTCTTCACATCTTGAACCTGGTAACAATGTGGTAGGGTTCACAGTAGTGCATTTTACCACTGTCGCATTTTCTGCACCTAGGATCACTCTCTCATATTTAGTGAGCCTACTATTTTTCATATGTTAAGTCCAAGTACCAGTTAAAAGTATCTCAACAGAGTATGATACATAGACCTTCAGTGGGTAACCCATCACAACTGATTCACTCTGTTCCAAACTTAAACAAGTGGCAGCTACTGCTTTTAAGCATCCTGGCAATGCGGCGGCCACTGAATCTAGAGTAGCGGAAAAGTATGCTACTGGAAGTCTTGCCATTCCATGTTTCTGAGTTAAGACCACAAACGCACATCCATCTCTTTCACAACAGTACAACACAAATTATTTAGAATAATAGGGCATTCCCAAAGCAGGCACTTAACAAAGACTGTTTCGCAATTGATTGAAAGATTCCATACTCTCTTCAACCAGCACAATCGGATTCTTCACATCTTTCTGTGTTAACCTTTGTAGAGGTTTTGCAATCAACAAGAAACCACATGTCCACTGTCTGAAATATCCAACCATTGCCAAAAACATCCTCACTTCCTGCTGATTTTGGGGTAGATACGTTTTCTTGATAATACGGCTCCTCTCTGGGTCACTTTCCTTAGCCCCTTTTCAATCTTCTGACCTAAGTACTGAATTTCTTGTCTACAGTACTGTAACTTTGATGGTGAAACCTTGTGTCCTCCTTCAGCTAAATGGTTTAGTAAAGCAATGAAGTCTGTTACACATGCTTCTTGTGTTTTTGATGCCAACATTAGGTCATCAATGTATTGGACCAGGACAGAGTTTCCAGGCAGTTTTTTAAAGATCTGATTAAAGATTGATGGACTTTCAGTATTCCCTTGAGGAACTCAGCACCATGCCAAAACACGATTTTCGAACTGGAAGGCAAATAAATATTGGCTATCCGGATACAAGGGGATGGAAAAGAATGCCTGGCACAAATCAATAACTGTATACCATTCGGCATCACAGGGAGTCTTATACAGAATTACAGCAGGGTTTGGTACTACCGGGCAACATGGCACAACAATTTTATTCACCTTTATCAAATCCTGAACTATTCTACATTTTCCGTTGGGCTTTTTGATACCAATAATGGGTGAATCTTTCTTTTAAAATTCCTTGTTCAATCATCTGATCAATCACAGGCGTGATTCCAGCAATTACTTCTGGACTCATTTTGTACTGGGGGGTATTGGGATACACTGGTCCAACCTTCACTATCACCTGAATGGGGTCCACATTTCTCAATAATCCAATATCTCTTACTGTGAAATCCCACACATCTGATCTCACGGTATGCTTTAATTCTTCTGGCAAATCTTCTGTCATAAGTTAATATAATTCACTTACTTCTGATTCTCATTGTGCCATCATTATTTATATTCAACATCCTCATCCGGTGTCATTATTGTAACACCATGAGGTGTACAATAAATAGTGCAATTCATTTTGCACAATCAAAAAGGTGATGTATTTTCCTTCTACCTTTTCATCAATAAATGGACCTGACTGATCTACTGCTAAAGATGCTCCAATAACGCACTCTTCCACCCTCCTCAGGCACCGTCACTGTGTCGTATCCTCACTCACTACAACGCACCAAATACTGCGAAACTAATGGATTCTTACCAAACTGCTCTTCTCCTTGACATCCCGAACTTGCACTGTACATCTGCAGGTGAGCATTCACGTTGGGAGGTATAGGTGGTTGTGGCACCTGTAATTGGGGTGTAACTACCTGTTGCTGCTGCCTGATCACTTCATTCTGCATCTGTGGATTAAAATTTTGATTTACTTCGTTACCCTTTTGTGCAGATCTACACTAGTTCTTCCAATGCCCCAACGTACCGCAAGCATGACAAGGATATTTCTTGTTAGCCTCTTCTTTACTCATTTTAAACTTCCCTCAATTTTCACTGTTTGGCTGTCCTTCCTGACCAAATTTTTTGTAACAATATTAACTTCCTGTTGCTGTTCTGCCAATTTTACTTGTGCCCACATCATTTTCTCCTTTAACTTTTTAAGACGAGATTCAATATCGTTGCTACAATACTTGCCATATCGTAGAATCTCATCGATTGACTTACTCTGCCAGCACAGCATATGCTGCTGTATGATGGCACTAATTTCGGGCCTTAATCCATATACAAACTGTCCCATATCCTTGTCTCCAAGATTCTCAAATCCACTTCACTGTTCAAACACCTGCAACAGCCTCTCATAATAGGCGTAAATGACTCTTTATGCTCTTGGGTTGTTCTGTCAATTTTAACTCAAACTGTTTCCTTTGGACTGATTTTTCCTTTCAAAAAGGTAATGACTTGATCATACTTTTTCATCACCTCCTCAGATGGGGCACCTGTTTTTGCACCCCAAGGATACTCATCCTTTGGCCAATCAACAGTAATCTTACATTCTGTCCACAAATCAGCCGGAACTACTATCTCAAAAAGGCCATCTAAATCTTTCAGCAATACCTTTGAAACTTTTACAAATCAGTTCACTTGCTTATACCACTCAACAGGTTTCTCTCTTAATCTGGGAAAATCATTGGTAAATGACAATATATTCTGTCTAGTCCAAGGTACATGAACATATCCTCCACCTGGAACTTCTCTTATGGGACCAACGTTTTCTACCTGCTCTGTTTCCTTTAATGGAAACATGGATGTTCCCTTTCTACTTGTTTCTTTCTTCTTTTTCACATTTACTTTTACATTTTTCTATTGTTCCCCATTTGTTCAAGATATTAATCAATTCTTTTATCTGCAATCTCCTCCCTGACGTATTCAAACTCTCTAAATCTTTGTCAGTGAAAGCCATTCGGTACGTCTTCTGTAATACCTTTAACTTTTCTATATCTACCCCAAATTCACTAGCTAATTCTGACAATTTCTCATGGAAGTTCTTTGCTCTCCAAGTAATGCTTTTACTTAAAAACAACAACTCTTTATCAGTATAAGTCCCCAATCTATCTGGACTTATCGTCCCAATAATTATTTCTTCTAAATCTACCTTTAATTGACCCACTTTCACACTTTTAGGTTGTGCATCTATCTTAGTTAATTCTTTTACCCATCTACTGAGCTCTTCTGGGTAGGAACCTGTCGCGCTCCCAGCTATTGGAGTAAAAATGTTACCTATTTTAATTGGTTCTAATTGGGTACTTCTTTTTGGGGTCTCAGTCATTAAATCTCCCACTGGTAGATCCAGCAGTGTGTTATTTTGTCCATCTTGACTCTGATTATTTGTTAAATGTATTATGTTACTCCTTTCACTACTTCTTGCGACTGCTAAGGTTGGCATTTTCTGTAGATTTGAATTTTTCCCCATATAGCGGGACCACAGGACCAATAATCACGAGTACTGTCAGGGCTTCTGCACTCCAATTTAACTGATTCAGTTTTTGTACTTGATTCATTCTAGCCTTATTTAACAGACTTACTTCATTCTCTCTTATTAGTTTAGCTAATTCAGTAACTTAAGGAGTTAATGGGGTTACATTTACTGTTTGCGGGGCACTTGCGGTCATCCCCCCTGAATTTTCCTCATATGGTGGAGGTCTTATTATCATTATTTTTTCTAAGAATTCATCATCAATTTCATCCAAACCCTCTCTGGATGTTTCCAGGTGTTTCATTTTTTCTTTGTGTAGGAGAGTAGGGTCTGCTTCCTATAGTTACCCCCACTTTTTGCTGTGATTCACTGGTTTTTCAACTTTAGTATGGCTGTGGCCCTGCTAATCAGGACCACAGCCTATCTGGTCTCTCTCTAAATTGATACCATGTACTTTAGGTACATACCAGATTGGTTACTGGGTCACCCTTGTGAGTCCCTGTATATGGTACCTTCGGTACCCAGGGAATAGGGACCCCAGAGGCCTACCAGGGGCTGCAGCATGTATTTTGCCACCCCTGGTTAGCCTTCCAAACTGACACCACAGGTCTGCACCTGCAGCCTGGGTAAGGTGATGTAATCACCCCTTGCTTAGATATAGTATACCTATATATATATATATATATATATAACACAACACATATTAACATATAAGTCACTCCTATGGCAGGCCTTGACAATCCTGAAGGCAGAGTGCTTGGTTTTGTGAGAGAGGGTGCCCTAGCATGAGCTGAGCCCCTGTGCAGCTTTCGGAACCATCTCCTTATAGCTGTTCTATGATAAAGCCATACCATATACTGTTAAGTGCATTATAATCATCGCGGTTAATGCTAACTTTGGTTTGGCTTTATCAAAACATGTCGTGTAAGGTGTCAAACATTTTGGGATACTACCCTCCCCGCCAGTTCTGGCGTGGGGGTAGCATTCCACCCTTCTAGAGGGAGAAGACATGTACTTACTGGTAAACCCGGTTAAAGTTAACCCCTTCGATGTTAGGCCTTTTCCCCTCCTATGCTAAGCCTTTTTTTTGGTTATTTGGGGTAGTGTGCGCTTAGGCCCCTATAAAATTTTTACCACATTAGGTATCCACTCCAATTTTGTGTCCTTTTCTTCCAACATCATGGGGATTCCAAACTGACACCACAGGTCTGCTATGGCAGCCTGGGTAAGGTGGTATAATCACCACTTACTGAGATATAGTATACTTATACCTATATATATATATATTACCTACTGGCGGTCGCCAGTAGGTATATATAGTTAGGATTTTTTCTCTATGGGATTTTTGAAAATTCTATGTCTAATAACTTTGGCGTTTGTGGACGGAATTGGCTGAAATTTTCAGGAAAATGGCACATTTTGTTTCTGAGCAGCCCTTGAAAATTTGGGGGGGGTTCGTCAAGGGGGGGCCGAGAAAAAAGGGGGGTCCCAAAACGTGTTTTTAACATTGAGTTTTCCATAGGGCGGTTGGCCTCACTTTTAGCCCGAACGGCTGAATGGATTTGCACGAAACTTGGCAAAATTGTAGGGACTGGTAGCCCGATGTGCCTTTGCTAGGTCTCAATATATGTGCTCCAGTGGATTTTGAGAAATTAACGTTCAAAAAAAGATATATATCTGTAACAGCGCTCCGCTTCGCGTAACGGAGGTTTGCGAAGCTGATTGGTTCTCCGGCGTCTGTAAACATTGCAAACAGTCCGTAGCGGCCGCCATCTTGTCTCTCGGTAGGATCGAGAGACAAGAGGAGGCCAAAGCGAAGGAGCAAATGACCATAAGGGGGCATAGTAGATCCTCCTTGACCTCTTAGGTTTGATGTGGAGGTTTTAAAAGGGCCCCGCGGGGCAAAAAAAAAATAATAATAATAATCGAACGGCTGAATGGATTTGCACGAAACTTGGCAAAATTGTAGGGACTGGTAGCTCGATGTGCCTTTGCTAGGTCTCAATATATGTGCTTCAGTGGATTTTGAGAAATTAACGTTCAAAAACAAGATATATATCTGTAACAGCGCTCCGCTTCGCGGAGATAAAATTATATCTGTATTACCTAGCTGTTGCTAACACCAGTTAGCGACGGCTAGTAGGAGATAGCGACCATCTTGGGCCCCACTTTGCATGTGAGTGATATTTATCACTAATGACATGCAAAGTGGGCATGCCAAGATGTTAGCGACTGGAAACAGTCGCTAACATCGCTATCTCCTATTATCAACTTTTGGAAATATTCGAGATAAGCGCGAATATCTCCAAAAGCTAGCACCTGCCCTGAGCAGTTCTTAGCCATGTTATCCAATGGGAGGTGGATAACATGGCTAAGAGCATTAGCTCGGTAATGCATGAATATTGCTGAGTTTTCAGCAATATTAATGCATTGCGGTCGTTTATTATCGTATTTGCGACAAACCTTGATAATAGCAAGGTTTATCTGCGATAATTTCTGACGATGCTTAGCGGTAAAAAAATCGTTGCTAAGCATCGTTAGGGATAAATATGGCTTAACTTTGGTAATATGCCCCAACGTCTGTTAACGTTCGATTCGAAGGAAATCAGGAAGTGTTGAAAAACATTGTCTGCGCCATCTTGTCTTTTTTCAAATGCCACACTTTTGTCGTGCACGGCAGCCATTTTAGATGCCTTGACCAGACCCACTCTGTGCACGCTGTCGATCCTTAGCATGGCTCCCCACCCTCGCAAGCATCTCCCCCAGGCAGTGGTCACCCCCGCTCTCTGTCTTATGCATGGGTAATAAACCTCCCCCCATCTGCGCTGCTCTTCCCTGAGAATCACACCCTGTGCCCGCCCGACACCTCCCTTTCGCCCTATTCACTACCGCACCCTCTGACACTCCTTTTCCTCTGTGTCCGATTGTCCAGGCTGGTCCTAGGGTATCAGCTAGCCCTGCAGATGTAGTTTATGGCCCCAGCTGTAAAGAATCACCCCTCTTCAAAGGAGTTATAGTAGATCAAGGCCCACACTCGATGAGATCCGTCACAGCAGACGCGTTCCTATTATCTGAAAACCATCCTGTATTGTGATTGGGGAGGGGACCGAGCCTGAAGCGGAAGATTCCAGGGATGACTCTTTGTACATCAAAGTTTTTACAATTATGTGTCACATTAAAAATATATAGCACTCCGACAAAGTAGTAAGATTATAAAACTCTAATAACTTATAAATATATACAAGAAAACAAAAATAGTAATAACATATAAACATTTTTAGGGAAAAACAACGAAGTAGCGGTCGGCTGTGCGAATAGTCCCAACGCAGCACAACGTCCAGATTTCCGGCGTGGGGCGTCGCGGGGGGTGGGTCATCAGTAGCAAACTGTTGTGCGAATAGTTCCAAGGCAGCAGAACGATGGCACCAAGGTGATGTCCAGTAAGTTGCCGCACTGGTTTTGGTATCCTACTATGCTGCTCCGAATAACGGCGTGGGGCGCCCCGGGGGAGGCGGCGTGAACGGGCCTCTCCAGGTGGAGTGTCATCTGTTGTAGTGGGGCGCCCCTTTACCGTTTCAGTTGCCATTCCGTCCGTTTTTGGTCCACTGTGTCAAAAGCCGCAATTCAGCTGAGTTGCGCCCACTCTTGCGGTGCAGCGATAGGCGGCTGTCACAGGACTCTCAAAATGGCGGCAGGCTCTTTCCTTTTTGGGCCTGGTCCACTGAAATGGCCCTGGGACACCTTGAAAATCGGACGCTTGTCTGCTAGGTCTTGGACCCCATTCTCGAAAGCGTCCCCTCCGCCTTGAGGATTCATCAAAAGTTTTGGGGGCCCCCGACTCCTGTAGGCTTCTGGTGGGGAGCGGTTGCCATGATTGCTCGCGGAATGACCACGACGGAGCTACGAGATGGTGGTGCTCTCATGCTGACGCCAGCTTCAGTCTGAAACATCCAGAAACAAGGTGGGGCTTTCATCGTTTGGGAAAAAAAAAAAGTTTTCATCCAATGAAAAGTGTTGTTTTTAGGTCATATGATCAAGCCTTCCATCATTAGGAAACCAAAAGTAAAATGAACCAATGAAAAGTTTTATAAACAAGTCACATGACCTGTTATGCGGCATAGGGTATAAAATGCGGAGAAAATACGTTGGCACGTGAGGCGGCGTCAGTAGCGGACCGATGTGCGAATAGGCCGAAGGCAGCACAACGCGCCAAGATCCGGATTGCACCGAGGTGGTGTCCAGCAAGTTGCAGCACTGGTGTGGCCATCCTACAATGCTGAAAGTCGGCGCGGGGCGCCCCGTTGGCCTGTGAGTTTGCGTCAGTAGCGGACCGATGTGCGAATAGGCCGAAGGCAGCACAACGCGCCAAGATCCGGATGGCACCGAGGTGGTGTCTAGTAAGTTGCCGCACTGGTGTGGCCATCCTACAATGTTGAAAGTCGGCGTGGGGCGCCCCGTTGGCCTGTGAGATGGCGGCAGTAGCAGACCGATGTGCGAATGGGGCCAAAGGCAGCGCAACAATATTTTCGGAATAGAAGACACCACAAGGCGCTGAGATGCCAAGATCCGGATGGCACCGAGGTGGTGTCTAGCAAGTTGTGGCACTGGTGTGGCCATCCTACAATGGTAAAAGTCGGCGTGGGGCGCCCTGTTGGCCTGTGAGATGGTGTCAGTAGCGGACTGATGTGCGAATGGGGCCAAAGGCAGCGCAACAATATTTTCTGACTGACACCACAAGGCGCTGAGATGCCAAGATCCGGATGGCACCGAGGTGATGTCTAAGTTGCGGACCGATGTGCGAATGGGGCCAAAGGCAGCGCAACAATATTTTCTGTATGGAAGATACCACTAGGCGTTGAGATGCCAAGATCCGGATGGCACCGAGGTGATGTCTAGCAAGTTGCTGTACTGGTGTGGTCATCCTACAATGCTGAAACTCGGCGTGGGGCGCCCTATTAGCCTGTGAGATGGCGTCAGTAGCGGACCGATGTGTGAATGGGGCAAAGGTAGCGCAAGAATATTTTCTGAATAGAAGACACCACAAGGCGCTGAGATGCCAAGATCCGGATGGCACCGAGGTGGTGTCTAGTAAGGTGCACTGGTGTGGTCATCCTACAATGCTGAAACTCGGCGTGGGGCACCCCATTAGTCTGTGAGATGGCGTCAGTAGCGGACCGATGTGCGAATAGGCCGAAGGCAGCACAACGCGCCAAGATCCGGATGTCACCGTGGTGGTTTCATAGTTGAGAGGCACTTCATCTGCAGTGGGGCGCCGAGATCCGGATGGCACCGAGGTGATGTCTAGCAAGTTGCTGTACTGGTGTGGTCATCCTACAATGCTGAAACTCGGCGTGGGGCGCCCCATTAGCCTGTGAGATGGCGTCAGTAGCGGACCGATGTGCGAATAGGCCGAAGGCAGCACAACGCGCCAAGATCCGGATGTCACCGTGGTGGTTTCATAGTTGAGAGGCACTTCATCTGCAGTGGGGCGCCGAGATCCGGATGGCACCGAGGTGATGTCTAGCAAGTTGCTGTACTGGTGTGGTCATCCTACAATGCTGAAACTCGGCGTGGGGCGCCCCATTAGCCTGTGAGATGGCGTCAGTAGCGGACCGATATGCGAATAGGCCGAAGGCAGCACAACGCGCCAAGATCCGGATGTCACCGTGGTGGTTTCATAGTTGAGAGGCACTTCATCTGCAGTGGGGCGCCGAGATCCGGATGGCACCGAGGTGATGTCTAGCAAGTTGCTGTACTGGTGTGGTCATCCTACAATGCTGAAAGTCGGCGTGGGGCGCCCCATTAGCCTGTGAGATGGCGTCAGTAGCGGACCGATGTGCGAATGGGGCCAAAGGCAGCGCAACAATATTTTCTGAAGAGAAGACACCAAAAGGCGCTGAGATTCCAAGATCCGGATGGCACCGAGGTGGTGTCTAGCAAGCTATGCAGTTGAGTTGTGTGCGCACTTGCGGCGAATAGGTCGAAGGCAGCATAACAATGTTTTCTGAATAGAAGACACCACAAGGCGTTGAGATTCGGTTACCACCGAGGTGATGTCTAGCAAGTTGCCGCACTGGTGTGGCCATCCTACAATACTGCTCCGAATAACGGCGTGGGGTGCCCGAAGGGGGGGGGGGGGAGAGGCGGCGTGAACGGGCCTTCCTAGGTGGAGGCTCGTCTGCTGTAGTGGGGCGCCCCTTTACCGTTTCAGTTGCCATTCAGCTGAGTTTCGGCTGCTCTTGATGCTACAGCGACAGGCGGCTGCAACAGGACTCTCAAAATGGCGGCCTGTTCTTTGGATTTGGGCCTGGTCCACTAAAATGGCCCTGGGACACCTTAGAACTCGGACGCTCGATTTTTTTTTCCTTTCCTGTACATGCAAAAAAAGGTAAATGCCCGGTACGTTACACGCTTCATCTGCCACGATGAACTCTCCAGAGGAACCGAAAAAAAATATAGTTATGGTAACTATACCATGCATCGCCATATGGAGAGGTGGCACCAATTAATTATAGTGCTGCATAAAAGAGAGATTTGGAGGAGAACCCCTGACCTGCTAGTACATTCATCAAAGAAGTGGCACTGACAGCATCAGAGGCAAGGGAAACGGTCCCAAATATTTAGAAGAACTTTGGAAAGATTAAAATGACATGTTTAGATTGTGGCAAATTAATTTCATGTGGACAGATGAGTGTTACTCTAATAAATACAGCATATGAACATCATCATAGTCGATGGTTGGTAGAGACATTTTGACTATATCCTGGACCTGCCCGTTCTCGCCCAAAATGGCGCCGGAATAAATGGGACTCGTAACTCCTTGTTGTGTACTGGTTGCAGAACCTTGAAATCACGAGATACGTATGCAGTTTTGAAGCACATGGCGGGCGGGGACGAGAATTGATTGAATATTTCGACATCCCTATTGATATTAAGTTCTGATGTGTTATTGATTACTGTACTATTGAAAGTTCGAATTAACGTCACCCATGGTACTTGCCCGCAAATGTATATCTAGATAATTTTATTGTAACTGGCCCTGTCGTATTTTAATTATAAAATGTACGTCCACCGATTCCTTAACTGTTAGACACCTTAGTTCTTGCAACCTAATGGCCCGCCCGTTACGTTCCTCTACAGTGTAAATGTCTACTCATCATATACGATTACAGTTTGCTCCGTGGCAGGCCCACGTGGTTATAGGCTCGTATTTGTATAATGAAATTTTCACAATAAAGGTTTTTAAAAGAAAACATGGTAGTAGTATATACATTGGTAAAGTTTTTAATAATAGTCACTGTTTTAGAATCATTAAAAGGCAAGTGAAATAAAGCAGACCAATTACAAGAAGGGTAAAAGGTATAATACGAAGGAACGCAGTAAAGATAAATGGTCAAGGGCTGTTGTGTTTTCTACTCCTGCAACATAAAGTGATCGATAAGAATCTCATATTCAGGCGTATCGGCGACTAAGACAGCAGGTCGACCCTCTTTTGCTCAACGGCTCCGTCATGGGACGAAGAAACGCTCTTTTTCTCGAAAAAAGAATATATTTTACTTGCAGGACAGTTGTAAATTTTCCGGGAAAGTACATTAGCCTGGAACATTATAACATATATTTAAGAAAAAATAATGTTCGGAAGTAATAAAAAGCGTAATTTTTAGGTCATATGACCAAGCCTTTCATCATTAGAATAAGAAAAGTAAAATGAACCAATGAAAAGTTTTATTAACAAGTCACATGACTTGTTATGCTTACGTTACGCGCTGCGCGCCCCGGATGACTTCCGGATGCGCTAACGCGGCGCGTCATATGACGCATTACGCGACAACGCAGGTCCAGAATATAGTCAAAATGTCTCCACCAACCAGCGGTCGGAACACAACCCCTTTCAGCAGGCTAAATAGTTCTGTTAAATGACAACAGAAGGGACAGGCAACAAGAACCATCAGTCAAAGAGGGGAGGGCTAGTTCTTCTCTACCGGGTTACATTGGGGCGCTACCGGAACTGATCGAATTGGTACTCTACAGTGTTTCTGGATGTTTCAGACTGAAGCTGGGGTTAGCATGAGAGCAGCACCATTTCGTAGCTCCGTCGTGGCCATTCCGCAACCAATCATGGCAGCCGCTCTTTATCGTTATTTTGGGCGGGGTGGGTGGCGGAGCCGAGCTGTTTTGCAGCCATCATTGTGTGGAGTTCAGTTCATCTCACTAGTTTTGTATTTGTCATGAGGGGTTGTTCCTAATGTTTCTATTTTAGCGAGGTCAAAAAGAGATCCCATTAGTGGCCTACTGATTTTGCTCGATTCCTTTTCTTTTTTTTTTACACGATTTTTCGTTATCTGCAAAGACTAAACAGAGTATTGCGACTCTGTGTTTGTTTGTAAATAGAGAATGAACCAAAGAGAACCAATTCTAAAACAGTAAATACTTGGATAACAATCAATCAAATGGAGAGAGAAGCAGGCACGACGTATTACAACGGGGGCAAAGGCCTGCGTTAACTACCCTTCACTATGTGCAAAGAGAGAGTACTCCTAATAGAAATGAGGGGGGGGGGGCACCATTCAAAGCAGATCAGTGTGCATAAACACGAAAATGTTTTCACTTACCACGTACTTGACATTCGACAGCTTATGATATTTGCTATTAAAAAACCATTGAAATTCACTGAAAAAACCATAGGTTATAGACCATATATAGTTAGGAATTAGCATTTACAAAACCTTGAAAATTCACTGAAAAAACCATAGGTTATAGACCATATATAGTTAGGAATTAGCATTTAAAAAACCTTATTTTACTCACACAAAACCATTGAAATTCCATATATAGTTAGTTGCACTAACTATATATCGCGCACCCGCAATCCACTGCTGATGATGTCACATATTACATCATTTATGACATGGTCAGTGACATCACTGATGACATCACTGATGACATCTCAAATGACATCACTGATGACATCACTGATGACATCTCAAATGACATCACTGATAACATCTCAAATGACATCACTGATGACTTCTCAAATGACATCACTGATGACATCTCAAATGACATCACTGATGACATCACTGATGACATCTCATTTGACATCAATGACCACATCACTGATGATATCATTCATGTGACAATACAATGCATCTCCTCACACTTTAATATAACCTCTGTTACACCCAGTGTTAAATACAGAGTATAATTTTTGAAACCATTGACACACCAATACTAGTTACTACATACGCACTCAGTGATTCCTATGTTTACACACACATTCACTCATTTACCCATACAATCATTCATACATACAATCACTCATCTTTACAACACTATCATATGCACTCATACACCTATACAGACTCTCACACTCTGTCACTCATCCATGGAGTTACTCACACACCTAGTCAGTCCTGTAAATAATCAATCACACTTCCATTTTCTAATCTATACAGTTAAACATAGAGCACCTTACATTTTGAAACATATACTAACACATACTTACTCTCTTATACAATCATTGATACAAGTACACATTGATCTGCACAGAGTCACACACCTCCCAGCCAGCCACACACACACTCAGTCTCCCATACAAATACTTGGGCAATCAATCAATAACCCATATAGTTACTCATATAGCTACTGACCAACACATGCAGCAGTTTACAGAACAACAGACATAATGATGCACAAATTAAGACAGTTTAGTCACTAACCCATGCACTCAGTGAGACACATTTAATCACTCACTCATACAGTCAGTCACGCACCTACTAAATCCTTCATCCAGACACTTCTACATCTACTCATTCTTCAATATGTAAAACATATTTAAACTTTTCAGAAACACACAGTCACTGGATGATGTCATCAGTTATGTCATTTGAGATGTCATCAGTGATGTCATCAGTGATGTCACTGACCATGTCATGAATGATGTAATATGTGACATCATCAGCAGTGGATTGCGGGTGCGCGATATATAGTTAGTGCAACTAACTATATATGGAATTTCAATGGTTTTGTGTGAGTAAAATAAGGTTTTTTAAATGCTAATTCCTAACTATATATGGTCTATAACCTATGGTTTTTTCAGTGAATATATATATATATATATATATATATGAAATTCACTGAAAAAACCATAGGTTTCAGGCCTTATATAGTTAGGAATTAGCATTTAAAAAACCTTGTAAATTCACTGAAAAAACCATAGGTTTCAGGCCTTATATAGTTAGGAATTAGCATTTAAAAAACCTTTGAAATTCACTGAAAAAACCATAGGTTTCAATAACAAAGGGAATATGGATGAACTCACTAAATTAAAAGCTTCACTAAAAAAACTAAAGTGGGAAGCAAACAGAACTATAGAGGAACAACTATGGGCAACACTTCATGAGGACATAAAAAAGAACGACGGGGCAAGGTTCTGGAAAACAATAAATTCATTAACGCACCCTGCAAAAATGGAGACCACATCAAACATCACAGAGGCAACCTGGGCAGCTTATCTCGATAACCATTTTAACCAAGACCTGTCGGCTAATCAGAACATGAGCGAACCTATTTCCGGACAAGCCCATGATGTTGGTAACACGCCACAAAGGTGCCCAATCAAACAGGACATGGTGGGTGATACAGATCATATATTACTGCAACCCAAAATCAAACGGCAAATAAAGAAAGGAAGAAGGGAAGGTGTGCCGGGTCCAAATGTGATCCCGCCCGTCCTCTTCAAACAAGATATGGACTATTGGGCAGCGGCACTTGAAGCCCTTTTTTGGGAGATAAGGTACACTAACATCTTGCCAGACTCTTGGAAGGGCTCCATCATTGCCCCCATATATAAAGCAGGGGACAGGGGCCTCCCTCAAAACTACCGGCTAGTAGCTTTAATCGATAATGACGCGAAGTATTTTGCAGGGCTCATACTGGAAGAACTACAGGCATGGGCCACAAAGAAATCTCTTATACCTGTTAATCAAACAGGCTTCGTCAAAGCAGTGGGAACAACAACAAACATATTGACTATGGGTATGCTTATAGACAAGGCAGAGACGAAAAAAATGCCCCTACACCTCTGCTACATTGATTATAAAGCGACATTCGACAACATCAACCACAATCTACTATGGACAAAACTAAATGGCTGGGGCATCCCAATAGTACTGTTGGAGCTGTTAATCAACCTACACACTGACACCTGGATTCAGATCAAGGTGGGGGACGGCTCAATGCTGTCAAGGCGGATACAAACCAACAACGGCCTTAAGCAGGGCTGCGTATTGGCCCCCACACTGTTCAACCTGTGCCTGGGGGACTTGGCGCCCCTACTAAACAACTGTAATTCACACTCGCCAAAATTAGGAGGCCTCAATCTACCATGCCTCTTATATGCAGACAACCTGGTGCTAATAAGCCATACAAGAGTAGGGCTCCAAAACCTTTTAAATACGACCCAGCGATATTCCGAGTCAAATCACTTAACAGTGAACCTCGAGAAAACGCAAACAATGACAATCAGTAAGAAAAAAAGAGAAAGCTTTCTCGTGGTTCTGGAATAACACCCGCATCAAAGACACCTTGTCGTACAAATATCTAGGTGTGAAGATAGACAGTGGTGGCCAATTCAGCGCACAAAGGGCTAGCATAAGAGGCAAAGGCCTTGCTCTGGCAATCGCACTAAAAACACTAAACAACAACCTCTCCGGCCCTTCTCTAACTCCTTTACTACATGTCATATGCGCCAAACTGTTACCAACACTAACTTATGGGAGCGAGGCTCACCGAGGCAGAGATGCCATAACACTTGACAGCACAATCGTGTCGGCATATAGAATCATTTTCAGCCTCCCAAAGCGATCCTCCCCAGCACAGATCAGACTGGACTTTGGAATTCGGTCACAGCTTTTGGCACGACAGGGGGCATATATCTGCACATGGGACAAAGTGAGAAAAACAACTGAAGGAACCCTGAATGAATATTTATGGAAAGAGCTAGAGCAGACCCAAAACTCACTAGCAGCAAAATATCTGGCAAAAAGCTTAGAGAACACCGGGCTGGCAGAGCTCTGGGCGTCCCCTGCAGATCATAAAACACTTAACAAGCTGGTAAAGAAATCGATCAAGCTACAGTCGTGGGTCCAGGACAAAGCCATCCTATCAAAAAGATCTCACGCATGGATGGTCTTAAACACATACCAGACACAAGTCTCCCAGCCTTATTTCGGTCTGGGTTATGCAAAAAAAACCAAATTGTCCTTCTTAAGATACAGACTGGGCCTGCTACCATGCATTCAGCACCTTCCTCACTGGCTGAGATCAAAAGCAGGAACACTATGTCGGCTATGCGGCACCGGGGCAGAAGACATGCTGCACCTGCTATGCTCGTGTGAGGAACTGCAAGAAGAAAGGAAGCTTCTGCTGAAACGCCATTTTATTCTACAGGGGGTACGCACACGAAGGAGCGCAGTGATAACCTGCTTCTCAGCACAGGACCCTCAGCTGAGCTGCAGCTTCGTGAAATTTTTAAAAGCAGTGGAAAAAAAATTACCAAAAATTGACCCATGAAAACTCAATAAATTAGGACATCTGTTTTAACTCATATTGTGGAAACCATCTATGTCGCAAAATTTTATGCAAAACACGAATGGACTAGCAGGCCTACAAAGTGGATGGGAAGTATAGTACGGCCCAATGTAGGCGGCCTGCAAACAAAATTTTTTTTTTTCCTTTATGTTGAATTGTTTATTCTTATTTCGTTATTGTATACCATCGGTTTTAAACGCATATCTTTTTACGCTGCATTTTAACTTCTTTTATTGTGTTACTGCATCGCATTGGTTTTAATTAACTGTGCAATAAACTTAAACTTAAACTTTAAACATAGGTTTCAGGAGTTATATAGTTAGGAATTAGCTTTTAAAAAACCTTTGAAATTCACTCAAAAAACTATAAGTTTTAGTGGTGTTATAGTTAGCTGGACATTTTACTCATACAAAACCATTGAAATTGCTCCTATATAGTTAGTTGTACTAACTATATTTCGCGCACCCGCAATCCACTGCTGATGATGTCACATATTAGATCATTCATGACATGGTCAGTGACATCACTGATGACATCTTAAATGACATCACTGATGACATCATCCAGTGAATGTGGTTTGCTTCGTTATTTAAATATGCATTATATATATAGCAATTTGCATTGAAGAATAAGTGGATATATATAAATAAATATTTGGATGGAGGATTTAGTAGCAGTGTAATTGACTGTTTACTTGACCAATTTATAATGTCTCACTAAATATAGTGGATAGTGACGAAACTGTGTGAATATCTGTATCACTTTGTCAATTGTTGTGTAAACTGATTCTACAGTTGGTTACTAGCTATGTGAAAGTCTATATTAGTTATTGATTAGTTAACTGAGTATTTGTATGGGAGTGTGAAAGTGTGTGTGGTTCGGTGGGGGGTGTGTGACTGTCCAAAGATGTGTGAATAGTTGATTCAGTAGATATATGAAGTTAAAACTACATGTTCTAACAGTTGTTTGGGTGAGTGAATATCTTTATGGGTGTGGTGATGAGCAAATATATTTCTCAATGGTACAGGTCCAACAAACTAGAAAAATAAAAGGCAGTGTATGTGTCAGTTGTTGTATATAAATAAGTATACATAAGACACAATTATTGTGTGAGTGACTGTATGGATAACTGTATACTTGTAATAATGATTTTATAATTCACTAAGTATGACTTACTATCTAAATGAATAGAAGAAGTGGTGTTTGTATAAGTGTTTTGCTAAGTAAATATGTAAGTATGATCCATTGTTTGCATAAGTGAGTAGGATGACTTCATATGTGAATAGGATGCATGCTGTTGTTGTCGATATAGATGTATAAGTATTTTTGATAGTGTTCTATGGTTCATTGACAGCATGTATGAGTGAATCCATAGGTAAGTGATTAGATGTGTGTATACATCTATGAATCACTGAGTGGATTTTTAGATACTTGTATTGCTGTGACAATGGATTCAAAAAGAGTGATGAAAAATTGTAATAGTGTATGAAAAGGTGTATGTGATTGTCACGTGGATGATGTCATCAGTGATGTCATCAGTGATGTCATTTGAGATGTCATCAGTGATGTCACTGACCATGTCATGAATGATCTAATATGTGACATCATCAGCAGTGGATTGCGGGTGCGCGAAATATAGTTAGTACAACTAACTATATAGGAGCAATTTCAATGGTTTTGTATGAGTAAAATGTCCAGCTAACTATAACACCACTAAAACTTAGTTTTTTGAGTGAATTTCAAAGGTTTTTTAAATGCTAATTCCTAACTATATAAGGCCTGAAACCTATGTTTTTTTCAGTGAATTTGCAAGGTTTTTTAAATGCTAATTCCTAACTATATAAGGCCTGAAACCTATGTTTTTTTTTGTGAATTTCAAAGGTTTTTTAAATGCTAATTCCTAACTAAATAAGGCCTGAAACCTATGGTTTTTTCAGTGAATTTGCAAGGTTTTTTTAAATGCTAATTCCTAACTATATAAGGCCTGAAACCTATGGTTTTTTCATTGAATTCGCAAGGTTTTTTGAATGCTAATTCTATTAGCGGATAACGTTTTTATATATTAAAACGTTTTCTAAATCTCAAATGCCTGCTTTGCTAACAGAGTTTTTAAGCACAGGCTCTTTTGTCTCTGGCGGCCATCTTGGGAGACTGCATATCAGAATTTTTTTAATGAAATATGAGAGGATTTGAGAAGTCACTCAAAATGTGCCCTAAAATTTCTATGGCAAAATGAACCCCCTCATTTTGTTCCTTTGCAAATGCAATGTTTTAAGTGTTAACACTTTATTCCAATCAAGATGACTTCAGGTGTGCCATACTTTTGTCATAAGTAAGACTGTTAGCGCTCTAGTTGTTCTTTAGAACACTCTGGGACATTCTGTCATTGGGCTATAGTTGGGCTACATCTGCCTGATATTTGGGCTACATTTGTTTTTTTTGTCTCTGGTGGCCATCTTTGGGCTACATTGGGCTACATTTGGGCTCTAACATATATATAGCCCAATGTAGCCCAATATATATTTTTTCAAAGTTAATTTTCGTAAAAACCACTTTAGCACATATCTTGAGACATAGCAAAGGCACATCGAGCTACCAGTCCCTACAATTTTGCCAAGTTTGGTGGAAAACCTATCAGCCGTTCGGGCTAAAAGTGAGTCCAACCGCCCTATGGAAATTAACATGGGGAAAACATGTTTTGGGACCCCCCTTTTATCTCAGCCCCCGCTTGACGAATCCCCCCCCAAACTTTCAGGGAAGGACCGGAGCGCCGCGAGGCAAAGTTAAGGAAGATTTCAGGAAGATTCCTCAACCGGCGCCAAAGTTATTCCCAATAGAACGTTGCGATTTCCCTATGGAAAACAATCCTAACTATTTTTTAAATCTCAAATGCCTGCTTTGCTAACAGAGTTTTTAAGCACAGGCTCTTTTTTCTCTGGTGGCCATCTTGGGAGACTGCATATCAGAATTTTTTTAATGAAATATAAGAGGATTTGAGAAGTCACTCAAAATGTGCCCTAATTTTTCTTTCTTCAGCACTAATCATAATTTCTATGGCAAAATGAACCCCCTCATTTTGTTCCTTTGCAAATTCAATGTTTTAAGTGTTAACACTTTATTCCAATCAAGATGACTTCAGGTGTGCCATACTTTTGTCATAAGTAAGACTGTTAGCGCTCTAGTTGTTCTTTAGAACACTCTGGGACATTCTGTCATTGGGCTATAGTTGGGCTACATCTGGCTGATATTTGGGCTACATTTGTTTTTTTTTTGTCTCTGGTGGCCATCTTTGGGCTACATTGGGCTACATTGGGCTACATTGGGCTAAATTTGGGCTCTAACATATATATATAGCCCAATGTAGCCCAATATATATTTTTTCAAAGTTAATTTTCGTAAAAACCACTGGAGCACATATCTTGAGACATAGCAAAGGCACATCGGGCTACCAGTCCCTACAATTTTGCCAAGTTTGGTGGAAAACCATTCTGCTGTTCGGCAGGCCCGGACTGGCCGTTGCGGGCACCGGGCAATCCCCCGGTGCGCCGCAAGGTTGGGGGCCGGTTTTGAGCCCTGGGGGCCGTTTTTGTTACAGGGCCGTTTTTGCAGCATAGCTGCAAAATCGGCCCTGTAACAAAATCGGTCGAAAACCGGCCCGGGCAAAGAGCTCGATCGCACCCCCAGGGGGCCGGCCGAGCACTTTGCCAGGGCCGGTTTTGGTTCTCAGTCCGGCCCTGCCGTTCGGGCTAAAAGTGAGTCCAACCGCCCTATGGAAATTAACATGGGGAAAACACGTTTTGGGACCCCCTTTTATCTCAGCCCCCTCCTGACGAATCCCCCCCAAACTTTCAGGGAAGGACCGGAGCGCCGCGAGGCAAAGTTAAGGAAAATTTCAGGAAGATTCCTCAACCGGCGCCAAAGTTATTCCCAATAGAATGTTGCAATTTCCCTATGGAAAACAATCCTACCTATATATACCTACTGGCTAACGCCAGTCGGTAATATATATATATATATATATATATATATATTGCAGCTCCCCTGACAAAGTCAGAAAAATCCAGCACTCCCAGTGAGTTTAAACCTTTAGGTTTATTTGCACGATAAAGAAAAACGCGTGTCGACTTTTGCCTTCGTCAGTTTCACACTGGCGTCCGTGAGGTGGACACAAATAATGGCGAAATTAAGAAAACATAAAAATAGGACAACACGTCCAAAATCATGAGCGCCATCTTAAAACAGTAAAATATAAATCAAATCGTACTGTGGAACATTGTCTGTCAGATTAAATCATTATCCCAATTAAATCATTGGTAGGCTCATTTCGCCCTGAATGGGCATTCATGATAGTTCAAATAATGAATTGATTGAACAGTAATCATAACATTTACGTCCACACTAAATAATTTCATCAGTTGGTGGAAGAACTAGATGTCTCTTGTCCTCATGTTACGAACTTATAGACACCTCTAATAGGTAATTCTTGTAGAATTAAACAATTAAACAAGGATTGTAAATTAAATTCATTTCCGTTCGTCTATTTACAAATACTAGGACAACACTCTTCCAACCTCGACCCTATACACATATATACATTAACATTCAGACTTGATGGACACAGGTTTGCACACAGCTAAATGGTTCAATCAGTTAGGGCCAATGCCCTCAGTTGCTACAGATGTGACAGCAGTTCCTCCCCCGAGTTCATACCCCCTGGGGACTTCGTTTGGAGCTCTATGATGTATCTAGACTCCAAACGTCTCAACTGACACTTGTAGTTACCTCCTCTCAGATCTTGTGTGATGCAGTCTAAACTGAAAAAACTCAAAAGATTTCTGTCACTCCCATGATATGTTGCGAAGTGTCGTGCCATCGGATAGCTCTCATCTTTATTCATGATGGCACGTTGATGTTCTAGTATCCTCAGCTTGACTGCCTTGGTAGTACTCCCTACATAGCGATGTCCGCAGGGACATTGCAGGCAATAGACAACAAAAGGTGTTGAACATGTGATGAATTTGGGAATTCTGATTTTCTCTGTTTTGTCGGGAACGCTGTATGACAACACTCTCTTGCTTGAACTGCAGGCTTTGCATTTCCCACACGGGAATGATCCATGCATAGACTGCAGAGCTTTCTTGGATTTTATATTGGGCAAGTGACTTCGTACTAACCTGTCCTTTAAGGACTTGGTCTTCCTAAAGGTTATCATCGGATGGTCTGACAATTCTCTGCCAATGACTGTGTCTGATTTGAGGATGTTCCAGTTCCTAAGCATAATGGCTCTGATCTTATTCGCTGCCACCGAATAGTTGGTAATTAATCAGATTATGCCCTTTCCACTTTTGACATTCTTACTCTGTTTATTCTTCAGAAGTGATTCCCTTTCAATTTGTGCTACTCTCCCTTTTGCTTTTACTAAGGTCTTATTCGAGTAGCCACGTGATTCGAAACGTCTGATGCTGTCCTCAGCTGCAGTTGTGTAATCTCTCTCAAGGGAGCTGTTACGCTTAATCCTTAACAGCTCACCATAGGGAATACTATTGATGAGGGGTCTGGGATGGTTACTACGTCCATGGAGGACAGAGTTCCCTGCTGTCTCTTTTCTGTAGAGAGCTGTTTGAATCTTACCTGACTCTACAAAGACTTTGAGATCTAGAAAATTGACCTCTTCCTTACTTATTTCATAAGTAAATCTAAGATTTAAGTCATTTATATTGAGGGACTTAATGTATTCCTCAGCCGAGGATTTCGGTCCCTTCCAGATGAGGAAGAGGTCATCTATATACCTCCTCCAGCAAATCAGTTGATCCACCCACACTGCCTTCTCATCGGCCCAGGCTACCTGCTTCTCCCACCAGCCCACGAATAAATTTGCGTAGCTGGGGGCGAAGCAGGTACCCATCGCCGTCCCCCTTATCTGTC
Source organism: Lissotriton helveticus (assembly GCF_964261635.1). Lineage (NCBI taxonomy): Eukaryota > Metazoa > Chordata > Amphibia > Caudata > Salamandridae > Lissotriton > Lissotriton helveticus. The sequence goes on along the minus strand of NC_136072.1, from coordinate 359,771,666 downwards.
TGTACCTCTGTTCCTGGAAGACAAAGATGTTGTTATTCAAACAAAATGATATGAACTCTAATATCATCTTGCTGTGTATATATATGAACAAGGCTCCGTTGAGCCGAAACGTCTTTGACTTTTCTCTGCAAATAAAATGAATAGCACCTAACTGGTCCGTGTACTGCTTGCCGGCTGGTGAGACTCCTGGATGCATCGGGAAATGGAGTAAGGAGAATATATATATATATATGTCACTCCTATGGCAGGCCTTGACAATCCTGGAGGCAGAGTGCTTGGTTTTGTGTGAGAGGGTGCCCTAGCATGAGCTGAGCCCCTCTGCAGCTTTCGGAACCATCTCCTTATAGCTGTTCTATGATATAGCCATACCATATACTCTTGAGTGCATTATAATACTCACAGTTAATGCTAACTTTGGTTTGGTTTGCTTCAAAACATGTTGTGGAAGGTGTCAAACACTCTGGAATACTACCCCCCGCCAGTTCTGGCGGTGGGCATAACATTCCACCCTTCTAGAGGGAGAAGACATGTACTTACGGTTAAAGTTAAATAGAGCCTCAGCATCACAAAATGGATACTGCTGCCCCAGACACGAGTCTGACCTCCTGCTTCTGGACGAAACTCTGGAAGGGGAGGCTTGGACAATAGGTTTCCTGTCCAAGGAGGTGCTAGCACCTCCCCAGACAGGCTTTAGTGTATTGGTGCAGGGTGGGTTGCATTCAGTGAATGCTTTTCAGACACTGCCTGGGACACACAAGGTGCTCCATTCATTTCCCAGTTCAAACCGGTTGCTGGGGCACTCTGCCCCAGCTCTGGCACGAAACTGGACAAAGGGGAAGGGGTGTAACCACACCCTCCCCAGGTCCTCCCATAGGTGGGACCCTAGAGTTAGTCCAACCCCTAAACTTGTTATAAGAATAGGATCCCAGTCCCTAGGACTTTAGATTACCCTGGACGAAACTCGGCAACATATATCTTGGACCTTCGACATTCCATATCAACTGGAAGATGGAAGAAACCTCCCTTGTGGTCAAGGAGTGACCACCCTGTTCAAAGAGGCACCAACTGCATCTTTGCCGGTCTGCATTTTCGAGGCTCCCGCCGGATCCTGAAGAATCTGCGACACAGGACATGGACTTCGAGACATCTCTGACGCTGACCCGAGCTCCCAGCAAAGCTGAGAACCGTAGAGGACACGAGAGATGTGGGACTGGTACTCCTGGACGTCCTGCATTTCTGCAACTACATCTACTTCCCGAGGTATACCAAAGTGGTGCATTGGGATATTTGAAGCCCCTGCCCCGATCACCCTGTGCACTGAAGCTCAGAGGCCTACACTCCACGAGTGGTCCGTGGGCTCGCTTTGTCTATTTCAGCTCGAGGCTCCATTACGGTTCCCAGTCTGTTGGCTAGTGGGCCCCCACGAAGGACAATATTTGATTTACTGAGCTTTCCTGGTTGCTCCAGATGTGTTCTCACTCCTCTCCAAAGGAGGAGTCCCTCAGACCTTGCTGGTCTGATCCAAAGCCAATCTTGTCATCTTGCGTGGATTGCTGTTGCCAAGGCTTGTTGGGTCCAATCCGGATTCCGAAGCTGCAGCACTCTAGATCCTTCGTGGGACAGCTCGAATCCAGCTCCTGGTCATCGTCGACACCTCCTGGACCTTGTGGCTAAAGAGTCAAGCTTCACCTCTTTCACCTGAAAACACCCGACATCGGCTGGCATCTTCTCCTCGCCATCCTGGTCACTGGCTAGTGACCAAGACTATGTCCTTTCTGCTTTCAAGTTCTTCAGATCTCCGATCCACCCTTGGATCCACCCGGACATTTTTCCCCTGGTCGCCTGCAGCACTTCTTCGCAGCTCTCCATTGGAATCGACGACGAAACCTGACACCAAAAGACACCTATGCACCCAGCTTCCCTGGGTGAGGTAACACGAGTACTCAGGTACTCCCGTGGCTCTTGACTCTCAAAGTGTCTAAGTCTAAAAGGGTTCCATCATAGTTAACCTTAAAGTGTCCTTAATCTTTAAAAATGTAACATGTTCGTTCTCCATAGAAAGTCAATGGTGACCCGCGGTTGTGTTTAGACACTGCACGCGTCACCCGTGGACCTCCTACATCCTAACCTTAGGTGGTTCTAGGTAGCCCCAGCGATTCTACATGCCCTATGCCTGCTTTCTATTCCTCACGTGGTTCTTATACCACTATTTTAGTATATGGTGTGTGAGGCCCCTAGGGAAGTGGTTCCCAAACTTTTGACTCCTGAGTACCCTTATTGAGTCACTATTGGAAGCCAAGGACCCCCAAACAATTTGTACGAATTAAATTTCAAACATTAAAACAGTAGTTTGAAAAAAGTAAACACACACTTGTGCACACCAAATACTCGAATCTCTAAAGATTTTAATATTTTATATAGAAAGAATTAGCAAAATCAAAATCTTTTAATGGGATGGTTAGTGCTGCATCTCGGCAACTAACTTTTCAGTATTTGGTTCTATTTCGCAGTATGAGGCTCCTGCCAGGGCCAGACCGGAAACCCAAAGCCGCCCTGGCAAGTGTTGTCAGACCAGTCCCAGTACTAAGTGCAGTGAGTAAGCCTGGCCACTGCAAAGCAAACTTTGGGGGGCTCTCCCACCAAGGAAATTTGGGAAAAAATGGTGCATTCTGCAACACATTTGTCATTATATATTGAATTGAATTTGCTTTTAAAGCATAGTAAATAATGACCTTACTATGCACCAATACAACAATCTTTTGGGGCTTTTTTATGAATCCCTCACTATCACTCTCCAACAGTGCCTCTCTTCTCTCAATAGCCCCTCTATCACATGTATTTAACTTGTTTTATAACATCTCTCATACAAGTGTAGGGTGTAAGAGCACTTTACATCACATACATACAGAGACAATGAATCATACGTGTGTAAATCGGTGTATAGAAAATGTTATGTGCCGCTGCGTCCCTGAGTGACACCGGAGCACAGGGGTTTCTTTTGCCAAGTTCGGGCTTGTGCTGGGCTTTGCAGGGGCTGTGTGCGAGGACCCGCTGCGTGTGAGACCTTCAATGGGCTGTACCTTCATCCTCCAGAACGCCCTGCTCCTACTCCTGGACTCCAACACCCAGAAGGCTCTGGGGCTGCTCACACCTGGGACGCGGTTTGCTACTGCCCCCAACACCGGCTGCATTTAAAACCTTGCCGCACCCGCTATCGCGGGTGCCGCTGCGTCCCTGAGTAACACCGGAGCACAGGGGTTTCTTTTGCCAAAATCGAGCTTGTGCTGGGCTTTGCAGGGGCTATGTGCGAGGACCCGCTGCGTGTGAGACCTTCAGTGGGCTGTACCTTCATCCTCCAGAACGCCCAGCTCCTACTCCTGGACTCCAACACCCAGAAGGCTCTGGGGCTGCTCACACCTGGGACGGGGCTTGCTACCGCCCCCAACACCGGCTGCATTTACAACCTTGCCGCACCCGCCATCACGGGTGCCGCTGCATTCCTGAGTGACACCGGAGCACAGGGGTTTCTTTTGCCAAATTCGAGCTTGTGCTGGGCTTTGCAGGGGCTGTGTGTGAGGCCCCGCTGCGAGTGAGACCTTCAGTGGGCTGTACCTTCATCCTCCAGAACGCCCTGCTCCTACTCCTGGACTCCAACACCCAGAAGGCTCTGGGGCTGCTCACACCTGGGACGGGGCTTGCTACCGCCCCCAACACTGGTCTATAATTTGGGGCGGGAACCTCGCTACGCGGGAGCGTGCCGGGAGAAGCCCGGGACAAGGGTGGGACCGTCTGTGGCTATTAGTGAACGGAAGAGGACAGGACGGGCTACCCCACTTATGTCTGCTGCAGTCATCAACGAAGATTGGACAATATACTAAAGGTACTGATATTTGGACCTAACACGCCCTGGCCAATACTGTTCATAGATTTATTCATTTTGTTGCCAGGAGGGAGTATTAATCAATTAGGAAGGGGGTAATACTTAATCACTATTTAATTACAAAAATGAGCCATTTGGGTAAAAAACCAAAACCAGCTGTATCTCGCCCAAATACTAGGCTGCAGGCGGCTACACCACAACCGTTACCCAGTTTAACGGCAATTGATAAGATGTTACAATAAACTATTGGTGTTGTAGCTACCGCAATTGAAAATACAGAAAGAAGATTTTCAATTACTCCTACGGTATGTCTGCCCCACCAAGGAGGGGACTATTCAACTATTGAAATCAATGCTCCTGACTCAAGCTCCTACTTAACATCTTCTTTCGTCGAGCTGCCCTGTGCCCAAGCTCCTATAGAGGCCCCCATAGATATTGAGGCTAACTCTTCTGTTTTGAATTCTCCCCCTCCTTTGGAAATCCCTGCTGTAAACAAATCATGCCCCAGAAACAAAAAGGAAAGACTGCCAAAAAAAATGGGTAAAAAAAAAAATCTGGCTAATCACAACCTTGTAACACCAACTCTTAATACCCCGCAATCGACTCTAGGAGTACCGTGTTGGGTAAATAATTTGGTGGCTGATCTACAGGCCTGTTTGGAGCAGACTATTGTTACCCACATGAAGCCCTTGGTATCTAAGCTAGATAGATTAGCTTCAACTCTTAACAATATGGTTGTAGGGGCTGTTAAGCCCGTAAATTCCTTGGGGAACCCCGCTCCTTCCGAGCTCGGAGGTACAGTCAAAAATACACCTAGTGATAGAGCAGTGTCACTAAAAAACTGTTCCTTGCAGAATAAAAATGCAAGAGTCCCACCAACTATCATTGAGCCTGTACGAGTCTCGACTTCCCCCACTCTTACTAATAACGCACATGGCCAAATCCTTCAGACTGTTGGAAATCCTATTCCTAATACTGACAAACCTAGATTTAATCCTAAGGAGGGTATGATTGGGAGTAAAATTAGCGAGTTAAGGAACAGAAATGTACCACCCAAACCCACCCCAGTCGAATGACCAATTATAAATTTACCCCAGAATCCTTACCCTACGTTGTAGTACTTACAGGAGTTCCACCTTTAAGTGAGGGGAAAAGAGAAGACCACACTGATCTAAAAAATAAGTGTATCCAATGGCTAAATGTAAACAGGCCTTTGCCTCCAAACGTTTCTGGGGAAATACTTGCTGTTAGAAGAATTGCATGGATCGGGAAGGGTCCCAAAACAACGGTAGGAGATACTGTAGTAATTAATTTTATGGACACCTTTGCTGTGGATTATAAATGCAACATGCCTCCAAGCAGAACTAATAGCCAAATCCACCCATTACATTTGTCCCACTTCTACCCTGTTCAACATCCGAGATTACCCTATTTTAAAATTGTCCATCACAGCGAGGGCTATAGGGACCGAACAAATAAAATGCAACAGTGGCGAACAACTGGGGAGGGAACACATTTATATAAGTTTGCACTCCCAATGTTAGCTCACAGGAATAGGTATAGCGTGTTGGAGGAAGTGGATTGACTCCTGTTGAATGGTAATCCACCACTACAACTGGTAAATGGAGAGTCTATCAAAGGAATTGTAATGAAGGAAAGCGACCCTACCACCTCCCTAGGAGAAGGCACAATACCTTATACTGTGATGAGGGAGGGTAGTGGAGACACGGGGGATTTGGAGTACCAACAGGGGGCCCGGTCTCTCCACCGAGAAGTAGCCAGTAAAGACACAGGGGACGTATCTAGTCTGGAAAAAAGGGATGAAAACACCTGGCCAAAGGCCCCCATTAGCGATAGACCCCCTGCAAATGGACTAGGGGAACTACAAGGAACCACTGAGGTAGTGGAAGGATGTCTAAAAATCCTCTCTTGGACTATAGCCGGGTTAAAAAATAAATTGCTCACACCAGAGTGGGTCTCCTTTATGTCAGCACATGATATCTGCATGAAGCAGGAGACTTGGGCACTTGAGGGGAGTGCAAGTCCCGGCTATGCAACTTTCGATATCCTAGCAACATCCAGGGGCAGAGGCCGTCCGTTGGGGGGTTTATCGATATGGATAGGCACCCATTAGGGCACCCATGCCACTAAAATACAAACAAATTCCCCAGACGTTCAATGTGTGCTACTATCACCCCAGAATAAGCCTAAAGTAGCCATAATCAACATTTATTCGAGGCCAGTTAAGAATGGGCAGGAATCGAGCACAATTAAAGCACTGGACATTTTTATTCAGGCATTAGATCCCTCAATTGTGATAATCCTCAGAGGTGATTTCAATTGCCAATTCGAGCCTTTGGGTAGCCCTGAGGTGTTTGAACAGGATGAAGAAGATTCGTTTTGGCACATTCCTGACCCCAAGATCCTCCCGGTCAGGGCATGGACCCCGTTGGTCCTCCAAATCAAGTCCTTCTCCCTTGCAACATCTTTGCGGGCGTGCAATGGGAGGTTGGATCCGGACCATCCAGGAGCAGCTACATTTATTAGGACAGACCAAAACTCTACCATTGACTACATTATGATGGAAACAAAACACTGGGTCAGCTTGAAAGAATTTAGGGTCTTACCGAGGCAAGATAGTGATCATAATGCCTTACTTCTGACCCTCAAGCCTGGGTCCTTTGGATTAACAAATCCCGAAAATAACCCGAACACTGTGGCCATACCCCTTATGCTAACGAATAACAGGCGAAGGGTTAAATGGCCCTATTTCCTGGATACCCCTAGCAGGCTTGCAAAAATATACCAGATCGCTGTTCCTCGAATTATCAAGATGGGCGACTCGGCTTTAAACCAACAAGCCGTTGAAATACATAGGCAGCTAGCTGTGGCACTTGGGGACGTGTTTTATCCATTGAGTGGAAATAAATGGCGTGGGGATAAGTCACACCCCTGGTTTGACAATACCTGCCAGAAGGCAAAAAGGGACCTCCTTGTAGCAGTTAAAACCAAAGATAGCGTAAAAATTAGGTCAGCTAGACTGCTCTATAAAAAGTCAATCATTAGGGATAAAAGAGAGTGGGAGGAAACGAGATGGGAAGAGTTGAGATCTGCACTCCTTTTCAAGGATGCCAAGTTGTTTTGGGCCATAGTTAACTCAGGTGCAAGAGGAGGAGGTGAGGCCATTTCCCCGAATATTGCTCCCTCAGTGTAGGAGGCACATTTTGGAGAGCTTTACACAAGTTCAGAGTGTGATTATCACACGACATTAGGTCTGGATCAGATGTTAGATGGGGCCTCGGCTCTCCCATCATCCCCGGCCCCTGACCTCTCATATGAGCCTTGTCCACTGGGGGTCGTGGGTGCAGGATCACGGCCGGACCACCTGGAAAATCGGGGGCGTCATCTACTGAAATCAGAGAGGATATTTCCCTTAAGGAAGTGGAATCTGCCATTGAAAGGCTTCTCCGAAACAAAGCCCCCGGCCTTGATAGATTGCCAGGTGACCTGTTTCGTTCCCAGCCTAAAATCTGGGCACCCTACCTTGTAATCCTGTTCAATGCGGTTCTTAGGGGGTCCGACCTACCGGAAACCTGGTTGGGAGCGGAGATCGTCCCCATCTACAAGAAGGGGTGCCCGCTAACCCCATCTAATTATAGGCCCATTAGCCTTATAGATACAACTCAAAAACTAATGGGTAGGATCATATTGGACAGGATACAGGGATGGATAGAGGAACATGAAATATTGACCACTCTCCAGGCCGGATTTAGATCTGGCATCTCGACCCTGGACCAAATTTTTAGGCTCCAGGTCCTATTCTGGAAAACTGCAAGAGTAGAGGGTGGCAGCCTCTACCTTGTTTTTGTGGACCTGCGGGCCGCATTCGACCTTGTGCCCAGGGAAAGATTGTGGAAAGTATTGGAAGAATTGGGCCTCCCGTCGTATTTACTTGATGTCTTGATTAGATTCAATGCAGGGAATTACGCTCAGGTTAGGTGTGGTAGGAATGGAGATCTATCGGCCGGCTTCCCTGTATCTAGGGGTGTTCGTCAGGAGTGCGTCCTGGCTCCAACACTATTTAGCCTCTACATAAATGGCTTGGTGGATGCCTTAAATGGTGTTAAGGACAATGACGCTCCCTGGTTAGCCACTGGTCGGGTGCCCGCTCTGATGTTCGCGGATGACACTCTGTTGCTATCCCGAACATCAACGGGCATCCAGCGGGATCTGGGGCTGTCCTGTAGCTCCTATATACCCTATACAGGATCTGCACATTCAGATAACATAAACTGTGGGTTTGGAGGCAGACTGGTTCCATCCAGCCCCACCGGATACGTTAGCCTGTTTGCATTAGCTAGCTCACAGTGCCAGTAAAATCTCTTATTATCAGGGAGTGAATAGTTTCTGGCAACCTCAGAACATGACAACTTTGATCCCCCAGGATAGTGGAAACAATATACTACTTTTCGCTCAGTTACTCGTGCTCACTTAGTTTGTCTCAGAGATACACAGAATGAGCAGTCTGAGCGTTTCAATAAGGATTTATTGGACAGTTGTTATTCTCATGTAAAATAGATGTGCTGTAACAACCATCAGACAGTAGCATAGATATATGGTTAGCAGTACTACAAAAGCAAAGGGATGGTACAGTTCCACCATTTTGCAGTAAACATGAATATACACAAGTCCATAAAACATATGATAAGAGAGTGCGTACGCCTATGATTCCTCCCTAGCTAGATGCACCTAAATGTACCTATCATCTGTGTAGGTGTTATGCCAAGAATCCCTCCAAGGTCTAGTCAACCCCCATTACCTGAGAGTTAGAGAATGTGGGACCCCGTCCTGTTCTCGAGTTGGACACCCAATCAATCAATCAATTTAGTTTTTATTTGTTACAGAACTCTTACGGAGGTCCACAAAAGTACACAAGTACAGTAAAAAAACATACTTTAAATACTTTTTTTTAAAAAATACTTCAATAAATAAAAACAGGGAAAAGAAAGAGAAACATGCATTGTAACTAATACAAAATTCTACTTTGGCCAATCAGCAAACATTACAAATACCAACTAAACACTTAAAAAAAATTTCCTAATAAATGGCCAAAAATGTTTTAAAAAATTGAAATATTCTATGGCAAACCATTTCATTTGGTGGGGACAAGACAAAAGATCGAGCCTCCTGAACAGAGTGAATATTAAATTTGATAAATGAGGGTCTTAAAAACATGCGCCTTGCCCTTGAAAGTTCTGGACACACAAATAGTACGTGGTTAAGAACCTGTATTTGGGAACAGTACAACTCGCAAATTCTCTCGTCTCTAGGAGTTTTTTCCCAAATGCCCGTCACTTCTCTCAAGGGCAACAGGTTGGTTCTTAAGAGTAGTATCAACCTTATAATTCCATGTGGGACATTCCATGAAAGATAGGGCTAGGGTCTACTCTCTATCGCACTCACACAGATTACCTCATTGCGGGCTTTAGGTTGACTTAAGGCTATATCTCTTACCGTACTAATCGTGCTTACTAACTTCTTTAGGAATGACTTCAATACAATCTTAGACATGGGTGAATGACAATTTAAACTAAGCCCAAATGAATCGTTTGTGTAGGCAAAAGATCTGAAGAAAGCTGATTTATCTTTTAATTTAGCAAATATTTCCATCTTCAAGGCGGCCCTTAGGGTACCCTCATCCCCCCAAAAGAGGGATTTCCCCCACCTCAGGACCGCTGCCAAAGATGAAGTGTAAGAAGGGACTAGATGGAATTCCAGGCGAAGAACATGTGGGGCAGCCAAAGTATTTAAATTACAAATTTGGCGGAAAAAACGGCCTTCAGCCTTATCAAAAGCAAGCCAGTAATTCCTGTCCAGTACTTCTGCAGCATATGTTAATGTAGGAATGATTTTAACCTTAAATACTGACAGAACATGGTTAAAATGACGTCTCCCACACGTTTTATAAAATCTGTTTAAAGCTCCAGCCTGAGTGGCGGCTTTACCAACACACCGTTTGATGTGCTCCGAGTCCCGTCCTCTTATAGGGGAGAGAATAGTTTCTGGCAGCCTCAGAACATGACAACCCTGATCCCCCAGGATCGTGGAAACATACTATTTTTTGCTCAGTTACAGGTGCTCACTTAGTTTGTATCAGAGATACACAGAATAAACAGTCTGGGCGTTTCAATAAGTATTTATTGAACAGTTGTTATTCTCATGTAAAATAGATGTGCTGTAACAACCATCAGACAGTAGCATAGATATATGGTTAGCAGTACTACAAAAGTAAAGGGATGGTATAGTTCTACCATTTTGCAGTAATAATGAATATATACAAGTACAGAAAACACATCAAGTGCGTACTCCTACGATGACTCCCTGACTAGATGTACTTAGCATCTGTGTAGGTGTTATGCCAAGAATCCCTCCAAGGTCTAGTCAACCCCCATTACCTGAGAGTTAGAGAATGTGGGACCCCGTCCTGTTCTCGAGTTGGACACCCAATCAATCAATCAATTTAGTTTTTATTTGTTACAGAACTCTTACGGAGGTCCACAAAAGTACACAAGTACAGTAAAAAAACATACTTTAAATACTTTTTTTTAAAAAATACTTCAATAAATAAAAACAGGGAAAAGAAAGAGAAACATGCATTGTAACTAATACAAAATTCTACTTTGGCCAATCAGCAAACATTACAAATACCAACTAAACACTTAAAAAAAATGTCCTAATAAATGGCCAAAAATGTTTTAAAAAATTGAAATATTCTATGGCAAACCATTTCATTTGGTGGGGACAAGACAAAAGATCGAGCCTCCTGAACAGAGTGAATATTAAATTTGATAAATGAGGGTCTTAAAAACATGCGCCTTGCCCTTGAAAGTTCTGGACACACAAATAGTACGTGGTTAAGAACCTGTATTTGGGAACAGTACAACTCGCAAATTCTCTCGTCTCTAGGAGTTTTTTCCCAAATGCCCGTCACTTCTCTCAAGGGCAACAGGTTGGTTCTTAAGAGTAGTATCAACCTTATAATTCCATGTGGGACATTCCATGAAAGATAGGGCTAGGGTCTACTCTCTATCGCACTCACACAGATTACCTCATTGCGGGCTTTAGGTTGACTTAAGGCTATATCTCTTACCGTACTAATCGTACTTACTAACTTCTTTAGGAATGACTTCAATACAATCTTAGACATGGGTGAATGACAATTTAAACTAAGCCCAAATGAATCGTTTGTGTAGGCAAAAGATCTGAAGAAAGCTGATTTATCTTTTAATTTAGCAAATATTTCCATCTTCAAGGCGGCCCTTAGGGTACCCTCATCCCCCCAAAAGAGGGATTTCCCCCACCTCAGGACCGCTGCCAAAGATGAAGTGTAAGAAGGGACTAGATGGAATTCCAGGCGAAGAACATGTGGGGCAGCCAAAGAATTTAAATTACAAATTTGACGGAAAAAACGGCCTTCAGCCTTATCAAAAGCAAGCCAGTAATTCCTGTCCAGTACTTCTGCAGCATATGTTAATGTAGGAAGGACTTTAACCTTAAATACTGACAGAACATGGTTAAAATGACGTCTCCCACACGTTTTATAAAATCTGTTTAAAGCTCCAGCCTGAGTGGCGGCTTTACCAACACACCGTTTGATGTGCTCCGAGTCCCGTCCTCTTATAGGGGAGAGAATAGTTTCTGGCAGCCTCAGAACATGACAACCCTGATCCCCCAGGATCGTGGAAACATACTATTTTTTGCTCAGTTACAGGTGCTCACTTAGTTTGTATCAGAGATACAAAGAATAAACAGTCTGGGCGTTTCAATAAGTATTTATTGAACAGTTGTTATTCTCATGTAAAATAGATGTGCTGTAACAACCATCAGACAGTAGCATAGATATATGGTTAGCAGTACTACAAAAGTAAAGGGATGGTATAGTTCTACCATTTTGCAGTAATAATGAATATATACAAGTACAGAAAACACATCAAGTGCGTACTCCTACGATGACTCCCTGACTAGATGTACTTAGCATCTGTGTAGGTGTTATGCCAAGAATCCCTCTAAGGTCAAGTCAATCCTTATTACCTGAGAATTAGAGAATGTGGGACCCCGTCCTGGTCTCGAGTTGGACACCCAGCGAGGGATGTTAGACCACTGCTAGCTGGAGCATCTGCATTCTGGAACCTCAGCGTCTCTGGTCAGTGTGTCAGCCAGGAAGTCACGGTCTCCTCAGGGGTCCTACCTTGCTTTGTTACTGTGTCGGCCTAAAGGATGACATCGGGCTTGAACTTTAACATAAATATTATACAGGAGATGTTAATACTGCTGCGAGTCCTGCTGTGCTTCCAAGAAGCCTCATGCATAATGTATGAGTATTAAACCAAGGAAAAACCTGTGTTCTGAATGCAGTTTCGTATCTAGGTAAAAGGTCAGTCCCTATGAACCGTTATGTATGTAATGTAGGGAAGGATATAGGTGAAAGGTTACAGCTTTATCTGCTCCTATATAGGGTACCTATATGGAATATAACACCCACTCCTCTTCCGACTGGACGACATGTGTAACCTATAAGTGTACTACCATTCTAACTAGACATTGGTACGCACTAAAGTAAAAACATTTCCTTCAGTAAACAATGTTAAATGTCTAAAAAGATTCAAAAACGTAACCTATAAGTGTTCGAACTACTGTAAGCATTAGAAAGCCATTCATGGCCAATAAATAAAAAGGAATGCCAATGTAGTCACTGAGTTCTGAATTGAGCTTCTTATTAAAAAGGGCAAATTTCCTCCAGCGCACAATGAGCCAAAAATGAGTGAATTGTTTGTCCTGGCTTGTAGGCGCAACATTTGCGTTGCTTGCTTCTGCAGTAGACGGTCCCTGTAACACTTCGCATAGTACGTCGATTGAGCATAGATGATCTTCCACGCTGTCTACAGCCGGTGCCGGGGCAGCCTGTGTGCCGTCCAAAGACTGGGTGCCAGTGGAGGAGCCGGTGTTCATACCAACAGGTGTAGTCACAACCTGAGGCGGCTCAAGGAATGCCGCCAACAACATTGAAATGTGCTGAGGACACTGCATAACATGGGCCATTATTGGGTCCAGTAGAGCATTCACGTCCGGTTGCGCACATGATGGGGAGTGTTAAACAAAGGTCTAACACGCATTCTTCTCTGCAAAACAGGCATCGGAGTACAGGTAAGATGCAGTCCATCCAGATTGGTTGAAATGACCGGAACCAAGATGCACGTAGTTCTCTCAGACGAGGCGTGCCTAGGTATTGTACCATTCGGTCACGGTATTTCCGTTCCAGGAGTACTCTTTCCATCTCCTTGGTGACTGGGACATCCATTGCGTAGCAGATAGAAGACAATCAGGATACCTGCTATTAGAAACAGGATCAGCGGAACACCTCCAAAGATGCTTCCGAACACGAAGCGTATGAAGTTTGGTATAACTCCAAGTACCGTCTGAAAGGTGCTTAGAAGTCCAGAACATATGGTCTTAAATAGGTGGACAATGCCCAGTCATATCAGACATATTAAAGATACGATTTATCATTTCTATGAAATGGAAAGGGCAGTTAGTATTAATAAGCGCCTTTATCTCAGCTGAAGACCTTGCGATCTAGAGTTTAAAAGTCTCTCAAGCGAAGGTTAAGGGGACAGACTTCTGTAAAAGCATGGCTTTCATTCTGCCTAGAGTATCAAACAGTATTAAAGAAACATTCAATAAAGGCCATAACGGCTCCTCCCTGGCTGAATGTGTTAGAGGAAACAATTCTTGCATACAAGAAGTAACCCTGGACTCACGGTTACCAGATATGCGATGCCCGGGAGAATTCTAAAGCAGCCTTGACTGTTCAGTATCAAGCAACTCCCATTTGAAAGTATCCCAAACGCTGGAGTAATCACAGCAGGTGGGGCACCCCTCAGATGACAGGACAAGTTTGCCACAGAACAATACAATACAAGCCCCGTGCTGTAGAATTGCCTGACATATGAGCGATCCATTTAAAGCGCTCGCACAGTTTGTACCACTAAGAAACACTTCTCGATCCCCACTCTGCTATCGAAATCTGTATGGTAATTCCCAAGATTCCATAATGTATTCCTGACCCATCTTCATATTTGCCTGCCTGCTTTTGTTCACGGCAATACTGAAACTGAAAAGTAGTGACCGGTAGAGTAATGTGGCCACAGATTAGCCATTCTGTGTATGGTGTACTGGATCACATCGTTCCTCTCCGACAGAACCCAGAGAGTCAGCCTCCCTCCCTTCCGCTCCGAGGCCACCAAGATCATCTGCGGCGTACCCCAGGGCTCCTCACTCAGCCCAATTCTCTTCAATATCTACATGAGCCTCCTCGCCACCATCGCCCGCAAACACTACATCAACATCATCTCCTACACCGATGACACCCAACTCATACTCTCCCTCACCAAAGACCTTCTGACCACCAAAGCAAACTTCCAGGATGGAATGAAAGAGGTCACAGAATGGATGAGGCACAGCCGTCTGAAGCTCAACTCGGACAAGACGGAGGTCCTCATCCTCGGACAATCCCCTTCCACCTGGGACGACTCCTGGTGGCCCGAGTCGCTAGGCACCGCACCGACACCCACTGACCATGCACGCAACCTGGGATTCATCCTTGACTCCTCTCTCACGATGACAAAGCAAGTCAACGCAGTCTCGTCCTCATGCTTTAACACCCTGCGCATGCTCCGAAAGATCTTCCGGTGGATCCCTACCGAAACCAGAAAGACAGTCACCCAGGCCCTCGTCACCAGCCGACTGGACTACGGGAACGCCCTATACCACAGCCAGAAGAGGGGGGAATGTCCTTACAGTATTAAATACACGTGAATCCAAATGGATGTCCCTACTAGACTCGATTAAAAATGGCCTTAATGAACAAGACAGTAGTCTGGCACAACTGGCAGCATTGGGCTGATTAGGTCTGTCAAAGTGATTTTTCTCTAGACTGATTACACAGATCTGAACATTTATCGGTAAAACTAAAATTACCAATTGACTCTCGTCTACACTCTCATGTTTGGAGAAGTGCACGAGACTAGGTTCTTGTATGAGGGTATCGATTCATTGTATCGAGGTGTACCCCTTGAAAATATACGCAATGTTACTCGTTTTACAATTTTGTGTTAGAGAATTGCGAAGGTACCAACTACTATTGACTTATGGCAGAATTGTTCCTCTGTAATCTTTTAAAATGTTACTTTGAATTATGGTACTAAAACTCGTCTACAACCTCCTGTGAGAGTAATGCAAGAGTTTCACGAAGTTGTGAAAAAATGGCTTCCCTTATTTAAGTGGTTCTTCATGTAATGCTGAGTTCCAAAAAAACATATTTAATTCTAGAATTATCACTAGCTTGGTATAATTAGTGTTATGCATTGAATAGTGCTATCCCTGTAGCGCTTTAATAATTATTACACATAGTCCCCTTATATTACGATAACAACCTGTATCGCAGCAACTACTAAGTAACTCTTCCCTTTTGCTGGGACCATGTATGTAACTCCGCCCACAAACTCCGCGGAGCGGGTGTTGCAGAATCCTTGCTGACTGGGACTGATCACAGCGGTTCTTGTTTTTTGTTCGGCGAGTTTGTTCCCACCCCTGTTTTTGAAGTAAGTTTTGAAGTACTTTACGGCCATTTTCCCATTCAGACCCTTGACGGGCAATTCCGCTTATCTCCGTAGGATTGATCCCTACTCAGGCGGACGGAGCGACTGCCCGTTTATCGTCTTACTTTGACCCGTGGGCCTGTGGGATATCGGATGTCCCTTTACAGAGCACTGACGTGCCGTAACGAGGGCTGGCTGCCTATTTAGGCCTCTCCCCTGTTCTCCACTGGGAGGTACGGTATACCATCACGATTCTTTGTACGTATTGTGGGCATTCATTCTATCTTAGTAATCCCACAACGGAGTTTTATTATTACTTTTTAGAGTGAATTCCAGCATTGAAAGATCCGGGGCCCTGAATCCACATAGGTCACCGAGCTATGTAAGCAATTGTGCTCTCTATGTTATTATATATAAAAAACGACTAGTGGCTATTTGCAGTTGTGACCCTTAATGCAACTTAAGCCTCTTTAGCCTATTATGTGTTTTCAGATACAGCGCAAGCCACAATTCAATGTAAATTAAGCACTCTTTCCATTCTGGTCCTTTTAGTTTACCCCAGACACCGTCACACGGCAATTGATTACTGGGTAACAACACTAAACTTACCATTCGGCCGAATGGTTGAAGATTTTTGTAAGTCCTGTTGCTGGTTTTTAATTAAGTAGCTCACGTTTAATGATAAGTAACCACTCAACTGGTTTCATTTCATCTCTTCCCCTCTGTAGTTTTGCGAATTAATATCGCTGAGACGGATCACGACGAACTGCGTGGTTGCCTCAAATTCCAACGTATAGAGCTCAGTTGGGCCTTGACTCCATGGTAATAATTATAACTAATGTATCACTGTCTAACAAGATGGATGTAATTTAATTTTACCACCTAGAATTTTGATTTCCCCTTGTTTTAACTTCACAGATAGGATTGCCCCTTTTCTACGCCCTTCCCGCTTTTGTCCTGATGAAGACCCTGCCTAAGGATTTAATGTAGCCTACTGATAGGGGTCGAAACGTCGACGGTTTTTCCATGAAGACTTCCGGCACATGCCCCCAATATTTCTAATTGTACTATGTGACCGTTGAATGTCATCAGCTAACAGTTTATCAATTGATGCCTTGATCCTTGGCTTATGTATTTGAATTGAAAAATTCTGTTTAAGTATTTGTACATATCACATGATGCTTTGACTGTGTTTATTCTTATTGACTTTACACTCCTCTGAGCACTACCCCTCCCTTTCCTTTCCTTCCCTTGTTTGGGGCTAGATATTGTAAGTAATCACGTAGAGTTTAATACCTGGTGTTGAAAAATAAAATACAATACCTGTGAATTTCCTTGCACTCTTAGTTTTTAGTTTCAAATAGTGTCAGCGTGTGTAGCATACAACACGCCTCCCTTGCGGGGACCCTACCTTTACATGTACTATACCACAGCCAAACTTCAGAAACGCCTTTGGCGCATACAGAACGCCTCCGCACGACTCATCCTCGACATCCCCCGCCACAGCCACATATCCTCCCACCTGAGAAACCTGCACTGGCTCCCAGTCAGCTGAGGGTCACGTTCAGGCTGCTCACCCAAGCACACAAAGCGCTCCACAACATGGGCCCGAATACCTCAACAACCGCATCTCGTTCCACACCCCCACCCGCCAGCTCCGCTCCTCCAACCTCGCCCTCGTCACCGTCCCACGGATTTGCAGAACCACCACGGGAGGAAGATCGTTCTCCTACCTAGCAGCGAAGACATGGAACTCCCTCCCCGCACACCTACGACTGACCCAGGACCATCTCACCTTCAGGAAACCCCTCAAGACCTGGCTATTCGAGCAGTAGCAGCACCCCACCTCCCTTCTTTTCCTTCAGCGCCTTGAGACCCTCACGGGTGAGTAGCGCGCTCTACAAATGTACTGATTGATTGATTGATTGATTCTGCCACTGTGAACGGTAATCTATTCAGTTTTTCGATACTCAGCATTGTATATTTATCTCCCCTCTGTGCCATTTCTATTTGTTTATCTGTTAGATTGTATTCAGAAAACAGAGACGTACTGTTGATGAAACGACAAGGCACATAGCCTGCACACAAAGATTGTAGCGTCCAGCTTAATAACATAATAGAACGTGTTGTAATATGGCCAAATCTTGTTCTAGTATGTCTATCGCAGAAGATACAATGTTGCCTAAGGAATATATCCTCGCCGTCAATGTTGTTAACTCATTGTCTACCACATCTAGAGATTTCTCTAAATTAATACGGTCTATTTCCCGTATTCTCTCTGCTGCCTCTTGTTGGGATATTTATCAAATTTCATTGTAGACAGCATAAATGCCAGCATATATGAAACGTTTTTGGCGTGGTTTCCTGGGACTTGAAAAAAAAGTGATCTTTCACCTCAGTGAGTGTTGAGGATTCTAGCCAATTAAGGCACAACTTCCCAACTCTGTATGACGTCATTACCCCTGGATGTTGTCTCTGTACATAACGGGGATCCGGCCTATGGATACTAAACCCTTTGGGTTTTACCCACAAATCGTTCCTGACAACCATTGATGTCTGTGGGCCAAATCAACCATTTCTTCCAATTTGTGATGTTCCATTACCCTCGGTGTATGATGGTGTTGGCAGCTGAGGTGTGTTCAAATCTTTATTCTTGGCTAGTCACTGTCTCGTTCAAAAACATGATCTGCTGAGGGATGAGGCATGCTCTTAATAAAGCTTCTGTTCCCTGAAATTGCCATTCTCTAGTACCCCATACTGATTATAAGTCTCTGGGGTCTTTCCATTAGTCGTAAGCGTGTTCAGACAACTGAGCAATAAAGGATGCAGAGTAAATCTGTTTAGTGTTTCACATATGTTTCTGTGCTGTTGTTAGTGCAACCTAATAATAGTATGAGACTGAGTCAGACATATTAAACCCTGAAAAATAAGCAAACTTATTTGAACATTTTTTTGAACTGCCTTTTGGCGGTGTTGGACAATGTTCCCACTGATGGTATGTGAACAAATTTTTAGGTTTAGCAGATTTATGCAAAAAAAATATGACCATAATACTGATAACAATACATTGATTCATAATCTGATGTGCCTTCCAATGTTTCACTACTAGGAAACGCAGCAGATTTTTCTAAATCAGACAACAAGTGATTTACAGTTTCAAAATCCCAATCATCTGAAAATGTACTTGAGGTAATGATATCACCCAATGATATTTTAAATAAATGTGGAATTTTACAAATTTCCGTCAGGCCAAATATATTGAAATCAACCTTGTCCCAAACTATACCATCCGGTACAGGAACTGCTGTAATGTTCACTGATGACAAGTCTCTTTGTTCCAGATGAGATGATGGATGTGGTCTTAAAATTATATTCACTTTTTGGGCTGCAGAGCTTTGCCGAATGTATTGTCCACTAATAAGCATGTTAAAAACTATCACTAAGCATACCCAGAAAAGAATCCTAGAAGTTACCATAGTTCTACACATTGTGATACCAGGTAAGGTTTTCTAAGAGTCAGAAAGTCTTTAACTTGCTGCTTGCGTGATTTATGGGCTAGCGTCGTTTCGGGTTCACTTGGATCCAAAGAAAACGTATCAAAGTTTATGAAGTAGCCAGAAGCAGTTTGATCAGTTGTTGGAATTGCATCAGGATGTGTTGAAATCGTTCTTTGCTCTTCTCGAGGCATGTTGACATAGACGTCTATATTTGGTTGAATAGCATAGAGATGGGATATCCTGCTACTCTGCCTTTTGTTTACATACAGGGCGGTTCCTCAGAAGGGGGTTGGCTACAGCCCATTTGAACTTCTGTTTGGGCACCCTGTCGAAGGCCCACTCTGTCTAGTAAAGGAGGGATGGGAGTTACCTCTCAAACCCCCTAAACATGACATTGTGGACTATGTGGTTGGTCTCTGATCCAGGATGGCTGAGTACATGAGAAAGGCATCCAAAAACCTTGAGGCTAGCCAGGAATTAGAGAAAGCCTGGCATGACCAAAAGGCTGTACTGACTGTTTACCAGCCTGGACAGAAAGTGTGGGTGTTGGAGCCAGTGGCCCAGCAGCTCTCCAAGACAAGTGGAGTGAGCCCCACACTATTGTTGAACAGAAGGGAGAGGTTACCTATTTGGTAGATCTTGGAACTCCCAGGAGCCCCCATAGGTTGCTTCATGTCAACAGACTGAAACCATATGTTGAGAGGGCAGACATGGGCTTGCTCATGGCTACTGATGAAGGACAGGAGGAAGAGAGTGACCCTCTCCCAGACCTTCTCTCTCAGAACCCTGATGATGGGTCAGTAGATGGTGTAGCCTTGGCAGGCAGCCTCACTGATCAGCACCAGGCTGACGTCAGACAAGTTCTGACTCCAAGTCAGACTTCCTGGTGCACTCATGAAGTGGACATTGGAAACAGTCTTCCTGTTAAAAAATAAGATTTACAGGCAACCTGATCATGTCAGGGACTGTATCAGAACTGAAGTCCAGAAAATGTTTGAACTGGGAGTGATTGAACCTTCAGATAGCCCTTGGGCTAGTCCAGTAGTCTTAGTACCCAAGCCTCACACCCGTGGTGGTAAGAGAGAGATGAGGTTTTGTGTAGACAACAGAGGTCTCAGTGCTATCATTAAGACAAATGCCCATCCAATACCCAGAGCAGATGAGCTCATAGATACTTTGGCCTCAGCCAAGTTTCTGAGTACATTTGATCTAACAGCTGGTTACTGGCAGATCAGACTACCTGATGATGCAAAGCCAAAAACAGTGTTTTCAATCCCTAGTGGACATTATCAGTTTGTGGTAATGCCCTTTGGTCTGAAAAATGCACCTGTCACATTTCAAAGGTTGGTGAATAAAGTCTTCACAGGCCTGGAAGGCTACTGTGCAGCTTATCTTGATGATATTGCTGTCTTTAGCTCCACCTGGGAAGATCACCTGATCCACCTGAAGAATGTTTTGGAGGCCCTGCAGCAGGCAGGCTTAACTATCAAGGCTACTAAGTGCCAGATAGGGCAGAGTCAGGTTGTGTACCTGGGCCACCTTGTAGGTGGAGACCCGGTTCAATCATTGCAGAGCAAAATCCAGACCATAATGGACTGGGTTACTCCAACCACCCAGACTCAGGTCAGAGCTTTCTAGGGCCTGACTGGGTACTATAGGAGATTTGTCAAGGAGTGTGGTTCCATTTTAACAACCCTAAATGACAACTTCTAAAAGAATACCAAAAATAGTTTAGTGGAAAGTCAACTGTCAAAAGACATTTGATGACCTGAAGCAGGCCATGTGCACTGCACCAATTCTGCAAAGTCCTAACTACTCCAAAGAATTCATTGTTCAAACAGATACTTCTGAGTTGGGGGTAGGGGCTGTGCTATCACAATTGAATGAAGAAGGTCAGGACCAGCAAGTAGCTTTTATTAGCAGAAGGCTGACCCCTAGAGAGAAACGTTGGTCAGCTATTGGAAGTGACTGTGGTTTGGGCTCTGAAGAAGCTGAGGCCATACTTGTTTGGTACTCACTTCACAGTTCAGACAGACCACAAGCCCCTCTTATGGCTAAAACAGATGAAGGGTGAAAATCCCAAACTACTCAGGTGGTCCATTTCTCTACAGGGGATGGACTATACAGTGGAACATAGACCTGGGAGTAACCATGCCAATGCAGATGGACTCTCCAGATATTTCCACTTAGAACATGAAGACTCGACTGGTCAAGGTTAGTTTAATGTCCCTGCATTTGGGAGGGGGGGTTCTGTAGGAGAGCAGGGGCTGTGATTCACTGGTTTTTTGACTTTAGTATGGCTGTGGTCCTGCTAATCAGGACCACAGCCTAGCTGTTCTCTCTCTAAATTGATACCATGTACTTTAGGTACATACCGGATTGGTTACTGGGTCACCCTTGTGAACCCCTGTATATGGTACCTTAGGTACCTAGGGCATAGGGACCCCATAGGCCCACCAGGGGCTGCAGCGTATATTGTGCCAACCCTGGTTAGCCTTCCAAACTGACACAACAGGTCTGCACCTGCAGCCTGGTTAAGGTGGTGTAATTACCCCTTACTTAGATATAGTATACCTATATCTCTCTCTATATATATATAGACACATATTAACCTATAAGTCACTCCTATGGCAGGCCTTGACAATCCTGGAGGCAGGGTGCATGGTTTGTGTGAGAGGGTGCCCTAGCATGAGCTGAGCCCCTCTGCAGATTTCGGAACGATCTCCTTATAGCTATTCAATGATATAGCCATACCATATACTCTTAAGTGCATTATAATCCTCGCGGTTAATGCTAACTTTGGTTTGGCTTTATCAAAACATGTTGTGGAAGGTGTCAAACACTTTGGAATACTACCCCCCGCCAGTTCTGGTGGTGGGGATAGCATTCCACCCTTCTAGAGGGAGAAGACATGTACTTACTGGTAAACCCGGTTAAAGTTAAACAGAGCCTCAGCATCACAAAATGGATGCTGCTGCCACAGACACGAGTCTGACCTCCTGCTGCTGGACGAAACTCCGGCAGGGGAGGCTTAGACAATAGGTTTCCTGTCCAGGGAGGTGCTAGCACCTCCCCAGACAGGCTTTAGTGTATTGGGGCAGGGTGGGTTGCATTTAGTGAATGTTTTTCAGACACT
Source organism: Lissotriton helveticus (assembly GCF_964261635.1). Classification (NCBI taxonomy): domain Eukaryota; kingdom Metazoa; phylum Chordata; class Amphibia; order Caudata; family Salamandridae; genus Lissotriton; species Lissotriton helveticus. Next base: position 359,749,496 of record NC_136072.1, on the reverse strand, counting down.
GCCTGGGGCACACAAGGTGCTCCTTGCATTTCCCAGGTCAAACCGGTTGCTGGGGCACTCTGCCCCAGCTCTGGCGCGAAACTGGACAAAGGGGAAGGGGTGTAACCACCCCCTCCCCAGGTCCTCCCATAGGTGGGACCCTAGAGTTAGTCCAACCCCTAAACTTGCTATAAGAATAGGATCCCAGTCCCTAGGACTTTAGATTACCCTGGACGAAACTCTGCAACATATATCTTAGACCTTCGACATTCCATATCAAATGGAAGACGGAAGAAACCTCCCTTGTGGTCAAGGAGTGACCACCCTGTTCAAACAGGCACCAACTGCATCTTTGCCAGTCTGCATTTTCAAGGCTCCCGCCGGATCCCGAAGAATCTGCTACACAGGACATGGACTTCGAGACATCTCGTACGCTGACCCGAGCTCCCAGCAAAGCTGAGAACCGTAGAGGACACAAGAGATGTGGGTCCGGAACTCCTGGACATCTTGCATTTCTGCAACTACACCTACTTCCCGAGGTATCCTGAAGTTGTGCATTGGGGTATTTGAAGCCCCTGCCCCGATCACCCTTTGCACCGAAGCTCAGAGGCCTACACACCACGAGTGTTCCGTGGGCACGCTTTGTCCATTTCAGCTCGAGGCTCCATCGCGGTTCCTAGTCCTTTGGCTAGTGGGCCCCCACGAAGGACAATCTTTGATTTACTGAGCTTTCCTGGTTGCTCCAGATTTGCTCTCACTCCTCTCTAAAGGAGGAGTCTCTCAGACCTTGCTGGTCTGATCCGAAGCCAATCTTGTCATATTGCATGGATTGCTGTTGCCAAGGCTTGTTGGGTCCATTCCGAATTCTGAAGCTGCAGCACTCGAGATCCTTCGTGGGACAGCTCGAATCCAGCTCCTGGTCATCGTCGACGCCTCCTGGACCTCGTGACTGAAGAGTCAATTTTCACCTCTTTCACCTGAAAACACCCGACATCGGCTGGCATCTTCTCCTCGTCATCCTGGTCACTGGCTAGTGACCCAGACTCTGTCCCTTCTGCTTTCAAGTTCTTCAGATCTCCGATCCACCCTTGGATCCACCTGGACACTTTTCCTTTGGTCGCCTGCAACACTTCTTCATAGCTCTCCATTGGAATCGACGACGAAACCCGACACCAGAAGACACCTATGCATCCAGCTTCCCTGGGTGAGGTAACACGAGTACTCAGGTACTCCAGTGGGTCTTGACTCTCGAAGTGTCTAAGTCTAAAACGGTTCCATCATACTTAACCTTGAAGTGTCCTTAAGCTTTAAAATTGTAACTTGTTCGTTCTCTATAGAAAGTCAATGGTGACCCGTGGTTGGGTTTAGATACTGCACGCGTCACCCGTGGGCCTCCTACATCCTAACCTTAGGTGGTTCTAGTTAGCCCCAGCGATTCTACAGGCCCTAGGCCTGCTTTCTATTTTTCACGTGGTTCTTATACTACTATTTTAGTATATGGTGTGTGAGGCCCCTAGGGCTTAACGTATACTGTGCAACTTATAGTATGCTAATTAAGTTCCTTTTATTGTACTTTTACCTCTGACCTCATAAAGAGATCAGAAGGGTTGTGTTTAGATTAAATACATATATATTTGATATATACCTTGTGTGGTGTGCTTTCATTTGATCATTCAAGAGACTATTATTGGTAAATCAACTTGCTTAACTCGCCTCTAAGTCTTAGCCTGAAGGCTGCTCTCCACAGCTTCCTCTAGGATAGCTTTTTATAAGGTTGACTTTACAACCTACCATCAATAAGGGTCGTTTGGACTGGTGCAAGGTGCCCACTAGAATAGTGGACTTCATATACCAGGCCAACTTCTCACACTTTGGAGTTAGCACCTCTTTCACTCTCCACTGTCAAAACTGGGTATAACAGCTTTTCTCCCATGTTTTCATTTGATCCTCTCATCTATCAAATGAGTAACCTGCGAAAAATCTTCTGTTTTTTCTACCACCTTGATCTTTCTCCCTCTCAAATGCTTCTACTACCCATTCTTCTATTGCCTTATACTGTGTGACTCTTGGATTTGGTTCCAAAGAGTTCATTTTGTCTCTTAAATTTTGTAACATCCTTACATTAAACGTACCAAACTCAGGAAAGGCTAACACTCCATTATCCTTGGTATATTTTCTCCAGTTTGTTAACCAAACGCACGTATGATACCCTCGCTCATCATCATATAAGATGCAGGCATTTTCAGGGGCGGAATAGGAATTCCTTCCCTTGTCACAATTGGTCTGTCCTTACTAAAGAGGTTCTTTAGTTTCTTCCACAAACCCATCTTCAGACTATTCTATTAGTACATTTCTACCCGATCGAAACACCAAAATCTTCTGTATTCCTCCTTTCCCAGTATCCTATCCAAGCGTGTCTCACACAAACTAACTAATCACAATAAACTATGTATTTTCACTCTTGTCCAATGTCAGCGTGTCTCTCACCAGTCACCCAATCACCACTCTGTTCACCTCTGCTGTCTGACCAATGTCAGCGCAGCACCTTGTGACGTAAGTATCACTCCTGCCACTGACGGGCCCTTTACAAAAGGCTTACGGCAGTATTTTCTGAATTTTCTTAATCAAAATTCTGTTAGTAACAACATAAAAAGACAATGCTACTTTGTCTGTTCCACTAATAAAGAGATAGTCTTCACTTTTTCAACAAGATTTTCTTACGCTGCAAACAATATTAGCGACAAGCTTTATCTCACTTCTCTCTCAACCTCCGGAGTGACCTAACTCTCTCAACCTCCGGAGTGACCTATCTACTGCTCTTAAGATCGCACCGAGGAATTACAGGAGGGCCTCTTGACATACAAAGAGGGTTGTCCTGTTACTGTTCTCGGATTCCGTTACCAGAGTTTCAAAAACGATGACAAACTTTCCCCTTTCACATGAAAATTTCCCTAAGCATAATACTGACAGCCCAACCTAGCTTTTCAGTATTATCACAACAGACAAAGAACTTCTTTTTTTTTTTTTTAGCAAGTTCAAAAGGTACATAAACAAGAAAAAGCATAAAATATACAAGGAATTTACAGAAATGAGATCGAATAACAAATGAAAAGTGGTTTGGACAATAGAAATAAGAGCTTATAATACATTATTCATTCTGTACAGATATATTAAACTAAATAAGTAACGCTAAGTTACCTAGATCATTTCACAGTCATTTCATATAAGCTCTCAAGTATCTAGAGAATTTTAAGGAAAGAATATCTACAGAGAGGACTTTTCTGTAATGATTTCCAATTAAGAGAGTTATTAATCCCTATAATTCTCATACCAGGTGGCAATTGGGGCCCATATCTGTTCACCTAGTGATCTCGATTTTTTACCTCTGGTTCTATAAATTGCTGTTTCTTGTTTGTATATACCTAGCAATCTGTTCAACCATCCCTGAAAAGTAGGGGCGTCGGGGTCTTTCCACCGTGCTGCCAGGATAATTCTATAGACAGCCGTACCTACATAAATAGCCAAGGTTTCTTTATTGTTCTGACCTAGGGAGTCGTCGTATCCTAGGATAAAAAGAGTTGATGATGCTCTTACTTCATGTCCGAAGATTTTGGCCCAAAATTTAACAATGTTCTTTTTAATCTCATCAAGCTTTGGGCATTCCGCGAACATGTGAATGAGATTAGCTGGTCCTAGTGAGCATCTTGGGCATTGATCATGTGCCCTTTTTCCCCAAGTGAATAGTTTAGAAGGGGTAAAGTATAGATTATATATTGTTTTGTAGGTTTGAGCTTTTAAATTAGAGGCCAGCAAAACTTTAGATGATAAGTGTAGAGACATATCTATATCAATATTTACATTATTCAACTTGTTGACCCAGTTTGTTTCGGTATAATCGAGATCGTCAGGATGATTCCTTATAAATAAATCGTAGATATTGCCTATTCTGGTTGTCTGTTTGCCTATGAGATCTAGAAGTGGTATGGTTTTTATATCTATATTTGATATCGACTGACTGAGGGATGTAGTGATTTGTATGAATTTTAAGTAGTCTGTGCGAGGGATTTGATATTTAACACAGAGTTCTTCAAAAGTAGTTTTACGTTCTCTGCCTAGGAAATCACCAACTGTTACAAGGCCTAATCTCTCCCACCGCCTAGATGTGTTATCGTTGAGATAGAGTGGAATTATTGAGCTCTGCCATAAGGGTGTATATTTAGTATAACTTGGTATTGTCAGTGTTTTGGTAGTTCTTTTCCAAATTTTTAAAGCATCTGTAAGGATCTTAAATTTAATCTTTTTAAAGTAAGATACAGAATAGGGGCAAGATGGCGGCGTCTGGCTAGAACGCCGTTTGCAGCTCCTGACCAGCTCCAGATGAACACGCCGATATTGGGAGAAAAAAACGGATGAAAAAGCCTCAAATTAGCTACTGGCTGGAAACTTAAATAATATGCTGAAATAACCTCACGCTGTCCCTGTATCAACAAGCATTTGCAAGAATGTTCAACGCGAAATCAAATTGAAAGTATGTCCGTGGTGCAGAGTGGACAGAGCGCCGAATCAGTAGACTCACCTTCCGTTCGCAAAACCTCGATACTGAGAACCCAACTTTCACTGTTAGCCTCTCTGGTCGGCTTCACAGTGATACGGCTACTGAACGGTAACCGCCCCTCGCCAGGTGTCCAGCGTTCCCAGCAGCGGCAACAGCAAGCAAGAAACACGGAAGACGCCACTTTTCCCGCTAACATGGCTCCGAAGAACTCTGCCGCGGTTGCAGCCGCAGCAGCAAAAACCAGAGCGGCTAAACAAGCTCTCAGCGATCAGGAAGCGTTGAATAGACGCGGAGCTGCTCGCTGCGATACGGATGGCAGCCCTGCAAGAGGATTAGTGGAAAGAACACCGGCTCGGAAAGTTGCGGCAAAATCCACTACTGCACCGTCTCCTGCCCCGACTGTGATATCACTGATGCAGCAAGCAGCAAGCCACAAAGCTGCGAACAAACATGTACAGCAGGATCCAATAATTATGCCCTCTGAATCTTTGAAAGCGGTCCCTGCTGCCGAAATTCCTACTCTGGTGGAAGACCGCTCACCAACTGGGATACCTGATGACCGGCTAGAGTCTGTATCTATGGCAGAGTGTATGGGGGCACCCCGAGGCTCAGCCCCTGTGGAACAAACGGAGAGGCAAAGGGTTTCTGCGATGGCCGCTTCCGAGACTCCCGGGACTTTGAACCCTGTAGCAACTCCAACGGTCCTTCTGAACCCACAAGCTGTGAGAGGTATGTCCCTAGGGGGTGATGGCAGCGTAGTATCTAACATAGCTACTGTCGTAGCAGCGGGTGCCGCAGCGGTGATAACAGATACATCAGAAATGCCTGTAAATCAGACCCCCCTAACTATTGTTGCTCCTACTGGTGAGGTTAATGATAACAACGCTCAACAGAGCATGGAAGTACCTATAACTACATCCATTTCCCCCCTACTATCACAAAACACCATTAGGGGGCATGGTACTGCTAGAAATACATCTGAACAACAAGGCACTAAACACAAACAAGCAACCACCGAACTGAAGGTAGATGTAGGAGTAAACGATAGGGCTAGTGCATCTGATAACGCGACAGAAACTATCGCGATCGATCTGGCTGAGACAATAGAAACAGATAAAGATCTTACAGAACCCACAGACCTTTACTCATTTTCGGAGGACATCAGCTGGTCGGGGGATACAGAGGGAGAGAACGACGAAGCAGAAGAAGATCCCGAATCAAATATAAGCTCAGAGTCTGACTCAGATCCCCCAAAGGGGACGCGCGACAGAAGGAGGACTATACTAAAAAAGAAAAAAGGAGGGCACCATGGGGCAAACGACTTGGTATGGGACTATACCCCAACAAACCTGGGCTCGAACCAAAGCCCTACTCTCGTAATGCCCCAACCGCCACTTCTAACTCAGGCGTCAACTTCAGATCAACCTGACCCGTCAGGGGCTACGCTAACACAAGTCATGGACACAGTACTACAAGCCATTGCATCTCACCGTGAAGAAACTTCTAAGGATGGTCGAAAGGCACGTGCCGCATTACAAAAAGTCCAAGGTGTGGTACGCAAGCTTTCCAAAACCGTAGGTGCCTTCACTGAACGAATAAATGATATGGAAGATCGAATAGTATTGAATGAGACAGAGGCAGCTACTACTAATGAGCGAGTAGAAGCTCATGAAGCTGAACTCCAGGACATAAGATGGAAACTAGAGGACTATGAAAATAGGCTGCGTAGAAATAACCTACGCGTCCTTGGCATACCCGAAAAATCTGAAGGCGAGGACTGTCGATCATTTATTATACAGCTGCTGCGCGATACCCTTCCTGAACTCGCTAGCTGGGACTGGAACTACGAGATACAGCGGGCTCACAGGGCACCACTTACTTTAAAAACCACAGCAACAACAGGGAAATACCCACGAGCGGTCTTAGTCTATTTCGGGAACTTTACGCTCCGACAGGCCATCTCGGATAAAGTTACACCAGACAAGCACCGCAGTAAAGATTCTATCTCGTACTTTGTACGCCCGGATTTTTGCCACTTCACAGTAGAAAGGAGGTGGCGACTCAGACAGCTAATCAAGCCTTTTCAAGAGAAAAGAGCGGTGGTATATTTGAACAATCCAGCCAAACTGAAAGTTATGTATGGTGGACAAACAAAATAGTTTACATCAGAGATTAAAGCAAAAGAGTACCTTGAGAGTATAAAATAAATACAACTGCAGTCCTTTAGACTTTAGACTCTTCTGGGACTCTGTATAAACCAGTAAGATAATGTTTGTAGCATCACATGGATAGAGGAGTTCTGAAGATACCCTAACTACAGGACCGAATAGTCCTATACTGAAAGCACTAGATTAGATATAAGTTAACATTGATAACATTTTATATACTTCTCTTCCTCTCTCCTTCTTTCTTCTTTTTCTTTCTCACTTTTCTTTCTCACAATATTCACATATTTTTTGTTTTCTTCCTTCATTTTATTTCTTTCTTATTTCTTATGATGCATGTTTTTCTGGTATTGGTCAGGCAGTGCTAATCCATCACTATAGACTCTCATGGAGTCCAACTGCCTTTTTGGGGGTTGTAAGGGGGGAGGGGTTTGTTGGGGGTGTTGGGCGGGGGTGTGGGGGGGCGGGGAAAAAATGCATTGTAAAATGAGCAGGCTAAAGGATACTATCAGCTTGGTAAATAGCATAACTATTGTGGTTCAACGCATGAATTCAAATAATACTACATATCGTCTAATTTCAGGAAGAATACTATGGGGAAGCTAAATCTAGGATGTTGGAATGTAGCAGGGCTTAATGACAGGGGGAAGAGGGCTCAACTGTATCAAATAATATATCAAAGCTCATGGGACATCATATGTCTACAGGAAACTCACATTCCAATAGGCGAAATAGACCAACTAAAAATCCCTGGGTTTAACATTTTAGTTTCAACTACACAGACTTCTAAGATCAGGGGAGTTACCATCCTAGCAAGGGCGAAGCTGGGTAGGCCAACGCGCAAAAAGGCAGACCCTCACGGCAGGTGGACCATCATTCAACTTGATATGGGTATCACCATCTGCTCGATCTATGGGCCAAACCTTGATGATCCCACTCTGTTTATTGAGTTAGAACTAGAGTTGGCATCATGGGCAGGCATGCTAATAATATGTGGGGACCTCAACATAACGATGGGCCATACTCAGAATAGACTATCCCAGTATGCGTACACAGGGCGCAAACCCAAAGTATTTAGGGCAATACAGCAGTTGATTGCTAGTCACAATTTAAGAGATATCTGGACTCTGAAGAACAAAGATGACCCTGGATATACATATTTTTCATATCCTCATAACAAATACGTACGTATAGACTATATATTATCGACTACTGATATTGCCCTAAACGCCATCATATCTAAAGCCCCCAAGACGATATCAGACCACAATGCAATTTCTTTAACGTTTGAAGTTGCCAGGTATAAGAAAGTTTATTCCCAGTGGTCATTCGATCGTAAACTTCTTGCCAATCAGGAATATATAACGCACATAAGGCAATGGACTAAAGAATTTATTGATTTTAATCAATATAGTGCATCTAGGTTGACTGTATGGGATAGCTAGAAAGCAGCTCTACGGGGGGAAACTGTTACTTTTGTAGCGACTCGTAAAAAAGAGCGTGACAGGTTAGCTGCACAATTAGCAAATGAATTAATAAATTTAGAACATCTACATGCCAATCAGATACATCACGGGAGTCATGCGGAAGACACCCTCCGTAAGATCCTAGTTCTAAAAGCCGAGATTAATAGTGACCTTACACAAAAAGCGGCAGAAATTCTCCAAGTAAATCGAAATAAAACATACGAAACTGGAGAAAATGTAGGGAAATATCTGGCTCTCAGAACTCGCCAGACGCAATTGCGTAATTCCATCCAAATTATTGAGTACGGGGGACAGAAACATACTACCCAGGACGGTATTGCAGCATCATTTCAAGATTATTATCAGAAATTATACCAAAATGAAGATAGACAGTCAACATCTGATACCAAAGAGTTTTTGAATAACTGGCTTATAGAGACAAATCTGGGTAAAACCATAGATGAAGCTACAAGAGAAGATCTCGAAAAAGAAATATCTAGAACGGAGGTAGAATTAGCTTTATCAGAACTAGCTACAGGAAAAGCAGCAGGGCCAGACAAAATTCCATTAGATCTCTATAAAATACTCGGTAACTTAATCATTCCATTTCTTTACGATCTTTTTCTCGGGATACAATGGCATGGTAAACCCCCCGAATCATGGAAACAAACCAACATAGCCATTTTCCCAAAAAAAGATAAACCACCGGAACAAACAACTTCATACCGACCAATATCACTCATTAACTCGGATTCAAAGACTTATGCCAAGATTTTTGCCAATCGCCTGAATCGGATCATCGAACATCTAGTCTCCCCCTGGCAGCATGGCTTCATACCTGGCAAAAGTACGACAGACCATACTCGTAGAGTCATCTCCCTTTTTGACATCATGGGAGTAGAGGGAGGCCGAATGTCGATGATCCTATTAGATGCAGAGAAGGCCTTTGACCGGGTCTCATGGAAGTTCCTCTGGGAGATATTAGCTGCAAACAATATTGGCCCGGTCTTTATAAAATCTATTAAGGCCCTTTATGTTGACCCCAAGGCAAAAGTCATGGTAGGCGGGTGCGAGTCTGAGTATATTAACATCCAGAGAGGCACGCGGCAAGGATGCCCGTGCTCCCCATTACTTTTTGCCCTATATATCAACCCATTAATCCTTAAACTCATAACTTCAACCATAATTGAACCAATCAAAGTAGGCATACATAGCACTAAAGTACTCGCCTACGCCGATGACGTGGAGGTAGTAGCATCAAATCCCACAGAGGCAATTGCTGAGATTGACGAAATCGCACGATCCTTTGGTTTATATTCAGGATATTCCCTGAATAGGGATAAAACGATGGTCATCTGTACTGAGAACATGCCTTTTGTCAGCCAATATAGAGTCAATAATGCAAAATATCTGGGGGTGAATATTTCGCCAAAAATTAGTGAAATCAACCAACTAAACTATGACCCACTTATTAAAAAAATTAAAAAATAATTACTTAGAGTTAATAATCTTCACCTCTCTATAATTGGCAGAGGAAATTACATTAAAATGAACGTATTTCCAAAGATTTTATATATGTTTCGGGCAATTCCTCTCTTAGTTAACAGCGACACAATTAAAACCTTAGAGTCAGCGATATCTAGGTTCGTCTGGAATTACGGCAAAATCAGGAGAGCGCTCCCTAAGTTAACACTACCATATTCTAGAGGCGGACTAGCAATTCCAAACCTAACATACTATTAATGGGCAACCCTCCTACAACAAATGACCATCTTGTTTACAGCTCGCGTTTCTATGGATACCAGTCGAGACCAGGTTATACCTTCAATTTATGAATTAATGTTGGGAAGCAAAGCCAGGGGCCTACTGTTAAGGCAAGTTGAACCATCTTACTTTAAAAAGATTAAACAAAGAACTTCTGCAGTGTGATTTCTTTATCACTCTCCTCCTATTCCTTCCCAGGATTCCTCAGGCACCTCTTGTACCTGTACTTCTGGACAGCATATAACACTAACTCTTTAGGTGAAAACATATAATGAATATTCAATAACCATTACCTAATTAATCAATAATTAAACCAAAACACTGCTACCAAGAAACTGATCCAGTGTGGACCCTATAATTTGAACAGGGATGAACATTCAATTACTTCATTTACTTTTGCCCATACACATACACCCAACGTCCCTTTTGCGCTGGTGTCAAGTTTGCAAATTCAATACCAATTCATACTCAGCTGTTTAGTATTTAGACAGTTCACAATTCTCTCAATAAACTATTTTGTTCAAATTTCCATCTTCTTGGTCGATAGATCAATTACTTGAAAAATTTAAGGCACAACAGTTATTCAAATCATGGACAAACTAAAATAACCACAGACTCTTCGTTTGCAATTTGTTACATTTTATCTGAATCAAATGCATTAATCTTAAAATACTTCTTGAGAGAAAATGCACTCTAAAACAATTAGCAAATAATCAGTCTCAAGAAACATGTGTTGCATGGAGGGGATAGAGGAAGAGACAGAAGCACAAAGATAAATACAACTTGAGTATTCAAGTGACCAACCCAAAGAATAAAAAAGAAGATAACCACCACCCGGGCCTAGGTAGTGGCAGGGGACCCCCAGATAGAGAGTCAGGGATCGAAGACTCTTAAGATCAAGACAAGGATAGGACTGGAACAGCTAGACCTCTCGGCAACCCAATAATCAGCAGCACACCCTCTGTCTCTTCTCGCCTAAAGCCGCAGGCGCATCTGCCACCCTTGCATATAGACCCCACGCCTAAATCACCTATTCTTTATACCCTTAACATACATGACCATACCACTAAAGTTGCTAAAGTCACCTATTCTACCTGCTGGATTGGTTAAAAACGAGGGGTGAATGGTCACCCTACCATTAGATAATACTTCTTTGACTACCGCATTATTGAGCTTCCATTCCCACATATTCAGTATACATCCCTGTTCTCTCATGAGGTTAATGTAACAAATTAGGGACAAATGATTATACAGATAACATCAGGTGTATTTTCACACGAAGACACTGGAGTTGGCTGCACGTCAAGCGTCAAGTCCTTCACCGTGTCATGCTCTTTCAGCTTGTTCAGCATTCCAGCCACTCAGTCACATGGTTTGTGCACGCTGCAAGTTTCACTCATTACCTTTCGGCTAACTTAACGCAAAATGGAGACTCATTCATTTACTAAAAGAATAGAAAACAGACATTTATTAGTAATGTGATAATAACATTTTCACTGTTAACCACCCACCTTAACTCTAGCCCATGTTAACAGTTAATCTAGCATAGCATAAGTAGGAAAGTGGCATTCATTATTATGACTATGCTGCACGTCATGGTTTCTACTACATATATATGCATTTGCCATGCAAAACATTCATAACACGTTCTACACAATATTATTACAAACTAGCAGCCCGTCCCGATGTTGTCCGGGAGCAATTAGGCTTCAGGGCCCCCGCCTGCCCCGACGTTTGTCCGTGGGTGCCCCGGAGCCTTTCTCCATATATTGCAGTATTATACCTCTATGTTTACTTTGTACGCTTTTATTTTTTATTTTTTATTTTTTTATTAAAGAACCTTTATTGTCGTAGCACAGAAATACAATCATAGGCCTACAACCAATCCGGCCGGCCGCTATTCAAATCAGGAAAAAATTAATATAGTGTAAAATATACAGCTGTCCGGAGTTCGAAGGCTGATTAGCGTCCAGGATATGACATACATTTAAATTACCATGCAATAATAAGGATCTGAGACGGTTCATTTTGCAATAACGAAAAAATAAATTGAAAATCAATGTCGCACAGTCATACACTCCCCCAGCACAGCTAACTAAAAGCAAAAAGTTACGCCAGTGATGTACATATATTGAGAAAGACGGGGGAGGGGCGTAAGGGTAAGGAGAGACGCAATAAGTATAAAGCAATCATGGCAAACTATCCCCATTCCTCAAGGCGAAACACACTATGTGAGACATGGAAGACGACGACATCGAAAAAAGAAAAGGGCAAAGGGCCATAGAGACAAAGAAAGAACAAAATAACAAACCCATCCCCCAACCCCCAACCCTGCACCCCTGCACCCCTGCAGAAGGCTACGGCCTACCCCCCCCCAGCAGCGTGCCTGTCGCCCTAAATAAGAGACCCGAAATACAGAGAAGAAAAAGAGAAAAAGAAAGAGAATAAATGCAGGAGAAGGGCCCGCGATCTAGTGTTCCGGCCCCCCCACCTCCGCATGCAAAAATCGTCTAAACAGCAACGGTAGAAGAAGTATAAATAACAGCAGTCACGTATAACGCAATCAATTACATCCTAGCAAAGCGCCCCTTAAATCACCATGAACCATCTATGAGTCCCTCCATGTCCCAAGCAAATTCACCCCTGGCCTCTTCTGTCAATAGTACCAACAGTGAACCACTCCTCAGACAGGGTACAAAGTAGCACAAAGGGTCCGATTGCACCGGGACGATCTGGCAGTGTCGTCGTTCCATAGGATCTCAGCCACCGGAGTCTCGCCGATGATGCATGGCAGAAGTCTGACCGCGACAATATCAACATCGCCAACAGTCTCGAGTCCGAACACAGTCCCGACAGCCATGGAAAAGGGATTACACGAAGCGGGAAGCGCTGAAACCCCGCCGGGGCCGCCCAAACCATGGATCGATGCTGTTCCCCCACTCGCAGTTCAGAGATAGGCCCCAAGGAGACAATCACATATGTAACAGGTGTATCTACAGCCAGCTCATGAACCAAATCTATCCGCGTCTCCACGAGTGCAGACTCATCCGGGGAACACGTCAATGCATCAGAGGCAGACACAGCGGCGCCTCCTTGAGAGCGATCCATGCCGTCACAAGATGGCGGAACAACAATGGCGGCCATCCTTTTCCCCAATTCTCGGGCCTCCCGGATCAGGGTAATCTGCAGGGTTGTTAATGCAGCGAGGACATCCCTGGGAGTGGGTGTTTTCTCATGTTGCCAAACCCCGGGATTCTCTCGTGCACCGGCTTCTCTGCCCGGGCGAGGGGCGCGCAAGAGGGCATCATCCGCCATTTCAGCCGTTCCGGTTTCTGTTCCCTCCACCTCACCTCGGGATCGGGTCCAACACCCGGACTCAGCAGGATTCACAGCGGGATCTCAATAGTCGGGGCAAGCAACAGAAAGGAGAGTCACCAAAAGGCTAAACAAGCCCCCGTCGCTCTTCGGGAGCCACCCACAGGTTCCCGGGGTGGGCTGTGAACATGACCGGGCATCGCACCGAAGGGGAACTGGGCATCAGGAATTTCTCTCCGGCCCAGCTATATCGCACCTTCCGCAGGGCAACCCACTATGGGGAGTGGGTTGGCATCGTCTCTTTCGGCTCGCGGATCTCAGGTTCTCTCCGACCGGCTTCCAATTGCAACCAGAGGCCGCTGGCGGTGTATTTCCGGCCGGACACTCTCCTCACTCGAGATCCCGGTCTCAGCACCTCGAAGGCCGCCAAACAGTCGGGGACATTTCTTCGGGTCTACTGTACGGTGGAGCCTCAGAACCAAATGGTAAGTGAATGCTTTCCTTCACCTACTCAGATTAGCAAATACTGCTCAGGATAATCGCCAGGATATACGTGCGGGGCGGGAGGGTTCACGGAGCCGAGCGTTTATGCAGCTATCCCGATCGCCATCTTGGCTCCTCCTACTTTGTACGCTTTTGTAACGTACACACGTCACTTTTTCCTCCTGTAATGCAGTATTATACCTCTATGTTTACTTTGTACGCTTTTGTAACATGCACACGTAACCTTTTCCTCCTGTAATGCACCGTTTGGCTCACTTTTGTAATGCTCCGTTTGCTTCCTCATGCTCACGATGTACGCTTTTGTAACCTGCACACTTAACTTTTTCCTCCTGTAATGCACCGTTTGGCTCACTTTTGTAATGCTCCGTTTGCTTCCTCTTGCTCACGATTGTCATTTTTGCTTCATTTTTCCGCCACTCACCGCTCCTAAATAAATAAATAAATAACCTACCTCATCCGCCACACACCGCTCCTCCCCGCCTGTCCGCCGCTCCTCACCGCCTGTCTGCCGCTCCTCACCGCCTGTCCGCCGCTCCTCACCGCCTGTCCGCCGCTCCTCACTGCTCCTCCCCGCGCCATGTCCGTCAGTCCTCCTCGCGCTCCTGGACGCCGTTCCTCCCCGCGCTCCTCACGTCAGCACGCACGTCGCGGCCGGCGCTTCTTCCAAGGGACTACTTTTTTTTTCGATAAAATTTTTAAATAACGTATATTTATTACGTTTATGTAGCCTATGTCCATCTGCACACCCTGACGATTACAACAATGTATCGGGTGTGTGGATTGGCGCTGTGGTTCCCGAGTTTACCCGCCTCAAAGGTTCAAGGTTCTTCCTTTATAATAGTAGTATAGATATAGATTTGGTTATTTACGTATTGTTAGGATTAAATTCATGCATATTGCAAAGCAAATCTCCCACTTGTGAATTGTGATTTCACGTTACTATACTTACTACTTAAAATAAGTATATATTACAAGGGTACTTGATTCAAGCGGGTTTCTTTTTGAGAAACCCCGCTCCATCAAGGTGATTGACCCGGCTGGCACCCAAACCTAATACTCTATTTGTTAAGGATTACTTTAAGTCCCAGTTTTTAATCCCCATGATCGAATTTCTCTCTGGATGATAGGGGCTGTCCTGTAGCTCCTATATACCCTATACAGGATCTGCGCATTCAGATACCATAAACTGTGGGCTTGGAGGCAGACTGGTTCCATGCAGCCCCACCAGATACGTTAGCCTGTTTGCATTAGCTAGCTCACAGTGCCACTAGAATCTCCTCTTATTGGGGAGAGAATAGTTTCTGGCAACCTCAGAACATGACAACCTTGATCCCCCAGGATAGTGGAAACAATATACTACTTTTCGCTCAGTTACTCGTGCTCACTTAGTTTGTCTCAGAGATACACAGAATAAGCAGTCTGAGCATTTCAATAAGGATTTATTGGACAGTTGTTATTCTCATGTAAAATAGATGTGCTGTAACAACCATCAGACAGTAGCATAGATATATGGTTAGCAGTACTACAAAAGTAAAGGGATGGTACAGTTCCACCATATTTCAGTAAGCATGAATATATACAAGTATAAAACATATGATAAGAGAGTGCGTACTCTTATGATGCCTCCCTAACGAGATGCACCTAAATGTACCTAGCATCTGTGTAGGTGTTATGCCAAGAATCCCTCCAAGGTCTAGTCAACCCCCATTACCTGAGAGTTAGAGAATGGGAGACCCCGTCCTGTTCTCGAGTTGGACACCCAATCAATCAATCAATTTAGTTTTTATTTGTTATAGAACTCCTACGGAGGTCCACAAAAGTACACCAGTACAGTAAAAAAACATACTTTAAATACTTTTTTTTTAAAAATACACCAATAAATAAAAACAGGGAAAAGAAAGAGAAACATGCATTGTAACGAATACAAAATTCTACTTTGGCCAATCAGCAAACATTACAAATACCAACTAAACTCTTAAAAAAAAAATGTCCTAATAAATGGCCAAAAATGTTTTAAAAAATTTAAATATTCTATGGCAAACCATTTCATTTGGTGGGGACAAGACAAAAGATCGATCCTCCTGAGCAGAGTGAATATTAAATTTGATAAATGAGGGTCTTAAAAACATGCGCCTTGCCCTTTAAAGTTCTGGACACACAAATAGTACGTGGTTAAGATCCTGTATTTGAGAACAGCACAACTCGCACATTCTCTCATCTCTAGGAGTTTTTTCCCAAATGCTCGTCACTTCTCTCAAGGGCAACAGGTTGGTTCTTAACAGTAGTATCAACCTTATAATTCCATGTGGGACATTCCATGAAAGATAGGGCTAGGGTCTACTCCCTATCGCACTCACACAGATCACCTCATTGCGGGCTTTAGGTTGACTTAAGGCTATATCTCTTACCGTACTAATCGTGCTTACTAACTTCTTTAGGAATGACTTCAATACAATCTTAGACATGGGTGAATGGTAATTTAAACTAAGCCCAAATGAATCGTTTGTGTAGGCAAAAGATCTGAAGAAAGTTGATTTATATTTTAATTTAGCAAAGATTTCCATCTTCAAGGCAGCCCTTAGGGTACCCTCAACCCCCCAAAAGAGGGATTTCCCCCACCTCAGAACCGCTGCCAAAGATGAAGTGTAAGAAGGGACTCAATGGAATTCCAGGCAAAGAACATGTGGGGCAGCCAAAGAATTTAAATTACAAATTTGGCGGAAAAAACGGCCTTCAGCCTTATCAAAAGCAAGCCAGTAATTCCTGTCCAGTACTTCTGCAGCATATGTTAATGTAGGAGGGATTTTAACCTTAAATACTGACAGAACATGGTTAAAATGACGTCTCCCAAATGTTTTATAAAATCTGTTTAAAGCTCCAGCCTGGGTGGCGGCCTTACCAACACACCGTTTGATGTGCTCCGAGTCCCATCCTCTTATAGGCGAGAGAATAGGTTCTGGCAGCCTCAGAACATGACAACCCTGATCCCCCAGGATTGTGGAAACATACTACTTTTCGCTCAGTTACTGGTGCTCACTTAGTTTGTATCAGAGATACACAGAATAAACAGTCTGGGCGTTTCAATAAGTATTTATTGAACAGTTGCTATTCTCATGTAAAATAGATGTCCTGCAACAACCATCAGACTGTAGCATAGATATATGGTTAGCAGTACTACAAAAGTAAAGGGATGGTATAGTTCTACCATTTTGCAGTAATAATGAATATATACAAGTACAGAAAACACATAAAGTGCGTACTCCTACGATGACTCCCTGACTAGATGTACTTAGCATCTGTGTAGGTGTTATGCCAAGAATCCCTCTAAGGTCAAGTCAATCCCCATTACCTGAGAATTAGAGAATGTGGGACCCCGTCCTGGTCTCGAGTTGGACACCCCGCGAGGGATGTTAGACCACTGCTAGCTGGAGCATCTGCATGCTGGAACCTCAGCATCTCAGGTCAGTGTGTCAGCCGGGAAGTCACGGTCTCCTCAGGGGTCCTACCTTGCTTTGTTACTGTGTCGGCCTAAAGGATGACGTCGGGCTTGAACTTTATCATAAATATTATACAGGAGATGTTCATCCTGCTGTGAGTCCTGCTATGCTTCCAAGAAGCCTCATGCATAATGTATGAGTATTAAACTAAGGAAAAACCTGTGTTCTGAATGCAGTTTTGTATCTAGGTAAAAGGTCAGTCCCTATGAACCGTTATCTATGTAATATAGGGAAGGATATAGGTGAAAGGTTACAGTGTTACCTGTGCCTATATAGGGTACCTATATGGAATATAACACCCACTCCTCTTCCGACTGGACGACATGTGTAACCTATAAGTGTACTACCATTCTAACTAGACATTGGTACGCACTAAAGTAAAAACATTTCCTTCAGTAAAAAATGTTAAATGTCTAAAAAGATTCAAAAAACGTAAAAAGAAAAATAATTGCAGGCTCTAGCTCTAAAAAGTGTTTGTTGATATTGTTCGAACTACTATAAGCATTAGAAAGCCATTCATGGCCATTAAATAAAAACGAATGGCAATGTAGTCTCTGAGTTCTGAATTGAGCTTCTTATTAAAAATGGCAAATTTCTTCCAGCACACAATGAGCCAAAAATGAGTGAATTGTTTATGTCCTGGCTTATAGGCGCAACATTTGCGTTGCTTGCTTCCGCAGTAGACGGTCCCTGTAACACCTTGCATAGTACGTCGATTGAGCATAGATGATCTTCCACGCTGTCTGCAGCCGGTGCCGGGGCTGCCTGTGTACCGTCCAAAGACTGGGTGCCAGTGGAGGAGCCGGTGTTCATACCAACAGGTGTAGTCACAACCTAAGGCGGCTCAAGAAATGCCGCCAACAACATTGAAATGTGCTGAGGACACTGCATAACATGGGCCAAAATTGGGACCAGTAGAGCATTCACGTCCGGTTGCGCACATGATGGGTAGTTTTAAACAAAGGTCTAACATGCATTCTTCTCTGCAAAACAGTCATCGGAGTACAGGTAAGATGCAGTCCATCCAGACTTGTTGAAATTCCCGGAACCAAGATGCACGTAGTTCTCTCAGACGAGGCGTGCCTAGGTATTGTACCATTCGGTCACAGTATTTCCGTTCCAGGAGTACTCTTTCCATCTCCTTGGTGACTGGGATATCCATTGCGTAGCAGATAGAAGACATTCAGGATACCTGCTATTAGAAACAGGATCAGCGGAACACCTCTAAAGATGCTTCCGAACATGAAGCATATGAAGTTTGGCATAAATCCAAGTACCGTCTGAAAGGTGCTTAGAAGTCCAGAACATATGGTCTTAAATAGGTGGACAATGCCCAGTCGTATCAGACATATTAAAGATACGATTTATCATTTCTATGAAATGGAAAGGGCAGTTAGTATTAATAAGCGCCTTTATCTCAGCTGAAGACCTTGCGATCTAGAGTTTAAAAGTCTCTCAAGCGAAGGTTAAGGGGACAGACTTCTGTAAAAGCATGGCTTTCATTCTACCTAGAGTATCAAACCGTATTAAAGAAACATTCAATGAAGGCCATAACGGCGCCTCCCTGGCTGTATGTGTTAGAGGAAACAATTCTTGCATACAAGAAGTAACCCTGGAGCTCACGATTACCAGATATGCGATGCCCGGGTGAATTCTAAAGCAGCCTTGACTGTTCAGTATCAAGCAACTCCCATTTGAAAGTATCCCAAATGCTGGAGTAATCACAGCAGGTGGGGCACCCCTCAGATGACAGGACAAGTTTGCCACAGAACCAATACAAGCCCGTGCTGTAGAATTTCCTGACATATGAGCGATCCATTTAAAGCGCTCTCACAGTTTGTACCACTAAGAAACACTTCTCGATCCCCACTCTGGCATCGAAATCTGTATGGTAATTCCCAAGATTCCTTAATGTATTCCTGACCCATCTTCATATTTGCCTGCCTGCTTTTGTTCAAGGCAATACTGAAACTGAAAAGTAGTGACCGGTAGAGAATTGTGGCCACAGATTAGCCATTCTGTGTATGGTGATTCTGCCACTTTGAACGGTAATCTATTCAGTTTTTCGATACTCAGCATTGTATATTTATCTCCCCTCTGTGCCATTTCTATATATTTATCTCCCCTCTGTGCCATTTCTATTTGTTTATCTGTTAGATTGTATTCAGAAAACAGAGACGTACTGTTGATGAAACGACAAGGCACATAGCCTGCACACAAAGATTGTAGCGTCCAGCTTAATAACATAATAGAACGTGTTGTAATATGGCCAAATCTTGTTCTAGTATGTCTATCGCAGAAGATACAATGTTGCCTAAGGAATATATCCTCGCGGTCAGTGTTGTTAACCCATTGTCTACCACATCTAGAGATTTGTCTAAATTAATACGGTCTATTTCCTGTATTCTCTCTTCTGCCTCTGGTTGGGATATTTTTCAAATTTCATTGTAGACAGCATAAATGCCAGCATATATGAAACGTTTTTGGCGTGTTTTCCTGGGACTTGAAAAAAAAGTGATGTTTCACCTCAGTGAGTGTTTAGGTTTCTAGCCAATTAAGGCACAACTTCCCAACACTGTATGACATCACTACCCCTGGATGTTGTCTCTGTACATAACGCGGATCTGGCTTATGGATACTAAACCCTTTGGGTTTTACCCACAAATCGTTCCTGACAACCATTGGTGTCTGTGGGCCAAATCAACAATTTCTTCCAATCTGGATCTGTTGTATGATGTCATCTAATATAACCCCTTCTTGTGATGTTCCATTACCCTCGGTGTATGATGGTGTTGGCAGCTGAGATGTGTTAAAATCTTTATTCTTGGCTAGTCACGGTCTCGTTCAAAAATATGATCTGCTGAGGAATGAGGCATGCTCATAATAAAGCTTCTGTTCCCTGAAATTGCCATTCTCTAGTACCCCATACTGATTTTAAGTATCTGGGGTCTTTCCATTAGTCGTAAGCGTGTTCATACAACTGGACAATAAAGGACGCAGAGTAAATCTGTTTGGTGTTTACCATGTTTCTGTGCTGATGTTAGTGCAACCTAATAATAGTATGAGGCTGAGTCAGACATATTAAACCCTGAAAAATAAGGAAACTTTTTTGCAAACTTTTTGAACTGCCTTTTGGCGGTGTTGGACAATGTTCCCACTGATGGTATGTGAACACATTTTTAGGATTAGCAGATTCATGCAAAAAATGATGACCATAATGCTGATAACAATACATTGATTCATAATCTGATGTGCCTTGAAATGTTTCAAAACTAGAAAACGCAACAGATTTTTGTAAATTAGACAACCCGTGATTTACAGTTTCAAAATCCCAAAAATCTGAAAATGTACTTTAGGTAATGATATCACCCAATGATATTTTAAATAAATGTGGAATTTTTACAAATTTCCGTCGGGCCAAATATATTGAAATCAACCTTGTCCCAAACTATACCATCCGGTACAGGAACTGCTGTAATGTTCACTGATGACAAGTCTCTTTGTTCCAGATGAGATGATTGATGTGGTCTTAAAATTATATTCACTTTTTGGGCTGCAGAGCTTTGCCGAATGCATTGTCCACTAATAAGCATTCTAAAGACTTATCACTAAGCCTACCCAGAAAAGAATCCCAGAAGTTACCATAGTTCTACACATTGTGATACCAGGTAAGGTTTTCTAAGAAAGGTCAGAAAGTCTTTAACTTGCTGCTTGCGTGATTTATGGGCTAGCGTCGTTTCGGGTTCACTTGGATCCAAAGAAAACGTATCAAAGTTTATGAAGTAGCCAGAAGCAGTTCGATCAGTTGTTGGAATTGCATCAGGATTTGTTGAAATCGTTCTTTGCTCTTCTCGAGGCATGTTGACATAGACGTCTATATTTGGTTGAAAAGCAGCTTGTGCATTATTTGGAGATCCATTTTGAAGATGAATTTCAGGTTCAAGCGGAACGAGTCAGAATGTAATGTGCCAATTGCATATGTCCCCATGAGGACTCGCAAATCTTTTATAACAGTTCAAGCGTCAGCTGAGCGCTGGAGCCACACCCAGAGGAACCTCAAGCAGGAATCCACTGCCACCATTATATATTTTTTAGCCCCATCTCTTTTTAAGGGGCCGCATTGGTCTAGCTAGACAGACGCTAGTGGTTTGTTAGCTATTAACAACAGTGTCTGCACTGGACGTTTTACGGTGGAACCCTTCATCTGCTGGCAGATGTCGCATTTCAAGACATAGTCTTTAGTCTGCTTTGTTAGACCAGGCCACCAATAGCGTTGTTTCAACAAAGAAACAGTCACCGAAACTGCAGCCTGTGCAGAACCTATCCCTTTGTGTGCTGCTAGAATTAAACCTAACCTACGATCCATGTTTGGAATTACTCTAGCCACCACTCCAGGAATCTGAGCAAATGGAATATTATTGGCATCTAACTTGTAGGAGTACTTGAGTGGAAATCTGTTTGGTACTGCACAGCTGTTTTTGCTTGAAGCTATAACAGTCACCATAATCTCACAGTCTATTTTCCTTTTAGAACGAGTGATTGTAGTTACGGAAGCCATACGTACAGCCCCCTTTGTGGCTTCATCAGCCAATTAATTCCCTTCAACGTGAACGCCATCAGGCTGATGACTAAGTATATTTATCCCGTGAGCCCTTGGTAGTTCCAATTTAAACTTCACTACCTGTTCCCATAGTGTTTTATGCTAAATTGTGCCACGTTTTGCGTCGTTGAACCCGTTTTGAAGCCAGTATTGCAAGTATTCATTATATGACTCCACAAGAGGAAAAGTAATCGCACACAATTAGTGTGGGGAATTCTCGATCTATATTTACAAGTGCCAGTACCAGTACTTTTAACTCTGCCAACTGTGCCATGCAGTCTCCTAGAGATTGCGTTTTAGTGCAACTCGGATGGAACTTTTCATCCCGCATGTGACCTTTAATGATTGCACATGCTGTGCTGTATTGTTGCTTACCCCCTATGGCTGGTTGAGCAGATCCATCAGCGTAAATGATATAATCATACTGATCTAGAGGCATTATCTCATTAGGTAGAGGATATTCTTGTTCGTATTGCAGGAATGCTTGTGTCTTTAAATTTGGGTTGTACCTGTATTCTACATCTGTTGCAGTAAGAGAATTAGTCCATTGTAGCCATCTTGAATGTAAGGCTTTAGAATTAGGAACGATTGCTTTTGTTGCAGCCTCTAAGGCTGGAACTGGAGTAACTACTATTATTCGTTTTCCCTGAGCCAGTGCTCATTCTCTTACAACAACAGTCTGTACCACTGTCAGAATCTTTTCAGTAGATGCGAAGCGCGTTTCAGCATTTATGTACAAATGTGACTTGTATGCAATCGGTACTGTTTAACCTTCATTATATGTTAGATAGGTGTACCCAGATTGATCTGCAATTATACGAATCACCGGTTGCGTACGTTTACACATGTCTGTAAGTGTTTGGAAGCTATCATATCAGCTTGTAAGGAACAAAGTGTATCTGTGTGTTCCTGTGTTCAATTTCTCGCTGAGAAATCAGGTTTCATTAAGTCGTAGAAAGATTTGACTCTTTCTGCGTAATCCAAAATGTATGTTCAACCAAAATTTAGGAATCCCAGTATTGATTGTAGATTTTTTAATGATCTTGGAGGTTGGAGCAGCACGTATTTTTCTAAAAAATTGGCTGCCAGGCATTTTCCTGTACTTGAAATCTTATTTCCTAAAAATAGGACACTGAGGTAGGCGATTTTAGATTTTTTAAAGTTAAATTTGTAGTCCTCAGATGAAAATTCCCCAAATTATGGAATTTACTCTGTTCAAGTGTTCCTCCAGGTCATCCTCTGTCAGATAAATATCATTCACATAGGACATTGCCTCTTCATCTAATTTCTGAAGTAACTCGGTTACTCTGGCCGAAAACAACCCCTGGGCTGTTCTTATACCCTTTGGGGAAGTCGCCCAAATTGCCCCTGGGACCCTAGAGCCGAGAATGCTGTTAAATACCTGCACTATGTTTTTGCAGAAAAGTCCATTTGAGATATCAAGAGTTGTTTTATATTTTTTCCGCACAATGTTATTCATTAATGCAGCATTGTGTGCATTTTGGACTGCAAATGTTTTAGTGCAAGTGTTTAAATGTCTGTAATCTAAAACTAGACAATATGTATTATCGAGTTTCATGACTAGAAACAAAGGATTGTTCATTTGAGAGATGCAAGTTTCAATCACCCCTTGGTATTCAAGTTGATCTAAGATCTCCCTGACCTGTTTTGTAGCTTCTTGTTGTATTGGATACTGCTTCTGTGCAGTTGAAACTTTTTTAAAGGAATTATGTAATGGGTTGAATCCTCATCCCAATGTGGTTCTTGTATAATACTGGAGCCAGGGCTACCGCCCACTCCTGCGCATATGTGTGCTACAAATGCCTGGGAATATGGTTTGAGAATGCCAGCATAATTACAGTTTCTCCTTTAGGGCAATCCATGACGAATGCTGGCGGCCTATCTCGTTCACCTAACAAAATGTCATAGCCAAATGTTAGGTTCTCCCAAATGAGACCTCTTACTTTCCTACTCTTGTCCCCCTCCATTTGGAGCGTTGTTTCATATACTTTATGCGGGACACTCACTCTAGTATCAGGTGTTTCCACAGTGATCTAATCATTCAAGTCTGCTGTCACCAGAAATTCCATCAGGTTCTGGTGAGCTATTGTTACTTTTGCTGCATTGTCTAGCTTTGTCAGAGCCCATTACCTTTTCATTAGTCGAGTTCTCAGAATTCTGGGCATATCTGCTCTTTAGACCTGCAACCTTTTTCTTTTTGAACTGTGGCTTTTGCTTTAGCTTTTCTTCTTTCTTAGAAGTGTCATCTTGAGCGTGCTGCTTGTCTCTAGACTTTGTACGCTCTTCTTATATTTCTGACCCTCTTTCCCTCTCTGAGTTTTTCGATGAACTCTGAAAAGAACGAGAGGAACGTGTATCAGTATCCTGATAGCTGTCAGATTTCCTAATATTATCCCTATTCCTGAGATTATGCCTCTTTTCAGAGGGCTCCTATGGAGAAGATCTACCTCGGGATTGAGATCTGTTTCTTTTAAATGTTTGTTGCTTTTTATTCTCCCACTTCTTTTTACAAGAAGCAGGTGTCTGGTTGGTAGTGTCCTTTTCATAACGGCCCACTAGTTGTGGGTTTAAAGCTTTCCCACCCAAACTGTCTCTGCCTAACCCTGCATACGCAGTTTCAATTATTTTTGGTAGTTAGTTTTCCTGTTCTAAAGGCCTGAACTCCCTTAGGCGTTGGCAGATTGCCACTGAAGATACTCCCCCTTTAATATTAGCTAGTATTATGGCTGATACCTGGGCATATTTACCTAGTAACTTCCTCCCTAAGTTCAAAACAGGCTGAGCTCCGTACTCGCTTTGTATTTGTCTCAATACGTCGGGTATTACTGCTAATGAAGGTATACCATGAGTTCTGGTATAAATGGCAGCAAAGACTGTACCCCAACTGGTAAAATCTTCTACTTGTGGTGTTATCCCCATTGGCAAGTAGATTGTCAGCATTCTGTGTGTTTCATACAGGGTAGTATTCGGGAATACTGCCATGAGCTGTGTTATTTTCTGAGCTACCCAGAATGTCATTTGTTCGCGTTTTGTGGGCCTTTTGCCCATCACAGGGTGTAATGTTTGTGGCGTGATTTTAGTTGCTATACCCTGAGATTGAGTTCCATTTGTTGCAACTGTGGTTGGTTGGACTGTGAATGTCCTCATGACGAATTGCATCATGTTTCTATAGATTTTAATTAAATCTTTGTGTTGTCTGAGTAAGTATCCTGGTGGCATTGTTTCAATGTCAGGATGTGGTGTGCAGGCCGCAATATCGGCCATGTTGACCCTTCTCCTCCGAGTGGGCCTAATCTTCCTCTTCCTCTTATGTGGGGTAGGGTGCCTTTAAACGAGTATACATTTTCCTGGTACGTGAATGGAATCTCTGTCATCGAAGCAACCATATTCCACTGGTGCCTCTCCTTCTGTGTAAGAGTGAAATGTCTGTGTTCTTGCATCTGCTGCTGGGAATATAGCCCACAAATAAAACACCTCTGTCTTGTTGGACTTGTGTGCCTCAATCACAAAAGCTACTCACCCCCCCCTAGCAGATAAACCATTTCCTAACAGTTTCAGGGTAACCGTATGTCTGAAATTTGGTGCAATCAGAATTGAGTCTGTATCTTCTTCTCCTGTTGAGAGGTGCAGATCCACTACTGGGTTATCTCTGTCCTCAGTAATTTCTGTAAAGAAGAAGTTTGTGCAAGGGAACCTAGATAAGGCTTTAATGCATAATTTTAGGTACACTGTGTCCTTCAAGCTTGATTAACAACAGTCAATAAATAGGATTTTTCGCCTACTCAGCTGTGGCGGAGTTTGTGCCCACCCACTCCCACGTCTCCGGTGTTTTGTGAGTAGGGGTCTCTTAGAATAGCACGACTGAACTACTCAGATTCCACTCTTAAATAAGTACCCAGCCTGCATTGGCGGCGCCATGTTGTGTAGTTCCTATATACCCTATACAGGATCTGCGCGTTCGGATAACATAAACTGTGGGTTTGGTGGCAGACTGGTTCTGGGCACCCCCACTGTATACGTTAGCCTGTTTGCATTATTTAGCTCACAGTACTACTAGAATCTCCTCTTATAGGGGAGAGAATAGTTTCTGGCAGCCTCAGAACATGCCAACCCCGATCCCCCAGGATCGTAGAAACATGCTACTTTTTGCTCAGTTACTGGTGCTCACTTAGTTTGTATCAGAGATACCCAGAATAAACAGTCTGGGCGTTTCAATAAGTATTTATTGAACAGTTGTTATTCTCATGTAAAATAGATATGCTGTAACAACCATCAGACAGTAGCATAGATATATGGTTAGCAGTACTACAAAAGTAAAGGGATGGTACAGTTCTATCATTTTGCAGTAATAATGAATACATACAAGAACATAAAACACATAAATTGCGTACTCCTACGATGCCTCCCTGACTAGATGTACCTAGCATCTGTGTAGGTGTTATGCCAAGAATCCCTCTTACGGTCAAGTCAATCCCCATTACCTGAGAGTTAGAGAATGTGGGACCCCGTCCTGGTCTCGAGTTGAACACCCCGCGTCGGAAGTTAGACTACTGCTAGCTGGAGCATCTACATGCAGGAACCTCAGCGTCTCTGGTCATTGTGTCCGCTGGGAAGTCACGGTCTCTTCAGGGGTCCTACCTTGCTGTGTTACTGTGCCGGCCTTAAGGATGACGCTGGGCTTGAACTTTAACATAGATATTATACAGAAGATGTTCATCCTGCTGTGAGTCCTGCTGTGCTTCCAAGAAGCCTCATGCATAATGTATGAGTATTGAATCAGGGAAAAACCTGCATTATGAATGCAGTGTTTTATCTAGGTAAAAGGTCAGTCCCTATGAACCATTATGTATGTTATGTAGGGAAGGATATAGGTGAAAGGTTACAGTGTTACCTGCACCTATATAGGGTACCTATATGGAATATAACGGGGGAGAAGTACTGCAATGCCACACCCAAACTTCCCACAGCTTCTTTGTAAGCCGTGAGCGAAATGCAGGGCTACGGTCGGCAAGTAATGTACCAGTTGTGTATGTCCCTATGAAGATTCAAAATACTTTATAACAGTTCGGGCGTCAGCCGAGCACTGAGGCCAAACCCACAGGAATCTAGAGCATGAATCCACGCCACCAAGATGTACTTGTAAGTCCTGTCAGATTGTAAGGGGCTGCAGTGGTCCAAATAGACACATGCGAGGGGACTGTCATATCAGTAGTGGTGATTAAGGTGGGTGTGCTATGGTGGAACCTTTCGTCTACAGATGTTGCACTTAAGGACAAAAACTCTTGGTCTGTTTAGCAAGACTTAGTGACCAATAATACTGCTTCAGTAGTGAAACAGTTGCAGCGATACCTGCGTGTGCTGAACCCAGAACCTCGCGAGCAGCTAGAATTAATCCTAATATGTGATCCATGTTTGGTATTACTCTATCCGCCACTCCTGGAATTTGAGCATACAGAATGTTTTACGCATCTAACTTGTAGGAGTACTTGAGTGGAAAACTTATTTGGCAAAGCTGATCTATTGCATGTGGTGCTTACAGCTATCATTATTTATTTGAGTTATTGCAGCAACAACAGCAGTTTGCACTGTCGCCTTGGCCCCTTCATCAGCCAATGAATTCCCTTTAATGTGCATGATATCACGCTGATGATTCAATGTGTGAATTAATGAAGCAAAGTCAAGCGCACACAACCGGTGTTTGTTGATTTGTAGTAACCATATTAGTCGTGATGGATAAAATTGCAAACAAATGTTTTTTTTGGAGTGTGTTTTTAATAGTATGGTGAGTGATTCTCCTGATTATAAGGAAGACTTTTCGAACAAGAAACCAGCCGACACGTGTTACGTCAATTCGGGGTAAACCCGTGAATCTTCAGGGCTGAGGACAAAAAAGGTGTAATGGCGTGAACAAGGAAAGATACAATGGTTAGAGTAAGGAACACTAAGTTGGGACCAGTGGGGAAGCTAGGAGGGTGTGGAGAGAAAAACAACCAGGTGGGAACATGGAGACCTAAGGGTATGTACAACGGCGACGCAGGAGTGTTCCTGTCGGATAGACAGGGCACCAAGGTGAACAAAAAATATACACAGGTGAGTGCTGTTGGTGTGGTGTGAGCTGCTCAGAAGGAAGATAATGCACAAATTACAAGATTGCGAATGCAGCGACGCAAGGTTCACATGGTGTGTGTCATGTGAAGTACATAAGGGGAGAGCATATGTAAAAGTGCATATACATCAGTACTACACGTACGGAAATCACAACCTGTAAGGAAGAAGGAAAAAATGAACAGGAAACCCAATAGGGGACAAAAGTTGTGATAAGTGGAGTGAGTGAGTGTATCGTCATTGGAGGTGAAAACAGTATGACATGAGAGCATAACCATGAATAAGGTCTAGTTGGAAAGTGAACTCTCTTAGCCTGTCAGGCCGGGGAAGTACCTTGGGAGACGAAAAGGAAAAGTAGTCCATTCCTATTTCAAAAAGACGTGTATGTACCAGTAACGGGCTCTTAATGCAGTACATTGGGAGAGAAAACAACTATCACAAATTTAAAATGGAAAGGCATAATAGATAGCTGAGTGGAACATTTCTGTTCAGTGCATAATGCGCTATTGGATCGGTACCTTGGGAGATAAAAATGCTAACATGATTTTGTTCCGTAATGTAAATAGCATTTGGCGTGGTGGGGGGGAAAAAATTTTTTTTTGAAAATATACATCCTAATATGTCCCGGGTTGCTACTGCATTGGTAAAAAATCGAGATGATCATAATTCAGACAATATTAAAAGCGGAAAAAGAAAACACAATGAAAAACTCAATGAAAACACACAACGGAGATTCACGAAACTGTCAACAAAAAAAGTTTAGGTACAGCATATCAGAGATGACTAGACATGTATCTGACGCAGGTCTCGCAAAATATGCGGCAATGTTGGGTGTGTTAGTTAGGCTCTAGTGTGGTGGTAAATAGACAGAAATAAAAGCGCACAGAGGTTGAAAGTGGCGAGCAGTGTCAAAATGTAAAGGGCGCCAATGCGCTAACGGGGAAAAGTTGCATGCAGCTCAAGCGGCGGGAGGACAGGTCCGTCTCTCGTGTAGATATGGAGAGACACAAAACCTGGGCCAGTGCAGGTAGAGGTTAAAAATCAAGTCCACAGCAGGAGTAAAGCTATGGTGGCGGTAAAGGGGGTCCGTTCTCATAATCTAGAGACGGAAACACCAAGGTGTGTTAGAAACCGGCTGAATTTATATGACAGTAACAGTAATCAGAAAAGGGTGTCGCATACCTGTCGTATGCGGCGTGATCACGGTATCTGTGTGAAAGAGGAATGAAAGGCAGGGTTTAGAAAATGATAGAAAGGGCGCGTGGAATGCTCCGATCTAAGATGGGAAAAGAAACAACAGCACTCACTGGGGGACCAGTGATATTTCCAACCCGGTCCTAATCGGGTATGGGTGGATGATAAGTATTCAATCAAGCACCAATGCGTGCGATGGGCAGTCACCTAATGCGGGTCCGCAGTAGACAAATGAGGCAGCAGGGTATGCTAGCACTCACAAAAGGGCTGAAAAAAGATTAACAGGAGCAAATATCGATATCTAATGGACGGGGAAGGTATGATAAGGTCCTGAAACGTCCGTTATCTGAAGAGCGAGGACAGTCCTACCGTGTAGCCACGAGGAGCGCGATTGCTCTGGGTCGTCGGTTCTCCGGATGCAGGAAACAACGTGTGTACAAAGAATGCGCCTGTTATAGGCCATCACAGGTGACGTGTAACGTTAAGCACCTGTTGTGGCAAAAACACTAGAGCGTAAATGCTGAGAGTAATGCCCAGTGTGAGAGACACTGAAAAAGGACTAGCAGTGGGAAAACGGGAGCCTGGTGTTAGAGAAAGGCCATAGTACAGTGACATGTAAAGGCTGCGCCTGTAATAATGAGACACTAGAGCGAGTAAGCAGCAGACCCCCGATCGAAGTCCAGAGCATAAAAAAGGGACTTATGTTGAAAAACGGGAGCATGGTGGATGGATAAGTGTCCTGAGTGTAACACTAGAACAGATACCACAGATGAGCTTTGATTGTGGAAGGGATGGGGATCTATGTTATTATGTAATCTAGGAGACCACATGTGTGTGACGTTATGTTAGGATTGGCAGCGATTCTTTTATGAATAACACATGTGACAGAAGTTCTGAATACAGGCACATGCTATAAGGTCACAAATGCACGGAATACAGTTACACATGACAATCAGTAGACAGAGGTACAAGGGTACGAAGGATCACTTGGTTCAGGGTCCAAGAAAATAATGAAGTTCATCATCGGTGTTCTGCCCATACTTCAAAGTATGCAAACGCATTATACAGATGGCTTCCTGGCATCTCAGTTTGAGTTCACGATTCCCACCTCTCAAGTGGGCCTCCATAACATCAATCCCATAAAAACTGAATTTCTTGGTAGGGCCTTGCGAGGGGCATGTGGCCATGTGCTTGGCCATTGGATAACGTACATCCTGGATCAAGATAGCACGGGCATGTTCTCTGATGCGTTCCCTCAATGGTCTGATCGAGATGCCAACGTATTGGCTGTGGCAGAGACATTCAACGATGTACCGTGTATCTTGTGTCACATGTTATGTTCATATCGATCTTGAAATCATGATTGTGGAAGCCTCTGAATGTCTTGGTGCCATGGTTGGCCCAGCGGCACATGCTGCGGAAGCCGCATTTGTAGAAACCTTTTGATTTTTTGGTAAGCCAGGATGTTGTCCTAGCAGCGTGTGGCACCGTGGGGCATAGTCTGTTTCGGAAGTTCTTCCCTTTGCGGTAGGTGATTTGTGGTCTATTTGCTATAGCACCTTCAGAGCTTTGTCAGCGAGTAAGATTCCCCAATGTTTGTTGAGGCTTTTCCGCACGGTTGAGCCAATGTCATTGAAGTCCATAATGAGTCTCACAGGTTGGTGTGAGTCCATTGGTTTCTTCTGATTTGTAAGTGTCGATATTCTGTCCATGTGTTGGATTCGGTTCCTGGCTTTTTTCAAAACCTGTTGCTTGTAACCTCTCCTGGAGAAGCGTTCTGTCATGTCATCAATGCACTTGTCAAATTCAGTGTCTTCGCTACAATTTCTCCTTGCACGTACAAACTCTCCATATGGGATGTTGTTGATTTGTTGAGACGGATGAGAGCTCTCCGCATGTAGCACGGCATTGCAGGACGTCTCTTTTCGAAATAGCCGACTGTGCAGAGCGCTGTCCTTGATGTAAAGTTCTACATCCAGAAACGTGACATTAGTGGTGCTGATGTGACTGGTGAACCTCATGTCCATGTGGTTGTTATTGAGATGGTCACAGAAAGCAATTAGAGAGTCATGGGATCCCGACCAGATGAGTAGGTAGTCGTCTATGTAGCGTCCCCAATATACTATGTGGTCAATCCAGGGTTGGCCTTTTTTGCCCCAGATGTATTCTGCCTGCCTCGCTGTACACCTCCATAAATCCAGAAATTGGACTTACTGCAGTCAACAACTGGCTTAACAACAGACCCATCACTCTATTGGAACACACCAAAATGCTCTCAACAATGATGCACATCATACTGATGAATAATTTCTTTCTTTATGAACGCCTCTGGTACAAACAAACCAAAGGAGTGGCCATGGGGTCCAGATTTTCTCCATCTTTTGCGAATCTCTACATGGGAGCACTGGAGGCAGAATACATCTGGGGCAACAAAGGCCAACCCTGGATCGACCACATAGTATTTTGGGGACGCTACATAGACGACTGCCTACTCATCTGGTCGGGATCCCATGACTCTCTAATTGCTTTCTGTGGCCATCTCAATAACAATCACATGGACATGAGGTTCACCAGTCACATCAGCACCACTAATGTCACGTTTCTGGATGTAGAACTTTACATCAAGGACAACGCTCTGCACAGTCGGCTATTTCGAAAAGAAACGTCCTGCAATGCCGTGCTACATGCGGAGTCCTCTCATCCGTCTCACCAAATCAACACCATCCCATATGGAGAGTTCATAGGTGCAAGGAGAAATTGTAGCGAAGACACTGAATTTGACAAGTGCATTGATGACATGACAGAACGCTTCTCCAGGAGAGGTTACAAGCAACAGGTTTTGAAAAAAGCCAGGAACCGAATCCAACACATGGACAGAATATCGACACTTACAAATCAGAAGAAACCAATGGACTCACACCAACCTGTGAGACTCATTATGGACTTCAATGACATTGGCTCAACCATGCGGAAAAGCCTCAACAAACATTGGGGAATCTTACTCGCTGACAAAGCTCTGAAGGTGCTATAGCAAATAGACCACAAATCACCTACCGCAAAGGGAAGAACTTACGAAACAGACTATGCCCCACGGTGCCACGCGCTGCTAGGACAACATCCTGGCTTACCAAAAAATCAAAAGGTTTCTACAACTGCGGCTTCTGCAGCATGTGCCGCTGGGCCAAGCATGGCACCAAGACATTCAGAGGCTTCCACAATCATGATTTGAAGATCGATATGAACATAACATGTTACACAAGATACACGGTGTACATCGTTGAATGTCTCTGCCACAGCCAATACGTTGGCAGCTCGATCAGACCATTGAGGGAACGCATCAGAGAACATGCCCGTGATATCTTGATCCAGGATGTACGTTATCCAATGGCCATGCACATGGCCACATGCCCCTCGCAAGGCCCTACCAAGAAATTCAGTTTTTATGGGATTGATGAGATGGAGGCCCACTTGAGAGGTGGGAATCGTGAACTCAAACTGAGACACCAGGAAGTCATCTGGATCATGCGTTTGCATACTTTGAAGTATGGGCAGAACACCGATGATGAACTTCATTATTTTCTTGGACCCTGAACCAAGTGATCCTTCGTACCCTTGTACCTCTGTCTACTGATTGTCATGTGTAACTGTATTCCGTGCATTTGTGACCTTATAGCATGTGCCTGTATTCAGAACTTCTGTCACATGTGTTATTCATAAAAGAATTGCTGCCAATCCTAACATAACGTCACACACATGTGGTCTCCTAGATTACATAATAACATAGATCCCCATCCCTTCCACAATCAAAGCTCATCTGTGGTATCTGTTCTAGTGTTACACTCAGGACACTTATCCATCCACCATGCTCCCCTTTTTCAACATAAGTCCCTTTTTATGCTCTGGACTTCGATCGGGGGTCTTCTGCTTACTCGCTCTAGTGTCTCATTATTACAGGCGCAGCCTTTACATGTCACTGTACTATGGCCTTTCTCTAACACCAGGCTCTCGTTTTCCCACTGCTAGTCCTTTTTCAGTGTCTCTCACACTGGGCATTACTCTCAGCATTTACGCTCTAGTGTTTTTGCCACACCAGGTGCTTAACGTTACACGTCAACTGTGATGGCCTATAACAGGCGCATTCTTTGTACACACGTTATTTCCCGCATCCGGAGAACCGACGACCCAGAGCAATCGCGCTCCTCGTGGCTACAAGGTAGGACTGTCCTCGCCCTTCAGATAACGGCCGTTTCAGGACCTTATCATACCTTTCCCGTCCATTAGATATTGATATTTGCTCCTGTTAATCTTTTTTCAGCCCTTTTGTGAGTGCTAGCATACCCTGCTGCCTCATTTGCCTACTGCTGACCCGCATTAGGTGGCTGCCCATCGCACGCATTGGTGCTTGATTGAATACTTATCATCCACTCATACCCGATTAGGACCGGGTTGGAAATATCACTGGTCCCCCGGAGAGTGCTGTTGTTTCCTTTCCCATCTTAGATCGGAGCATTCCACGCGCCCTTTCTATCATTTTCTAAACCCTGCCTTTTATTCCTCTTTCACACAGATACCGTGATCACGCCGCATACGACAGGTATGCGACACCCTTTTCTGATTACTGTTACTGTCATATAAATTCAGCCGGTTTCTAACACACCTTGGTGTTTCCGTCTCTAGATTATGAGAACGGACACCCTTTACCGCCACCGTAGCTTTACTCCTGCTGTGGACTTGATTTTTAACCTCTACCTGCACTGGCCCATGTTTTGTGTCTCTCTATATCTACACGAGAGACGGACCTATCCCACCGCCACTTGAGCTGCATGCAACTTTTCCCCGTTAGCGCATTGGCGCCCTTTACATTTTGACACCGCGCGCCACTCACAACCTCTGCGCGCTTTTATTTCTGTCTATTCACCACCACACTAGAGCCTAACTAACACACCCAACTTTGCCGCATATTTTGCGAGACCCGCGTCCGATACATGTCTAGTCATCTCTGATATGCTGTACCTAAACATTTTTTTGTTAACAGTTTCGTGAATCTCCGTTGTGTGTTTTCATTGAGTTTTTCATTGTGTTTTCTTTTTCAGCTTTTAATATTGTCTGAATTATGTCCATCTCGATTTTTTACCAATGCAGTAGCAACCCGGGACATATTAGAATGTATATTTTCAAACTTGTTTTTTTTTTTCCCCCCACCACGCCAAATGCCATTTACATTACGGAACAGGATCATGTTAGCATTTTTATCTCCCAAGGTACCGATCCAATAGCGCATTATGCACTGAACAGAAATGTTCCACTCAGCTATCTATTATGCCTTTCCATTTTAAATTTGTGATAGTTGTTTTCTCTCCCAATGTACTGCATTAAGAGCCTGTTACTGGTACATACACGTCTTTTTGAAATAGGAATGGACTACTTTTCCTTTTTGTCTCCCAAGGTACTTCACCGGCCTGACAGGCTAAGAGAGTTCACTTTCCATCTAGACTTTATTCATGGTTATGCTCTCATGTCATACTGTTTTCACCTCCAATGACGATACACTCACTCACTCCACTTATCACCACTTTTGTCCCCTATTAGGTTTCCTGTTCATTTTTTCCTTCTTCCTTACAGGTTGCGATTTCCGTACGTGTAGTACTGATGTATATGCACTTTTACGTATGCTCTCACCTTATGTACTTCACATGACACACACCATGTGAACCTTGCGTCGCTGCGTTCGTAATCTTGTAATTTGTGCATTATCTTTCTGCTGAGCAGCTCACCACCACACCAACAGCACTCACCTGTGTATATTTTTTGTTCACCTTGGTGCCCTGTCTCTCCGACAGGAACACTCCTGCGTCGCCGTTGCACATACCCTTAGGTCTCCACGTTCCCACCTGGTTGTTTGTCTCTCCACACCCTCCTAGCTTCCCCACTGGTCCCCACTTAGTGTTCTTTACTCTAACCATTGTATCTTCCCTTGTTCACGCCATTACACCTTTTTTGTTCCCAGCCCTGAAGAGTCACGGGTTTACCCCGAATTGACGAAACACGTGTCGGCTGGTTTCTTGTTAGAAAAGTCTTCCTTATAATCAGGAGAATCACTCACCAAACTATTAAAAACACATTCCAAAAAAACATTTGTTTACAATTTTGTCCATCACGACTAATATGATTACTACAAATCAACAAACACCGGTTGTGTGCGCTTGACTTTTGCTTCATTGTTTCAGAAGGGTAAGCTCCACTAACCCTTCCTTTCTCAGAGACCAGGGTTTTCTCTGACCAAGAAGCACCAACCACCCTGACATCCTCTAACCATACCTTCCACTACCTGTAGAGCGCCATCCAATATCTGAACACTCAAGTAACCCTTCGCTGAACTCACAATGTGTGAATTACATGAGCCTGTGACAAGCATTCTTTCAGCTTCTCCTCCTGTTCCCAAAGTAGCTCTCTATTGTGCAACCTTTGGAATCTTTAAACCCATTCTGGCACCAATAGTGAAGATATTCATTGTATGACTGAACACAATAAAACTAATCACACACAATGAATGTGGGGAATTCCCGATCCATATTTTGTAATGCCAGTATAGGGGCTTTTAGCTCTGCCAGCTGTGCGGTACAGTCCCTTAGGGATTGCGTGTGCACTTTATCAGGTCAGAACTTTCCATCATGCAGCGCCCTTCACGATTTCACAAGCCACGGAGTATTGCTGTTTACTTCCTATGGCGGGCCAAGCAGATCCGTCAGTATAAATAATCCATTCATGCTCATCGATGTTCAGTATAGATTTTTCCCACTGGCTCGGGCGCATTCATATAAAATTGGTCCTG
Source organism: Lissotriton helveticus (assembly GCF_964261635.1). Classification (NCBI taxonomy): domain Eukaryota; kingdom Metazoa; phylum Chordata; class Amphibia; order Caudata; family Salamandridae; genus Lissotriton; species Lissotriton helveticus. The sequence goes on along the minus strand of NC_136072.1, from coordinate 359,713,499 downwards.
GAAATGTACAGGGCTAAGTGCATCCCACTAGTGATCTACGGTAGTGGAATATGGGGAATTGGCCTAGTTGCCCCAATTCAATTAGCCGAAAACACAGTGTTAAGGGGCCTTCTGGGGATTCCACATAGTGTTCCTTATGAAATTGTCCATGAAGAACTAGGCTTTGATTACATTATTACCAGCACCATCTTTGCCTGTTAAAATTTTGGCCCTGAATTTGGCTAAAAGGGGAAAGTGATCTTTGTGTTTTGTGGGGCAGAAACACAAAGTTTGCAGTATGGGTAAAAACTTTGGTAAATGGCCACTCTGAAGCCCTAAAAGTGTTTTTTAACTTCAGGAAGCCATAAAAACAACATAATACTTCCAAAGGTCATCATCACATAATGCTTCCAACTGTCAAAGGTCAACATGTTTGGAAGTAATGAATTTACTTGATCTGAAGCAATAAAAAGTGTTTATTCACTCCAGGAAGTCATACAAACAACACAATACTTCCAAGGTCAAAGGGTCAAATAAAGCTGTCAATGGTCAACATATTTGGAAATGATCAATGAATTCAATCTGAAACAATAAAAAGTGTTTATTCACAGAAGGACCTCAAAAAAACAACACCATACTTCCAAAGGTCAAGTGTCGAATAACACTTCCAAAGGTCAACCTATTTGGAAATGGTCAATTTACTCAATCTGAAACCTTAAAACATGTTTATTCACTCCAGGAGGCCACAAAAATAACACAATACTTCCAAAGGTCAAACATTGCCTATCTTTCAGCTATTCCTCACTTTAGGATGTCGACAACCACTTTTTGGCAGGTTCAAAGTGATTCTCGTATTTTCTTGGGTGGGAACAGAAAGTTTCCAGTATGGGTGAGAACTTTGGGAATTGTCAATTTGTAGGCTCTGAAGCCCTAAAAAGTGTTTATTGACTTGAAGTCATAAAAACAACACACTACCTCCAAAGGTCAAGGGTCAAATAATGCATTCAAAGGTCACCCTGCATGGTAATTGGAAATTTACTCGATCTGAACCCTTAAAAAGTGTTTACTTTTGGGCATTTTCAAAGTGATTTTCGTGTTTTCTGGGGCTAAAGCACAAAGTTTGCAATATGGGTAAAAACTTTGGGAAATGGTCAATATGGCGGCTCCGAAGCCCTAAAAAGTGTTTATTGACTTCAGGAAGTCATTAAAACAACGTAATACTTCCAAAGGTCACATAATGCCTCCTAAGATCACATAATGCTTCCAAAGGTCAACGTCTTTGGAAATGGTCAATTTAATTTACCTGAAGCCTTAAAAGGTGTTTTTTTCACTCCAGGAAGTCATAAAAACAACACAATTCTTCCAAAGATCCACAATTGTCTATCTTTCAGCTATTTCTCACTTTAGTATGTGGACTATCACTTTTGGGCATGTTCAAACTGATTTTCATGTTTTTTATGGTGGAAACACAAAGTTTGCAGTATGGGTAAACACTTTGGGAAATTGTCAACTTGGTGGCTTGGTAGCCCTAAAAACTGTTTGACTTCAGGAAGTCATAAAAACAACATAAAACTTCCAAAGGGCAAGGGTCAGATAATGCTTCCAAAGGTCAAACATCAAAGGTCACCATGCTTGGAAATGATCAATTTACTCAATGTGAAGCCATAACAATGTGTTTATTCTCTCCAGGAAGTCATCAAAACAACACAAGACTTTCAAAGGTTACATAATTCTTCCAAAAGTCAACATGTTTGGAAATGGTCAATTTACTCGATCTGAAGCCTTAAAAAGTGTTCACTTTTGGGTATGTTCATAGTGATTTTCGCGTTTTCTGGGTGGAAAAACAAAGTTTGCAGTATGGGTAAAAACTTTGGGAAATGGTCAGTTGGTTGGCTCTGAAGCCCTGAAAAGTGTTTATTGACTTCAGGAAGTCATAAACCCAGCATAATACTTCCAAAGGGCAAGGGTCGAATAATGCTTGCAAAGGTCAGCCTGTTTGGATGTAGTCAATTTACTTGATCTGAAGCCTTAAAAAGGGTTAACTTTTGGGCATATTCAAAGTGATTTTCATTTTTTCTTTTGTGGAAACAGAAAGCTTACGGTATGGGTCAAAACTTTGGGAATTGGGGCGTGGCTTAGCGGGCGAAGATGGTGGACGTAGCCTGTTAGAGCTCCCACCGGCCCGACACTAACTTCCTCAATTATCCTGGCTCCCGGACCCGATCTGCAGCCTACGATCGTTGATACGGTAGCGGACGGCGGGGGGTGCCTTCCGGTGCAGAGAGCGGAGCTCCCGGCCCCCCTGGAGTGGAGATAGCGGCGGCGGCGGTCTGAGGCCTAGTCCCGGCGCGCGCAGCCGGGGCCTCGATTTTAGTGACTCCCAGACGGGCGGTCCTGGCATGGGCCCGCAGCTTCAACTTTTGGTGCTGACTTGGGGCATCAGTGCGGAGCGGAGAGTGAAAGTCCCGCTGTGCCCCTTGCTATCTGGTGTGGCTGCCCGAGCTGTGGGGACGTCGGAGGGGAGCTGCAGCCTGCGCGGCGATCCAGAGACCGGGGCCCCGAGTTTAGCGGTCCCTGGCTGTTGGTGGTGGTGCCCGGAAACGGCCCGGTCGGCGAGGCGGGCGGCCCTGCCTGATGTCCTGGACGTAATGCTGGTGTGCTAGCTGGGATCCCTAACCGGTGGCCGACTTGGAGCTCCTACAGGTGTGGCGCCCGAGACCCGAGAGTGCCAGAGAGCAGTGGCAGCAGTGGCGCAGCAAGAGAAGTGAGTGCCCCGGGGGCCCCCGTGTGTGTAAACAAAGGGCTACGGGGCCGCGGCGGACAGCTGGCGTACTGGCGGACTGCCTCAGGAGTCTAGACTGTGGAGTCGAGGGGCCCCTGCAGTACGAGGCTTGAGTCCGGCCGGGTGGGGGTCTGGAGTGGTACCCGGAGGCCCCTTGAAGAGCCTAAACGCGGCCGAGCACATAGTACCTTGGACATGACCAGAGGTGGAGGGGGCAGTGGGCCCGCCAAACAGGGGCCCATTGACAAATACACTGGGCCGAGTGGCGGTACCGGAGCATCTGGAGGAGGCTAGGGCACGGGGCCGGACAACGCGGCGCTCATGGCGGCGATAACCCAATCCAGGGACATGCTTGATGCCAAGATAGGAGCAGTTGGGGCCGATGTGACTTTGCTGCGTCAGGACCTTTGCAACGCAGTGACTCGCATCACAGAGGCGGAATCCAGACTTTCGAGTGTGGAAGACGATGTGGGGACCTTAAAGCAGAAAGTGGCCGCGATGGAGAAAATTCAGAGGGGCCTTGCGCTCCGGGTGGAGGATGACGAAGGGTGGGCGCGCAGAAATAACCTCCGCTTCGTGGGATTTCTCGAAGGATGCGAGAAGGGGAATATGGAACACTTTTTGTCCCAGTGGTTGGAGAGCTGGCTCCCCCCGGATGCACTGTCACGCTGTTTTATGATAGAGCGTGCACATAGACCCTGACGCAGAAACCGCCCGCCGGGGAGCGGCCCCGACCGGTGATTGCTAAGATTTTGAACTTCCATGACAGAGACACCATCTTACGAGAGGCGAGGGCAAAAGACTCTGTTATGTTCGAGAACCAGAGAATCAGGATCTTTCCGGAATATACTAAGACGGTGCAGCAGCAACGACATTCTTTCATAGCGGCCAAGGCGAAACTGCAAGGTCTGAAGCTCCAATATTCTTTACTTTATCCGGCCCGCCTACGGGTGATATTCCAGTCTTGAACACACTTCTTTGATACCCCAGAGGAGGTCTTCAAGTGGACTGATGAGACGGTGAGGGTCTGGCCACATGCCCAACCGGGCCTGAACCCGGGTTCATCCAGGGGTTCATCTCAGGAGCGCGGCGACCAAAGTGTCCGGGGTAAGAGGCACAGGAGATCTAGATCGCGGAAGCGCTCCTCTTCTCGCAGTGGGACACAAGAGGGGGCGCCTGCGGACTCGGACCACTCCGGAAAGGAACATTGAAGGACATCGGAGTGCGAGGTGGCCTGCTGATGTCGTGGACTCCGGCTGAGAGTGGTCGGTTGGATGTGCCCTGCTGCTCGGATGGATGAGGACTGAGTACTTTGATGCTGTTCGCTCTACATATTGGTGACTGTTTGCCTCCTACGTGGGTGGGTGTTGGAAGGGGGGGGTTCTTCTTGGTTGAGTGGGTAGTTGGGATCCATTGGTATGGGTGGTCTTGGGCGCTCTATTTTGGGCCCGAGGTCGCCCATGCCGCGACAGATACTTCTGTGTTCTATGAGGTATAGGGGTGGGGGGCGGGGGATGGGGGACAGGAAGTTGAGGGGATGTTCTGGAGGGGTACAGGTGGGGGGGTTGAGGGAGGTTGGTGGGATGTGCACGTGATTTCTAATGCCTTGCCAGTACTGGTGTTGTGTATTCAGACCTGCTGCTGGGTGCTCTTGCTTTGTGTTCCCTGGGATCATGGCTGACGCATTAACTCTGGGGCCCCCTAGGGCGTCCATGCGCATATTGAGCTGGAATGTTAGGGGAATGTTGGATAAAGTTAAGAGGGGTGCCGTCCTGCGATGGGGAAAGAGGGAAGGGGCAGATGTACTACTACTACAAGAAACGCATATGATGGGGACGAAAGTACTTAGTCTGCAGCGATTTGGCTATCAGCAGTATTTTCATGCTGGCTTTTCCAGTGGCTCCAGGGGGTTGCCATCTTGGTCCATCGACGGTTGGCTTACGTTCATGAGAGGCAGTGGCTGGACCCGCAGGGTCGGTATATTTTTGTGAAGGGGATGGTGGGTATGGAACCTGTTGTGTTTGGGAGTGTATATGCCCCTCCCCCGTTGCAGTGGTCCCTAGCTGAGAGGCTGTTTGCGGTGTGGGCGGAAATCCCGGAGTCCCTGGCAGTGATGGGAGGAGATTGGAATGATGTGCTGGATGCGAGTGTGGACCGTCGGAGGCTGCAGGAGACACTGACAGTTGCTACCCCTACCCGGTTGAGTGCGATGATAGAAGGGCTGGGCTGGGTAGATGCTTGGTGACATTTGCATGCTGCGGGCCGAAAGTATACCTATGTTTCAGCTGTGCATGGCTCCTTTTCGCGACTGGATTGTGTGTTTGTGCCCTGTGCGTATTTGAGTAGAGTGCAAGGGTCAGTTATCCTGCCTAGGGGGTTGTCCGACCATTCCCCAGTGGCCGTAGATATTGAACCGTTTCGGTGGCGAATGTCCTCATGGCATCTTCAGCAGGCTGATTATATACATCATATGCAGGGGGCGATAGCCCACTATTGGCAGGAGAACTTTGGCGCGGATACGGATGTGACAATCGTCTGGGAGGCCATGAAGACCACGTTGCGGGGAGTGGACATTGCGTGGTGTGTGGCGGCACGTCGTCGACGCAAGGAGGCCATAGTTGCAGCCGCGGTGCGCGTGGAGGTCCTTGAGCGGCGGTGCCAGGGGGAAGGGGACGGCATGGCGGTGTGGCTACTCCTACAGGCGCAACAGTCCTATGCGTCCGTACTGTTAGATGAGGCCCGACAGGCATGCCTGGCCACGCGAAGTGGGATCTACCAGTGTGGAGACAAGTCATGTACTATGCTCCATAGGCTGTGTTAGAATACCCTGCAGCCGATTACACTGCCGGGACTCACTGATAGTGCTGGCGTCACGGTCACAGACCCGGTGGAGCTGGCGGCTAGCTTTGCTCGATATTATGCGGAACAATATGCGCCGCAAGATTACCTCCCAGTCGATGCGGTTGATACGTTTATTGCTGATCTGCCCCCGAGGGCCGTCTCCGATGAGACGTGTGCGGCATTGGACCTCCTCCTTACAGTGGAGGAGCTGGGGGATGCGTTGGCACAGCTTAACACCGGAAAGGCGCCCGGGCCTAGTGGCTTCCCATGCGAATTCTACAAGAAATTCCAGCTTCATCTGGGGACCCACTACAGGGCTGTGTTGGAGGCAGCGCGGGAGCTGGGTCGGCTGCCAGCAGACTGGCAACACGCCAAGGTAGTGGTGTTCCAGAAACCGGGTAGGCCGCCTGCTCGACATGATTCGTATCGCCCTATATCTTTGCTTAACATTGAGGCTAAGTTACTGGCAAAGGCGTTGGCGAACCGGCTACTCTCCTACTTGGCTGACCTGGTTCATCCGGACCAGGCCGGCTTCATGCTGCATAGGGCGACGCGGCACAATATCAGACGGGCACAAACAGCTGTGGATGCGATGGGGGCCACGGGTGAACGGGCTGCCCTGCTCCTGGCAGATATAGATAGGGCGTTTGACTCCGTGAGCTGGGCCTACTTGTTTGCGCTTCTGCCCCGACTTAACCTGGGTCCTGTGTTTATCTCATATGTTAAGCTGCTGTACACCGACATCACGGCGGCCGTGCGGGTCTCCGGGGCGGTGTCCGGGAGGTTTCCAATTGGTCGTGGGACCCGCCAGGGCTGCCCGCTGTCCCCGTACTTATTTGCGCTAGCCATGGAACCCCTGGCCTCTTGGGTGCGAATTGATGCGCAGCTACGGGGCTTCAGGTGGGACGGGGGACTCACCGACAGGATCGCACTATATGCGAACGACGTCCTCTTCTTCCTTACGGACCTGGATAGATCGGGCCCGCGGGTATTGGAAATTATGCGCATATTCGGCGAAGTTTTGAGTCTGTATCTTAACCCGCGTAAGTCCACCTTGTGGGTGCTGGGAGATGGGGCGTATGCGGGTTCCTGGGCGTCGGCCTTACGGGTGGCGGTCGGTGGCTTGTTGTACCTCGGTGTGTTCCTGTCCGAGTCTGCGACGATCTCTTGGGAGCGCAACGTGGTACCAGTCTGGGAAAGAGTTCAGTCGGACATTTGAACGTGGTCCCGGATGCCTCTTACTATATACGGTAGGTCTGCGATTTTTAAAATGGTGGCGCTCCCACGCCTCTTGTATCAGCTGCAGAACCACCCGCACCCGATCGCACCCCAGTGGTTCCGGCAGGTTAATTCGGTGCTGGGACGCTTCTTGTGGGCTGGGGGTGCCGCCAGGGTGGCGCTGTGTACATGTTTCCTGTCCACATACTGTGGTGGTCTTGCGACATCAGACGTGCTGTCATACTACCAAGCCTCCCACTTGTTGGTGCTGAATGAATGGTGGTACGGAGATAGGGGAGACCCAGCATACGCCTTAGAGCGCTCGCTGATGGGTGTTCACACATTGCATGTGATCTTGTATTCGGCCAGACTATGGAGGCGGTTGCCCCGAGCCACACAGGTGGTGTTTACGATATGGCGACAGGCGCTGCGTCGCATGGGCTGGTGGGGCAAACTGACAGCGGAGACTCCTTTGTGGAATAACGGGCGACTCCCAGCATTGGCCTCGCTGCTGGGGTTCGGCGGATGGGATTCTATGGGGATCTCTTAGCTAGGAGATGTTGTATACGGCGTAGCCCTCAAATCGTTCCAGGAGCTTAAAGACGAGTTCCATATGCCCAACACTAAATTTTTTAAATACTTACAGTTCCGCCACGCGCTTGGGCCTAGCTTGGTGGGTCTGGAATCGCTGCCGGAGTTTAGCCCTCTGGAGGCGAAAGTTTTCATGGGAGACCTTGGAGACAAGAAGGTGTCCCGTATTTATCAAACCTTAGTCACTCATTGTTCCTCCTCCCTACTTAAGTTGAAGGAAGCCTGGGAAAGGGACATTGGCCCATTGGATGAAGACGATTGGAGAGAGGCTTTGGAGTCCCCGCGACGGACGGCAATCGCTGTGCGCCTAAGACTAGTCCAATTTAAATATCTACATAGGGCCTACTATACGCGAGAGCGACTGTGGACAGCGGGTATGATTGGGTCCCCAGAGTGTTTGCGATGTGGAGCTTAGATGGGTACTCTGCTGCATACTGTGTGGTCTTGTGCTGGTCTGACCCGGTTCTGGCGGGGTGTATGGAGCTGTCTATCAGAGGTACTGGGATGGGATCTTCCCCGGACTCATCGTCTGGCCCTTCTCCATGTGCTGGAGGGCGTTGGGGGAAACACCTACAAGCGTCACCTGTTACTGCTGGGCCTTGTTGTGGCCAAGCGGGACTTGGCGCAAGCATGGAAGAGTGATCGAGCCCCCCCGCTGAGCGCTTGGAAAGCAGGGATGGATTATTGTATGGGTCTAGAGCGCCCGGTGTTCGAGGCAAGAGGGTGCCCCCGAAAACATCACAAGATATGGAAGAGGTGGGCGGAATATAGGGGTTTGACTTTGGATCCTCCAGTGGAACTTGACGATGATGTGGATTTGGTAGATGGGCTCCAGGCCTGAGGAGACACTAGTTTCCTTGCTTGATACAAACAGTTACTGGAGGCTGGCTGTAATTACGTGCGCTGGGTTAGGGAGGGATATGGGGTGGGTAGAGGGGTCGTTGGGTGGTCGTAGGTGGTGGGGGGACGGGTGGGGTTGTTTCTGATTGGGTTTGCTACGTGCTCATACATGCTTTGATGTTTTGGCAGGGCTCTCCTGACTGTGGAGGACTGCATATATGCTTTACCTGATCAAAAAATAAAAATTTTGTTGTGAAAAAAAACTTTGGGAAATGCCAATTTCACAGAGCTGAAGCCCTAAAAATGGTTTATTGACTTCAGGAAGTCATAAAAACAACATAATGTTTCCAAGGGTCAAAGCTCAACCTGTTGGGAACTGATCCATTTACTCGAATTTGATTTCATAAAAATTTGTTTATTCTCTCCAGGAACTCATAAAAACAACACAATACTTCCAAAGGTCAAATAATACTTCCAAAGGTTAACCTGTTTGGAAATGATCAATTTACTCAATCTAAAGCCTTAAGAATTGTTTATTCACTCCAGGATGTCATAAAAACAACAAAATACTACCAAAGATCAAAAATTGCCTATCTTTCAGCTATTCTTCTCTTTAGGATGTCGACATTCACTTTTTAGCATGTTCAAAGTGATTTTCGTATTTTCTTGGGCGGAAACACAAAGATTGCAGTTTGGGTAAAAACTTTGGGAGATGGTTGATATGGCGACTCTGAAACTCTAAAAAGTGTTTATTGTCTTTAGGAAGTCATAAAAACAACATAATGCTTCCAAAGGTCAACATGTTTGGAAATTCTCAATTTACTGGATGTGAAGCCATAAAAAGTGTTTAATCTCTCGAGGAAGTCAAAAAAGTGAGTAGGGGTCTCTTAGAATAGCACAACTGAACTACTCAGATTCCACTCTTAAATAAGTACCCAGCCTACGTTGGCGGCGCCATGTTGTGTAGTTCCTATATACCCTATACAGGATCTGCGCGTTCGGATAACATAAACTGTGGGTTTGGTGGCAGACTGGTTCTGGGCACCCCCACTGTATACGTTAGCCTGTTTGCATTATTTAGCTCACAGTACTACTAGAATCTCCTCTTATAGGGGAGAGAATAGTTTCTGGCAGCCTCAGAACATGCCAACTCCGATCCCACAGGATCGTGGAAACATGCTACTTTTTGCTCAGTTACTGGTGCTCACTTAAGTACAACAACAGGGGTGGGAGCACCCCGCTTCACCTATCAGGCAAGTGTCGCCCCTTGCATTCTGGGTAATGCAGTCTTTTAGCGGTATGCCATGTTGAAAAGTAGTCGAGTGTTTTGCCAATGTTGGCGCAGATGATGCTGGTCTCTAAAAGTAGTCGAGTGTTTCGCCAATGTTGGCGCAGATGGTGCTGATCTCTAGACACCGGTGTTTCAGGTTCATTAACCTTCGTCAGTAGAGATTACAGACTGGTTTTAGGGGTTTGCTGAATAGGTGGCCAAAATCATCTTCAGGACAGGTACCGCTCACTGGCGCGCAGGTGCTTCTTCCACGAGCTCGTCAGCTCCGAGACTCACGGGAGTCTTTATAAGTACAACAAAAGGGGTGGGAGCACACCGCTTCACCTATCAGGCAAGTGTCGCCCCTTGCATTCTGGGTAATGCAGTCTTTTAGCGGTATGCCATGTTGAAAAGTAGTCGAGTGTTTTGCCAATGTTGGCGCAGATGGTGCTGGTCTCTAAAAGTAGTCGAGTGTTTCGCCAATGTTGGCGCAGATGGTGCTGATCTCTAGACACCGGTGTTTCAGTTTCATTAACCTTCGTCAGTAGAGATTACAGACTGGTTTTAGGGGTTTGCTGAATAGGTGGCCAAAATCATCTTCAGGTCAGGTACCGCTCACTGGCCCGCAGGTGCTTCTTCCACGAGCTCGTCAGCTCCGAGACTCACGGGAGTCTTTATAAGTACAACAACAGGGGTGGGAGCACACCGCTTCACCTATCAGGCAAGTGTCGCCCCTTGCATTCTGGGTAATGCAGTCTTTTAGCGGTATGCCATGTTGAAAAGTAGTCGAGTGTTTTGCCAATGTTGGCGCAGATGGTGCTGGTCTCTAAAAGTAGTCGAGTGTTTCGCCAATGTTGGCGCAGATGGTGCTGATCTCTAGACACCGGTGTTTCAGGTTCATTAACCTTCGTCAGTAGAGATTACAGACTGGTTTTAGGGGTTTGCCGAATAGGTGGCCAAAATCATCTTCAGGTCAGGTACCGCTCACTGGCGCACAGGTGCTTCTTCCACAAGCTCGTCAGCTCCGAGACTCACGGTAGTCTTTATAAGTACAACAACAGGGGTGGGAGCACACCGCTTCACCTATCAGGCAAGTGTCGCCCCTTGCATTCTGGGTAATGCAGTCTTTTAGCGGTATGCCATGTTGAAAAGTAGTCGAGTGTTTTGCCAATGTTGGCGCAGATGGTGCTGGTCTCTAAAAGTAGTCGAGTGTTTCGCCAATGTTGGCGCAGATGGTGCTGATCTCTAGACACCGGTGTTTCAGGTTCATTAACCTTCGTAAGTAGAGATTACAGACTGGTTTTAGGGGTTTGCTGAATAGGTGGCCAAAATCATCTTCAGGTCAGGTACCGCTCACTGGTACGCAGGTGCTTCTTCCGCGAGCTCGTCAACTCCGAGACTCACAGGAGTCTTTATAAGTACAACAACAGGGGTGGGAGCACACCGCTTCACCTATCAGGCAAGTGTCGCCCCTTGCATTCTGGGTAATGCAGTCTTTTAGCGGTATGCCATGTTGAAAAGTAGTCGAGTGTTTTGCCAATGTTGGCGCAGATGGTGCTGGTCTCTAAAAGTAGTCGAGTGTTTCGCCAATGTTGGCGCAGATGGTGCTGATCTCTAGACACCGGTGTTTCAGGTTCATTAACCTTCGTCAGTAGAGATTACAGACTGGTTTTAGGGGTTTGCTGAATAGGTGGCCAAAATCATCTTCATGTCAGGTACCGCTCACTGGCGCGCAGGTGCTTCTTCCACGAGCTCGTCGGCTCAGAGACTCACGGGAGTCTTTATAAGTACAACAACAGGGGTGGGAGCACACCGCTTCACCTATCAGGCAAGTGTCGCCCCTTGCATTCTGGGTAATGCAGTCTTTTAGCGGTATGCCATGTTGAAAAGTAGTCGAGTGTTTTGCCAATGTTGGCGCAGATGGTGCTGGTCTCTAAAAGTAGTTGAGTGTTTCGCCAATGTTGGCGCAGATGGTGCTGATCTCTAGACACCGGTGTTTCAGGTTCATTAACCTTCGTCAGTAGAGATTACAGACTGGTTTTAGGGGTTTGCTGAATAGGTGGCCAAAATCATCTTCAGGACAGGTCCCGCTCACTGGCGCGCAGGTGCTTCTTCCACGAGCTCGTCAGCTCCGAGACTCACGGGAGTCTTTATAAGTACAACAACAGGGGTGGGAGCACACCGCTTCACCTATCAGGCAAGTGTCGCCCCTTGCATTCTGGGTAATGCAGTCTTTTAGCGGTATGCCATGTTGAAAAGTAGTCGAGTGTTTTGCCAATGTTGGCGCAGATGGTGCTGGTCTCTAAAAGTAGTCGAGTGTTTCGCCAATGTTGGCGCAGATGGTGCTGATCTCTAGACACCGGTGTTTCAGGTTCATTAACCTTCGTCAGTAGAGATTACAAACTGGTTTTAGGGGTTTGCTGAATAGGTGGCCAAAATCATCTTCAGGTCAGGTACCACTCACTGGCGCAGGTGCTTCTTCCAGGAGCTCGTCAGCTCCGAGACTCACGGGAGTCTTTATAAGTACAACAACAGGGGTGGGAGCACACCGCTTCACCTATCAGGCAAGTGTCGCCCCTTGCATTCTGGGTAATGCAGTCTTTTAGCGGTATGCCATGTTGAAAAGTAGTCGAGTGTTTTGCCAATGTTGGCGCAGATGGTGCTGGTCTCTAAAAGTAGTCGAGTGTTTCGCCAATGTTGGCGCAGATGGTGCTGATCTCTAGACACCGGTGTTTCAGGTTCATTAACCTTCGTCAGTAGAGATTACAGACTGGTTTTAGGGGTTTGCTGAATAGGTGGCCAAAATCATCTTCAGGTCAGGTACCGCTCACTGGTGCGCAGGTGCTTCTTCCACGAGTTCGTCAGCTCCGAGACTCACGGGAGTCTTTATAAGTACAACAACAGGGGTGGGAGCACACCGCTTCACCTATCAGGCAAGTGTCGCCCCTTGCATTCTGGGTAATGCAGTCTTTTAGCGGTATGCCATGTTGAAAAGTAGTCGAGTGTTTTGCCAATGTAGGCGCAGATGGTGCTGGTCTCTAAAAGTAGTCGAGTGTTTCGCCAATGTTGGCGCAGATGGTGCTGATCTCTAGACACCGGTGTTTCAGGTTCATTAACCTTCGTCAGTAGAGATTGCAGACTGGTTTTAGGGGTTTGCTGAATAGGTGGCCAAAATCATCTTCAGGTCAGGTACCGCTCACTGGCCCGCAGGTGCTTCTTCCACGAGCTCGTCAGCTCTGAGACTCACGGGAGTCTTTATAAGTACAACAACAGGGGTGGGAGTACACCGCTTCACCTATCAGGCAAGTGTCGCCCCTTGCATTCTGGGTAATGCAGTCTTTTAGCGGTATGCCATGTTGAAAAGTAGTCGAGTGTTTTGCCAATGTTGGCGCAGATGGTGCTGGTCTCTAAAAGTAGTCGAGTGTTTCGCCAATGTTGGCGCAGATGGTGCTGATCTCTAGACACCGGTGTTTCAGGTTCATTAACCTTCGTCAGTAGAGATTACAGACTGGTTTTAGGGGTTTGCTGAATAGGTGGCCAAAATCATCTTGAGGTCAGGTACCGCTCACTGGCGTGCAGGTGCTTCTTCCACGAGCTCGTCGGCTCCGAGACTCACAGGAGTCTTTATAAGTACAACAACAGGGGTGGGAGCTCACCACTTCACCTATCAGGCAAGTGTCGCCCCTTGCATTCTGGGTAATGCAGTCTTTTAGCGGTATGCCATGTTGAAAAGTAGTCAAGTGTTTTGCCAATGTTGGCGCAGATGGTGCTGGTCTCTAAAAGTAGTCGAGTGTTTCGCCAATGTTGGCGCAGATGGTGCTGATCTCTAGACACCGGTGTTTCAGGTTCATTAACCTTCGTCAGTAGAGATTATAGACTGGTTTTAGGGGTTTGCTGAATAGGTGGCCAAAATCATCTTCAGGACAGGTACCGCTCACTGGCGCGCAGGTGCTTCTTCCACGAGCTCGTCAGCTCCGAGACTCACGGGAGTCTTTATAAGTACAACAACAGGGGTGGGAGCACACCGCTTCACCTATCAGGCAAGTGTCGCCCCTTGCATTCTGGGTAATGCAGTCTTTTAGCGGTATGCCATGTTGAAAAGTAGTCGAGTGTTTTGCCAATGTTGGCGCAGATGGTGCTGGTCTCTAAAAGTAGTCGAGTGTTTCGCCAATGTTGGCGCAGATGGTGCTGATCTCTAGACACCGGTGTTTCAGGTTCATTAACCTTCGTCAGTAGAGATTACAAACTGGTTTTAGGGGTTTGCTGAATAGGTGGCCAAAATCATCTTCAGGTCAGGTACCGCTCACTGGCGCGCAGGTGCTTCTTCCAGGAGCTCGTCAGCTCCGAGACTCACGGGAGTCTTTATAAGTACAACAACAGGGGTGGGAGCACACCGCTTCACCTATCAGGCAAGTGTCGCCCCTTGCATTCTGGGTAATGCAGTCTTTTAGCGGTATGCCATGTTGAAAAGTAGTCGAGTGTTTTGCCAATGTTGGCGCAGATGGTGCTGGTCTCTAAAAGTAGTCGAGTGTTTCGCCAATGTTTGCGCAGATGGTGCTGATCTCTAGACACCGGTGTTTCAGGTTCATTAACCTTCGTCAGTAGAGATTACAGACTGGTTTTAGGGGTTTGCTGAATAGGTGGCCAAAATCATCTTCAGGTCAGGTACCGCTCACTGGTGCGCAGGTGCTTCTTCCACGAGTTCGTCAGCTCCGAGACTCACGGGACTCTTTATAAGTACAACAACAGGGGTGGGAGCACACCGCTTCACCTATCAGGCAAGTGTCGCCCCTTGCATTCTGGGTAATGCAGTCTTTTAGCGGTATGCCATGTTGAAAAGTAGTCGAGTGTTTTGCCAATGTTGGCGCAGATGGTGCTGGTCTCTAAAAGTAGTCGAGTGTTTCGCCAATGTTGGCGCAGATGGTGCTGATCTCTAGACACCGGTGTTTCAGGTTCATTAACCTTCGTCAGTAGAGATTACAGACTGGTTTTAGGGGTTTGCTGAATAGGTGGCCAAAATCATCTTCAGGTCAGGTACCGCTCACTGGTACGCAGGTGCTTCTTCCACGAGCTTGTCAGCTCCGAGGTTCACGGGAGTCTTTATAAGTACAACACAAGGGGTGGGAGCACACCGCTTCACCTATCAGGCAAGTGTCGCCCCTTGCATTCTGGGTAATGCAGTCTTTTAGCGGTATGCCATGTTGAAAAGTAGTCGAGTGTTTTGCCAATGTTGGCGCAGATGGTGCTGGTCTCTAAAAGTAGTCGAGTGTTTCGCCAATGTTGGCGCAGATGGTGCTGATCTCTAGACACCGGTGTTTCAGGTTCATTAACCTTCGTCAGTAGAGATTACAAACTGGTTTTAGGGGTTTGCTGAATAGGTGGCCAAAATCATCTTCAGGTCAGGTACCGCTCACTGGCGCGCAGGTGCTTCTTCCAGGAGCTCGTCAGCTCCGAGACTCACGGGAGTCTTTATAAGTACAACAACAGGGGTGGGAGCACACCGCTTCACCTATCAGGCAAGTGTCGCCCCTTGCATTCTGGGTAATGCAGTCTTTTAGCGGTATGCCATGTTGAAAAGTAGTTGAGTGTTTTGCCAATGTTGGCGCAGATGGTGCTGGTCTCTAAAAGTAGTCGAGTGTTTCGCCAATGTTTGCGCAGATGGTGCTGATCTCTAGACACCGGTGTTTCAGGTTCATTAACCTTCGTCAGTAGAGATTACAGACTGGTTTTAGGGGTTTGCTGAATAGGTGGCCAAAATCATCTTCAGGTCAGGTACCGCTCACTGGTGCGCAGGTGCTTCTTCCACGAGCTCGTCAGCTCCGAGACTCACGGGAGTCTTTATAAGTACAACAACAGGGGTGGGAGCACACCGCTTTACCTATCAGGCAAGTGTCGCCCCTTGCATTCTGGGTAATGCAGTCTTTTAGCGGTATGCCATGTTGAAAAGTAGTCGAGTGTTTTGCCAATGTAGGCGCAGATGGTGCTGGTCTCTAAAAGTAGTCGAGTGTTTCGCCAATGTTGGCGCAGATGGTGCTGATCTCTAGACACCGGTGTTTCAGGTTCATTAACCTTCGTCAGTAGAGATTGCAGACTGGTTTTAGGGGTTTGCTGAATAGGTGGCCAAAATCATCTTCAGGTCAGGTACCGCTCACTGGCGCGCAGGTGCTTCATCCACAAGCTCGTCAGCTCCGAGACTCACGGGAGTCTTTATAAGTACAACAACAGGGGTGGGAGCACACCGCTTCACCTATCAGGCAAGTGTCGCCCCTTGCATTCTGGGTAATGCAGTCATTTAGCGGTATGCCATGTTGAAAAGTAGTCGAGTGTTTTGCCAATGTTGGCGCAGATGGTGCTGGTCTCTAAAAGTAGTCGAGTGTTTCGCCAATGTTGGCGCAGATGGTGCTGATCTCTAGACACCAGTGTTTCAGGTTCATTAACCTTCATCAGTAGAGATTGCAGACTGGTTTTAGGGGTTTGCTGAATAGGTGGCCAAAATCATCTTCAGGTCAGGTACCGCTCACTGGCGCGCAGGTGCTTCTTCCACGAGCTCGTCAGCTCCGAGACTCACGGGAGTCTTTATAAGTACAACAACAGGGGTGGGAGCACACCGCTTCACCTATCAGGCAAGTGTCGCCCCTTGCATTCTGGGTAATGCAGTCTTTTAGCAGTATGCCATGTTGAAAAGTAGTCGAGTGTTTTGCCAATGTTGGCGCAGATGGTGCTGGTCTCTAAAAGTAGTCGAGTGTTTCGCCAATGTTGGCGCAGATGGTGCTGATCTCTAGACACCGGTGTTTCAGGTTCATTAACCTTCGTCAGTAGAGATTACAGACTGGTTTTAGGGGTTTGCTGAATAGGTGGCCAAAATCATCTTCAGGTCAGGTACCGCTCACTGGTACGCAGGTGCTTCTTCCACGAGCTTGTCAGCTCCGAGACTCACGGGAGTCTTTATAAGTACAACAACAGGGGTGGGAGCACACCGCTTCACCTATCAGGCAAGTGTCACCCCTTGCATTCTGGGTAATGCAGTCTTTTAGCGGTATGCCATGTTGAAAAGTAGTCGAGTGTTTTGCCAATGTTGGCGCAGATGGTGCTGGTCTCTAAAAGTAGTCGAGTGTTTCGCCAATGTTGGCGCAGATGGTGCTGATCTCTAGACACCGGTGTTTCAGGTTCATTAACCTTCGTCAGTAGAGATTACAGACTGGTTTTAGGGGTTTGCTGAATAGGTGGCCAAAATCATCTTCAGGTCAGGTACCGCTCACTGGCGCGCAGGTGCTTTTTCCACGAGCTCGTCGGTTCCGAGACTCACGGGAGTCTTTATAAGTACAACAACGGGGGTGGGAGCACACCGCTTCACCTATCAGGCAAGTGTCGCCCCTTGCATTCTGGGTAATGCAGTCTTTTAGCGGTATGCCATGTTGAAAAGTAGTCGAGTGTTTTGCCAATGTTGGCGCAGATGGTGCTGGTCTCTAAAAGTAGCCGAGTGTTTCGCCAATGTTGGCGCAGATGGTGCTGATCTCTAGACACCGGTGTTTCAGGTTCATTAACCTTCGTCAGTAGAGATTACAGACTGGTTTTAGGGGTTTGCTGAATAGGTGGCCAAAATCATCTTCAGGTCAGGTACCGCTCACTGGCGCGCAGGTGCTTCTTCCACGAGCTCGTCAGCTCCGAGACTCACGGGAGTCTTTATAAGTACAACAACAGGGGTGGGAGCACACCGCTTCACCTATCAGGCAAGTGTCGCCCCTTGCATTCTGGGTAATGCAGTCTTTTAGCGGTATGCCATGTTGAAAAGTAGTCGAGTGTTTTGCCAATGTTGGCGCAGATGGTGCTGGTCTCTAAAAGTAGTCGAGTGTTTCGCCAATGTTGGCGCAGATGGTGCTGATCTCTAGACACCGGTGTTTCAGTTTCATTAACCTTCGTCAGTAGAGATTACAGACTGGTTTTAGGGGTTTGCTGAATAGGTGGCCAAAATCATCTTCAGGTCAGGTACCGCTCACTGGCCCGCAGGTGCTTCTTCCACGAGCTCGTCAGCTCCGAGACTCACGGGAGTCTTTATAAGTACAACAACAGGGGTGGGAGCACACCGCTTCACCTATCAGGCAAGTGTCGCCCCTTGCATTCTGGGTAATGCAGTCTTTTAGCGGTATGCCATGTTGAAAAGTAGTCGAGTGTTTTGCCGATATTGGCGCAGATGGTGCTGGTCTCTAAAAGTAGTCGAGTGTTTCGCCAATGTTGGCGCAGATGGTGCTGATCTCTAGACACCGGTGTTTCTGGTTCATTAACCTTCGTCAGTAGAGATTACAGACTGGTTTTAGGGGTTTGCTGAATAGGTGGCCAAAATCATCTTCAGGTCAGGTACCGCTCACTGGCCCGCAGGTGCTTCTTCCACGAGCTCGTCAGCTCCGAGACTCACGGGAGTCTTTATAAGTACAACAACAGGGGTGGGAGCACACCGCTTCACCTATCAGGCAAGTGTCACCCCTTGCATTCTGGGTAATGCAGTCTTTTAGCGGTATGCCATGTTGAAAAGTAGTCGAGTGTTTTGCCAATGTTGGCGCAGATGGTGCTGGTCTCTAAAAGTAGTCGAGTGTTTCGCCAATGTTGGCGCAGATGGTGCTGATCTCTAGACACCGGTGTTTCAGGTTCATTAACCTTCGTCAGTAGAGATTACAGACTGGTTTTAGGGGTTTGCTGAATAGGTGGCCAAAATCATCTTCAGGTCATGTACCGCTCACTGGCGCGCAGGTGCTTCTTCCACAAGCTCGTCAGCTCCGAGACTCACGGGAGTGTTTATAAGTACAACAACAGGGGTGGGAGCACACCGCTTCACCTATCAGGCAAGTGTCGCCCCTTGCATTCTGGGTAATGCAGTCTTTTAGCGGTATGCCATGTTGAAAAGTAGTCGAGTGTTTTGCCAATGTTGGCGCAGATGGTGCTGGTCTCTAAAAGTAGTCGAGTGTTTCGCCAATGTTGGCGCAGATGGTGCTGATCTCTAGACACCGGTGTTTCAGGTTCATTAAACCTTCATCAGTAGAGATTACAGACTGGTTTTAGGGGTTTGCTGAATAGGTGGCCAAAATCATCTTCAGGTCAGGTACCGCTCACTGGCGCGCAGGTGCTTCTTCCACGAGCTCGTCAGCTCCGAGACTCACGGGAGTCTTTATAAGTACAACAACAGGGGTGGGAGCACACCGCTTCACCTATCAGGCAAGTGTCGCCCCTTGCATTCTGGGTAATGCAGTCTTTTAGCGGTATGCCATGTTGAAAAGTAGTCGAGTGTTTTGCCAATGTTGGCGCAGATGGTGCTGGTCTCTAAAAGTAGTCGAGTGTTTCGCCAATGTTGGCGCAGATGGTGCTGATCTCTAGACACCGGTGTTTCAGGTTCATTAACCTTCATCAGTAGAGATTACAGACTGGTTTTAGGGGTTTGCTGAATAGGTGGCCAAAATCATCTTCAGGTCAGGTACCGCTCACTGGCGCGCAGGTGCTTCTTCCACGAGCTCGTCAGCTCCGAGACTCACGGGAGTCTTTATAAGTACAACAACAGGGGTGGGAGCACACCGCTTCACCTATCAGGCAAGTGTCGCCCCTTGCATTCTGGGTAATGCAGTCTTTTAGCGGTATGCCATGTTGAAAAGTAGTCAAGTGTTTTGCCAATGTTGGCGCAGATGGTGCTGGTCTCTAAAAGTAGTCGAGTGTTTCGCCAATGTTGGCGCAGATGGTGCTGATCTCTAGACACCGGTGTTTCAGGTTCATTAACCTTCGTCAGTAGAGATTACAGACTGGTTTTAGGGGTTTGCTGAATAGGTGGCCAAAATCATCTTCAGGTCAGGTACCGCTCACTGGTACGCAGGTGCTTCTTCCACGAGCTCGTCAGCTCCGAGACTCACGGGAGTCTTTATAAGTACAACAACAGGGGTGGGAGCACACCGCTTCACCTATCAGGCAAGTGTCGCCCCTTGCATTCTGGGTAATGCAGTCTTTTAGCGGTATGCCATGTTGAAAAGTAGTCGAGTGTTTTGCCAATGTTGGCGCAGATGGTGCTGATCTCTAAAAGTAGTCGAGTGTTTCGCCAATGTTGGCGCAGATGGTGCTGATCTCTAGACACCGGTGTTTCAGGTTCATTAACCTTCGTCAGTAGAGATTACAGACTGGTTTTAGGGGTTTGCTGAATAGGTGGCCAAAATCATCTTCAGGTCAGGTACCGCTCACTGGCGCGCAGGTGCTTCTTCCACGAGCTCGTCGGCTCCGAGACTCACGGGAGTCTTTATAAGTACAACAACAGGGGTGGGAGCACACCGCTTCACCTATCAAGCAAGTGTCGCCCCTTGCATTCTGGGTAATGCAGTCTTTTAGCGGTATGCCATGTTGAAAAGTAGTCGAGTGTTTTGCCAATGTTGGCGCAGATGGTGCTGGTCTCTAAAAGTAGTCGAGTGTTTCGCCAATGTTGGCGCAGATGGTGCTGATCTCTAGACACCGGTGTTTCAGGTTCATTAACCTTCGTCAGTAGAGATTACAGACTGGTTTTACGGGTTTGCTGAATAGGTGGCCAAAATCATCTTCAGGTCAGGTACCACTCACTGGCGCGCAGGTGCTTCTTCCACGAGCTCGTCAGCTCCGAGACTCACGGGAGTCTTTATAAGTACAACAACAGGGGTGGGAGCACACCGCTTCACCTATCAGGCAAGTGTCGCCCCTTGCATTCTGGGTAATGCAGTCTTTTAGCGGTATGCCATGTTGAAAAGTAGTCGAGTGTTTTGCCAATGTTGGCGCAGATGGTGCTGGTCTCTAAAAGTAGTCGAGTGTTTCGCCAATGTTGGCGCAGATGGTGCTGATCTCTAGACACCGGTGTTTCAGGTTCATTAACCTTCGTCAGTAGAGATTACAGACTGGTTTTAGGGGTTTGCTGAATAGGTGGCCAAAATCATCTTCAGGTCAGGTACCGCTCACTGGCGCGCAGGTGCTTCTTCCACGAGCTCGTCGGCTCCGAGACTCACGGGAGTCTTTATAAGTACAACAACAGGGGTGGGAGCACACCGATTCACCTATCAGGCAAGTGTCGCCCCTTGCATTCTGGGTAATGCAGTCTTTTAGCGGTATGCCATGTTGAAAAGTAGTCGAGTGTTTTGCCAATGTTGGCGCAGATGGTGCTGGTCTCTAAAAGTAGTCGAGTGTTTCGCCAATGTTGGCGCAGATGGTGCTGATCTCTAGACACCGGTGTTTCAGGTTCATTAACCTTCGTCAGTAGAGATTACAGACTGGTTTTAGGGGTTTGCTGAATAGGTGGCCAAAATCATCTTCAGGTCAGGTACCGCTCACTGATACGCAGGTGCTTCTTCCACGAGCTCGTCAGCTCCGAGACTCACGGGAGTCTTTATAAGTACAACAACAGGGGTGGGAGCACACCGCTTCACCTATCAGGCAAGTGTCGCCCCTTGCATTCTGGGTAATGCAGTCTTTTAGCGGTATGCCATGTTGAAAAGTAGTCGAGTGTTTTGCCAATGTTGGCGCAGATGGTGCTGATCTCTAAAAGTAGTCGAGTGTTTCGCCAATGTTGGCGCAGATGGTGCTGATCTCTAGACACCGGTGTTTCAGGTTCATTAACCTTCGTCAGTAGAGATTACAGACTGGTTTTAGGGGTTTGCTGAATAGGTGGCCAAAATCATCTTCAGGTCAGGTACCGCTCACTGGCGCGCAGGTGCTTCTTCCACGAGCTCGTCGGCTCCGAGACTCACGGGAGTCTTTATAAGTACAACAACAGGGGTGGGAGCACACCGCTTCACCTATCAGGCAAGTGTCGCCCCTTGCATTCTGGGTAATGCAGTCTTTTAGCGGTATGCCATGTTGAAAAGTAGTCGAGTGTTTTGCCAATGTTGGCGCAGATGGTGCTGGTCTCTAAAAGTAGTCGAGTGTTTCGCCAATGTTGGCGCAGATGGTGCTGATCTCTAGACACCGGTGTTTCAGGTTCATTAACCTTCGTCAGTAGAGATTACAGACTGGTTTTACGGGTTTGCTGAATAGGTGGCCAAAATCATCTTCAGGTCAGGTACCACTCACTGGCGCGCAGGTGCTTCTTCCACGAGCTCGTCAGCTCCTAAACTCACGGGAGTCTTTATAAGTACAACAACAGGGGTGGGAGCACACCGCTTCACCTATCAGGCAAGTGTCGCCCCTTGCATTCTGGGTAATGCAGTCTTTTAGCGGTATGCCATGTTGAAAAGTAGTCGAGTGTTTTGCCAATGTTGGCGCAGATGGTGCTGGTCTCTAAAAGTAGTCGAGTGTTTCGCCAATGTTGGCGCAGATGGTGCTGATCTCTAGACACCGGTGTTTCAGGTTCATTAACCTACGTCAGTAGAGATTACAAACTGGTTTTAGGGGTTTGCTGAATAGGTGGCCAAAATCATCTTCAGGTCAGGTACCGCTCACTGGCGCGCAGGTGCTTCTTCCACGAGCTCGTCAGCTCAGAGACTCACGGGAGTCTTTATAAGTACAACAACAGGGGTGGGAGCACACCGCTTCACCTATCAGGCAAGTGTCGCCCCTTGAATTCTGGGTAATGCAGTCTTTTAGCGGTATGCCATGTTGAAAAGTAGTCAAGTGTTTTGCCAATGTTGGCGCAGATGGTGCTGGTCTCTAAAAGTAGTCGAGTGTTTCGCCAATGTTGGCGCAGATGGTGCTGATCTCTAGACACCGGTGTTTCAGGTTCATTAACCTTCGTCAGTAGAGATTACAGACTGGTTTTAGGGGTTTGCTGAATAGGTGGCCAAAATCATCTTCAGGTCAGGTACCGCTCACTGGTACGCAGGTGCTTCTTCCACGAGCTCGTCAGCTCCGAGACTCACGGGAGTCTTTATAAGTACAACAACAGGGGTGGGAGCACACCGCTTCACCTATCAGGCAAGTGTCGCCCCTTGCATTCTGGGTAATGCAGTCTTTTAGCGGTATGCCATGTTGAAAAGTAGTCGAGTGTT
Source organism: Lissotriton helveticus (assembly GCF_964261635.1). Classification (NCBI taxonomy): domain Eukaryota; kingdom Metazoa; phylum Chordata; class Amphibia; order Caudata; family Salamandridae; genus Lissotriton; species Lissotriton helveticus. Next base: position 359,691,007 of record NC_136072.1, on the reverse strand, counting down.
TTGCCAATGTTGGCGCAGATGGTGCTGATCTCTAAAAGTAGTCGAGTGTTTCGCCAATGTTGGCGCAGATGGTGCTGATCTCTAGACACCGGTGTTTCAGGTTCATTAACCTTCGTCAGTAGAGATTACAGACTGGTTTTAGGGGTTTGCTGAATAGGTGGCCAAAATCATCTTCAGGTCAGGTACCGCTCACTGGCGCGCAGGTGCTTCTTCCACGAGCTCGTCGGCTCCGAGACTCACGGGAGTCTTTATAAGTACAACAACAGGGGTGGGAGCACACCGCTTCACCTATCAGGCAAGTGTCGCCCCTTGCATTCTGGGTAATGCAGTCTTTTAGCGGTATGCCATGTTGAAAAGTAGTCGAGTGTTTTGCCAATGTTGGCGCAGATGGTGCTGGTCTCTAAAAGTAGTCGAGTGTTTCGCCAATGTTGGCGCAGATGGTGCTGATCTCTAGACACCGGTGTTTCAGGTTCATTAACCTTCGTCAGTAGAGATTACAGACTGGTTTTACGGGTTTGCTGAATAGGTGGCCAAAATCATCTTCAGGTCAGGTACCACTCACTGGCGCGCAGGTGCTTCTTCCACGAGCTCGTCAGCTCCTAAACTCACGGGAGTCTTTATAAGTACAACAACAGGGGTGGGAGCACACCGCTTCACCTATCAGGCATGTGTCGCCCCTTGCATTCTGGGTAATGCAGTCTTTTAGCGGTATGCCATGTTGAAAAGTAGTCGAGTGTTTTGCCAATGTTGGCGCAGATGGTGCTGGTCTCTAAAAGTAGTCGAGTGTTTCGCCAATGTTGGCGCAGATGGTGCTGATCTCTAGACACCGGTGTTTCAGGTTCATTAACCTACGTCAGTAGAGATTACAAACTGGTTTTAGGGGTTTGCTGAATAGGTGGCCAAAATCATCTTCAGGTCAGGTACCGCTCACTGGCGCGCAGGTGCTTCTTCCACGAGCTCGTCAGCTCAGAGACTCACGGGAGTCTTTATAAGTACAACAACAGGGGTGGGAGCACACCGCTTCACCTATCAGGCAAGTGTCGCCCCTTGAATTCTGGGTAATGCAGTCTTTTAGCGGTATGCCATGTTGAAAAGTAGTCAAGTGTTTTGCCAATGTTGGCGCAGATGGTGCTGGTCTCTAAAAGTAGTCGAGTGTTTCGCCAATGTTGGCGCAGATGGTGCTGATCTCTAGACACCGGTGTTTCAGGTTCATTAACCTTCGTCAGTAGAGATTACAGACTGGTTTTAGGGGTTTGCTGAATAGGTGGCCAAAATCATCTTCAGGTCAGGTACCGCTCACTGGCGCGCAGGTGCTTCTTCCACGAGCTCGTCGGCTCCGAGACTCACGGGAGTCTTTATAAGTACAACAACAGGGGTGGGAGCACACCGCTTCACCTATCAGGCAAGTGTCGCCCCTTGCATTCTGGGTAATGCAGTCTTTTAGCGGTATGCCATGTTGAAAAGTAGTCGAGTGTTTTGACAATGTTGGCGCAGATGGTGCTGGTCTCTAAAAGTAGTCGAGTGTTTCGCCAATGTTGGCGCAGATGGTGCTGATCTCTAGACACCGGTGTTTCAGGTTCATTAACCTTCGTCAGTAGAGATTACAGACTGGTTTTACGGGTTTGCTGAATAGGTGGCCAAAATCATCTTCAGGTCAGGTACCACTCACTGGCGCGCAGGTGCTTCTTCCACGAGCTCGTCAGCTCCTAAACTCACGGGAGTCTTTATAAGTACAACAACAGGGGTGGGAGCACACCGCTTCACCTATCAGGCAAGTGTCGCCCCTTGCATTCTGGGTAATGCAGTCTTTTAGCGGTATGCCATGTTGAAAAGTAGTCGAGTGTTTTGCCAATGTTGGCGCAGATGGTGCTGGTCTCTAAAAGTAGTCGAGTGTTTCGCCAATGTTGGCGCAGATGGTGCTGATCTCTAGACACCGGTGTTTCAGGTTCATTAACCTTCGTCAGTAGAGATTACAAACTGGTTTTAGGGGTTTGCTGAATAGGTGGCCAAAATCATCTTCAGGTCAGGTACCGCTCACTGGCGCGCAGGTGCTTCTTCCACGAGCTCGTCAGCTCAGAGACTCACGGGAGTCTTTATAAGTACAACAACAGGGGTGGGAGCACACCGCTTCACCTATCAGGCAAGTGTCGCCCCTTGCATTCTGGGTAATGCAGTCTTTTAGCGGTATGCCATTTTTGAAAAGTAGTCGAGTGTTTTGCCAATGTTGGCGCAGATGGTGCTGGTCTCTAAAAGTAGTCGAGTGTTTCGCCAATGTTTGCGCAGATGGTGCTGATCTCTAGACACCTGTGTTTCAGGTTCATTAACCTTCGTCAGTAGAGATTACAGACTGGTTTTAGGGGTTTGCTGAATAGGTGGCCAAAATCATCTTTAGGTCAGGTACCGCTCACTGGCACGCAGGTTCTTCTTCCACGAGCTAGTCAGCTCCGAGACTCACGGGAGTCTTTATAAGTACAACAACAGGGGTGGGAGCACACCGCTTCACCTATCAGGCAAGTGTCGCCCCTTGCATTCTGGGTAATGCAGTCTTTTAGCGGTATGCCATGTTGAAAAGTAGTCGAGTGTTTTGCCAATGTTGGCGCAGATGGTGCTGGTCTCTAAAAGTAGTCGAGTGTTTCGCCAATGTTGGCGCAGATGGTGCTGATCTCTAGACACCGGTGTTTCAGGTTCATTAACCTTCATCAGTAGAGATTACAGACTGGTTTTAGGGGTTTGCTGAATAGGTGGCCAAAATCATCTTCAGGTCAGGTACCGCTCACTGGCGCGCAGGTGCTTCTTCCACGAGCTCGTCAGCTCCGAGACTCACAGGAGTCTTTATAAGTACAACAACAGGGGTGGGAGCACACCGCTTCACCTATCAGGCAAGTGTCGCCCCTTGCATTCTGGGTAATGCAGTCTTTTAGCGGTATGCCATGTTGAAAAGTAGTCGAGTGTTTTGCCAATGTTGGCGCAGATGGTGCTGGTCTTTAAAAGTAGTCGAGTGCTTCGCCAATGTTGGCGCAGATGGTGCTGATCTCTAGACACCAGTGTTTCAGGTTCATTAACCTTCGTCAGTAGAGATTACAGACTGGTTTTAGGGGTTTGCTGAATAGGCGGCCAAAATCATCTTCAGGTCAGGTACCGCTCACTGGCACGCAGCAGGTGCTTCTTCCACGAGCTAGTCAGCTCCGAGACTCACGGGAGTCTTTATAAGTACAACAACAGGGGTGGGAGCACACCGCTTCACCTATCAGGCAAGTGTCGCCCCTTGCATTCTGGGTAATGCAGTCTTTTAGCGGTATGCCATGTTGAAAAGTAGTCGAGTGTTTTGCCAATGTTGGCGCATATGGTGCTGGTCTCTAAAAGTAGGCGAGTATTTCGCCAATGTTGGCACAGATGGTGCTGATCTCTAGACACCGGTGTTTCAGGTTCATTAACCTTCGTCAGTAGAGATTACAGACTGGTTTTAGGGGTTTGCTGAATAGGTGGCCAAAATCATCTTCAGGTCAGGTACCGCTCACTGGCGCGCAGGTGCTTCTTCCACAAGCTCGTCAGCTCCGAGACTCACGGGAGTCTTTATAAGTACAACAACAGGAGTGGGAGCACACCGCTTCACCTATCAGGCAAGTGTCGCCTCTTGCATTCTGGGTAATGCAGTCTTTTAGCGGTATGCCATGTTGAAAAGTAGTCGAGTGTTTTGCCAATGTTGGCGCAGATGGTGCTGGTCTCTAAAAGTAGTCGAGTGTTTCGCCAATGTTGGCGCAGATGGTGCTGATCTCTAGACACCGGTGTTTCAGGTTCATTAACCTTCATCAGTAGAGATTACAGACTGGTTTTAGGGGTTTGCTGAATAGGTGGCCAAAATCATCTTCAGGTCAGGTACCGCTCACTGGCGCGCAGGTGCTTCTTCCACGAGCTCGTCAGCTCCGAGACTCACGGGAGTCTTTATAAGTACAACAACAGGGGTGGGAGCACACCGCTTCACCTATCAGGCAAGTGTCGCCCCTTGCATTCTGGGTAATGCAGTCTTTTAGCGGTATGCCATGTTGAAAAGTAGTCGAGTGTTTTGCCAATGTTGGCGCAGATGGTGCTGGTCTCTAAAAGTAGTCGAGTGTTTCGCCAATGTTGGCGCAGATGGTGCTGATCTCTAGACACCGGTGTTTCAGGTTCATTAACCTTCGTCAGTAGAGATTACAGACTGGTTTAAGCGGTTTGCTGAATAGGTGGCCAAAATCATCTTCAGGTCAGGTACCGCTCACTGGTACGCAGGTGCTTCTTCCACGAGCTCGTCAGCTCCGAGACTCACAGGAGTCTTTATAAGTACAACAACAGGGGTGGGAGCACACCGCTTCACCTATCAGGCAAGTGTCGCCCCTTGCATTCTGGGTAATGCAGTCTTTTAGCGGTATGCCATGTTGAAAAGTAGTCGAGTGTTTTGCCAATGTTGGCGCAGATGGTGCTGGTTCTAAAAGTAGTCGAGTGTTTCGCCAATGTTGGCGCAGATGGTGCTGATCTCTAGACACCGGTGTTTCAGGTTCATTAACCTTCGTCAGTAGAGATTACAAACTGGTTTTAGGGGTTTGCTGAATAGGTGGCCAAAATCATCTTCAGGTCAGGTACCGCTCACTGGCGCGCAGGTGCTTCTTCCACGAGCTCGTCAGCTCAGAGACTCACGGGAGTCTTTATAAGTACAACAACAGGGGTGGGAGCACACCGCTTCACCTATCAGGCAAGTGTCGCCCCTTGCATTCTGGGTAATGCAGTCTTTTAGCGGTATGCCATTTTTGAAAAGTAGTCGAGTGTTTTGCCAATGTTGGCGCAGATGGTGCTGGTCTCTAAAAGTAGTCGAGTGTTTCGCCAATGTTTGCGCAGATGGTGCTGATCTCTAGACACCTGTGTTTCAGGTTCATTAACCTTCGTCAGTAGAGATTACAGACTGGTTTTAGGGGTTTGCTGAATAGGTGGCCAAAATCATCTTTAGGTCAGGTACCGCTCACTGGCACGCAGGTTCTTCTTCCACGAGCTAGTCAGCTCCGAGACTCACGGGAGTCTTTATAAGTACAACAACAGGGGTGGGAGCACACCGCTTCACCTATCAGGCAAGTGTCGCCCCTTGCATTCTGGGTAATGCAGTCTTTTAGCGGTATGCCATGTTGAAAAGTAGTCGAGTGTTTTGCCAATGTTGGCGCAGATGGTGCTGGTCTCTAAAAGTAGTCGAGTGTTTCGCCAATGTTGGCGCAGATGGTGCTGATCTCTAGACACCGGTGTTTCAGGTTCATTAACCTTCATCAGTAGAGATTACAGACTGGTTTTAGGGGTTTGCTGAATAGGTGGCCAAAATCATCTTCAGGTCAGGTACCGCTCACTGGCGCGCAGGTGCTTCTTCCACGAGCTCGTCAGCTCCGAGACTCACAGGAGTCTTTATAAGTACAACAACAGGGGTGGGAGCACACCGCTTCACCTATCAGGCAAGTGTCGCCCCTTGCATTCTGGGTAATGCAGTCTTTTAGCGGTATGCCATGTTGAAAAGTAGTCGAGTGTTTTGCCAATGTTGGCGCAGATGGTGCTGGTCTTTAAAAGTAGTCGAGTGCTTCGCCAATGTTGGCGCAGATGGTGCTGATCTCTAGACACCAGTGCTTCAGGTTCATTAACCTTCGTCAGTAGAGATTACAGACTGGTTTTAGGGGTTTGCTGAATAGGTGGCCAAAATCATCTTCAGGTCAGGTACCGCTCACTGGCACGCAGCAGGTGCTTCTTCCACGAGCTAGTCAGCTCCGAGACTCACGGGAGTCTTTATAAGTACAACAACAGGGGTGGGAGCACACCGCTTCACCTATCAGGCAAGTGTCGCCCCTTGCATTCTGGGTAATGCAGTCTTTTAGCGGTATGCCATGTTGAAAAGTAGTCGAGTGTTTTGCCAATGTTGGCGCATATGGTGCTGGTCTCTAAAAGTAGGCGAGTATTTCGCCAATGTTGGCGCAGATGGTGCTGATCTCTAGACACCGGTGTTTCAGGTTCATTAACCTTCGTCAGTAGAGATTACAGACTGGTTTTAGGGGTTTGCTGAATAGGTGGCCAAAATCATCTTCAGGTCAGGTACCGCTCACTGGCGCGCAGGTGCTTCTTCCACAAGCTCGTCAGCTCCGAGACTCACGGGAGTCTTTATAAGTACAACAACAGGGGTGGGAGCACACCGCTTCACCTATCAGGCAAGTGTCGCCTCTTGCATTTTGGGTAATGCAGTCTTTTAGCGGTATGCCATGTTGAAAAGTAGTCGAGTGTTTTGCCAATGTTGGCGCAGATGGTGCTGGTCTCTAAAAGTAGTCGAGTGTTTCGCCAATGTTGGCGCAGATGGTGCTGATCTCTAGACACCGGTGTTTCAGGTTCATTAACCTTCATCAGTAGAGATTACAGACTGGTTTTAGGGGTTTGCTGAATAGGTGGCCAAAATCATCTTCAGGTCAGGTACCGCTCACCGGCGCGCAGGTGCTTCTACCACGAGCTCGTCAGCTCCGAGACTCACGGGAGTCTTTATAAGTACAACAACAGGGGTGGGAGCACACCGCTTCACCTATCAGGCAAGTGTCGCCCCTTGCATTCTGGGTAATGCAGTCTTTTAGCGGTATGCCATGTTGAAAAGTAGTCGAGTGTTTTGCCAATGTTGGCGCAGATGGTGCTGGTCTCTAAAAGTAGTCGAGTGTTTCGCCAATGTTGGCGCAGATGGTGCTGATCTCTAGACACCGGTGTTTCAGGTTCATTAACCTTCGTCAGTAGAGATTACAGACTGGTTTAAGGGGTTTGCTGAATAGGTGGCCAAAATCATCTTCAGGTCAGGTACCGCTCACTGGTACGCAGGTGCTTCTTCCACGAGCTTGTCAGCTCCGAGACTCACAGGAGTCTTTATAAGTACAACAACAGGGGTGGGAGCACACCGCTTCACCTATCAGGCAAGTGTCGCCCCTTGCATTCTGGGTAATGCAGTCTTTTAGCGGTATGCCATGTTGAAAAGTAGTCGAGTGTTTTGCCAATGTTGGCGCAGATGGTGCTGGTCTCTAAAAGTAGTCGAGTGTTTCGCCAATGTTGGCGCAGATGGTGCTGATCTCTAGACACCGGTGTTTCAGGTTCATTAACCTTCGTCAGTAGAGATTACAGACTGGTTTTAGGGGTTTGCTGAATAGGTGGCCAAAATCATCTTGAGGTCAGGTACCGCTCACTGGCGCGCAGGTGCTTCTTCCACGAGCTCGTCGGCTCCGAGACTCACAGGAGTCTTTATAAGTACAACAACAGGGGTGGGAGCACACCGCTTCACCTATCAGGCAAGTGTCGCCCCTTGCATTCTGGGTAATGCAGTCTTTTAGCGGTATGCCATGTTGAAAAGTAGTCGAGTGTTTTGCCAAAGTTGGCGCAGATGGTGCTGGTCTCTAAAAGTAGTCGAGTGTTTCGCCAATGTTGGCGCAGATGGTGCTGATCTCTAGACACCGGTGTTTCAGGTTCATTAACCTTCGTCAGTAGAGATTACAGACTGGTTTTAGGGGTTTGCTGAATAGGTGGCCAAAATCATCTTCAGGTCAGGTACCACTCACTGGCACGCAGGTGCTTCTTCCACGAGCTCGTCAGCTCCGAGACTCACGGGAGTCTTTATAAGTACAACAACAGGGGTGGGAGCACACCGCTTCACCTATCAGGCAAGTGTCGCCCCTTGCATTCTGAGTAATGCAGTCTTTTAGCGGTATGCCATGTTGAAAAGTAGTCGAGTGTTTTGCCAATGTTGGCGCAGATGGTGCTGGTCTCTAAAAGTAGTCGAGTGTTTCGCCAATGTTGGCGCAGATGGTGCTGATCTCTAGACACCGGTGTTTCAGGTTCATTAACCTTCGTCAGTAGAGATTACAGACTGGTTTAGGGGTTTGCTGAATAGGTGGCCAAAATCATCTTCAGGTCAGGTACCGCTCACTGGCGCGCAGGTGCTTCTTCCACGAGCTCGTCAGCTCCGAGACTCACGGGAGTCTTTATAAGTACAACAACAGGGGTGGGAGCACATCGCTTCACCTATCAGGCAAGTGTCGCCCCTTGCATTCTGGGTAATGCAGTCTTTTAGCGGTATGCCATGTTGAAAAGTAGTCGAGTGTTTTGCCAATGTTGGCGCAGATGGTGCTGGTCTCTAAAAGTAGTCGAGTGTTTCGCCAATGTTGGCGCAGATGGTGCTGATCTCTAGACACCGGTGTTTCAGGTTCATTAACCTTCATCAGTAGAGATTACAGACTGGTTTTAGGGGTTTGCTGAATAGGTGGCCAAAATCATCTTCAGGTCAGGTACCGCTCACTGGTGCGCAGGTGCTTCTTCCACAAGCTCGTCAGCTCCGAGACTCACGGGAGTCTTTATAAGTACAACAACAGGGGTGGGAGCACACCGCTTCACCTATCAGGCAAGTGTCGCCCCTTGCATTCTGGGTAATGCAGTCTTTTAGCGGTTTGCCATGTTGAAAAGTAGTTGAGTGTTTTGCCAATGTTGGCGCAGATGGTGCTGGTCTCTAAAAGTAGTCGAGTGTTTCGCCAATTTTGGCGCAGATGGTGCTGATCTCTAGACACCGGTGTTTCAGGTTCATTAACCTTCGTCAGTAGAGATTACAGACTGGTTTTAGGGGTTTGCTGAATAGGTGGCCAAAATCATCTTCAGGTCAGGTACCGCTCACTGGCGCGCAGGTGCTTCTTCCACGAGCTCGTCAGCTCCGAGACTTACGGGAGTCTTTATAAGTACAACAACAGGGGTGGGAGCACACCGCTTCACCTATCAGGCAAGTGTCGCCCCTTGCATTCTGGGTAATGCAGTCTTTTAGCGGTATGCCATGTTGAAAAGTAGTCGAGTGTTTTGCCAATGTTGGCGCAGATGGTGCTGGTCTCTAAAAGTAGTCGAGTGTTTCGCCAATGTTGGCACAGATGGTGCTGATCTCTAGACACCGGTGTTTCAGGTTCATTAACCTTCGTCAGTAGAGATTACAGACTGGTTTTAGGGGTTTGCTGAATAGGTGGCCAAAATCATCTTCAGGTCAGGTACCACTCACTGGCGCGCAGGTGCTTCTTCCACGAGCTCGTCAGCTCCGAGAATCACGGGAGTCTTTATAAGTACAACAACAGGGGTGGGAGCACACCGCTTCACCTATCAGGCAAGTGTCGCCCCTTGCATTCTGGGTAATGCAGTCTTTTAGCGGTATGCCATGTTGAAAAGTAGTCGAGTGTTTTGCCAATGTTGGCGCAGATGGTGCTGGTCTCTAAAAGTAGTCGAGTGTTTCGCCAATGTTGGCGCAGATGGTGCTGATCTCTAGACACCGGTGTTTCAGGTTCATTAACCTTCGTCAGTAGAGATTACAGACTGGTTTTAGGAGTTTGCTGAATAGGTGGCCAAAATCATCTTCAGGTCAGGTACAGCTCACTGGCACGCAGGTGCTTCTTCCACGAGCTCGTCAGCTCCAAGACTCACGGGAGTCTTTATAAGTACAACAACAGGGGTGGGAGCACACCCCTTCACCTATCAGGCAAGTGTCGCCCCTTGCATTCTGGGTAATGCAGTCTTTTAGCGGTATGCCATGTTGAAAAGTAGTCGAGTGTTTTGCCAATGTTGGCGCAGATGGTGCTGGTCTCTAAAAGTAGTCGAGTGTTTCGCCAATGTTGGCGCAGATGGTGCTGATCTCTAGACACCGGTGTTTCATGTTCATTAACCTTCGTCAGTAGAGATCACAGACTGGTTTTAGGGGTTTGCTGAATAGGTGGCCCAAATCATCTTCAGGTCAGGTACCGCTCACTGGCGCGCAGGTGCTTCTTCCACGAGCTCGTCAGCTCCGAGACTCACAGGAGTCTTTATAAGTACAACAACAGGGGTGGGAGCACACCGCTTCACCTATCAGACAAGTGTCGCCCCTTGCATTCTGGGTAATGCAGTCTTTTAGCGGTGTGCCATGTTGAAAAGTAGTCGAGTGTTTTGCCAATGTTGGCGCAGATGGTGCTGGTCTCTAAAAGTAGTCGAGTGTTTCGCCAATGTTGGCGCAGATGGTGCTGATCTCTAGACACCGGTGTTTCAGTTTCATTAACCTTCGTCAGTAGAGATTACAGACTGGTTTTAGGGGTTTGCTGAATAGGTGGCCAAAATCATCTTCAGGTCAGGTACCGCTCACTGGCCCGCAGGTGCTTCTTCCACGAGCTCGTCAGCTCCGAGACTCACGGGAGTCTTTATAAGTACAACAACAGGGGTGGGAGCACACCGCTTCACCTATCAGGCAAGTGTCTCCCCTTGCATTCTGGGTAATGCAGTCTTTTAGCGGTATGCCATGTTGAAAAGTAGTCGAGTGTTTTGCCAATGTTGGCGCAGATGGTGCTGGTGAAGGACTGGACTTTTAACAGAACCAGCGGTGCCAGGGAACAACACCTATAACCTTCATGGGATACCTGTTTCGGCGCACAAACTACAGAGACACGGGACACTTCCTTCGGCGTCAAAGATCAGCGTTTATTACTGCAGGGAAACAAGAGTCATTAGAAGTACATAGGCATGTAAGTTCTGCGAGTCTGCTTCCAATTGCATATGTAGGTCGCTCTCTTTTATACAAAATGTTGCCATTGCACAACATGTGAACAAAAGGTTATAATTCAGTTCCCACAGTAAAACTTCAAAAGGGTCGCTTTCATGTGTTCATAATCCCGGAACATAATTACAGTAGCAATGTCGGTTCCCAACTGTAAAAGTACATCTTCCCACCATTAGGCACACTCATTAGAGTTGTAAATGACAAGGAGAAAGAGACAAGGACAGCTGCAAGGAAGTCAGACACGTGTAGAGAAAAGAGTGTGGGGGTAATATCGGAAGCATGATCGTGGGATCAAAGAACTGGATCCCACCGCCTGCATGGCTGTCACAATAGACCGGTACAACCAGATTACCCTCAAGCTGGGCCATCTGCCTTCGCTGTGTCATTCCTCCGGCCATAAAGACGCATGAAAGGAATATGCGTCTTCCGCCAGGCTTGGGAACTAGAAGGTCAGGGAGCGAACAGTTACCTGCTCGCTGACTACGTGAGGGCAAGAAACAAAATGGATGCCGTATCTAAAATGGAACCCGAGGGTTCAGATGAAGAACACGTAATATTAGGCGAACCCTACCAGGTAGTGTAACGAAAATACACACACTTGCCGAACTCGCCATTTACGGTTCGTAGATACCAAACTCGTCCATATTCGGTAATGCCCAGAACGCCGTAATAATTTTTACGGAACCTCAGACGGTCCTTTTGCCCTCATGTAGGCAAGCACTAGTCGGAATCATAATCGATTTCGATACTCATCAGATCATTTAGATGTTGCTGATGCATTATTCTATCCTTCAATGCCTCTTTGGTGACAACGGGCTGTCTTATACACGTCGTAGCACAAAGGCCACATAAGGCAGGACAATGTGAAGGTAAACACCCAGGCTATCTGTCTAACAAAACACTAGCTATGTATTCAACTGCACCATTACCAAAAATAAAGAACTTAAACCATAACACAAACAATCATAATGATATCAAAAATAGTGTGTTTTAATAAAAACAAGGATACATTTTTACAATGTAGTTATACAGTTATGATGAATTGTTGATAGAAAGTGATATATTATTATATTAAAAAACATAAATTAAAAAACATTAGAAGGACAGTGATACATGTCCTATCTATTGTTGCTGTGGCTGTTGTATGTGAGTCAACGTGTTTCGACACGTCGTGGTGTCTTCCTCAGGACTTTTATAGTTTCAGCCAATTTATCTATAAAGAACAAAATGATATTAGTTCTCATTTTTTTCTTAAAAACAGTGTCACAGTTTACAGTTTCATTTTGTCCATTCATGATTGATGATAACGAACCCCAGAACAATTATTCATTTCATTTCTGTTATTTAATTCACTTCAGTTAGCCTGGAGATATCTAGTGCAGTTCGTTATTTTATCTAGAATATTACTTAATACATAGCATAGTGTACAAGGGATGCATTATTACTGGAGGTAACCTAAGGTGAACAGGCCTAGAACATTACAATTTTGATATGTTCTATTTTATCTACAACGTACAATTGTTTCGCTGTTGTCATTCTTTAAAAATCCTGTTCAAATTTCATTCAATAACATCAAGTTTTTAACCTTCTATCAAGAAAAAGAGAGAGAAACCCAGAAAAAAAGTTTATGCAGCAAGATAAGAGAAAAAGATTTTGCAGCTGCAGAGATATAAAGGTTCAGTCATATTTTTCAAAGAAATTCAAGTGTTAGCCTTGACTCCGCCTGCAACTGGTATCCTATCCTATATTTATTCCACGTTACTAATACTATGTTTCTATTCTCGCCAACACTATGTTCCATTTAAGTCTGTGTATACCTATTCCTATTCTCCCAGAATGTTAAACTTCCCATGTCTTTACCTGACATAGAACTCTGTTTAGACGGTTCGTCTGTAGATTTCTTCAATTAAAAACAGAATAAGTGAGGCACCGTTATTTTCTTCCTCTAAAATTGGCATGTGTATCCTGCAGAGGACATAATTTTGTGTTTTGTAATCAAAATTCTGTTTATTTCCTTGGCACAATAGAGAGCGGCATCTAAATCTCCTAATTTTTCTCTTTATCTCAAGTCGCCTACCTCAGTGTTAAGGATCCACTGCTCCCATCTCACTTAGCCTGTATTCACACTCTCAGTGGTTTTCTTCAAGTAAACGAATGCCTCTTGGCTATAGATAAAAACATTTGAACTAAACGTTATGATGAGATATAAAGCTCTTAATAGGATACGATTAATTGGGCTTATAATGGTGTCTTTCTCACCACGTATAAAGAAGTCTTCCAAATATACAGGGCGACACACCATAGGGCAGTAACTGGTTAATTTTCAAGCTAGCCCACGTAGTGCCAGGGAAAGATTACAGCTCCCCGCGTAAAATGACAGCGTCAACATGGAACTATTAGGAGAAAATAAAAAGGAAAGCATGTTTAACTATTCTGACTTATCTTTTAAAACAAGCTACTGTTAATGCCCCGCGGAGTCGGGAAAACAGTCTGTGTTCATACCTTAATAAAATCTCTTTATAGATGAAAAAACCGTTCGGAGTCATAAATGTTGCAGACACCGCTGCCGTCGGACGGGTCTCTTCGTTTCTCCCCTTCAAACCGCGGACACCAGCAGTTTGTTTTGCTGAGCGCTCGCTTCTATCAGGGCTCTAATGTTTGGCAGAGTCCCTGGGAAATTTTAAAACATAGTTCCATCAGTTTGTGGGCTATTTTAAAGCTATTGCGTTTAGCAAGTAGGGGCCAAGGGGACCGTTTCTTTTGATGCTTACCTCTTTGGCGCTTTTTCTCCCTCACGAAATGGTCCAATCAATGGGCGGCTTGTAACGGCAAAAACGAAGGAATTCACTAGCCGCAATTCAATTGGTTTTTATACTCTACCTTCGTGACATAATTTCTCTAAAACCCCTCCCCTATTTAAAGCTGCATTTTCCTTTTCACCTATGTTGTTTTTTTGAAACAAAAGAAGGATAAATAAAAAGTCTTCTAACGTACTCCTACAGATTCACTTTTCCTCTTTGTACACTGGTTAGTGCCTAATCTACTTAGGTTAATAACATTAATACCTTTATATGAGGAAGTTTAGGGGTTTTGAGGACCAAATAATCATTTTATTAAGGTGGAAATAAGTCTGCATTTTGGTCCATTGATTCACACGGTTATCTAGGGATCTGTTCTTTCATTTGGTAATTTTATCATATTATAGCGTTTGCCCACGGGCATTCTAAGTTAAGGCCACGTTCGTATGTGTCAAGGGTAAAAATCCAGTATAGCTCTCGCTTTTTCCTAATTTTTTCCCCTCCTTTGTCATTTGGCAACTGTATTTTTTCTAAGATTCGCCATTTTATTTCCTCAGGAGAATGTCCGAAGTCCAAGAAATGGCTAACTAAAGGTGCTGTCACTTTTTTCGTTTTTATTGCTGACCTGTGTTCGGTCAGCCTAGTTTTTATTGCTCTTCCTGTCTCGCCAACATATCCTACTTGCTACTTGCAAGGACATGTAATGAGATACACCACATTTTGTGTGTTACATGTCCATAGGTCTTTTGCTTTTATTTCAACATCGTTCAGGGTCATTGTCTCTCCGAGGTGGATATTCTTGCATGACTTGCATGAGCCACAACTTGATGTGCCTTTTATTTGATTATTATTTGTAAAAGACCTTTGCACAAATGGTGGATTTTCAGGACTTTTACTAAATCTGGAGCGGACAATCTGATCCTTCAGGTTTTTATTGCGCCTGTGCGCATACATAGGTTTGGACATTTTTTGTTGGGTATTGTTCAGGTTCAGTAGGTGCCAATTAGAATTAATAATTTGCCTAATGGTCCCATCTAAGGTAGAGTGTTTAGTTATACAAACCAGGTTCGGGGCTTTTTTCGGTCGTTTTGAATTCAGGAGTGCATCTCTGTCGTAAAACCTAGCTCTCTTGTAAGCCTCTCTGACTAGGCGACGAGGGTACCCTCTTTGGATGAATTTAGTTTTCATCTTCTCTGATTGTAAGTCATAATCTCTTAGATCGGTGCAGTTGCGCCGTACCCTGAGAAATTGGGAAAACGGAATACTGTCTTTTTGACATTTCGGATGGAGACATGGGAAGTTTAACATTCTGGGAGAATAGGAATAGGTATACACAGACTTAAATGGAACATAGTGTTGGCGAGAATAGAAACATAGTATTAGTAACGTGGAATAAATATAGGATAGGATACCAGTTGCAGGCGGAGTCAAGGCTAACACTTGAATTTCTTTGAAAAATATGACTGAACCTTTATATCTCTGCAGCTGCAAAATCTTTTTCTCTTATCTTGCTGCATAAACTTTTTTTCTGGGTTTCTCTCTCTTTTTCTTGATAGAAGGTTAAAAACTTGATGTTATTGAATGAAATTTGAACAGGATTTTTAAAGAATGACAACAGCGAAACAATTGTACGTTGTAGATAAAATAGAACATATCAAAATTGTAATGTTCTAGGCCTGTTCACCTTAGGTTACCTCCAGTAATAATGCATCCCTTGTACACTATGCTATGTATTAAGTAATATTCTAGATAAAATAACGAACTGCACTAGATATCTCCAGGCTAACTGAAGTGAATTAAATAACAGAAATGAAATGAATAATTGTTCTGGGGTTCGTTATCATCAATCATGAATGGACAAAATGAAACTGTAAACTGTGACACTGTTTTTAAGAAAAAAAATGAGAACTAATATCATTTTGTTCTTTATAGATAAATTGGCTGAAACTATAAAAGTCCTGAGGAAGACACCACGACGTGTCGAAACGCGTTGACTCACATACAACAGCCACAGCAACAATAGATAGGACATGTATCACTGTCCTTCTAATGTTTTTTAATTTATGTTTTTTAATATAATAATATATCACTTTCTATCAACAATTCATCATAACTGTATAACTACATTGTAAAAATGTATCCCTGTTTTTATTAACACTCACTTAGTTCCTTATATGCTCGCACTTCTTCCTCTGGGATGAGCGATGCGTCAAAAATATCTCTATCTAAGTCTGCAATAGCTCTCGCCAGAGTCTTGTGGTACGGGCCAGGACCAGAGTTTGCTGAGCGTGGTTCTCGATGGGGGTAGGAATCTAGTGCGCTACGGAACATAGTTTGCAATGCTCGAGCTGACCCTTGGGCACTATAAGGCAGAACTAAGTACGGAATACCCTTATCCATGGTATGTGGCATTAACCCACACACCCAACAATTGGTAGTGTTTACCACTAACTGATGCTGGTGCAAGAGTTGAATAAAAGAGTTGTTTCTGAATTCCGCACGTCTGACTTGTTCGTGTTGAGGCAGAAGATAAAAAGAATGTGGAGAGACAGTTGAAACGAAATATAGATCATGAGATGGAAGAGTAGGTGTAGCAGAAGACAATAAGAGTTGGGACCCATAATATACTCCCCCTACCAGTAACATAGATATGGTGAGGAACAGTATGATCACCTGTGAGAAAAACCATTTCGTATGAAACATTTTATGCAATGCAGATCTTTGCGCCAACATTTCCTCTCTTTTCGACAGCTCAGACAATGATGATTCCATCCCCTAACGACCGTCCGCGACGTTCTTGACGCACTTCGTTTTGAGTAGCGATTACCAATTCCCAGGAGTTCCCAGAAATCGATAAAAGAAACCGACCTTGTGTCGATAGCTGCTAAACAGAAGGAAGTACCCGCACGGCCTTACGGTCAACCTGGATGGTAGGTTCTAGCTAAATAATGTTCTTGGCTGTACGAAAAAGGAAAAAGATACACAATATACAATGTCCACTGTGTTCAGAGCAAATGTAGAACCTAGAAACAAAAAAATCTTTTTATTTGTGGCTCGTTCGTGAACGAAGAAAGTATCGGCTGCTTCCAGAGCGAGTCTGATCTTCAAACAGTGGATTGGATGGCAAATGAGTGTTCAATTGTTCAGGCAATTTTTCAGAGTTCTCCAATGGCGATGGCAAAGAAATTGTTCGAGGGGTGTCAGTTATGGACTGAGCTTCGCTGAACGGAACAAAGTGTTGTGGAGTGTCTGTTTCACAAGAAGAAAAACCTCTTTTTAACCAGGTATCAGATGGTAAAAGAAGCGGGACCTTTTTGGTGTGGGTAGCATGGACCCAATTCCTGCGTCCGTGCAGTCGAACCGCCGTCCTCGTAGCTAGCTGCACCTGAAACGGGCCCACGAATCTCGGTTCAAGATTCCGTTTTCGTCCGAAGTTCCGGACGAGAAGCCAATCTCCGGGTTGGAGCCGATGACCAGGACCCTCTGTTTGTGACGGCAGAGCCTCAAAGACCATCGGGATCTGCCAATGGAGTATCCTTTAAGTCAATACGACCCTTGGTCTCTTCTTCAGTTTTAAGATAACAATCATGTACTGCTTCACCACTTGACTCCGTATCGATCGGCAGCAATGTTGCTGGATTCAACACATTACATCGTTTTATCCGTATATGACTGGCCAACAATGTCAACTCATATCCAGACAACCTTGCGCTCGTCAGATGTTGAGTTTTCGTCCGATTCAATAGAGTGTCAACTGCATGCGGAACCATCACCGTAAGCATATTATCCATGACTAGACCTGCGGACTGCCGAATGGACGCCGCAGCTGCCGCTGTTGCCCTCGAACAACTCGGCAAGGCTCTAGCTACTGGGTCTAAAGTCGAAGAAAAATAGGCGCATGGGCGTTGCTTGCCGCCAAAAGGTTGTGTCAGAACACTCAACGCACAACCATCCCTCTCGTGAACGTATAGTGTAAACGGCTTACTGTAGTCAGGAGTGCCCAACACAGGAGCCGAACACAACGCATCACGTAATTCAGAAAAACTTTTCTGACACTCTTCAGACCAAGGCAATGGGGATGGAACATCCTTGCACGTAAGGGCTATCAATGGTTTCGCCAACAATGAAAAATTTGGAATCCATTGTCTGCAATAGGACGTAATACCTAAAAAGGCATGAACATCTCTTTGGGTCTTAGGCACAGTCATTCGGGAAATCGCTGCGATTCTTTCTGGGGTCAACCTTCTCCCCTCTTTTGACAATAAGTGACCTAGATAGGTAACTTCTTGACAACAATACTGTAGCTTTGAAGGCGATACCTTGTGGTGTAAGTCATGTAGATAGTGCAATAATGTTACCGTAGCCGTTTTGCAAATAGCTTCTGTATCAGCTGCCACTAAAAGATCGTCAACGTATTGAATCAAAGCCGCACCCGTTGGTAAAACAAAGGCATCAAGCTGACCTTTAAGTGCTTGGCTGTAGATTGACGGACTCTCACAGTAGCCCTGTGGAGCGCGTTTTAGCCTAAAACTGCGACCACCTAATGAGAATCCGAATAGGTCTCTGCTTTCCTCTGCAATCGGGATGCTAAAGAAAGCATTCTTTAGATCGATCACCGTGAACCAGGAGGCAGATGCCGGAATCATTGTTAGAAGGCCGTGATATCGGGAACCACAGGAAATTGTGGAACCACTATTTTATTTACCTCTCTCAAATCTATTACGAAACGATACACAGGAGGTTTAGTTGGGTCAGTTCGTTTTAGAATAGGCAATACAGGGCTATTACACACGTTTCCACGAGTTTCTTCAACAACACCCTTTTCAATTAAATCATGAACGATCGCTAACAGTGCTCGTTCGCTATCAAGAGAGATACGATATTGAGGTAAACGTGGTAATCGCACATTTGGTTTCAATTGAATCACATAAGGTGGAATGTCTAACAGGCCCACATCATTGGGACCTGTGGCCCATAGGGACGCAGGGAGGGAACTCAATTCCGGTGGGAATTTATCGACCGACAAATACATGGGAGAGATCACTCTCCGTCCCAATGTAAGCTCCACTCCTTCGGGGGAACAATACAATGTTGCATATAGTCGTTTCAACAAATCCAGGCCCAAAAGATTCTCACCACAACCTGTAGATAGAATCAGTGGAGCCGTTAGCTCACAAGGTCCAATCGTAAGGGGCAAAGGACTAGAGACTGGGTTGCTAACAGGGGCGCCGGAGAATCCAACGGAAACGTTCGTTAAGCCAGACAAAGGTGCGCCAGGGAGTTTCGAATGCATGATGGACTTTTCGTCGCACCAGTGTCTAACAGAAAAGGCTCAACTACGCCCGATGTAACCACTGCAACGTAAGGCCCACTCTGATCGACCGGAACTGATACTACTCCCTCTCTTTGTCGTTGGCTGTCCTAGTAATGGTCGTTTGCAACAGTCTCATGTTCTATGTAATAATCGTCCACATTATATTGTGTAGATCGAACTGACCCCGTATTTCGCTGGTCAAAGCAATTATTCGCATCTGATTGATTTTGATGGCGATCAATCTGATTGTGGGATGAACCACGACCTTTACCTCGTGATGCCTGTTGAGGACCACCACCACGGTTTCCACGTGTCGACACACCATTCAGACGGTCCCGTAAGGCAAGACAATCATATTTTAGGTGTCCCTCTTTCCTACAATATGCACACTGATTATACCCAAGTGAAGATCTATAATCAAAGTTGTCAGAGCGTGGCTGCATCCTATCGGGCTGTGCTCGTGGTCGATACTGCTGTTGTGAATCATTTTGGTTTGATCGTGGAGGATAGGCTTGCTGCAATAAAACCTTCGTTTTGAGCTCCTTCGTTTTCTTTTCTACACGATCACTTTCTTCCTTTCCCCTATTTTCATAATATTGAGCCGTTGCTAGTATCTGTGCAGTGGTCGAAACTGCCCACGCACTCTCTGAATTCTTTATTCTCCAGTATTAGGGGTGTCTTTCATAGATTCACATGCCTGAATCATTCCCCGTCGTCGGAGTGGGAGTCCCACGGTACATAAAAAAGCAATAAAATGCTATAAATATATAGTAATACCAATAGAAATGAACCAGGAAGTAAAACAGCCAATGGTACAGTAGGCAAAAACTTCCACATCTATGACTCTCATAGTCATTTTGTATAGTCCAAACTACAGCCAATCAGGCGCCAGCACCCACCAGAATGTTCTCCCCAGAGGCTCAGGCTCTCAGATTTTCTACCGCACGTCGTGTGAAGGGAGTCTCCCTGAGCTCTGCTCAGTTTTTCTAACTTCTAACTTCATCTGTGTCTTCTCTTCAGGATGTCTTCAAAGAAATCTCTCTTCAGAGCCTGTGACTGCTGTGGTAAGCCTCGGCTTTTTGAGAAGGATCCACACAAAAAGTGTATCTATTGTCTCTACCCAGATCACCAGGCCTCTGATTGTAAGATCTGCAGAACCATGCCTCAGAAGACTCTCAGAGATAGAGAGGGTCGTTTACTGCTGTGGTTGAAGAGGCTAAAGGATTCTTCTAATCCTGTTTCTGAAGTAGGCAGTGTCACCTCTGCTTCCACTTCAGCCTCCAGGAAGAGATCTGCGCCTGAGGGAATGTCATCTCCCAAGGCTAAACTGCCTAAAAAACAACCACCTGCTAAAGGACTGGATCAACCTTCCACTTCTCAGGCTGTCCCCACCTCCAGGGGCATGGAAGGCGCTTCTGCTTCCTCAAAGGGGAAAAAACTCAAGCTTCCCCTATCTTCTGACAGGATGTTACCACAGAATTCATCTCCGCCTCCTGTGAAGTCTTCTTCAGCTTCCTCGTCGACGAGAACGACGACTTCAGTGACATCTACGGTAACATTTTCATCTCCTAAACCTAGTATGGTTATGTCCTCGTCTACGGCATCTCCAACAATGGTTTTTGTTTCTGTGAGGCCTATTTCGTCGACGTCCGTCGTCGACGCCTCGTCGTCGACGCCTTTAAAGGCTTTACCGCCGACGAAAAAGACTCCGTCGACGAGCTCGTCGTCAGGCTCTACGCCGTCGACGAAAATAACACCGTCGACGAGGAGTGACTCGTCCACGAAGACGGTCCCGTCGACGAGGAGTGTCCCGTCGACGAAGAGTGTCCCGTCGACGAAGAGTGTCCCGTTGACGAAGAGTGTCCCGTCAACGAAGAGTGTTCCGTCGACGATGGGTGTCCCGTCGACGAAAACTGTCCCGTCGACGACGAGTGTCCCGTCGACGAAAGGTCTCCCGTCGACGACGAGTGTCCCGTCGACGACGACTATTCCGTTGCCGAAAAGTGTCCCGTCGACGAGAGGTGATCCGTCGACGACAAATCCATCGGAAGTTAACCCTCCGACGACGCCGCAGTTATCCTCATGCACGGCACTACAGGTGTGGTCTCCGTCGACGGTGTTTTTAACACCACGCCAAGCAGCAGAACAACTGCGCAACACTGTAATGAGGCTTTCACCCCTTCGTGTTTCACCTCACAAGGTGTCCTCTGAAGTCCCAGACCAACTACTGGATTCTGACAGTGACAATGAGTTGGTCCAGAATACTTTTGGACAAGCCACTAGTCCATCGGAGTTACATATTAAACTTCAAGATGATGAATATGAGGATTCTCACTCTCCTGCTGAGGTATCGATGCCTGTCAGTACTCCTGTTGCTCAAGTGCCTTTGGATTTAATATCCAACTTACAATTTATGCTGGACGATTACTATCGGAGGTTTCCACCTTCGGAATCGGCAGGTTCTGGACAAGCAACTCCAACTTCGGAAACGCCTCCACCCGTGCTCCCATCGGTGTGTCCACCTTCACACCCACAACCTGCTCACGAAGAGGACCCGCAATCCTCGGAAGATGACGACCAACGGGAAGAAGGAGAAGTGGATGATTTATCGGAGTGGGAGGACTATTCAGGTCCAATCTCCTTCAACATCTCCTCAGACTGCGTCGGCCTCCCCTCCTGTTGATGTAGCAAATTTTCACTTGCTGATGGAGCGTGCAACCGCACGTTTTCATATGAAAATGGAGCATACTCAACAAGAATGTTTCCTTTACGATTTTAAAGATCAGCCCAGGCGACAAATTAGGACAATACCCATTGTGGAATTCATCTGGAAGGAAGGCGTTAAGGTGATGTCAACGCCGGCTTCCATTCCTCCAGTCTTGCCAAGAATTGATAAGAAATATAAAGCTCCAGACAAGACGCCTGCCTGTCTCATTGGACAAGCAAAACTTGACTCGGTAATTGTCCAGGCGGCTCAGAAAAGGGCCAGAAATCCGTCCTCTGCAGTTACGGCGCCGCCGGATAGAGATGGCAGACGCCTAGACTCAATAGGAAAACGAGTTTCCACCATGGCTGCAACGACTGTCCGTGCTGCCAACGCATTAGCCATCTTAGGTCGTTACGACCGTCAAATGTGGTCTGACATCTCACCATTTATCGATCTACTCCCTGAGCCATCCAAGGCGGAGGCACTCCAGATTCTCCATGAAGGTCAAAGGACCTCTGAAGAGATAATTGATTCAGCTGTTGATGTGGCATCTACAGGTTTTCGCCAATTAGCAGGGGCTGCGGTTCTCCGTAGACAGGGGTGGTTACGTTCCACTGCCTTCAGACAGGAAGTACAAAACCGAGTTCTAGACATGCCATTTGATGGCGAATATTTATTCGGCCCCAAGGTAGAGGAGGCCTTACAGACTATCAAGAAGGATACCGAAACGGCCAAATCCTTAGGCACTCTACAATTTCACAAGCCGCCCTTTCGAGGAGCGAGAGGACGAGGAACGTCCTTCAATAGAGGTGGATACCAGCAACAACATCAACAATCCTCATACCGTCAGGGTAATCAGGGCTACCAAACTCAGCGCTACCAGTCTTATGGGCAGAAAAGATCTCAATACACCCCAAACAGGGGTAAGGCTACCTACCGCGTCAAGGACAAGCGACAATGAAATTTTTCACCTGCCACCACCGTCTTTCCACCCTCTCAAAAGACTTGGCGGAAGAATCTCCAAATTTTACTCCAATTGGCAGTCGATAACAACGGACAAATGGGTCCTGGATATTGTCGCCAGGGGCCATGCCCTAGAATTCGAAAAATTTCCCCCAAATGTACTGCCAAAGGGCCCGCCTCCAGCTCACCTGAAGGAGCTGCTTACCCAAATCAAAATGATGATACAAAAAGGAGCTATCGAGAGCGTTCCTCAGAGGATGAGAGGACTAGGATTTTACTCCAGGTTCTTCCTGATCAGAAAGAAGAACGGGGAGTGGCGCCCGATCCTCGATCTTCGTGCATTAAACAAATATCTAAGGAAATTGACGTTCCGGATGCTCTCTCTTCAAGAAATTTTGCATATTCTAACAGCAGGAGATTGCATGGTCACCCTAGACCTCCAAGATGCATATTTCCACATCCCCATCCTACCTCGCCACAGGAAATTCCTTCGCTTCAGGGTGGCTGGCAGGGACTACCAATTCAAAGTCCTTCCTTTTGGACTACGGTCAGCTCCAAGAGTTTTTACGAAGGTTTTAGCTCCAGTAGCTGCGCACCTCCGGCTGGAGGGAATACAAATTTTCCCATATCTGGACGATTGCCTTATAAAGGCCAATTCTCATGGCACCGTTCAACGTCACCTTCACCAGTGTCTCCACCTGTTTCAGTCTCTAGGCCTGACAATAAATTTCTCCAAATCCCAAATGCAATTGTCTCAAAGAATAGCATTCTTAGGAGCAATGTTGGACACTCACAAATGCAAAGCTTTCGTCTCCAAGGAGAGACAAATGAAAATAAGTCGGCTAGCACAAGATCTCATGCAAAGAAAGTCAGTTTCTGTCCGACTATACAAATCCTTTCTGGGGATGGCATCGGCTTGTATTCCATTACTTCCAAATTGCCGGCTTCAAATGAGGCCGCTTCA
The DNA here is from genome assembly GCF_964261635.1 of Lissotriton helveticus. NCBI lineage: Eukaryota > Metazoa > Chordata > Amphibia > Caudata > Salamandridae > Lissotriton > Lissotriton helveticus. The sequence goes on along the minus strand of NC_136072.1, from coordinate 359,667,688 downwards.
GGAGGAACTAGCCCTGCAGTGGCAACAGGTTTCAGGCACTTTCGAGGACCTCATTCAAATCACACCACTCATGAAGGAGTCTCTTCTGTGGTGGACACAGAGGTGTCATCTCAGTCAGGGTCATGCGTTCCTTCAAGAGCCACCAAGTCTCACCATCACTACAGATGCATCCCTCGAGGGCTGGGGGGCTCATCTGCAAGGCCTCACGATCAGTGGCAAATGGACTGTGCAACAGAAACTGTGGCACATCAATCGTTTGGAACTGAGAGCCATTTTTCTTGCCCTCAAGGCGTTTTGTCCAATCATTCAGAACACCAATGTGTTGATAAGAACAGACAACACAACAAGTATGCACTACGTCAACAAACAGGGAGGAACTCGATCTCTTCTCCTGTCTCAAGAGGCGCAGGAATTATGGACATGGGCTCTTCACCACAATGTACAGTTGCATGCGGTGCATGTTCCGGGAACGGAAAACGTCCTTGCGGATGCACTCAGCAGGACAACAATCACCAACCACGAATGGGAGCTTCACCAGAACACAGTGGACCACATCTTTCATCAGTGGGGTTGGCCAGACCTGGACCTATTTGCGACAAGTACCAACAGCAAATGCCTGAGCTTCGCCAGCTGGCACCCCCACAAGAATTCTCTGGGGAATGCATTCTCCCTCGATTGGTCCCTGAGGTTTGCGTACGCTTTCCCACCGATTCCGTTAGTCCCCAAGGTTCTGCGGAAGATGAGGAAGGAACCTTGCCGACTGATCCTGATCGCGCCCAGATGGCCGCGCCAGTATTGGTTTACCGAGCTCCTCCTACTATCAGAGAGCAAACCAATTCAGTTACATCCAATCCCGAACTTGCTCAGTGTTCAGGAAGGTCAAGTCTTCCATCCGGACCCAGCATCGCTGAGATTAGCGGCTTGGCTCCTGAACACCATGAGTTTGCACATTTGAACATCCCGGCAGACTGTAAAGAGGTGTTGGCCAAAGCTAGAGCACCCGCAACCATCAAGACTTACAGTCTCAAATGGAAACGCTTCTGTATCTGGTGCCGTTCAGCAGGTGTTCACCCTTTTTTGGCAAAGCCTGAGGAAATTCTTCCTTTTTTCTTGCAGTTGGCACGAACAGGTCTGTCCCATGCTACTTTGAAGGTATTTCTGGCTGCAATATCCAGATATCGACAGGATGGGTCCAATTCTCTGTATTCATCAAGAATTATCCAACAGTTCTTTAAAGGCCTCTTTAGAATGTTCCCTCCAGTACGTCGTCCACCTCCTTTGTGGCATCTGAATGTGGTCCTGGGTCAACTCATGCGTCACCCATTTGAGCCCATCCATCGAGCTGACTTGAAGTATCTTTCGTGGAAGGTATCACTGCTTTTAGCCTTAACATCCGCCAAGAGAGTTAGTGATATCCAAGCTTTCACTGTTCATCATCCTTTCCTCCAATTCACTAGCGATTCTGTCATACTTCGCACAAATCCCAAATACATTCCTAAAGTACCTTCGGATTTTCATCTGAACGAACCTGTTGTTCTTAAATCATTTTTTCCAGACCCGCAAACTCCTGCGGAAAGAGCTTTACACTCGCTTGACATTAGAAGATGTCTTAAATTCTATCTACAAAGAACTTCTACTGTACGCACCTCTGACCAGTTGTTCATTACCTACGGTGCGATTCGTAAAGGGCAGGCAGTATCAAAACAGACTATTGCAAGATGGATATCTGCTGCCATTGCCTTTTGCCATGCACAGGCTGGGAGACCTTTACCATCTGCGCCCAGAGCGCACTCTACAAGAGCAGTCTCCTCATCTACGGCCTTATTTGCTGGAGTCCCTCTTCAGCAGATCTGCAAAGCGGCGACTTGGGCGAGTCGCCATACCTTTACCAGACATTACTGTCTAGAGTCCATCAGCGAGGCTGATACTTCTGTGGGTCGAGCTGTTCTACGGAATCTGTTTCATTAAGGTGAGCCTCTGTTTCCCACCTCCTTGTTTTCTGCTGTCAGACGCTTCTTATGTTATGTTTTCACATATTTTTCTTGATTGCATTATGTTATGCTTTATATGATATGTGTATATTCACTTTGCATTGTTATTTGCACTACTAGCTGACAAGCTGGGTGTTATGAGCGTCTGTTCAGCAAAGATATGTACTGCTAGCTACTCTGATTCAGGCATGTGAATCTATGAAAGACACCCCTAATACTGGAGAAGAACAATAGTTACTTACCTGTAATCTGTGGTTCTCCAGTATTGGTGTCTTTCATAGATTCACATGCAACCCGCCCACCTCCCCTCAGAGGCTTTCTAGGCTATTATGGTTTACCTTCACTCCTTGCGAGAAAATCTGAGAGCCTGAGCCTCTGGGGAGAACATTCTGGTGGGTGCTGGCGCCTGATTGGCTGTAGTTTGGACTATACAAAATGACTATGAGAGTCATAGATGTGGAAGTTTTTGCCTACTGTACCATTGGCTGTTTTACTTCCTGGTTCATTTCTATTGGTATTACTATATATTTATAGCATTTTATTGCTTTTTTATGTACCGTGGGACTCCCACTCCGACGACGGGGAATGATTCAGGCATGTGAATCTATGAAAGACACCAATACTGGAGAACCACAGATTACAGGTAAGTAACTATTGTTCATTTGTTGCTTAACTCAGGCAACAAATTCGACACAAATTTGTCAACAAATAACCGCTGGCCTCCCTCAGCGCCCATGTCCTGGCCGCTGTGGTCGACAAACGCTTCCTCAAACCTTGTGAAGAAATCCGAGACACTCTCGTCTTTCTTTTGCTTACAGGCTGATAACTTATCCCAATTCACTTTCATCGCTGGCATGAGAGTTTTCATGAGCGTAATGATTTTCTGAGGCAAATCCAAGATCAGCTGGTCAGGCTTAGCTCCACCAACTTGTAATGCATCAGCCGCTATTAGGGCAGCCCAATCACCCCCTAGTTCAATTGTGTGGTTGGCTTGACGAATTTTCGCCCAAACTGGTTGCGGTACAACATTACCGAACAACATGTCAATGTCAGCAAGGTTCATAATAGAAGCTTCCACCAGTTGGGATAGCTCCTTATAATAACCAGCCGGATTCTTACGCGGATCGGGCAAGGATTGCTTCACTTGCAAAACTTCCGATCGTTTCCATGGAAGATGTATCCATACCCTTCGAAAATGTGGTAAAACCGGAGGGACAGCAGTAGCATCACCAGGCACCCAAAGTGGCGGAACCTCTCTCATAGGATACTGACCAGGAGCTGCTTTCCAATTCTCAGTGTTATCATCTAATGACACCCGAGGATGCCCTGTGGATCTGACTGCTAACAAGCGTTCCAAGGCACGTCGTACATCTTCACCTACGATCATACCGTTCGAAAAGTGACTCTGAAGTTCAATTATGTCGGGCGGTACATTATCTACATCATCGTTATACCATTCTTCCCTCAAAAAGTTACACATCTCTTCAAACACGAATCTCTGCGTAGGCTCATTAAACTGAGAAAACGTGTCAAAGACCACACGAGGAGTGTAGTTAGCAGGATGTCTTATCCACCTATGTGCCATGGTTACTAACGTCTCTTTCTCCCTACCACTAGGGATCTGACTCCGTCTCTGAGGAGTTTCAGATAAATCAGAGGAGAATAACGGACCAGAAAGTGGTGAATAAAGGGTAGCAACAGAGTTAGGAACACGCTTACGAACAGAAGGAGAAAGAAAAGCAGGGGCAACAACACTGGAGGTGAAGGAAGGCATAGTAGGAACGGACAAGGTAGTCGGAGTAACGGAAACAACATTCTGCGAAGGTACAGATACAGGGGCAGTAGGAACAAACATAGGGTTAACAACGGGCTGACCCGCAGCCGCTGGAGCAACAAGAGGAACAACAGGAGGAGCTACAGGAGGAGCTACAGGAGCAGTAGCACCCTGTACATAAGGAGGTGGTGATTTCATTAAATACGATAACAAGGAATCCTCCTTCGAATCTTCTCCTTTCTTCTCTGGACTAGCCGGTAAAACCGGATAACATTTATCTATTTTCATGTGATGCAATCTAGTAGAAATTTCCATTTCCTTTTCTTCTTTTTCCTGTTTACATTCTCGTATAGTTTGCATTATCGGAACGAACCCTTGTTTTTGATCCTTTTTAAGTTGTTTGATTTCTTTCTGCTTGGCCTCTTTACGCCATATCCGAAAGGAATCAAACATAGCTGGCCTAGCTTTCTTTAAAAATAATTTAGCCTCAAGATTATCTAAAATCGAAAGTTCAAAAGTTCCATGTGGTGGCCATCTAAGGTCACCGTCTTTCTTTGTATAGCGGACCCAGTAATCATTATATATTATAGGACCCACCCCATGTCGACTATAAAGATCATGTATCGGAGTTCCAACTGGAGGTATCGGACACGAGTCCTCCAACCGGGAATCCATTGCGCAACATTGGAAAATACGAAACAAACCACTATGGCTAGGCATCGTGCACACTAACCTAGTATCAAACTTCAAGGATTACCGAAGTAATTAAACCTCGTGTAAGTCAAAACCCTCGGTTTTTGGCAATTGCAACTGTCAAATAATACTAAGAACCAATACTAAGAACCACAAATGCAATGGAACCATGCAATACAACAAAGCCTTAAGGCTACCACAAAGCTCGGAGAGCTAACCACAAAGCCTGAGGAGGCTATTACAAAGCTCGGTGAGCTATTACCACAAAGCCTAAGAAGGCTACAACAAAGCTTTCAAGAAGCTAGAACAACCACTAAGGACTGGGAGCGACCCACAAATACTTAACTCAGAACTTCAATGGCGTCACCAGGAAGGCCCGTCTATCGTCTCGCTTGTACGTAAGGTCTGCGCCGGGCGTCGAAGACAGGTCGACAGTCAGGGCATCGGTCCGTCGCAGCCGTCAGGAGGCGGGAATCTTCGCAGGGAAAATCTTCGGGCCACTTATTTCGACAACAGGATCGATGAAGCGGGGTGCACCTTCCCTCGGAGATTTCACACGAAGTTCCTCACGATCATCAGGCTTTGGACCGGTACCGCTGAAGTCGCCCCACGTTGGGCGCCAACTGAAGGACTGGACTTTTAACAGAACCAGCGGTGACAGGGAACAACACCTATAACCTTAATGGGATACCTGTTTCGGCGCACAAACTACAGAGACACGGGACACTTCCTTCGGCGTCAAAGATCAGCGTTTATTACTGCAGGGAAACAAGAGTCATTAGAAGTACATAGGCATGTAAGTTCTGCGAGTCTGCTTCCAATTGCATATGTAGGTCGCTCTCTTTTATACAAAATGTTGCCATTGCACAACATGTGAACAAAAGGTTATAATTCAGTTCCCACAGTAAAACTTCAAAAGGGTCGCTTTCATGTGTTCATAATCCCGGAACATAATTACAGTAGCAATGTCGGTTCCCAACTGTAAAAGTACATCTTCCCACCATTAGGCACACTCATTAGAGTTGTAAATGACAAGGAGAAAGAGACAAGGACAGCTGCAAGGAAGTCAGACACGTGTAGAGAAAAGAGTGTGGGGGTAATATCGGAAGCATGATCGTGGGATCAAAGAACTGGATCCCACCGCCTGCATGGCTGTCACAATAGACCGGTACAACCAGATTACCCTCAAGCTGGGCCATCTGCCTTCGCTGTGTCATTCCTCCGGCCATAAAGACGCATGAAAGGAATATGCGTCTTCCGCCAGGCTTGGGAACTAGAAGGTCAGGGAGTGTCCCCATACTCCTGGCCCATAAAGGGCCAGAGCTACACATCTATGACGGTAGATATACATCATATCAAATATGCGCCTTGAGCCCAATTTGGAAGCAAACTTAAAAATACCAAATGCACATTTACTCATTTTGGCCCTAACATTAATCATCTCATGAGACCATATACCCCCGTTATTAAAAGTGACACCTAAATAACAAAATTTATCAACCACTTGAATGATTTCATCTTTAAATGAAAATGGTCTTAATTTTTTGATTTTTTTTGCCACAAGCCAGAATAAAAGTTTTCGAATTGTTAATATTGAGTTTCCTCCCAATAATAAAATCCAGAAATCTATCCATGAGTCTTTGCAGCCCGACAGGGGTTCTGGATAGCAGTACCGTGTCGTCTGCGTAAAGCAAAACCGGAATAGTTAAACCGTCAGCAGACGGAGCATCGGCATTACCTAAACGCAGTTCCGACTCCATGGCGTTAATAAAAAGGGAGAAAAAAAGGGGGGCGAGAACACAGCCTTGCCTAATACCAGACCCTACTGTAACACTAGAAGTACATTCACCCATTTGCCCAAAACGAATCTTAGCGGACAAATTGCTGTATAGGCGCGCCAAAAAATAAATAATTTCAGGTGGTGCCCCCATGTTCAATAAGGTTGTCCATAATAGCCCATGATTTACCAGGTCAAAAACACTTGAGAGGTCTGCAAAACATAGGAACAGCGAACCCTGTTTGGCACGCGTGTACTTGCCTATAATAAGATCTAAGTTAATACACTGTTCTATGGTGCCCAACCCCTTGCGAAATCCAAGCTGCGAGTCCGCAAGGATGTTGTTCTCTTCGACCCATTCCTCCAGGCGGATCAATAATACCCTACTCATTATTTTCATGGAAGAGTCGAGAAGGGAGATAGGGCGATAGTTCTTGGCCTCGCCTCTATCCCCCTTTTTAAAAATGGGAATAATAATCGACTCTCCCCATGACTGTGGTGCAGAGACCATAGCAACAGCATTAAAAACCTTGGTCATCAAGGGGCTCCAAAGCAATAAGATCAATAGGGACCCCATCAGGGCCAGGTGCCTTTCCTCCCTTGCTACTCCGGATGGCAATTTCCACCTCCTCAATAGAGATATTAAGTGGTATAGGTGGACAAAAATCTGCAACCACATCTCTCTCTAATGATGTCCCTTCTGGGTTGAATATACTAGAGAAGTGGGATACCCAGTTATCCTCATTTACTTGGGCAGAAAGTACGGGGTATGCCTCGTTATGTAAAAATGGGCTATTGACCGTATTCCAAAATAGCTTGGTGTCCCGGAGTTCTATTGCCTTGGACATAAAGTCCCACGCTTCCTCCCTTAATTCCTGCTTCCTTAGATTCAAGTGCATTTTATAAGTATGCCTTAGGGATCTAACCATTCCCTATCCCTGGGTTTAATAGTAAGGGCATTTTTCAAATTTTGCAAAGATTTTGTGCATGCCTTATTAAACCACCCATTGGGGGCTCCATGCCCCTTTACCTTACTAGAGGTCAGGATCTTTTTTGTGGTCGCATTAATAGACACAAACCCAGCTAAAATACTTGTTAAGCCTGTATTAGGATCAAGACAACTTTCCACCTCCTGGAGGCATGCAGACACAATTTCTACCAACAACTTTTCCTCATTTTTCCTCCCCCACTTGATCCTGGGACCATTCAATCTATGCGGGATTAAATCCGCCACTGTTCCATGAGACACATCAGCCTTTTCCCCCCATATCAACAAATGTGTAGTAAGGCAATTATGATCACTAAGAGCCAGATCAACTACTTCTGGGGGGCTGCACATGGTAATCAAACTTGTCGAGGCAATAAGATAATCAATAATAGTAGCGGAATTCCTTCCCACTAACGTTGGTACCGGATTGCCTTCATTATCTTTTTTGGGGGACAGTATCAATAGATCCAATTTAGACAGGAGGATATTGAGTGAGTCACCATAAGTCGTGTGTAGGAAGTGAGCCTGGTCCCCTTCGTCCTCCCCTCCAAACCCACACACCCTCGAAAAAGAGTAAGGGCACATATGAATATTAAAATCTCCTCCCCATAGGATATCAAAGGGTACACAGGTTTGTCCACACAGCTTGTCGACTGCGGCATCAAGTTCGTCGACCACTAAAGTGCTGGAATGGTTGAACGTGTTATTATAGTGGTTAATTATCAAAACATTCCGGCCGCCATGGTGCTGCAGCCATAACACTTGTGAATGTGATCCGACTGTCATGTGGGTTTTAACTTGTACCGGAAGGCTTACTGACAGCAGAACCACCAATCCACCTCTGGCTCTACCCATATTAGAGTTCATTGCCGGGTAATTATAGGCAACAAAACCATCCAAGGAGATATCATTAGTGCACCACGTCTCCTGGAGACAAAGAATGTCGAATTTGGTTAAGAAGTCCGACCAGCCAAGACGGTCGGCCTTGTTGCACCACCCTGCAATGTTCCAACTCATTAAATTATATCCTTTGCTTGGGACAACACCTTCGTCAGCAATAATAGTTTCAATGTATGGGGGGTGCACAGACCTTTTCAGTAATACAGTTGGAGAGGGGATGTTGGTGGATTATGGCAGGGATACCATAGGGGAAGAGATTGGCATTTGGAGCAATAATTGGCTCCAAGGGCACCCCTGAATACTCCTCTTCATTAACTAATCGACCTCTGGTAGGACCATTTCCATCGTCCCAACAAAAGCCTGAGGATCCCTGCTCCCCCGGGGCACAAAGGTGTTTCATTTGGGTCTGATTGTGGTGCAAATAAGCTTCATCGAGAGGAATAAGACGACTCGGGGGCTAACATGTCCCGTGAATCTATGGGTTTTAACAGGCATTCTAGGTGTAATTTTGTCTCTGGTGATCCTCATCACATCAATTTCATTAACACTATCCACCATACTATGGGTATAAGTTCCACTTCCCTCAACCCCAGAGCTCCAGAAACTTCAATCGCAATCGTCCAACCCTTTAAATATCTCAAACCTATTTGTGGTCTCCAATGGTGTGAATGGTTTTAGGTGGTCCATTCTCCTATTCATGGTTGTGTTGGACCTGGGGGGTACAAAGTTCCATCCATAAGGATCAGCGACGGATGCTCGATAGGGGATATATGGTGGATTCCTGGCATTCTGTATATTTGGTGGGAATGGATTAGGATATGTTTGTGTTTGCGGGGGTTGGGGGGGGTTGATGCTGGTGTGGGAATACCAAGGATCTTGGGTAAAAGCATGTCAGTGGTCTTGGAATTATACTGTTATTGCTGTTTCCTGAAGGCCAATTTAAAATATATTGGACAGCATTTTGATCTCTAAAATTCACTACCACCCCATCCCCCAGAATATCCTTGGGTCTGCCCCCCAACCACTGAAGGCGGCGAACATGTACAATATCGCCGCTGATGTTACTTGCAATTGGTCTGTATAAGCTCAGCCAATGCATGATTTTGTTCTTCAGCTGGGTGAATCCCTCCCGCTGATTTCCTTCTAGTTCGGGTACCCCTGTAAGAACCACCACGAAAGGCACTGCTTCCGGCGGGAGTTCTGGAAGGGGGGCCCTAGATTGTATCCCCCGTGAATGCTTGAAATTTCTATCCTCCCTTGTAGATATCTCCATGAATGCATTTCCCATACCCTTTGATGATCTGTTAACAAAGGTCGCTGGAGTCTGGACCGGTTTATTTGTTACCATATTGGGAGGTAAATTAGATTGCTTATATTTTTTGGTTTCAGGGGGTTTCTGAGGAGCTGGAGCTAGATTAGTTACAGGGGGGGGCATGTTGTAATAGTTTGGGTGGGCAGTGTAGTATGTTGTGCGGTGGTGTTTACAGCAGCCTTAAGAGGGGCCTCCTTTTTCCCCAATTCCTGCTCTATTTTCCCCAATCTTTCTTCCACCTTTTTTAGTTTCTCTATAATTGTGAAGGAAAAACTCCTAATTAGACATTCAATACTTTCCAGGGTGACCTTATTATGTATTACTTGGGGCTCTATGTCAACATGTAAAGTATCAATACCAGTCTCCTCACTTAAATCAATAAGGTGTGGGGATGCTGGTGTTGGTACCAATACATCAGGACCATCTATTGTGGTCTTGTCACTCCCTATAGGGTCCTTTGCCTTAATGCCGAAGTCCGCATGACTCAGCTTTTGTTTCTGAGGCTCTCCCCTTTTTCTCCTTTTTTTAGTAGGAGGTGGGGCAAAGTTTCTTAGCGGCAAGTTTTTCTTTGCCCTGGTTCTAATTATTTTACCTGGTTTTGGAGCAGGGGTAATTAGAGCCTTGGTTACAATAAGAGAGCCAACAGGGTTAGAGGACAACAAGCCATTCACAGTTGACTTCGGGCCGGTGCTAGATGTAAGAGAGCATACTCTAGGTACAGAGAGGCTACTGTCTGATGTTATTACGCTATTATTGCCTTTGTGACTCAGTTCAGTTATAGGTGCAGCAAGTAAGGGTGACTCAATCAGGGACGTGTTCTTCATACTTTCTATGGAACGACGGCGCTCTGCTCGCCGCTCCGCTAAGGTGAGTTCCTTGTGGACATCTGTGGGGGTCTTGGTAAAATAATTGTCCAAAGTTCCGTTAAAACCCCCCCCCGGATCTGTCCGACATTTCAGCGTCTATGCCTAATACTGGCAGTGACATTCGGAATGAGTAGAGGAGCCACCAAATGAGGGTCCGGGGTAGACTTACCCCCGGTGCGGTCAATGGAGTAGTAAAAGAACAGGGGGTATGGCCCAGCCCAGTCTCCTCAGGCCTCTGAGGGCCACAGAGGGCCCGCCCTTTGCCCGGGCTTAGCCCCGGGCGCTCCCGCGCGCTCCCGTGCAGCGGGGTTCACCGGTTCTTATGGGCGTGAAAACGTGATTAGGCGGGGCGGGGCGGTCAGGGAGAGCGAGCCAGGTGACTCGGCCTCGGGATTACCGGGACTCCTGGGAGAGCGAGTCCCGGTCCCAGCGCTCGCAGCCCTGTCACTCACCCAGCAGGGGCCAACACTCCGGATATACAGCCTGGGCGATGCGGGACCCGCGAAGCGGGTTCCGCGAGAAGTAGAGGGAAATCCTTTCACAAACAGCAGCAAGGCAAAAGGTCTGTAAAGCGTCCCCTTAGTCACTCATTGTTCCTCCTCCCTACTTAAGTTGAAGGAAGCCTGGGAAAGGGACATTGGCCCATTAGATGAAGACGATTGGAGAGAGGCTTTGGAGTCCCCGCGACGGACGGCAATCGCGGTGCGCCTAAGACTAGTCCAATTTAAATATCTACATAGGGCCTACTATACGCGAGAGCGACTGTGGAAAGCGGGTATGATTGGGTCCCCAGAGTGTTTGCGATGTGGAGCTGAGATGGGTACTCTGCTGCATACTGTGTGGTCTTGTGCTGGTCTGACCCGGTTCTGGCGGGGTGTATGGAGCTGTCTATCGGAGGTACTGGGATGGGATCTTCCCCGGACTCATCGTCTGGCCCTTCTCCATGTGCTGGAGGGCGTTGGGGGAAACACCTACAAGCGTCACATGTTACTTCTGGGCCTTGTTGTGGCCAAGCGGGACTTGGCGCAAGCATGGAAGAGTGATCGAGCCCCCCCGCTGAGCGCTTGGAAAGCAGGGATGGATTATTGTATGGGTCTAGAGCGCCCAGTGTTCGAGGCAAGAGGGTGCCCCCGAAAACATCACAAGATATGGAAGAGGTGGGCGGAATATAGGGGTTTGACTTTGGATCCTCCAGTGGAACTTGACGATGATGTGGATTTGGTGGATGGGCTCCAGGCCTGAGGAGACACTAGTTTCCTTGCTTGATACAAACAGTTACTGGAGGCTGGCTGTAATTACGTGCGCTGGGTTAGGGAGGGATATGGGGTGGGTAGAGGAGTCGTTGGGTGGTCGTAGGTGGTGGGGGGGACGGGTGGGGTTGTTTCTGATTGGGTTTGCGACGTGCTCATACATGCTTTGATGTTTTGGCAGGGCTCTCCTGACTGTGGAGGACTGCATATATGCTTTACCTGATCAAAAAATAAAAATTTTGTTGTGAAAAAAAACTTTGGGAATTGACAATTTCACAGAGCTGAAGCCCTAAAAACGGTTTATTGACTTCAGGAAGTCATAAAAACAACATAATGTTTCCAAGGGTCAAAGCTCAACCTGTTGGGAACTGATCAATTTACTCGAATTTGATTTCATAAAAATTTGTTTATTCTCTCCAGGAATTCACTTCCAAAGGTTAACCTGTTTGGAAATGATCAATTTACTCGATCTGAAGCCTTAAGAATTGTTTATTCACTCCAGGATGTCATAAAAACAACAAAATACTACCAAAGATCAAAAATTGCCTATCTTTCAGCTATTCTTCTCTTTAGGATGTCGACAATCACTTTTTAGCATGTTCAAAGTGATTTTCGTATTTTCTTGGGCGGAAACACAAAGATTGTAGTTTGGGTAAAAACTTTGGGAGATGGTTGATATGGCGACTCTGAAACTCTAAAAAGTGTTTATTGTCTTTAGGAAGTCATAAAAACAACATAATGCTTCCAAAGGTCAACATGTTTGGAAATCCTCAATTTACTGGATGTGAAGCCATAAAAAGTGTTTAATCTCTCGAGGAAGTCAAAAAATAAAACAATACTTACAAAGGTCAAATAATGCTTTCAAAGTTCACCCTGTAAGGAAATTATAAATGTACTTGATTTGAAGCAATACAAGTGTTTATTCACTCCAGGTAGTCATAAAAATTGTACAATACTTCCAAAGGTCAAGGGTCAGGTAATGCTGGCAAAAGTCAACCTGTTTTGGAAATGATATAATTTAGTCGGTCTGAAGCCTTAAAAAGTGTTTATTCAGTTCAGGGAGTCATAAATACAACACAGTACTTCCAAAGGTCCACAATTGCCTATCTTTCAGCTATTTCTCACTTTAGTAAGTGGAAGATAACTTTTGGGCATGTTCAAACTGATTTTCATATATTCTTTGACGGAAACGCAAAGTTTACAGTATGGGTAAAATCTTTGGGAAATTGTCAACTTGGTGGCTTGGTAGCCCTAAAAGTGTTTCTTGACTTCAGGAAGTCATAAAAACAACATAATACTTCCAAAGGCAATGATCAGATAATGCTTCCAAAGGTCAACATGCTTGGAAATTATAATTTTCTCGATGTGAAGCCATAAAATTTGTTTATTCACTCCAGGAAGTCATCAAAACAACACAAGACTTTCAAAGGTCACATAATGCTTCCAAAGGTTTGGAAATGGTTAATTTACTCGATCTGAAGCCTTAAAAAGTGTTCCCTTTTGGGCATGTTCAAAGTGATTTTCGAGTTTTCTGGGGTGGAAAAATAAAGTTTGCAGTATGGGTAAAAACTTTGGGAAATGGTAAATTTGTGGCTCTGAAGCCTTCAAAAATGTTTATTGAGGGGGCGTGACCAAGATGGTGACCGAGTAGGACGTGTCTAATCGAGGCTCCATTCTACTGCCTAGGCCCCGCCGTAATAGCAGCTAAAAGCCAACTGGGAGTAACGTTGACTCGGCATCTCCCCCTCGGATGATACCTGAGTGCCAATTTGGGGGTGGAAGTGACACGGAGAGGCAGTGCGGCTAACGCCCAGGAGCGAGCACCTCCCCCTAGAAAAGGTGGGGACTGTTGCCACGGCTGCCTGCGGTGTGGACCCAGCAATCCGGGTCCTGCCCCGGGCCATCCCGACTGGCCCAGCTCCGGACGTTGCCGAAAGGCCAATTTGAGTGCTGAAGAGAAGAGGTTATGCAGTGCGACCAACACCCAGGTGCGAGTGCCTACCTCGAGGGGCGGAGATTGTGGTGAGGGCTGGACGATCCGGGTTCTGCATTAGGCCGGCCTGTCTGGCTGGAACTCTGCCTTCCGGGGGCAGTAGCGGAAGATTGGTCCACGCCTGAAATCTTCGAGTTCACCTGTCCTGGTATACAGAGACAAGGAACACTTTATTCGTGAGAAAGAGTAAATATTTATTTGGCTGCAGCCATGAACAGTGGTCCCAGAAGTAAAATATAGTAAGTTCTCGGGAGACTGCTGCTTCAATCCGCAGCGTACAATCTTTTATATCAGTAGACACACCCACACCCAAACAAATCTGAACCAATCAACAGTGACTTTCTTGTTTGCCAAAGTGCGGCGTGATCATCGCGTGCTCTGGTTTTTTACTCGTGCAACATCTTTTGCAACATAGTTAATCATGAACGTATCTAGTGACTTATACCACCCGCCACAAGGACAGACGAACCCAACCACAAACATGAGCCACAATGCGGGCTGGGATCTTACACAATCCCCTTTGTGTAAAGGATTGATCCTCTTGAGCAGAGCTAACAAAGAATAGTTTGCTTTTTAGCGAGCGTTGCATTTGTTTTTAGGGACAAGGAGTGCTGAGCGCTGAGCGCGTAACTTTAAAAGCCAGGCCTGGGTAATGGCAATAAAAAATGGAGTCTAAATACAAGATGGACGCGGTATTTGGACATTTCATATTTCCTCACTGGAGGACAAGGTTAGTGAATTGGGAGAGCGGGGACGCCGGGTCCAGAGCGAGAACTGTCCCTGGGGCAGAAGTGCCAGCACCTGTGGGACCCATAGGGCTTACTCCTCTTCCTTGGGCTCAGTCCCAGGCAGATCTCGGAGAGACAGTCTGCCCCTTCCAGACTGAGTGTTTTGAATTTATACTGAGAAACATTTGCTAACACCCAGGTACCAGCCTTTGAGCAGCGACACAACAGCTTCGGAAGGGAGACTGAGACACTGCCTGTCCTAGGGCCAGAGCCAGGGGGTCAGAGCTCGCAGTGTTGATTACGACTGGGGCAGACGGTAGGTCTGTGAGGGCTGAGTCTCCGCCGCCCTAGCCTTTTGGGTCCACCTTAACAATGGCATCGAATAAAACCAAGAAAGAGTGCTTGGTCAAGGACCTCCTCAAGACTAGTGCTCGGGGTTCTGCTGGGCCCCATCCCTGATGGGCAATCGCACAGATGCAGAGTAGGGAGACGCAGAAGGCCCAGTCACATGCACATTCTTGGAGACTCTATTCACCTCCCTGAAGGATGACCTCCAAACCATGAAAAAGGATATAACCCAGAACTACGTGAACTGCAGAGGGACCTGGACCCAATGGGCGACAGGGTTCACACGCTGGAGATGCAGGCTACAACGCGGGACGAGGAGATAGACCAGCTCCAACAGGAGTTGATCCACCTGTAAGATCAGCAAATGGGCCTCCAGGTACATGCAGAAGACCTTGAAAACCGTTCCCAGCGGAAGAACATTCGGATCCGGGCGGTCCTGCCGGGGGCTTAGGGGCAAGATTTCGAAGCTTATGTTAAGGAACTCTTCTGCTTCATCCTGGGTTCCTCACCATAAAAGCAGATCAAGCTAGACAGGACCCTTCAAGTGGGCCAAAAAAAGCAGCAAAGGCCCCTCCACCAGATATCCTTACATGCGTCCATTATTTTCAGCTTAAATAGAGGATCCTCAGAGAAGCCCGAGGCAAGCATCCCGTTGAATTTTCATTCCAACAGGCCCCTGCTATACCAGGACTTAGCACCATCTATGCTGCAAAAGAGAAGGGAGTTCAGACCGATTACTGCTCAACTACGCTCGAAAGAAAGTTCATATTCCTGGGGACACCCATTCAGACTAATCTTTAAATGGGACGGTAAGCTATTCCAGGTGCGCTCCCTGCAAGAGGCTAAAAGGCTGTTGATCCTGTCTGATGAAGAGCCGACCACCCAAGCACAAGACGAAACCAGGGGACAACCCCTGGTACAGAGAACTGGAGGAGAGTTGGACGATATCCACTACGCTATCGACCAGACCCCGAAACTATGGCTAAAGAGAGGCAAGCGGTCATGGCCTCACTCGATGTGGACTCAGGTGGCATGGATTGAGTCCTGTTTTTTCATGTTGATAGTGAGGGGGTGGCGGATATAGATGCATACTCTTGATGCTCCCTGGAGGCCACTTTCTGGAGTTTGGGTGAGAGGGGGGTGCAGACGGATCCTGGTGACACCTTATGCCTTTCCATGGCACTGATCGCCCAGGACTAATATGATGTTTGTATTTCCAGTTTATTCCTAAATGTTTTGTTCTGCGGTTCATCGGGTTCCCTCCTCCCTCACATATAGACCCTCCAGTCCGAAGCAGTTCAACAGGCGTTAGGCTAAGGAAGCATAAAACCTGCACATTTAAGAACAATGCCGGTCTTTGTGGTTATTATGGCCTTACCAACACATATAATGCTCTATCAAACCGATCACTATGGCAGCGGCCCTTAAGATAATAACGCTTAATGTGAAAGGGCTCAATATCCCGGTTAACAGACGGGCCATCCTGTCATTTTTGGAAAAATCAGATGCACAAATATGCCTCCTCCAAGAGACACACCTGTTGCCCAAGGATACCCACAGGCTGTCTGCTAGAGTATTCCCTCATCCACTTTTTTCATCCCAACCCTCTAAAACTGCAGGAGGTGCCATTTTAGTCACTGCTAAGTTCCAGGGCAAAATAGGCCCCAAGTGCACCAAAATCAAAGGAAGGCTGCTAGCACACACATTCACACTGGGTCAGCATACGCTCAATATTGCCACGGTCACGAACACTGGGCAGAAAGGGTTTTTCCAAGAGGCGGTAAAAAAGATATCCGAATCACCTGACAAATAACTGATCGTAGGGGGGATTTCAATCTTGTCTTCGATAATGAGTTGGATAGACCTAGTCATTGCTACGGACATACTGGGCCCTCACTAATAAGGGGAGGCAGCTTTTAACAGAGACAGGGCTGACGGATATATGGAGGTCCCATAACCCAATGTCTAGAGTACACGTTTTACTCGCATTCCCACAAAACATATGGTAGAATTGATTACATACTAACCAACATTGTCACAGCAGATCAAGATACATCCCTGCACCTTGTCGGATCATTCCGCAGGCTTATATCTTTAGTCCTATTGTGCCCACCACCAGCTCGCCGGCTCTGGAGGTTAAGGGAGACGATGCTACAAAACCCTACAGTGGTTCAGCGTATCACAAAGGCTATAGTTGACTACCTTGCGACCAATGACACACCAGACACACCTATCGCCATTGCATGGGACGCCCTGAAGGCGTCCCATAGAATTAGGGAAGAGTTCCTAGCTATATCGGCGTACGATAACAAAGTGCTAACAGAAAAGAGAGACCAACTCTCCAGTGAAGTGATTGAGCTAGAGTGCATACATCAACAAACTGGTGCTCCCAGGGTCTGGAAGCAACTAACGGCAGTTAGGGCTCAACTGGTTGGCCTAGACATAGATAGAGCCAAGCGTGCGGCCCTGCGGCTTCAGCACGCATTCTACTCTAAGGGTGATAGAAGTGAAAGACTCCTAGCTAATAGGCTGCAAACTCAGCTGCAGTCCTCCAACATTTCCATGGTAATTGATCACACTGGGGAGGGGCAGACTACTGACCAGGGTATTGCAGACACCTTCAGACAATACTATGCATCCCTGTACCGAGCTCAGAAACTCCCTGAAGATACCTCTAACCTATACTTATAGGGGGTGAGGACATCCAGGCTGGTTCCCAGCCACGTGGACGTTCTTGAATGTCTGATTCGGCTGGAGTAAGTTATTTCTGCCATATCTAAGTAGAAGTTGCTTAAATCTCCGGTCCCGGACAGATTTTCCTCAATTTGTTATGAAACCTTCTGTACCACGCTGGCCCCACTGTTGGTAAGGGTGTTTAATTCCATTGACTTGGCCTCCCCCACACCACACACGATGTTGGAAGCATTAGTTACAGTTATACCCAAACCAGGAAAGGACTAGCAATACTGTGCATCATACCGTCCTATTTCCCTCACCAACGTGGACCTAAAAATATTCACTGTGATCTTGGCGCAGAGGTTCTCCCCCTGTCTTCCCGGGCTGATTGACCCAGACCCATCGGGCTTTGTACCAGGCCGCCAGTGCTCTGACAACACTAAACATCTACTACACATAATAGATGAATCTGAGTGCTTTGAAGACAAACGCATGATACTCTCTGTAGATGCTGAGAAGGTGTTTGACAGGGTACACTGGCCCTACCTCAGGGCCACACTGAGTCGCTTTGGACTGCCAGAGCGGTTTATCAATTGGGTACTCGGTAGTTACACTAACCCCACAGCCTCAGTCAGGGTGAATGATTTGGTCTCACATTACTTTCCTATTCAACGAGGGACAAGGCAGGGATGTCCACTCTGGCCACTCTTATTTGCCCTGTACATGGAACCCGTGGCACAAAGAGTGCGCGATGATCCCTTGATAACTGGGGTGAAGATCATAAAAGTGATCTTTATGCAGATGATGTAGATTCCACCTTGGAGTGGCCTGAGGGATCTTTACCTGCCCTACTGGTGGAGTTAGATCGCTTTGCACCAGCATCAGGATTTAAGGTTAATGTCAACAAATCGCAGGCCCTTAGTTTGACCCTCCACCTGGCTACATTAATGACACTTCAGCAGACATTCCACCTCCAATGGGTACAAGGTAATATTCCCTACCTTGGTCTACAACTCACTGCCAGCATACACAGCACCACTTCACTAACCTACACGACGCTGCTGCAACACATAGGCGATTGCCTCCGCAAATGGAGATCGCACTCCCTGTCCTGGTTGGGCCGTATATCGACAATAAAAATGACAGTACTACCTAAGATAATATATCTGTTTCAAGCCCTCCCTGTTGCCCCCGTCAGGTGTGTTGCAATCCTTAGAGAGGGATCTGGAGCGCTTTGTTTGGCGAGACCAACTTCCCAGGATGCACAGGGAACTAGGCTACAGGGCCCCAACTGAAGGGGTATTAGCGATCCCAAACTTGCAAGAATACTACTGGGTAGTGCAGCTGAGCTCCTTGGTCGAGTGGTCCCGATCGGAATCAGAGAAAGACTGGCTGTTCATAGATAGGGGCCTTGCTAGTCAACCATTCTGGGGAGTCCCCTTTCTCATGAAAGCAAACAGACCTAACAACCTATACCTCTCAAAAATAACACATACTACTTTAACAGCATTGGACAGGGTTGCCACCTCTCAAGGACTCACGTCATTCCCATCTCCAATCACACCCATAGTCCACAATCCTGATGTTAGCCCAGGGCTTGATGCGACAGCGTTTGCTCAATGGTCAAAAGAAGGCTGCCACTCAATAGGACATTTCTTTGACATGGAGGGGCCCCGGTCTTTCACTGACCTTCAGACGCAGCATAGCATCCCGGAGAAGGAGCGCTACCGATACCAGCAGATCCAGCACTGGGTACTGCAACCAGGGGTACGAGCGGGAGCAGAGAGACCACTTATGCCAGTCGAAAAATGGTTACTCATGAAACACACCGATGCGCGATTGACAACAGACCTCTATAGGTTCCTCCGACTCAAGACGGCGCAGAGAAAACCCCTGGACATTTGAGGTGGGATAGGGATCTAGGCAGGGCGCTCTCACAGAAAGAATGTACGGACATTTACTATAGGGCCCAACATACAGCATGTAGCGTTGCTAATATTGAGACGGCAAGGAAAATGGCAACCTATTGGTATTTGATACCCCAGCGTCTCCACAGAGGCAACCCGACATGAAGCCACCTATGCTGGAGACAGTGTGGTGTGTGGGGGCGTGGCCAAGATGGCGCCGAGGCAAGTCGTGCATTGACGACTCTCTGGCCGCCTGCCGCCCTACACAGCGCTTTCCGTGCCTGAGCCGCAACATATGCAGTACCAGAGGGCTCCTTGTTCCCTGGAGTATGAGCGGACACGGTGAAATTGCAGGAGCGACTGCCGGAGAGCTTCTGTTCCCTGAAATTGCCATTCTCTAGTACCCCATACTGATTTTAAGTCTATGGTGTCTTTCCATTAGTCGTAAGCGTGTTCAGACAACTGGGCAATAAAGGATGCAGAGGAAATCTGTTTGGTGTTTAACATATGTTTCTGTGCTGATGTTTGTGCAACCTAATAATAATATGAGGCTGAGTCAGACATATTATACCCTGAAAAATAAGGAAACTTTTGTGCAAATGTTTTTGAACTGCCTTTTGGCGGTGTTGGACAATGTTCCCACTGATGGTATGGGAACACATGTTTAGGATTAGCAGATTCATGCAAAAAATGATGACCATAATGCTGATAACAATACATTGATTCATAATCTGATGTGCCTTCAAATGTTTCACTACTAGAAAACACAGCAGATTTTTCTAAATCAGACAACACGTGATTTACAGTTTCAAAATCCCAATCATCTGAAAATGTACTGAGGTAATGAGATCACCCAATGATATTTTAAATAAATGTGGAATTTTACAAATTTCCGTCGGGCCAAATATATTGAAATCAACCTTGTCCCAAACTATACCATCCGGTACAGGAACTGCAGTAATTTGCACTGATGACAAGTCTCTTTGTTCCAGATGAGATGATTGATGTGGTTTTAAAATTGTATTCACTTTTTTGGCTGCAGAGCTTTGCCGAATGTATTGTCCACTAATAAGTATGTTAAAAACTATCCCTAAGCCTAAACAGAAAAGAATCCCGGAAGTTACCATAGTTCTACACATTGTACCAGGTAAGGTTTTCTAAGAAAGTTCAGAAAGTCTTTAACTTGCTGCTTGCGTGATTTTGGGCTAGCGTCGTTTCGGGTTCACTTGGATCCAAAGAAAACGTATCAAAGTTTATGAAGTAGCCAGAAGCAGTTCGATCAATTGTTGTAATTGCATCAGGATTTGTTGAAATCGTTCTTTGCTCTTCTCGAAGCATAGACGTCTGTATTTGGTTGAATAGCAGCTTGTACATTATTTTGAGATCCATTTTGAAGATGAATTTCAGGTTCAAGGGGATCGAGTTCCATAGCATTGTTGCATAGTCCTTCATTTGTTATAGGTGACTCTTCAATTGTGATGAGTCTTTCAGTTTGAACTTCTTGAATTATAGCGAGAGCAGGGCGTCTGCTACTTTGGAGTCCACATGGCCTACTGCTTAGTTTCGGCCATATAGTGTAGTTTGATTAGGTCAATTGAGAGAAGTCTTTTCTCCTTTTTTCCAGCAAGATGCGATAGAAGTACAGTTCTTGTTCCTTCAATGGCTAGGACCGGTACAGGTTTTCTGTAGGATGGCCCGATTCTTTCTTGTCCGCTTGGAATCAGACAGGTCTTGC